>NC_071612.1:27435286-28046791 GCF_014839835.1 Dryobates pubescens | reverse complement strand
GTAGTTGCCTCGCCGCCTCTTGCCTCCGCCGTATGTTGCCTCGCCGCTCCACAGCGGGCCTCTTCTTCCTTCTGTGCCAGCCGCTGCCGAGGAAGGAGGACAGAGTTAGGCCTCCCTAGTGCCAGTTGCTCCCCGCCTGAGGGAAAGAGGGATGCCTCCAGCCCCGCAGGCAGCTCCCCATGGGCACCCCCCGGCCAGCTACCCGCCCGCAGACACCCCCAGCTCTGCAAAGTCTTCCCGCTTCCGCTCGACTCACCCAAGCGGCGCACGGGCACACTTCCGGTCGGGATGGCAGACGGGCGCCGCAGCAGACACCCTGGGCAATGGAGCTGGGCATGCAAAGCAGCGGCCAGAGCGGCTGCACGACCCTGCTTACAGGGGGCTGGGGCCGCCGCTGGCGTTTCAAAGCGCCCGGGATGCCAGGACACTGACCGGGCCCTGACTTACAGGGCGGCCCTGCTCCCAAAAGGCCCACGGAGGCTCCTTCTCTCCGCTTCAGGGGCATCTTGACCCGTGCCCCGCTAGCCGGGGGGGGTGCCCCACACAGGCTGCCAGCTGAGCGCAAAGGCACTCGGACCCCGACCCCTCTTACGGGCGGGTCGAAACCCAGGGAGCCTGAGAGCTTGGCCTGGCCCCGCAGCTACAGGAAGACAGCAGCCAGGCAGTGGGGCATCACGGCCAAAGGCCGGGGGGCTGTGGCCCCAGCCCCGAAGACGGGGTGGGGTGGGGGGGGGGGAAACACGCTAAGCTAAGCCCCACACACTCCCTGGCCCCATGCCTCTGAAAGGCCGGGACCAGATCTACCCCCCCTGATTACAGGGGGGGTCCCTCCTTGAACCTCCCGCCGGGCACTGGCAACACACTTCCCTGCCTACAGGGCGGTCGCTCTCGGCCCGGCACTCCCAAAAAGCCCCACCGAGAGCCACGGGCTCTGGCCTGCGCCCACTTACGGGCCGGCCCTCCTGGCTGCAGCACAACACCACTTCTTCAGGAGCCCAGGGACTCACCTCAACCCTCTAAGGGTTTGTTCCTGTTAGCTGCCAAAAGCAGCCTCCCCAGCCCTGCTTACAGGGACCTTGGGCTGCTGCTGGGGACAGAAGGGGACAGAACGGGACAGAAGGCTCCACAACTCTTCACACAGGCCCCGAGTACAGGGCTGTTAATCTGACAGGGTGCCAAGAGAACAGGCTGCCATGAAGGCAGAGACCCAGGCCCTGAACTACAGGTGGGTCACCTTGCCGCAGGACGACTAAGCGGCTTCGCTGTGTCTAGCCAATCAAAGGAGGGGCAAGCCGAGCTCCCACCCCGCTCGAGGCCTCCAAGGAGACTGCCGTGGAACCGCCCAGAGCCCCTCTTACCCTCCTGGGAAGCCTAAGCTAAGCTACAGCCTTTCTAAGGGACCTAAAGGACAAGCAGACTCAGGCACACAGAGGCAAGAGGGGCCACACACACACAGCCCTTCCCAAGAGAGGGAGCAAGCTCTGGGCAGCCACTGGTGGGGCAGGCATCCTTACCCCTGAGCAGGAGAGCAGAGGGTCAGACCTGGCCCCCCCGGGGATGCATGCAGGTAGAGGGGCCGCAGGATGCCAATCGCTGTGACACGCCCCGAGTACAGGGGGTCACGCTGGCCAGGCCGCCAGCAGCCAAGAAACTGTTTAAAGGGCCCTCCCCTGCTTACAGGGGGGGCTGGGGTCCAGGGAGCTACACTTCCCCCATACGGGTGGAGACGCCGGCTCGGACCCTCCTTACAGGGTTGCCGGTCTCCCGAGCAGCCAAGGAGCTAGGTGGCAAAACGCCTACAACAGCTAAAAGCAAAGACCGAGCCCTGCTTACAGGGAGGTCGCCCAGCACAAAGCCAACCAGGGCACCCTAACGGTGCTGGCAAAGATCTTGTGTTACCACAGCCAAATTCAGAGGGAGGTCTCATTGCCCAGGGCGCCTTTCTCCTGTCCTGCTCTTCAGCCTGACGCTGCTCCTCTTCCCTCGCCGCCTCTTGCCTCCGCCGCTATGTTGCCTCGCCGCCTCTTGCCTCCGCCGTATGTTGCCTCGCCGCCTCTTGCCTCCGCCGTATGTTCGCCTCGCCGCTCCACAGCGGGCCTCTTCTTCCTGCTGTGCCAGCCGCTGCCGAGGAAGGAGGACAGAGTTAGGCCTCCCTAGTGCCAGTTGCTCCCCGCCTGAGGGAAAGAGGGATGCCTCCAGCCCCGCAGGCAGCTCCCCACTGGGCACCCCCCGGCCAGCTACCCGCCCGCAGACACCCCCAGCTCTGCAAAGTCCTTCCCGCTTCCGCTCGACTCACCCAAGCGGCGCACGGCACACTTCCGGTCGGGATGGCAGACGGGCGCCGCAGCAGACACCCTGGGCAATGGAGCTGGGCATGCAAAGCAGCGGCCAGAGCGGCTGCACGACCCTGCTTACAGGGGGCTGGGGCCGCCGCTGGCGTTTCAAAGCGCCCGGGATGCCAGGGCACTGACCGGGCCCTGACTTACAGGGCGGCCCTGGCTCCCAAAAGGCCCACGGAGGCTCCTTCTCTCCGCTTCAGGGGCATCTTGACCCGTGCCCCGCTAGCCGGGGGGGGTGCCCCACACAGGCTGCCAGCTGAGCGCAAAGGCACTCGGACCCCGACCCCTCTTACGGGCGGGTCGAAACCCAGGGAGCTGAGAGCTTGGCCTGGCCCCGCAGCTACAGGAAGACAGCAGCCAGGCAGTGGGGCATCACGGCCAAAGGCCGGGGGGCTGTGGCCCCAGCCCCGAAGACGGGGTGGGGGGTGGGGGTGGGGGAACACGCTAAGCTAAGCCCCACACACTCCCTGGCCCCATGCCTCTGAAAGGCCGGGACCAGATCTACCCCCCCTGATTACAGGGGGGGTCCCTCCTTGAACCTCCCGCCGGGCACTGGCAACACACTTCCCTGCCTACAGGGCGGTCGCTCTCGGCCCGGCACTCCCAAAAAGCCCCACCGAGAGCCACGGGCTCTGGCCTGCGCCCACTTACGGGCCGGCCCTCCTGGCTGCAGCACAACACCACTTCTTCAGGAGCCCAGGGACTCACCTCAACCCTCTAAGGGTTTGTTCCTGTTAGCTGCCAAAAGCAGCCTCCCCAGCCCTGCTTACAGGGACCTTGGGCTGCTGCTGGGGACAGAAGGGGACAGAACGGGACAGAAGGCTCCACAACTCTTCACACAGGCCCCGAGTACAGGGCTGTTAATCTGACAGGGTGCCAAGAGAACAGGCTGCCATGAAGGCAGAGACCCAGGCCCTGAACTACAGGTGGGTCACCTTGCCGCAGGACGACTAAGCGGCTTCGCTGTGTCTAGCCAATCAAAGGAGGGGCAAGCCGAGCTCCCACCCCGCTCGAGGCCTCCAAGGAGACTGCCGTGGAACCGCCCAGAGCCCCTCTTTCCCTCCTGGGAAGCCTAAGCTAAGCTACAGCCTTTTCTAAGGGACCTAAAGGACAAGCAGACTCAGGCACACCGAGGCAAGAGGGGCCACACACACACAGCCCTTCCCAAGAGAGGGAGCAAGCTCTGGGCAGCCACTGGTGGGGCAGGCATCCTTACCCCTGAGCAGGAGAGCAGAGGGTCAGACCTGGCCCCCCCGGGGATGCATGCAGGTAGAGGGGCCGCAGGATGCCAATCGCTGTGACACGCCCCGAGTACAGGGGGTCACGCTGGCCAGGCCGCCAGCAGCCAAGAAACTGTTTAAAGGGCCCTCCCCTGCTTACAGGGGGGGCTGGGGTCCAGGGAGCTACACTTCCCCCATACGGGTGGAGACGCCGGCTCGGACCCTCCTTACAGGGTTGCCGGTCTCCGAGCAGCCAAGGAGCTAGGTGGCAAAACGCCTACAACAGCAAAAGCAAAGACCGAGCCCTGCTTACAGGGAGGTCGCCCAGCACAAAGCCAACCAGGGCACCCTAACGGTGCTGGCAAAGATCTTGTGTTACCACAGCCAAATTCAGAGGGAGGTCTCATTGCCCAGGGCGCCTTTCTCCTGTCCTGCTCTTCAGCCTGACGCTGCTCCTCTTCCCTCGCCGCCTCTTGCCTCCGCCGTATGTTGCCTCGCCGCCTCTTGCCTCCGCCGTATGTTGCCTCGCCGCCTCTTGCCTCCGCCGTATGTTGCCTCGCCGCTCCACAGCGGGCCTCTTCTTCCTTCTGTGCCAGCCGCTGCCGAGGAAGGAGGACAGAGTTAGGCCTCCCTAGTGCCAGTTGCTCCCCGCCTGAGGCAAAGAGGGATGCCTCCAGCCCCGCAGGCAGCTCCCCATGGGCACCCCCCGGCCAGCTACCCGCCCGCAGACACCCCCAGCTCTGCAAAGTCTTCCCGCTTCCGCTCGACTCACCCAAGCGGCGCACGGCACACTTCCGGTCGGGATGGCAGACGGGCGCCGCAGCAGACACCCTGGGCAATGGGGCTGGGCATGCAAAGCAGCGGCCAGAGCGGCTGCACGACCCTGCTTACAGGGGGCTGGGGCCGCCGCTGGCGTTTCAAAGCGCCCGGGATGCCAGGGCACTGACCGGGCCCTGACTTACAGGGCGGCCCTGGTCCCAAAAGGCCCACGGAGGCTCCTTCTCTCCGCTTCAGGGGCATCTTGACCCGTGCCCCGCTAGCCGGGGGGGGTGCCCCACACAGGCTGCCAGCTGAGCGCAAAGGCACTCGGACCCCGACCCCTCTTACGGGCGGGTCGAAACCCAGGGAGCTGAGAGCTTGGCCTGGCCCCGCAGCTACAGGAAGACAGCAGCCAGGCAGTGGGGCATCACGGCCAAAGGCCGGGGGGCTGTGGCCCCAGCCCCGAAGACGGGGTGGGGTGGGGGGGGGGAAACACGCTAAGCTAAGCCCCACACACTCCCTGGCCCCATGCCTCTGAAAGGCCGGGACCAGATCTACCCCCCCTGATTACAGGGGGGGTCCCTCCTTGAACCTCCCGCCGGGCACTGGCAACACACTTCCCTGCCTACAGGGCGGTCGCTCTCGGCCCGGCACTCCCAAAAAGCCCCACCGAGAGCCACGGGCTCTGGCCTGCGCCCACTTACGGGCCGGCCCTCCTGGCTGCAGCACAACACCACTTCTTCAGGAGCCCAGGGACTCACCTCAACCCTCTAAGGGTTTGTTCCTGTTAGCTGCCAAAAGCAGCCTCCCCAGCCCTGCTTACAGGGACCTTGGGCTGCTGCTGGGGACAGAAGGGGACAGAACGGGACAGAAGGCTCCACAACTCTTCACACAGGCCCCGAGTACAGGGCTGTTAATCTGACAGGGTGCCAAGAGAACAGGCTGCCATGAAGGCAGAGACCCAGGCCCTGAACTACAGGTGGGTCACCTTGCCGCAGGACGACTAAGCGGCTTCGCTGTGTCTAGCCAATCAAAGGAGGGGCAAGCCGAGCTCCCACCCCGCTCGAGGCCTCCAAGGAGACTGCCGTGGAACCGCCCAGAGCCCCTCTTTCCCTCCTGGGAAGCCTAAGCTAAGCTACAGCCTTTTCTAAGGGACCTAAAGGACAAGCAGACTCAGGCACACCGAGGCAAGAGGGGCCACACACACAGCCCTTCCCAAGAGAGGGAGCAAGCTCTGGGCAGCCACTGGTGGGGCAGGCATCCTTACCCCTGAGCAGGAGAGCAGAGGGTCAGACCTGGCCCCCCCGGGGATGCATGCAGGTAGAGGGGCCGCAGGATGCCAATCGCTGTGACACGCCCCGAGTACAGGGGGTCACGCTGGCCAGGCCGCCAGCAGCCAAGAAACTGTTTAAAGGGCCCTCCCCTGCTTACAGGGGGGGCTGGGGTCCAGGGAGCTACACTTCCCCCATACGGGTGGAGACGCCGGCTCGGACCCTCCTTACAGGGTTGCCGGTCTCCGAGCAGCCAAGGAGCTAGGTGGCAAAACGCCTACAACAGCAAAAGCAAAGACCGAGCCCTGCTTACAGGGAGGTCGCCCAGCACAAAGCCAACCAGGGCACCCTAACGGTGCTGGCAAAGATCTTGTGTTACCACAGCCAAATTCAGAGGGAGGTCTCATTGCCCAGGGCGCCTTTCTCCTGTCCTGCTCTTCAGCCTGACGCTGCTCCTCTTCCCTCGCCGCCTCTTGCCTCCGCCGTATGTTGCCTCGCCGCCTCTTGCCTCCGCCGTATGTTGCCTCGCCGCCTCTTGCCTCCGCCGTATGTTGCCTCGCCGCTCCACAGCGGGCCTCTTCTTCCTTCTGTGCCAGCCGCTGCCGAGGAAGGAGGACAGAGTTAGGCCTCCCTAGTGCCAGTTGCTCCCCGCCTGAGGGAAAGAGGGATGCCTCCAGCCCCGCAGGCAGCTCCCCATGGGCACCCCCCCGGCCAGCTACCCGCCCGCAGACACCCCCAGCTCTGCAAAGTCTTCCCGCTTCCGCTCGACTCACCCAAGCGGCGCACGGCACACTTCCGGTCGGGATGGCAGACGGGCGCCGCAGCAGACACCCTGGGCAATGGGGCTGGGCATGCAAAGCAGCGGCCAGAGCGGCTGCACGACCCTGCTTACAGGGGGCTGGGGCCGCCGCTGGCGTTTCAAAGCGCCCGGGATGCCAGGGCACTGACCGGGCCCTGACTTACAGGGCGGCCCTGGTCCCAAAAGGCCCACGGAGGCTCCTTCTCTCCGCTTCAGGGGCATCTTGACCCGTGCCCCGCTAGCCGGGGGGGGTGCCCCACACAGGCTGCCAGCTGAGCGCAAAGGCACTCGGACCCCGACCCCTCTTACGGGCGGGTCGAAACCCAGGGAGCTGAGAGCTTGGCCTGGCCCCGCAGCTACAGGAAGACAGCAGCCAGGCAGTGGGGCATCACGGCCAAAGGCCGGGGGGCTGTGGCCCCAGCCCCGAAGACGGGGTGGGGGGTGGGGGGGGGGGGAACACGCTAAGCTAAGCCCCACACACTCCCTGGCCCCATGCCTCTGAAAGGCCGGGACCAGATCTACCCCCCCTGATTACAGGGGGGGTCCCTCCTTGAACCTCCCGCCGGGCACTGGCAACACACTTCCCTGCCTACAGGGCGGTCGCTCTCGGCCCGGCACTCCCAAAAAGCCCCACCGAGAGCCACGGGCTCTGGCCTGCGCCCACTTACGGGCCGGCCCTCCTGGCTGCAGCACAACACCACTTCTTCAGGAGCCCAGGGACTCACCTCAACCCTCTAAGGGTTTGTTCCTGTTAGCTGCCAAAAGCAGCCTCCCCAGCCCTGCTTACAGGGACCTTGGGCTGCTGCTGGGGACAGAAGGGGACAGAACGGGACAGAAGGCTCCACAACTCTTCACACAGGCCCCGAGTACAGGGCTGTTAATCTGACAGGGTGCCAAGAGAACAGGCTGCCATGAAGGCAGAGACCCAGGCCCTGAACTACAGGTGGGTCACCTTGCCGCAGGACGACTAAGCGGCTTCGCTGTGTCTAGCCAATCAAAGGAGGGGCAAGCCGAGCTCCCACCCCGCTCGAGGCCTCCAAGGAGACTGCCGTGGAACCGCCCAGAGCCCCTCTTTCCCTCCTGGGAAGCCTAAGCTAAGCTACAGCCTTTTCTAAGGGACCTAAAGGACAAGCAGACTCAGGCACACCGAGGCAAGAGGGGCCACACACACAGCCCTTCCCAAGAGAGGGAGCAAGCTCTGGGCAGCCACTGGTGGGGCAGGCATCCTTACCCCTGAGCAGGAGAGCAGAGGGTCAGACCTGGCCCCCCCGGGGATGCATGCAGGTAGAGGGGCCGCAGGATGCCAATCGCTGTGACACGCCCCGAGTACAGGGGGTCACGCTGGCCAGGCCGCCAGCAGCCAAGAAACTGTTTAAAGGGCCCTCCCCTGCTTACAGGGGGGGCTGGGGTCCAGGGAGCTACACTTCCCCCATACGGGTGGAGACGCCGGCTCGGACCCTCCTTACAGGGTTGCCGGTCTCCGAGCAGCCAAGGAGCTAGGTGGCAAAACGCCTACAACAGCAAAAGCAAAGACCGAGCCCTGCTTACAGGGAGGTCGCCCAGCACAAAGCCAACCAGGGCACCCTAACGGTGCTGGCAAAGATCTTGTGTTACCACAGCCAAATTCAGAGGGAGGTCTCATTGCCCAGGGCGCCTTTCTCCTGTCCTGCTCTTCAGCCTGACGCTGCTCCTCTTCCCTCGCCGCCTCTTGCCTCCGCCGTATGTTGCCTCGCCGCCTCTTGCCTCCGCCGTATGTTGCCTCGCCGCCTCTTGCCTCCGCCGTATGTTGCCTCGCCGCTCCACAGCGGGCCTCTTCTTCCTTCTGTGCCAGCCGCTGCCGAGGAAGGAGGACAGAGTTAGGCCTCCCTAGTGCCAGTTGCTCCCCGCCTGAGGGAAAGAGGGATGCCTCCAGCCCCGCAGGCAGCTCCCCATGGGCACCCCCCGGCCAGCTACCCGCCCGCAGACACCCCCAGCTCTGCAAAGTCTTCCCGCTTCCGCTCGACTCACCCAAGCGGCGCACGGCACACTTCCGGTCGGGATGGCAGACGGGCGCCGCAGCAGACACCCTGGGCAATGGGGCTGGGCATGCAAAGCAGCGGCCAGAGCGGCTGCACGACCCTGCTTACAGGGGGCTGGGGCCGCCGCTGGCGTTTCAAAGCGCCCGGGATGCCAGGGACACTGACCGGGCCCTGACTTACAGGGCGGCCCTGGTCCCAAAAGGCCCACGGAGGCTCCTTCTCTCCGCTTCAGGGGCATCTTGACCCGTGCCCCGCTAGCCGGGGGGGGTGCCCCACACAGGCTGCCAGCTGAGCGCAAAGGCACTCGGACCCCGACCCCTCTTACGGGCGGGTCGAAACCCAGGGAGCTGAGAGCTTGGCCTGGCCCCGCAGCTACAGGAAGACAGCAGCCAGGCAGTGGGGCATCACGGCCAAAGGCCGGGGGGCTGTGGCCCCAGCCCCGAAGACGGGGTGGGGTGGGGGGGGGGGAAACACGCTAAGCTAAGCCCCACACACTCCCTGGCCCCATGCCTCTGAAAGGCCGGGACCAGATCTACCCCCCCTGATTACAGGGGGGGTCCCTCCTTGAACCTCCCGCCGGGCACTGGCAACACACTTCCCTGCCTACAGGGCGGTCGCTCTCGGCCCGGCACTCCCAAAAAGCCCCACCGAGAGCCACGGGCTCTGGCCTGCGCCCACTTACGGGCCGGCCCTCCTGGCTGCAGCACAACACCACTTCTTCAGGAGCCCAGGGACTCACCTCAACCCTCTAAGGGTTTGTTCCTGTTAGCTGCCAAAAGCAGCCTCCCCAGCCCTGCTTACAGGGACCTTGGGCTGCTGCTGGGGACAGAAGGGGACAGAACGGGGCAGAAGGCTCCACAACTCTTCACACAGGCCCCGAGTACAGGGCTGTTAATCTGACAGGGTGCCAAGAGAACAGGCTGCCATGAAGGCAGAGACCCAGGCCCTGAACTACAGGTGGGTCACCTTGCCGCAGGACGACTAAGCGGCTTCGCTGTGTCTAGCCAATCAAAGGAGGGGCAAGCCGAGCTCCCACCCCGCTCGAGGCCTCCAAGGAGACTGCCGTGGAACCGCCCAGAGCCCCTCTTTCCCTCCTGGGAAGCCTAAGCTAAGCTACAGCCTTTTCTAAGGGACCTAAAGGACAAGCAGACTCAGGCACACCGAGGCAAGAGGGGCCACACACACAGCCCTTCCCAAGAGAGGGAGCAAGCTCTGGGCAGCCACTGGTGGGGCAGGCATCCTTACCCCTGAGCAGGAGAGCAGAGGGTCAGACCTGGCCCCCCCGGGGATGCATGCAGGTAGAGGGGCCGCAGGATGCCAATCGCTGTGACACGCCCCGAGTACAGGGGGTCACGCTGGCCAGGCCGCCAGCAGCCAAGAAACTGTTTAAAGGGCCCTCCCCTGCTTACAGGGGGGGCTGGGGTCCAGGGAGCTACACTTCCCCCATACGGGTGGAGACGCCGGCTCGGACCCTCCTTACAGGGTTGCCGGTCTCCGAGCAGCCAAGGAGCTAGGTGGCAAAACGCCTACAACAGCAAAAGCAAAGACCGAGCCCTGCTTACAGGGAGGTCGCCCAGCACAAAGCCAACCAGGGCACCCTAACGGTGCTGGCAAAGATCTTGTGTTACCACAGCCAAATTCAGAGGGAGGTCTCATTGCCCAGGGCGCCTTTCTCCTGTCCTGCTCTTCAGCCTGACGCTGCTCCTCTTCCCTCGCCGCCTCTTGCCTCCGCCGTATGTTGCCTCGCCGCCTCTTGCCTCCGCCGTATGTTGCCTCGCCGCCTCTTGCCTCCGCCGTATGTTGCCTCGCCGCTCCACAGCGGGCCTCTTCTTCCTTCTGTGCCAGCCGCTGCCGAGGAAGGAGGACAGAGTTAGGCCTCCCTAGTGCCAGTTGCTCCCCGCCTGAGGCAAAGAGGGATGCCTCCAGCCCCGCAGGCAGCTCCCCATGGGCACCCCCCGGCCAGCTACCCGCCCGCAGACACCCCCAGCTCTGCAAAGTCTTCCCGCTTCCGCTCGACTCACCCAAGCGGCGCACGGCACACTTCCGGTCGGGATGGCAGACGGGCGCCGCAGCAGACACCCTGGGCAATGGGGCTGGGCATGCAAAGCAGCGGCCAGAGCGGCTGCACGACCCTGCTTACAGGGGGCTGGGGCCGCCGCTGGCGTTTCAAAGCGCCCGGGATGCCAGGGCACTGACCGGGCCCTGACTTACAGGGCGGCCCTGGTCCCAAAAGGCCCACGGAGGCTCCTTCTCTCCGCTTCAGGGGCATCTTGACCCGTGCCCCGCTAGCCGGGGGGGGTGCCCCACACAGGCTGCCAGCTGAGCGCAAAGGCACTCGGACCCCGACCCCTCTTACGGGCGGGTCGAAACCCAGGGAGCTGAGAGCTTGGCCTGGCCCCGCAGCTACAGGAAGACAGCAGCCAGGCAGTGGGGCATCACGGCCAAAGGCCGGGGGGCTGTGGCCCCAGCCCCGAAGACGGGGTGGGGTGGGGGGGGGGAAACACGCTAAGCTAAGCCCCACACACTCCCTGGCCCCATGCCTCTGAAAGGCCGGGACCAGATCTACCCCCCCTGATTACAGGGGGGGTCCCTCCTTGAACCTCCCGCCGGGCACTGGCAACACACTTCCCTGCCTACAGGGCGGTCGCTCTCGGCCCGGCACTCCCAAAAAGCCCCACCGAGAGCCACGGGCTCTGGCCTGCGCCCACTTACGGGCCGGCCCTCCTGGCTGCAGCACAACACCACTTCTTCAGGAGCCCAGGGACTCACCTCAACCCTCTAAGGGTTTGTTCCTGTTAGCTGCCAAAAGCAGCCTCCCCAGCCCTGCTTACAGGGACCTTGGGCTGCTGCTGGGGACAGAAGGGGACAGAACGGGACAGAAGGCTCCACAACTCTTCACACAGGCCCCGAGTACAGGGCTGTTAATCTGACAGGGTGCCAAGAGAACAGGCTGCCATGAAGGCAGAGACCCAGGCCCTGAACTACAGGTGGGTCACCTTGCCGCAGGACGACTAAGCGGCTTCGCTGTGTCTAGCCAATCAAAGGAGGGGCAAGCCGAGCTCCCACCCCGCTCGAGGCCTCCAAGGAGACTGCCGTGGAACCGCCCAGAGCCCCTCTTTCCCTCCTGGGAAGCCTAAGCTAAGCTACAGCCTTTTCTAAGGGACCTAAAGGACAAGCAGACTCAGGCACACCGAGGCAAGAGGGGCCACACACACAGCCCTTCCCAAGAGAGGGAGCAAGCTCTGGGCAGCCACTGGTGGGGCAGGCATCCTTACCCCTGAGCAGGAGAGCAGAGGGTCAGACCTGGCCCCCCCGGGGATGCATGCAGGTAGAGGGGCCGCAGGATGCCAATCGCTGTGACACGCCCCGAGTACAGGGGGTCACGCTGGCCAGGCCGCCAGCAGCCAAGAAACTGTTTAAAGGGCCCTCCCCTGCTTACAGGGGGGGCTGGGGTCCAGGGAGCTACACTTCCCCCATACGGGTGGAGACGCCGGCTCGGACCCTCCTTACAGGGTTGCCGGTCTCCGAGCAGCCAAGGAGCTAGGTGGCAAAACGCCTACAACAGCAAAAGCAAAGACCGAGCCCTGCTTACAGGGAGGTCGCCCAGCACAAAGCCAACCAGGGCACCCTAACGGTGCTGGCAAAGATCTTGTGTTACCACAGCCAAATTCAGAGGGAGGTCTCATTGCCCAGGGCGCCTTTCTCCTGTCCTGCTCTTCAGCCTGACGCTGCTCCTCTTCCCTCGCCGCCTCTTGCCTCCGCCGTATGTTGCCTCGCCGCCTCTTGCCTCCGCCGTATGTTGCCTCGCCGCCTCTTGCCTCCGCCGTATGTTGCCTCGCCGCTCCACAGCGGGCCTCTTCTTCCTTCTGTGCCAGCCGCTGCCGAGGAAGGAGGACAGAGTTAGGCCTCCCTAGTGCCAGTTGCTCCCCGCCTGAGGCAAAGAGGGATGCCTCCAGCCCCGCAGGCAGCTCCCCATGGGCACCCCCCGGCCAGCTACCCGCCCGCAGACACCCCCAGCTCTGCAAAGTCTTCCCGCTTCCGCTCGACTCACCCAAGCGGCGCACGGCACACTTCCGGTCGGGATGGCAGACGGGCGCCGCAGCAGACACCCTGGGCAATGGGGCTGGGCATGCAAAGCAGCGGCCAGAGCGGCTGCACGACCCTGCTTACAGGGGGCTGGGGCCGCCGCTGGCGTTTCAAAGCGCCCGGGATGCCAGGGCACTGACCGGGCCCTGACTTACAGGGCGGCCCTGGTCCCAAAAGGCCCACGGAGGCTCCTTCTCTCCGCTTCAGGGGCATCTTGACCCGTGCCCCGCTAGCCGGGGGGGGTGCCCCACACAGGCTGCCAGCTGAGCGCAAAGGCACTCGGACCCCGACCCCTCTTACGGGCGGGTCGAAACCCAGGGAGCTGAGAGCTTGGCCTGGCCCCGCAGCTACAGGAAGACAGCAGCCAGGCAGTGGGGCATCACGGCCAAAGGCCGGGGGGCTGTGGCCCCAGCCCCGAAGACGGGGTGGGGTGGGGGGGGGGAAACACGCTAAGCTAAGCCCCACACACTCCCTGGCCCCATGCCTCTGAAAGGCCGGGACCAGATCTACCCCCCCTGATTACAGGGGGGGTCCCTCCTTGAACCTCCCGCCGGGCACTGGCAACACACTTCCCTGCCTACAGGGCGGTCGCTCTCGGCCCGGCACTCCCAAAAAGCCCCACCGAGAGCCACGGGCTCTGGCCTGCGCCCACTTACGGGCCGGCCCTCCTGGCTGCAGCACAACACCACTTCTTCAGGAGCCCAGGGACTCACCTCAACCCTCTAAGGGTTTGTTCCTGTTAGCTGCCAAAAGCAGCCTCCCCAGCCCTGCTTACAGGGACCTTGGGCTGCTGCTGGGGACAGAAGGGGACAGAACGGGACAGAAGGCTCCACAACTCTTCACACAGGCCCCGAGTACAGGGCTGTTAATCTGACAGGGTGCCAAGAGAACAGGCTGCCATGAAGGCAGAGACCCAGGCCCTGAACTACAGGTGGGTCACCTTGCCGCAGGACGACTAAGCGGCTTCGCTGTGTCTAGCCAATCAAAGGAGGGGCAAGCCGAGCTCCCACCCCGCTCGAGGCCTCCAAGGAGACTGCCGTGGAACCGCCCAGAGCCCCTCTTTCCCTCCTGGGAAGCCTAAGCTAAGCTACAGCCTTTTCTAAGGGACCTAAAGGACAAGCAGACTCAGGCACACCGAGGCAAGAGGGGCCACACACACAGCCCTTCCCAAGAGAGGGAGCAAGCTCTGGGCAGCCACTGGTGGGGCAGGCATCCTTACCCCTGAGCAGGAGAGCAGAGGGTCAGACCTGGCCCCCCCGGGGATGCATGCAGGTAGAGGGGCCGCAGGATGCCAATCGCTGTGACACGCCCCGAGTACAGGGGGTCACGCTGGCCAGGCCGCCAGCAGCCAAGAAACTGTTTAAAGGGCCCTCCCCTGCTTACAGGGGGGGCTGGGGTCCAGGGAGCTACACTTCCCCCATACGGGTGGAGACGCCGGCTCGGACCCTCCTTACAGGGTTGCCGGTCTCCGAGCAGCCAAGGAGCTAGGTGGCAAAACGCCTACAACAGCAAAAGCAAAGACCGAGCCCTGCTTACAGGGAGGTCGCCCAGCACAAAGCCAACCAGGGCACCCTAACGGTGCTGGCAAAGATCTTGTGTTACCACAGCCAAATTCAGAGGGAGGTCTCATTGCCCAGGGCGCCTTTCTCCTGTCCTGCTCTTCAGCCTGACGCTGCTCCTCTTCCCTCGCCGCCTCTTGCCTCCGCCGTATGTTGCCTCGCCGCCTCTTGCCTCCGCCGTATGTTGCCTCGCCGCCTCTTGCCTCCGCCGTATGTTGCCTCGCCGCTCCACAGCGGGCCTCTTCTTCCTTCTGTGCCAGCCGCTGCCGAGGAAGGAGGACAGAGTTAGGCCTCCCTAGTGCCAGTTGCTCCCCGCCTGAGGCAAAGAGGGATGCCTCCAGCCCCGCAGGCAGCTCCCCATGGGCACCCCCCGGCCAGCTACCCGCCCGCAGACACCCCCAGCTCTGCAAAGTCTTCCCGCTTCCGCTCGACTCACCCAAGCGGCGCACGGCACACTTCCGGTCGGGATGGCAGACGGGCGCCGCAGCAGACACCCTGGGCAATGGGGCTGGGCATGCAAAGCAGCGGCCAGAGCGGCTGCACGACCCTGCTTACAGGGGGCTGGGGCCGCCGCTGGCGTTTCAAAGCGCCCGGGATGCCAGGACACTGACCGGGCCCTGACTTACAGGGCGGCCCTGGTCCCAAAAGGCCCACGGAGGCTCCTTCTCTCCGCTTCAGGGGCATCTTGACCCGTGCCCCGCTAGCCGGGGGGGGTGCCCCACACAGGCTGCCAGCTGAGCGCAAAGGCACTCGGACCCCGACCCCTCTTACGGGCGGGTCGAAACCCAGGGAGCTGAGAGCTTGGCCTGGCCCCGCAGCTACAGGAAGACAGCAGCCAGGCAGTGGGGCATCACGGCCAAAGGCCGGGGGGCTGTGGCCCCAGCCCCGAAGACGGGGTGGGGTGGGGGGGGGGAAACACGCTAAGCTAAGCCCCACACACTCCCTGGCCCCATGCCTCTGAAAGGCCGGGACCAGATCTACCCCCCCTGATTACAGGGGGGGTCCCTCCTTGAACCTCCCGCCGGGCACTGGCAACACACTTCCCTGCCTACAGGGCGGTCGCTCTCGGCCCGGCACTCCCAAAAAGCCCCACCGAGAGCCACGGGCTCTGGCCTGCGCCCACTTACGGGCCGGCCCTCCTGGCTGCAGCACAACACCACTTCTTCAGGAGCCCAGGGACTCACCTCAACCCTCTAAGGGTTTGTTCCTGTTAGCTGCCAAAAGCAGCCTCCCCAGCCCTGCTTACAGGGACCTTGGGCTGCTGCTGGGGACAGAAGGGGACAGAACGGGGACAGAAGGCTCCACAACTCTTCACACAGGCCCCGAGTACAGGGCTGTTAATCTGACAGGGTGCCAAGAGAACAGGCTGCCATGAAGGCAGAGACCCAGGCCCTGAACTACAGGTGGGTCACCTTGCCGCAGGACGACTAAGCGGCTTCGCTGTGTCTAGCCAATCAAAGGAGGGGCAAGCCGAGCTCCCACCCCGCTCGAGGCCTCCAAGGAGACTGCCGTGGAACCGCCCAGAGCCCCTCTTTCCCTCCTGGGAAGCCTAAGCTAAGCTACAGCCTTTTCTAAGGGACCTAAAGGACAAGCAGACTCAGGCACACCGAGGCAAGAGGGGCCACACACACAGCCCTTCCCAAGAGAGGGAGCAAGCTCTGGGCAGCCACTGGTGGGGCAGGCATCCTTACCCCTGAGCAGGAGAGCAGAGGGTCAGACCTGGCCCCCCCGGGGATGCATGCAGGTAGAGGGGCCGCAGGATGCCAATCGCTGTGACACGCCCCGAGTACAGGGGGTCACGCTGGCCAGGCCGCCAGCAGCCAAGAAACTGTTTAAAGGGCCCTCCCCTGCTTACAGGGGGGGCTGGGGTCCAGGGAGCTACACTTCCCCCATACGGGTGGAGACGCCGGCTCGGACCCTCCTTACAGGGTTGCCGGTCTCCGAGCAGCCAAGGAGCTAGGTGGCAAAACGCCTACAACAGCAAAAGCAAAGACCGAGCCCTGCTTACAGGGAGGTCGCCCAGCACAAAGCCAACCAGGGCACCCTAACGGTGCTGGCAAAGATCTTGTGTTACCACAGCCAAATTCAGAGGGAGGTCTCATTGCCCAGGGCGCCTTTCTCCTGTCCTGCTCTTCAGCCTGACGCTGCTCCTCTTCCCTCGCCGCCTCTTGCCTCCGCCGTATGTTGCCTCGCCGCCTCTTGCCTCCGCCGTATGTTGCCTCGCCGCCTCTTGCCTCCGCCGTATGTTGCCTCGCCGCTCCACAGCGGGCCTCTTCTTCCTTCTGTGCCAGCCGCTGCCGAGGAAGGAGGACAGAGTTAGGCCTCCCTAGTGCCAGTTGCTCCCCGCCTGAGGGAAAGAGGGATGCCTCCAGCCCCGCAGGCAGCTCCCCATGGGCACCCCCCGGCCAGCTACCCGCCCGCAGACACCCCCAGCTCTGCAAAGTCTTCCCGCTTCCGCTCGACTCACCCAAGCGGCGCACGGCACACTTCCGGTCGGGATGGCAGACGGGCGCCGCAGCAGACACCCTGGGCAATGGGGCTGGGCATGCAAAGCAGCGGCCAGAGCGGCTGCACGACCCTGCTTACAGGGGGCTGGGGCCGCCGCTGGCGTTTCAAAGCGCCCGGGATGCCAGGGCACTGACCGGGCCCTGACTTACAGGGCGGCCCTGGTCCCAAAAGGCCCACGGAGGCTCCTTCTCTCCGCTTCAGGGGCATCTTGACCCGTGCCCCGCTAGCCGGGGGGGGTGCCCCACACAGGCTGCCAGCTGAGCGCAAAGGCACTCGGACCCCGACCCCTCTTACGGGCGGGTCGAAACCCAGGGAGCTGAGAGCTTGGCCTGGCCCCGCAGCTACAGGAAGACAGCAGCCAGGCAGTGGGGCATCACGGCCAAAGGCCGGGGGGCTGTGGCCCCAGCCCCGAAGACGGGGTGGGGTGGGGGGGGGGAAACACGCTAAGCTAAGCCCCACACACTCCCTGGCCCCATGCCTCTGAAAGGCCGGGACCAGATCTACCCCCCCTGATTACAGGGGGGGTCCCTCCTTGAACCTCCCGCCGGGCACTGGCAACACACTTCCCTGCCTACAGGGCGGTCGCTCTCGGCCCGGCACTCCCAAAAAGCCCCACCGAGAGCCACGGGCTCTGGCCTGCGCCCACTTACGGGCCGGCCCTCCTGGCTGCAGCACAACACCACTTCTTCAGGAGCCCAGGGACTCACCTCAACCCTCTAAGGGTTTGTTCCTGTTAGCTGCCAAAAGCAGCCTCCCCAGCCCTGCTTACAGGGACCTTGGGCTGCTGCTGGGGACAGAAGGGGACAGAACGGGGACAGAAGGCTCCACAACTCTTCACACAGGCCCCGAGTACAGGGCTGTTAATCTGACAGGGTGCCAAGAGAACAGGCTGCCATGAAGGCAGAGACCCAGGCCCTGAACTACAGGTGGGTCACCTTGCCGCAGGACGACTAAGCGGCTTCGCTGTGTCTAGCCAATCAAAGGAGGGGCAAGCCGAGCTCCCACCCCGCTCGAGGCCTCCAAGGAGACTGCCGTGGAACCGCCCAGAGCCCCTCTTTCCCTCCTGGGAAGCCTAAGCTAAGCTACAGCCTTTTCTAAGGGACCTAAAGGACAAGCAGACTCAGGCACACCGAGGCAAGAGGGGCCACACACACAGCCCTTCCCAAGAGAGGGAGCAAGCTCTGGGCAGCCACTGGTGGGGCAGGCATCCTTACCCCTGAGCAGGAGAGCAGAGGGTCAGACCTGGCCCCCCCGGGGATGCATGCAGGTAGAGGGGCCGCAGGATGCCAATCGCTGTGACACGCCCCGAGTACAGGGGGTCACGCTGGCCAGGCCGCCAGCAGCCAAGAAACTGTTTAAAGGGCCCTCCCCTGCTTACAGGGGGGGCTGGGGTCCAGGGAGCTACACTTCCCCCATACGGGTGGAGACGCCGGCTCGGACCCTCCTTACAGGGTTGCCGGTCTCCGAGCAGCCAAGGAGCTAGGTGGCAAAACGCCTACAACAGCAAAAGCAAAGACCGAGCCCTGCTTACAGGGAGGTCGCCCAGCACAAAGCCAACCAGGGCACCCTAACGGTGCTGGCAAAGATCTTGTGTTACCACAGCCAAATTCAGAGGGAGGTCTCATTGCCCAGGGCGCCTTTCTCCTGTCCTGCTCTTCAGCCTGACGCTGCTCCTCTTCCCTCGCCGCCTCTTGCCTCCGCCGTATGTTGCCTCGCCGCCTCTTGCCTCCGCCGTATGTTGCCTCGCCGCTCCACAGCGGGCCTCTTCTTCCTTCTGTGCCAGCCGCTGCCGAGGAAGGAGGACAGAGTTAGGCCTCCCTAGTGCCAGTTGCTCCCCGCCTGAGGGAAAGAGGGATGCCTCCAGCCCCGCAGGCAGCTCCCCATGGGCACCCCCCGGCCAGCTACCCGCCCGCAGACACCCCCAGCTCTGCAAAGTCTTCCCGCTTCCGCTCGACTCACCCAAGCGGCGCACGGCACACTTCCGGTCGGGATGGCAGACGGGCGCCGCAGCAGACACCCTGGGCAATGGGGCTGGGCATGCAAAGCAGCGGCCAGAGCGGCTGCACGACCCTGCTTACAGGGGGCTGGGGCCGCCGCTGGCGTTTCAAAGCGCCCGGGATGCCAGGGCACTGACCGGGCCCTGACTTACAGGGCGGCCCTGGTCCCAAAAGGCCCACGGAGGCTCCTTCTCTCCGCTTCAGGGGCATCTTGACCCGTGCCCCGCTAGCCGGGGGGGGTGCCCCACACAGGCTGCCAGCTGAGCGCAAAGGCACTCGGACCCCGACCCCTCTTACGGGCGGGTCGAAACCCAGGGAGCTGAGAGCTTGGCCTGGCCCCGCAGCTACAGGAAGACAGCAGCCAGGCAGTGGGGCATCACGGCCAAAGGCCGGGGGGCTGTGGCCCCAGCCCCGAAGACGGGGTGGGGTGGGGGGGGGGGAACACGCTAAGCTAAGCCCCACACACTCCCTGGCCCCATGCCTCTGAAAGGCCGGGACCAGATCTACCCCCCCCTGATTACAGGGGGGGTCCCTCCTTGAACCTCCCGCCGGGCACTGGCAACACACTTCCCTGCCTACAGGGCGGTCGCTCTCGGCCCGGCACTCCCAAAAAGCCCCACCGAGAGCCACGGGCTCTGGCCTGCGCCCACTTACGGGCCGGCCCTCCTGGCTGCAGCACAACACCACTTCTTCAGGAGCCCAGGGACTCACCTCAACCCTCTAAGGGTTTGTTCCTGTTAGCTGCCAAAAGCAGCCTCCCCAGCCCTGCTTACAGGGACCTTGGGCTGCTGCTGGGGACAGAAGGGGACAGAACGGGACAGAAGGCTCCACAACTCTTCACACAGGCCCCGAGTACAGGGCTGTTAATCTGACAGGGTGCCAAGAGAACAGGCTGCCATGAAGGCAGAGACCCAGGCCCTGAACTACAGGTGGGTCACCTTGCCGCAGGACGACTAAGCGGCTTCGCTGTGTCTAGCCAATCAAAGGAGGGGCAAGCCGAGCTCCCACCCCGCTCGAGGCCTCCAAGGAGACTGCCGTGGAACCGCCCAGAGCCCCTCTTTCCCTCCTGGGAAGCCTAAGCTAAGCTACAGCCTTTTCTAAGGGACCTAAAGGACAAGCAGACTCAGGCACACCGAGGCAAGAGGGGCCACACACACAGCCCTTCCCAAGAGAGGGAGCAAGCTCTGGGCAGCCACTGGTGGGGCAGGCATCCTTACCCCTGAGCAGGAGAGCAGAGGGTCAGACCTGGCCCCCCCGGGGATGCATGCAGGTAGAGGGGCCGCAGGATGCCAATCGCTGTGACACGCCCCGAGTACAGGGGGTCACGCTGGCCAGGCCGCCAGCAGCCAAGAAACTGTTTAAAGGGCCCTCCCCTGCTTACAGGGGGGGCTGGGGTCCAGGGAGCTACACTTCCCCCATACGGGTGGAGACGCCGGCTCGGACCCTCCTTACAGGGTTGCCGGTCTCCGAGCAGCCAAGGAGCTAGGTGGCAAAACGCCTACAACAGCAAAAGCAAAGACCGAGCCCTGCTTACAGGGAGGTCGCCCAGCACAAAGCCAACCAGGGCACCCTAACGGTGCTGGCAAAGATCTTGTGTTACCACAGCCAAATTCAGAGGGAGGTCTCATTGCCCAGGGCGCCTTTCTCCTGTCCTGCTCTTCAGCCTGACGCTGCTCCTCTTCCCTCGCCGCCTCTTGCCTCCGCCGTATGTTGCCTCGCCGCCTCTTGCCTCCGCCGTATGTTGCCTCGCCGCCTCTTGCCTCCGCCGTATGTTGCCTCGCCGCTCCACAGCGGGCCTCTTCTTCCTTCTGTGCCAGCCGCTGCCGAGGAAGGAGGACAGAGTTAGGCCTCCCTAGTGCCAGTTGCTCCCCGCCTGAGGCAAAGAGGGATGCCTCCAGCCCCGCAGGCAGCTCCCCATGGGCACCCCCCGGCCAGCTACCCGCCCGCAGACACCCCCAGCTCTGCAAAGTCTTCCCGCTTCCGCTCGACTCACCCAAGCGGCGCACGGCACACTTCCGGTCGGGATGGCAGACGGGCGCCGCAGCAGACACCCTGGGCAATGGGGCTGGGCATGCAAAGCAGCGGCCAGAGCGGCTGCACGACCCTGCTTACAGGGGGCTGGGGCCGCCGCTGGCGTTTCAAAGCGCCCGGGATGCCAGGGCACTGACCGGGCCCTGACTTACAGGGCGGCCCTGGTCCCAAAAGGCCCACGGAGGCTCCTTCTCTCCGCTTCAGGGGCATCTTGACCCGTGCCCCGCTAGCCGGGGGGGGTGCCCCACACAGGCTGCCAGCTGAGCGCAAAGGCACTCGGACCCCGACCCCTCTTACGGGCGGGTCGAAACCCAGGGAGCTGAGAGCTTGGCCTGGCCCCGCAGCTACAGGAAGACAGCAGCCAGGCAGTGGGGCATCACGGCCAAAGGCCGGGGGGCTGTGGCCCCAGCCCCGAAGACGGGGTGGGGGGGGGGGGGGGAAACACGCTAAGCTAAGCCCCACACACTCCCTGGCCCCATGCCTCTGAAAGGCCGGGACCAGATCTACCCCCCCTGATTACAGGGGGGGTCCCTCCTTGAACCTCCCGCCGGGCACTGGCAACACACTTCCCTGCCTACAGGGCGGTCGCTCTCGGCCCGGCACTCCCAAAAAGCCCCACCGAGAGCCACGGGCTCTGGCCTGCGCCCACTTACGGGCCGGCCCTCCTGGCTGCAGCACAACACCACTTCTTCAGGAGCCCAGGGACTCACCTCAACCCTCTAAGGGTTTGTTCCTGTTAGCTGCCAAAAGCAGCCTCCCCAGCCCTGCTTACAGGGACCTTGGGCTGCTGCTGGGGACAGAAGGGGACAGAACGGGGACAGAAGGCTCCACAACTCTTCACACAGGCCCCGAGTACAGGGCTGTTAATCTGACAGGGTGCCAAGAGAACAGGCTGCCATGAAGGCAGAGACCCAGGCCCTGAACTACAGGTGGGTCACCTTGCCGCAGGACGACTAAGCGGCTTCGCTGTGTCTAGCCAATCAAAGGAGGGGCAAGCCGAGCTCCCACCCCGCTCGAGGCCTCCAAGGAGACTGCCGTGGAACCGCCCAGAGCCCCTCTTTCCCTCCTGGGAAGCCTAAGCTAAGCTACAGCCTTTTCTAAGGGACCTAAAGGACAAGCAGACTCAGGCACACCGAGGCAAGAGGGGCCACACACACAGCCCTTCCCAAGAGAGGGAGCAAGCTCTGGGCAGCCACTGGTGGGGCAGGCATCCTTACCCCTGAGCAGGAGAGCAGAGGGTCAGACCTGGCCCCCCCGGGGATGCATGCAGGTAGAGGGGCCGCAGGATGCCAATCGCTGTGACACGCCCCGAGTACAGGGGGTCACGCTGGCCAGGCCGCCAGCAGCCAAGAAACTGTTTAAAGGGCCCTCCCCTGCTTACAGGGGGGGCTGGGGTCCAGGGAGCTACACTTCCCCCATACGGGTGGAGACGCCGGCTCGGACCCTCCTTACAGGGTTGCCGGTCTCCGAGCAGCCAAGGAGCTAGGTGGCAAAACGCCTACAACAGCAAAAGCAAAGACCGAGCCCTGCTTACAGGGAGGTCGCCCAGCACAAAGCCAACCAGGGCACCCTAACGGTGCTGGCAAAGATCTTGTGTTACCACAGCCAAATTCAGAGGGAGGTCTCATTGCCCAGGGCGCCTTTCTCCTGTCCTGCTCTTCAGCCTGACGCTGCTCCTCTTCCCTCGCCGCCTCTTGCCTCCACCGTATGTTGCCTCGCCGCTCCACAGCGGGCCTCTTCTTGCTTCTGTGTCAGCCGCTGCCGAGGAAGGAGGACAGTTAGGCCTCAGCAGTGACTGTCGCTCCCCGCCTGAGGGACAGAGGGATGTCTCCAGTCCGAGGGAAATAGGCATCATTGCCCCTAATTCACTAAGAGCTTATTCTGGTGCAAATATCATTTCTTGCCTTGATTTATCTTAGTTTCTATTTTCAAACTTTTGATCCTCTGCCCTACAGGTTTTCTTTGCAATTCCTGTCATAATTTCCCTTCCTCCCGTCCAAAATCACGTCTTTGTTTCCCTCCAAAACATCACCTTTTCTCCCTCCATCTTTCCTCTGCTTTTCCCTCCCATGTCTTCACTCACCATCGCTCTCCCTTCTAAATAGCCTGTGATTTTCTCTGCACAATATTCATTTTTGTCTCCTGTAGGTTACCTTTGCTATTTAGTTCTGTATCTTTTCTCATAGATACTTGCCATAGTTCTTCCCTCCAAACTGCCTCCTGTGTCCCCTCTTGTTTACCTCAGGTGTTCTCAGAACCAGTTTCACCTTCTCCGCTATGGATTACTTCAGGTTTCCCCTCCATGCCAGGTCTGCCCCCAGTACGTTACCTCTGCTTCTCCCTCCTAAATCTTTGTTTTTATTCTGTATAAGCTACCTGAGTTTTTCCCTCCAAAATGTCACCTCTGTTCTTCTTTACCTCAGGGTTTTCTCTGGTTTTCATTTTCTTCCCCAGAGATCCTCCCTGGTTTTGCCTCCGAAATGTCACTTCTCTGTCCCTGACTCTCACTTTTCCTGCAAAGCTTTCGTTCTGTGGAAGAGAGCAAAAAAGCAAAACCACACAGAGTAAGTTTGAAGCTAGACAGGAAAGTACCTCAGATTTTAATACAAAAGAAATTGTCCCTGAGTTGATTCCCCTCCCCCTGGGCAGTCTCACCCTGCGCCCCGCCTCGCAGGCGCCGCCGCGCAGCTCTGTTCCTTCCCGTTCCCGCCCCGGCGGCTCCTGAGGGGCGCGGCGCGAGGAGAGAGCGGCGCGTGCCGGACCCTGCGGCGGGAAGGGCGAGGAGAGAGCGGCGCGTGCCGGGCCCTGCGGCGGGAAGGGCGAGAGGCGGCGCGTGCCGGACCCTGCGGCGGGAAGGGCGAGGAGAGAGCGGCGCGTGCCGGGCCCTGCGGCGGGAAGGGCGAGAGGCGGCGCGTGCCGGGCCCTGCGGCGGGAAGGGCGAGAGGCGGCGCGTGCCGGGCCCTGCGGCGGGAAGGGCGAGGAGAGAGCGGCGCGTGCCGGACCCTGCGGCGGGAAGGGCGAGGAGAGAGCGGCGCGTGCCGGACCCTGCGGCGGGAAGGGCGAGAGGCGGCGCGTGCCGGGCCCCCGCGATGTTATTGAAAACAACAGAAATGTACCCAGATGCTGAGCTGTTCGTGAAAACAGCTCAGCCATTTACTTTTAAACTCCTCTCTTCAGCTGCTGCAGCTCTGCCCCAGCCCAGCTCTGTTCCCTCTCGCGCACCTGGGCGCTGCCCTCACGGCTCCGCCACCCCATGCGCTGCCGGCCCAGCTCCCCGCCAGCCCCAGCGCTGCCCCAGCAGTCTTCCAAGAGCCACCCTCGCACCCACCCCATCTACCGGCGCCTCGGCCTCGGGCTCAGCCTTGCCGGCAGAGCCGGAACTCCCTCAGCCCTTGGAATCCCCTCAGGGACGCCCTGGGGGCAGCCCGGGGCGGAGAGGAGCGGCGCGCGCCGCCCCCCTCAGGCGCTCGCAGACTGCTCCGCGGGTACCGCTCGGGCCCGCAGCCCCCCCTGATGTTCATTCCACTAAGGACACCTGCATCGATGTGTGGTTTAAGCTGCACAGGAGAGTGCCTCAGGTATTCATAAATCAATAAATCCCTCTAAGCTCCTTCAGGTCTGCCCGGTCCAGCCCTCCCTGTCCCCTCACGCACCTGGGCTCTTTTCCCTCGCGGATCCGCCGAAGCCCCTCTGAGGCGCCTGCCAGGTCTCCATCAGCCGGAGCGCTGCCACAGATGCTCTCCAAGAGCGACTTTCGAAGCCCGCCAAGTTCAGCGGCGCCTCAGGCCGGGGTTGGTCCCGCCCGGGTCGGGCGCCTCTGGCCGCTCGAATTCTCGCGCCGCTTCCCTGGGAGGAGCACGGGGCGCGTGCCGGCCCCGCGAAGCGCGGAGGAGGTGAGGCGGC
This sequence comes from Dryobates pubescens, assembly GCF_014839835.1. Classification (NCBI taxonomy): domain Eukaryota; kingdom Metazoa; phylum Chordata; class Aves; order Piciformes; family Picidae; genus Dryobates; species Dryobates pubescens. Next base: position 28,022,301 of record NC_071612.1, on the reverse strand, counting down.
CCCGCCCAGAGCCCGCCCAGAGCCCGCCCCGCGCCTCAGGGCTCTCAGTGTGCTCAGCCGGCCGTGGTGAGACCCTCACCGAGCCTTCGGCCACCCCTGCCGCTCCCTCTATTAAATGTATCTACATCTGTAGATGTTCCGCGCTGCACAGGAGAGACCTCACGACTAAATAAGTGCATTTAAAACGTCCCCCTCAGCCGCTCCAGGCGCCCCCTGCTCCCCCTCCCGCGCCTGGCCAGGCTCTGCCTCCCGCAGCCGCAGGGCGCTCCGCGGTGCCTGCCAGAGCTCTCCGCCGGAGCTCTGCCCCAGGGCGGCCTCCACGCTTTCCGCGGCCGCAGGCTGGGGTTCAGCTCTGGCGGCAGAGCCGAGCGCCTCTGCCCCTTCCGGATCTCGCACCGAGCCCGGGCCGGAGGGGCAGCGGCCGCCCCTCGCTGCGGCGCTCACAGCAGCCCCGGCTCCGAGCCGGCCCCCCCGCAGCCCTCTTCTCTGTCCCTCAGGACTCTCGCAGCCGCTCGGCACACCGCAGGCCGCCCCTGCCTGCCCCGCCCGGCTCTGTCCGGCACCTGCCACCCGCTCTCCGCGGCAGCCTGCCCTGCCCCCGGCTCCCTGCCGCGCCTGGGGCCGTCCTGCCTTGGAGGTCTCTTGTCCCAGCAGGACCCTGGCCCCCTGCCGCGAAACGAGGAGGCGGGGAGGTGGTAAAAATATAAATTATTTATTGATCCAAACGCCGCCGCGAAGGAGACACGAAGTGAGGGCAGCAACAGAGCCGGGGGCTCGGCGCCTGCGGCTGCCCTCGGCTCGGCTCTGCTCGGCCGACTGCGGCTCCGCGGCGCACAGCACCAGGGCGCCGCTCGAAGGCGCACGCGCGGCGTCCACCGCAACGCGCGGCGTCCGTAGCAGCGCGCGGCGTCCGTAGCAGCGCGCGGCCCAGCAATTCGCCCCCCCGCTCCCGCGGCAGGCTGCATGCCGCAGGCGCCAGCTCGCTCCGCACGGCCGGCCCCGTGGCGCCGCCGGTTTGCATCCTCTTCAGAAGAGGGCAGATAAAGGCTTTTTGCTTTTAAATCATCTTTTAACTAATTGAAATGTTTCGTATCCGTATCAGAACGAGAGAACGCTCTTGTTCGGCTCCTCACACTAACACCTGCAAGTTTAAGTCATTTGTAAGCTGCCCCTCTCGCCTCCCCCACCGACCCCAAAGACTTTTCAGCTATTTCAAGCATTCAGGGCACTTGGAGGAGGCAGCAGCACCGAGGACCGCCGGGGGACACAGGCCGCTGCACACCTGCAGTGCCGACACTGAGACACAGGGTGGCAGCACTCAGCCCCGATGCGGCATCTGCTACTGTGCGCGGGGCACCGCTCCCCTAGGCTCTGTGCAGGTTTTTGTCCATCTGCATTTTAGACTAAGACACACAAAGGGAAATCCACTAGCTTTTATTTGTATATGCACAACTTGTATTTCTATTTCAAAACCCCCTGTGGCTCTGCTCAGGATGTGCTTTTCTGGAAGCCTTTCCAGATAACAGAGGAGATCCAGGGGGAGTCACGTCAAAGCCTTGCTGCGTACAAATCGCTGTCCTTCTGCAATCTCTCGCTAAACAGCACAGCTTCTCCTCTGCTGGAACACCTCACACACACTTCCCCAGGGCTTTCCCTTCCCTCCAAGAACGTTCAGGCATTTCAAGCACTCAGGTCTGCAAGCAGCCTTTGTGGGAGGCTGCCCCCACCCCTCCCTCACTGCTCCTCTGCTGCATCCTTGCCCACCCCCACATGGCATCATGGAAGGAAAGACAGAGACAGCTGAGGGGCTACCCTCCTGTTCTTTTCATCACCCCGAGCTGGGGACAGCCTTCTGGGTAAGGTCTGCACCTTCAGCAAACAGCTGAGCTTTGCTGCCTTTCTCTTCTCTCTTAAGAGCTGTTGCACAGCTCTGCATCTCCGAGAATGTCTCCCAGGACTGACAACCCCGAGATTACTTTGCAGTCAGTGCATTTATCACTGGCAATCACCAATTTCTTCTGTCTGTTGCTCTCATCAATTAAACCCTTTGATGGTCTCAGTGTTTCCCCCCTTCATCTGGTGTCTTCAGTGGAATTCCGGGATCTTAGATTTTGGGGTCTCGCAGCATCGGGTGGGGTCTCACTCTGGTGTTCATTGTCCCCCCCCCATGTGAGGAAATGGCCTCAGGTTGTATCAGAGGATGTTCAGGTTGGCTATTAAAGGAACTTCTTCCCTGAAAGCTTCTCAAACACTGGAATAGTTTCCCCAGGGAAGTGGTTGAATCCCCACTCCTGCAGATGCTTAGAAGAGTTGTAGTGCTGAAGGACAGGGTTTGGCATGAGACTTGGTAGAGTTTGTGAGCTGTTGGACTCCAGAATCTGAAAGGCCTTTTCCAACCCAAACGATTCTATCATTCTATAAAACACTCACCTGCAGACAAGCTGATGAGCAACTTCCCTCTGATGAAAAGCTTCCAGAGAAGGCCACCACCCTCACTAAGTCAGCATATGAAAACCATGTCCCTGCTGAACGAGTGCTCCTGCAGCCTCACTGACATTGGCACAAAACTCTATTTATAGTGTCCAGGTACATGTGAGCAAAACCACACCAGCATGACAAAGAAATAAGAATTTCTTTCCCATTCAAAGCTTCCATCAGCAGGGAAGGTGCATTCCCAGTTCCCCATTAAATGCAATCAGCCTGACCAATCTTGTTTACCACGGCAGAAATGAATTATGCTGTGGTCTGGCTTCAGCTCTGAACTACTTCAATGTTGAACAAGGACAGCTTATACTCACAGAAGTCACTTGGTGGGTTGTGTGCAAGGTTCCTGTAGAGCTCAGGTCTCTGAGCCTTCTTTACAGCTGTGCTTAGCCCAAAATCAGACAGTTTCACATGACACAGCTACTGTGAGCACCACTCAGCACGGCCTCAGCTGCAGACTGTGGGGTTTCAACCATAGGCACTTCACATGCATACCCCTTACCCTCACACCCAGCAGAAGGCTCTCTGGCTGAATACTCCTGTGGATGGCTCTCCTCTTCTGATAAGGTCTCTCTCTTCATTAGTGAGGTCAGCCTGTCACCCACACAGAGAGAAAACACAGTTATGAAATCAGACCGCTGGAATTGTGAGACTCGTGCTGTGTGAGACCCCAGGAGAATCCAAACCTAACCTTGTAGCTGGCCTTAGAGCTCTTTGGAAAACTGTTCCTGCCAGACCCCACAAACCCAACATCCTCTGTCAGCAAACTGGATGTAAAAGCTGAAAATTGTCAACAGAAACTGTAATTGGATGAAATTACAGCAGCATTAGGTGAAATGATAGTGCAGTGGGTTTAATTTTGGGGTTTTCCTTTAACGTAGGACTAAACCTTGGGATGCATTGTTACAGCTTACTTTGGATGCCGACAGCGGAAGCAAGTTCAAGAACAAATGAAGATCAATGGAAACTCATACAGGGCTGTAACACACTGAGATACAAGCTCTGGTTTAGGAAGTCCCCTAAGCCACACAAAGCTGATGAAGTACCCTGGGGACTGTGCTAGTCTGTATCTGCCGGTTTGGTGCGTAATTGAAGCCAGTAAGACCCAACGCTCGACTGAAAGAAAGGAAGATAGGGCTGGGCTTGGGCCTTTGGTCTAATCCTCAAGAGCCACTCTGATTCCATTTTCTACTCCCGTGACACCAGAATGTGGAGAAATGCCATTTCCCCAATAGGTGGAGTCACCTGCTCAGACAGCAACAATCAGGCGCATGGTGATGGGGACAGGAGGCTCTTGGCAACAACCAGGCTGTTCCTCTGACCTGAGTGCCACAGAAGGTTACAGAGGAGATCATCTTGAGGGCCATCACAGGGACCGTACAGGGCGTTCGGGTCCTCAAGCCAAACAGAAAAGATGTGTGAACACTCACCTAACCTCCCTCTGTGACCAGGGGACCTTGCTCCAAATCCCATCATTGGGTGGAAAAGTTTTCCTGCTGCTCGCTGTAAGGCAGGACTTTAATGCTTTCCCTAGCAAGTTTCTCTGAAAAGAAGATGGGGAATGAGAGTTGAAGGAGTAAGGAGGTGATGAAGAAGAGGGACTGCAGCAGAAGCCATCTCACCAACTGAAGTCATTTTCCCCTGCCCATGTGCTCTGTGGACTAAGACCAGTTCCCTTCTTTTGGTGTGAAAGCACTGGGTTCAATGAAAGAGCTGGCCCCTCCTGAAGGGCAAGTATGAACAGAGCTTTCCAAGTACCACACTTCAGAGCCTCCTATGTACTAGCACTAAGACAACTGTTCATGTAGACTACTGGCCACTCGCTTCATCAAACTCCATAGAATTGGCTCTCATCGACTCTCCAGAAGACACTGCTGCACTAGCTTGGCTGCCTGACTGTCTCAGTTCAATGGCTTAGGATCTCACAGAGGGTACCACAAGAACTGAATCTACTGCAACCCTTGCAGCTTCAACTTCCCTTCTCTGCTACTTCTTTTTTCAGCTCTATGTTTTTCAACAGGATTGCTGGATAACAGAACGGGATGGATGACTGGGCCCCAAGAGCGGTGGAGAACCAGAAGTAAACCCAGCCGGCGGGCGGCCAGGCACAAGTGGTGTTCCCCAGGACATGGAGGTGATAGAGGGTGTCCAGAGAAGGGCAACAAAGCTGGTGAAGGGTCTGGATAACAAGTCTTAGGAGGAGTGGCTGAAGGAACTGGGATTGTTTCATCTGCAGAAGAGGAAGCTGAGGGAATTATGGTGTGGGCTGGCCTCAGCTCTCAGCTTCCCTGTTGAACAAGGACAGCTTGTACTCACAGAAGGCACTGGCTGCTTGGGTTCAAGGTTCCTGGAGAGCTCAGGTCTCGGAGCCTTCTGAACAGCTATCCTTAGTCCAAAATCAGACAGTTTCACATGACCCTGGGAAAAAAAAAATCAAATAAAAGAATTCAGAAAGATTGTGCTTGAAGAGAAGAAAAGGTTTAACAGCTGCACAGCCTTCTGAACCCACAGCAGACTTGCACAGAGCTACTGCAAGCACCACTCTGCACGGCCTCAGCTGCAGACTGGGGGGGTTTCAAGCACAGGCACCCCACGAAAATCCAAACCTAACCTTGCAGCTGGCCTTAGAGCTCCTCTTTGGAAACCTCTCGCTGCCAGGCCCCACAAACCAACATCCTCTGTCAGCAAACTGGATGTAAGAGCTGAAAAGTGTCAACAGAAAATGTAATTGGATGGCCCAGGAAGATCCTGCCAGTCTGAATGCACCAGACCTGGAATGCACAAAGAAACTCTGTTAGAAACTCTGTCTCTGTGTGTGTGTGTGTGTTCATAGCTTTAGGAGTAACAAAGCAGAACCAATTCCCAAAAGATTTTCACTGCATTCCCAGGACAATTAGAGCCTTGCTCTGGCTATATTTAATACCTAGAGATTCCTATCAAAATCTTTGCAGCACAACAAGAAGATTTAAAAAAAAAAACAACCACCAAACCACAAACTAATTTATATTGTTAACTAGGAACTCAAAATCCTACAGGAATTGTTTTTGTATGACAAATTATTCCTTTTCTTTTTTCCTTCTTTTGGTGTCATCCCACCTAGTACACATTCACCACCTAACTGAATGTCACAGTAGTGACTCAAAGCCAAGCAAGACAAAGTGTATCAAGGGAAAAAAAAAACATAGAAAGCTAAAGAATTCTCCTATTCACTTTTCCCCTTGAGAGATCCAAAACTACAGAATACATAGAATACATAGAATAAACCAGGTTGGAAGAGACCTTCAAGATCACCGCGTCCAACCCATCAACCAATCCAACACCACCCAAACAACTAACCCACGGCACCAAGCACCCCATCAAGTCTTCTCCTGAAAACCTCCAGTGATGGCGACTCCACCACCTCCCCAGGCAGCCCATTCCAATGTGCAATCACTCTTTCTGTATAGAACTTTTTCCTAACATCCAGCCTGAACCTCCCCTGGCGCAGCCTGAGACTGTGTCCTCTTGTTCTGGTACTGGCCGCCTGGGAGAAGAGACCAACATCCGTCTGTCTACAACCTCCCTTCAGGTAGTTGTAGAGAGTAATAAGGTCACCCTTGAGTCTCCTCTTCTCCAGGCTAAGCAACCCCAGCTCCCTCAGCCTCTCCTCGTAGGGCTTATGTTCCAAACCCCTCACCAACTTTGTTGCTCTTCTCTGGACTCGTTCCAGCAAGTCAACCTCCTTCCTAAACTGAGGGGCCCAGAACTGGCAGGCCTGAATTTCATGAGCTCTGGGATTCGGATGAGCTTGGGAAATCATTTGGTTTGCACTCAGTGGGTCTTGTGTTCACTTGTAGAATGACCTCCTTGCAACATGAACTACAGGCTTCTGAAACTGGAGCTTCCCTCCCTCTGATACTTCCACGACCTTGTGTCCAAACCCTAATTACATGTAAATTAAATTGTTCACAGCTTTTACCAGTCAGTCTTAGCACCTGAGTTTCTGAGCCTAGATGAGTCTTACTGCTGTCTGAGCTCAGGAAAACATGCCAAGCTGCTGGCTAACTGCAGACATCCCATCGATAGGACTGCATCGGCCCAAGCTTAGATTTTGAACGCTGGAATCACGTAAGCGTGCCCAGGCAGATCACACAAGCAGGCTCCATGTCCGGCACAGCCCTGAGGGCACTCGCCAGCTAGCAAACAAGCATCATACAGCTGCTCCCTGCAGCCAGATGATGTGGGGGGAAGAGAACACACAACAGTTTCAATTGCATAAATAACCTGGTTCTAGCCTTTTAAAACTTTTGGGTTTATATTCTTGAGTGAGTTTTTCCACCCAGACTTGGGTAGCTGGCTAGAAGGCAGAAAGGAACACGGGGAGCACACCCTAAGATTGTACAGGGGAGGATTCAGAATGCTACATGTGGTGGGTTTAGAGGCAGACCCCCTCCCCACAACAACCATCCTCTGCTACCAAGAATGTGCTGGGTGGAGGCAGCCCCCTCTCTCCCCACCACGGGCAGGAATAAAACACTCAGACAAACGGATTGCAAAAGTGATGAAAGTTTAAATAGAAAGCAGTGAATGTTACAGAAAACCCAAAGCGCAGTGACAAAGAAAGATCCCAAAGCAAACCCAGAGGCATCCCATTCCCACCTGAGGGTACACCCGAGACCCTCAGGGCTCCTTCTTCCCCCTCCCTCTGCTGGGCTAGTCTCAGCTGGCCAGGCCTGAGACTGCCCATCCCCCCGTGGCCTTGGGCCTAGCCAGGCCCAAAGCCAGGAGACATCTCCCCCAGTTACCGGCTGGCGGAGGAGGAAGAAAAGAGACAGTGCTAGACTCTGCACTGGATCTTATAGTGGTGCAAAGAATTATGGTAGGAAATACACAATTTCCTGTGTCCATCCCTCTGGGCTGGACTTCTGGACACAGGAAGTGAACACACCAGGGGGGCACCCAGCTCAAACTGCAACACTACACTAGTCAGAAAAGGCACACTCTGCCTGGCTCTGAACTCGGTCATCTGAAGTAAAACTTTGCTCAAGTGTTAGACTTAGCTGCAAGCAGGGAGAGTGCTTAAAGCCTCACAGAGGAATCAACAGCTACAGATTAGATAATTTTCAGGATGTGAAAAGTATGCTGTCTGCATGCTTTCAAAGCAGAGTGTACTGACTTAGATAACCACAACCCTCCCAGGGATTGCTTCCTTAGATGCTTACCTGGGCTGAGACAAGCATTACCTTCACCTCCTCTCTCTGTCTTCAGCAGCCTATTTTGCCAGGCTCCCTATCCTGACCTGCTGCCATATAAAGCAGGCCACAGTAGTTGTGATCAAGATAAGCCTGGAAGAAGAAAAAGGGCAAAAAATGAAGATAAGTGGGGGGAATGAGGGAGGAAAAAGCTAAGCTAAGAAGAACCAGCACTCCTCAGCCATGATGAGGGAAGGACAGAGGACCGGTTTTGAAGGTAGGAAGGCGTTTTGGGCAGCATTTGCACTGCCAGCTGCATGTCTGTTATGGGCTGGGTGGCACAGAGGAATTGCACTGAGTCACTGCAAAAGACACTACAATAAATGTGCTTAGATGGAGGCTGCTGCAATCAAAGCTACAGGAATCGAGAAAGGCCACGGCTTGCTCACTTGTTTCTTTACCTGAAGCTTCTCATTTTGTTCTAATTCCCAAAAGGTTTTCCTTGCATTCCCAGGGCAATTAGAGCCTTGCTCTGGCTGTAGTTAATACCTAGAGATTCCCATCAAAATCTTTGCAGCACAAGAAGAAAAAAAAATACCAACAACCAAACCACAAACTAATTTATATTGCTAAGTAGGAACTCCATGTCCGGCACAGCCCTGAGGGCACTCGCCAGCTAGCAAACAAGCACAAACCCAGACCCACACCCACACCGAGACACCCCCAGCGCCCACGGGAGCCTGCAGAGACCTCCCAAAGGGTCCTTCGGAGGTGCCCGGCTGCCTCTACAGGACCCTTGAGCCTTTCAGATGACCCCACGAGCACGTTAGATATCCCCAGACCCTTTTAGGTGCCCCCAGACCTCCTCTGGCACCCCCAAAAGCCGTGCGGATGCCCCCAGCTCACCTCCAGAGGCCGGAAAGAACACACCCGGGAGTGCCGGGCCGGCAGCGAGACCGCAAACCGCACTGCAAGCTCCCCGATGCGAATCGCAGGCACCGTGGGGCACAGAACGACGTCAGGCACCGAGGCGAGGGCTGTCCCTGACCGCTCATGTGCTAAAGACGCACATGGCAGCAGCACCGTGCGCGCCAGGAAACACGCCACAGGCGGCCAGGAGCGCGCCTGTGCGGGACCGGCCCCGCTGCGGCGCATGCGCTGTATCCATAGCGACGACAGGGACGCTACCACTCTGGCGCGAAAAGAGCCGGCCTAGGGCGCATGCGCTGTATCCATAGCGACGACCGGGACGCTACCACTCTGGCGCGAAAAGAGCCGGGCTAGGGCGCATGCGCTATATCCATAGCGACGACAGGGACTCTACCACAGGGGCACGAACAGCGCCGGGCTAGGGCGCATGCGCTGTATCCATAGCGATGCTCGAGTCACTCTCTCCGCCCTCTCCTTTTCCCCTAAGAATTTTCGAGCATTTCAAGCATTCAGCTCAGTTAGGCTGCAGCCCTGAGCTCCCGCGGGGCGGCACACGCCGCGGCACGGCTGCACTGCCGGCCATTACACACAGGGTGCCAGCCCTGAGCTCCCACGGGGCGGCACACGCCGCGGCACGGCTGCACTGCCGGCTATTGCACACCGGGTGGCAGCACTGAGCTCCCGCGGGGCGGTACACGCCGCGGCACGGCTGCAGTGCCTGCCATTGCACACCGGGTGACAGCACTGAGCACCTCCCTGGCCGTGGGCAGCAGCTGGGCCCCCAGGCGGTTTTTTTTTAAATTCTAAAAGCCTTTTTGAAACAGAGAGGGCAGACGGGGGGGTCGTTTCCAAAGCTGTCTTACGCAGCACTCACTCCCATTCCTCCCTCTCCAGCTGCAAACCAGAGGTTTGGCTCCGCCTCACCTCACCCCAGTACTTAACAGGTTTACAGATTCTGTGGTCCCCTCCGAGAATTTTCAGCACTTTAGGGGGGTGCCCCCAGCCCTCGCTCACCTGCTCCTCTGCTGCAGCAGCCCCCTGCCCCACGTTGTTGCAGTCAGCTCCGGGGTGAGAAGAGCAAGCTAGCAAATGTCAGGTCATTTTTCTCCAAAGGACCCTGAGACAAATTCAGGAGAGGAAACGTGGGGAAGAAGTAGAAAATGAAGCAGCTGCATGTCTGATCCTTTAAAGGTGCATTAGTGGAACTAAAGTCACAGACAGATGTAGAGATAAATACAAAAGCAGGAACACAACTTCATTGTATTAAGCTGTCAGAAAGAATCCATTCGTGTATTGACAAGGGATTCTACAAACGGCTGAAATGAAGCCAACAGTTGTGGCTTCTCAACACAAACTTCCGCCTCTGGATGTACAGCTACCTGAGAGACGGTGCATTAACACAGACCTAAAGGACAGCAAACAACAGGAGGAGAAAAAGATGGCTTTGAGCAGCAAAAGCCCCACAAGTTTTGAAAGGTGGCAAAAGCTCCTCGCACAACTGTCTGGGCAGTATAAAGGCAGAGGCAACACAGACAAGGCTATGCAGATGGGAAAAGGACAAATGGAAACTGTCGCTGTCTATAAACAGTGAAACCTCTACACTAGGTATCTTGAACCCAGGAAAGGCACTTGGAGATCTACTGGATACCCCTAAGAAAATGCCAGCTTAGTGACAAACAAAACCAAACACATCAACCACATGCAAAGCCCTAGGGATGATCGGGGCAGAAAATCAGAACACAGAAGTCAAGTCCTTCACAGAGCAAAGTCATTATCAGAGCCTTAGGTGAAATTATAGTGCAGTGGGTTTAATTTTGGGGTGTTCCTTTAACGTAGGACTAAACCTTGGGATGCATGGTTACCGTTTACTTTGGATGCCGACAGCGGAAGCAAGTTCAAGAACAAGTTAAGAAGATCAATGGAAACTCATAAAGGGCTGTAACACGTGGAGATACAAGCTCCGCTTTAGGAAGTCCCCTAAGCCACATAAAGCTGATGAAGTACCCTGAGGAGTGTGCTGGTCTGCACCTGCCGGTTTGGTCTCCACTTGAAACCGGTAAGGCCCAATGCTCGACTGAAAGAAAGGAAGATAGGGCACATCTTTAGATTCTGGAAAAGGATTCTGGGATAAGGCTGTACTACTCCATGCTGAAATTTTGTGGTTTTATTTGTTAGCATCTCTCCATGGGAAGAAATAACATATTAGTAAATCTCTTTCCATTTTTACTTCATAAGTTGTTGACAAACCTGCTTGAACCTCTTCAGATAGCTGTTACTTAAATACTTAAATACAGCAAACTCCTTTTTAAAGTGTTCTGAAAGAGGTATGGAGTTTTCTATTTGTAATTCCTTGATTTTACTGAACTTTCTGTATGTGGGGAACCTACAGGGAAGAATGATCTAGAGAATAGTGTGTATAAGAATTGTAAATCAGTTCTTGTGCTGGTGCATGCACCAGAGGGTTGGGGAGGGTGGGACTGTGGGATCAGAGGGAATGTAGTTTGCAAACAGTCTAGTGTCTGTGAGAAACACGATGACAGCAGATATTTTGCTGAATGATTTTTACAGGAGCAAAGCATGATTAGCGCTTGAGACCTTGCTGTTTTTTACATCTTCAGTCAGGTGCATTAAGGCTTTGTTCATAGCAGAGGGACCTTGACAGGCTGGACAGATGGGCAGAGTCCAACAGCATGAGATTTAACACATATAAGTGCTGGGCTCTACACATTGGCCACAGCAACCCCATGCAGAGCTACAGGCTGGGGTCAGAGTGGCTGGAGAGCAGCCAGGCAGAAAGGGACCTGGGGGTACTGGTTGATAGTAGGCTGAACATGAGCCAGCAGTGTGCCCAGGTGGCCAAGAAGGCCAATGACATCCTGGCCTGTATCAGGAACAGTGTGGCCAGCAGGAGCAGGGAGGTCATTCTGCCCCTGTGCTCAGCACTGGTTAGGCCACACCTTGAGTCCTGTGTCCAGTTCTGGGCCCCTCAGTTTAGGAAAGATGTTGAGTTGTTGGAACATGTCCGGAGAAGGGCAACAAAGCTGGGGAGGGGTTTGGAGCACCAACCGTAAGAGAAGAGGCTGAGGGAGCTGGGGTTGCTCACAGAAAGAATGATTTGCCATTGGAATGTGCTGCCCAGGGAGGTGGTGGAATCACCATCACTGGAAGTGTTTAAGAAGAGACTGGATGGGGTGCTTGGTGCCATGGTTTAGTTGACTAGATGGTGTTGGATGATAGGCTGGACTCAATGATCTCAAACGTCTTTTCCAACCTGGTTAATTCAATTCAATTCAATTCAATTCAATTCAATTCAATTCTATTCTATTCTATTCTATTCTATTCTATTCTATTCTATTCTATTCTATTCTTCTGTCTATCTTTCCAAGCTTTCTCTGGTAGATGTACAAATGATGCTAAATCTTGTCATGGAGTTTAATCCCCACCCTCTGATTTCTCAACCCTGTAATGGAGGGCAGTTTCTGAACTATTAGGAAAGTGATGCCAAGATGGGTGTGGGTGACCTGATTGAAATGCAGAGGCTTGTTATGAGGAACTTCACCAAAATATCTATGAACCTGTCTCCCTTGGTGATAAAAGTCAAGTAATTGTAAAGTTGTACAGGATGGCTGAAAAATATGAGTGGTAAGTGAATGCAGTGTTCTTAGTGATTTTGCTCTCTGGATGTGTTGATAGTGGGGTTTTGCTACAGACACAGATAATAAAGGAGTTATTTTCTTCAGTGATTTTAAAAAAATTTTTGTTTTACTTAAATGTTAACATTTATCCTATGCTCTACCCAATATGACAAAAACTGTGATACAAAGATTAAACAGAGTGAAGAGCATTCCCATGTGACGATATTCAGATATCAAAATGCAGTTTGTAAGAGACAGAAAATTATATCAAATTTAAGAAATTGGGACAATTCCAGGATTGAATGGAAGCCATGAAGTGTTAATTGTTCATGGCTAGGAAAAGAAATGAAGAGGACTGAACAGGCAGACAAAAGAAGCTGATAAGGCTAGAAATAGCAATGGACAGTCATAGAGGGTTTATGTATTTAGAAGTTTATCATTAAGTCCTTTAAAAAGGAATATACCTCAAGAACACTGTCTAGCAAAAAAATATGCAATACACCTTTGCAATATGCCTTTGTACTTGCACTTACTACTGTGATTTTTATTCTTCTGGTCTGGGGGTCTTGTTTTCAGATTAGATGAATGTGAATTTTGGAGACAATTTGTTAGACCTGAAAGAAGAAGGGTGTCTTACCCAAATGCCTTTAGCAAAACCACTGCAGGCGAAGATAATCCATCCATCCGTTCATAATTTCAATCCCATGTCTGATAGTATTGTCTAGCTCTTCAGGCTGTTTGACAAGCAAACAATATGGCAGCTTCTCAGCCCAGCAAATTTTCTAACCTCATAAGCAATAGCCATAGAGCAAAATCATCAGATACAGTGACATTTCTGCCATGATTCTGAGGCAACAAGAGTTGCAGAGAACTGGAAACATGATTTTGCTGAGATTTTTAAGAAAGGTTCTTTCATTTTTTTCTTCACAATTTCCTCAAGAAAATAGCACCTAAAAAGCAAGTAGTTTCCAACTTGAAAGAAGAGTGTCACTCATTTTGCTTATAGTTGAGAAAGTGACTTAATACTGGTTTTTCTTTCCAAACCATCAAGAGAGAGCAAATGTCTGCTTGATCTGAAGAACAAACAATGATATGGTATTACTGGAAGAATCAATGAACCACCACAGAGGCTATTGCACTGAGTCTAAACTGTCTGCTGGTATTGATTTTTGAGAGGAGATGAGACTTATGAGTACTAGGGAATGGTGTCAGCTGTATTGATAAGGAGAGCAGTACAGTACCTTGGTCAGATGATCTGTGGAATTCACCAGCTACCAGAAATATGTACTACAATCACAGTCATGGTCTCTTCAACTTGTAAGCATTGTCTTAGTAAGAGCTTTGTAGGTTAGTTTTTAAACCTTTGTAGCTTTTTTTGGTTATAGCTTCTTGTGACCAAAAGCTGCTTTCTTAGTGTCTAACATCTCTGCAGTTTCCGTCTTTCAAGGAGAGGACCCTTTGACAATCCTATAGACAGGCAGATGTCCACGGTCTGATGTGCCACTGTGATTGAACTGATTGTCCACACTGACATTTTTGCCCAGCTAGAGATGATGCTCGGATGAGATTCTGTTTATCTGTTTCCCACCCCTGTGAAAGAAATCAGTGAAATCACTCCAGTCTATCACAGAAAGCAGGAGTTGAAACAGACCTTGTTCATAGGCAGGATGAACCGTACTCGTGATTGGCATTTGTCCCACTTTCTCCTGTGAGGAGTGGTGAGGCTTCCACAGTCTCTTCTGATCTATAATTTTCCTTAGTACCTAAAAGCTTGTTCTTACCATTGAGAAGTTTTGAATATCCAACTCAACTGTCCTACCTACACTTTAGTGAAAGAGTTTCTCTACTCTGAGTTCTCATGCTTGTGTATCAGAAAACTACCATTAAGGTTTTGTCTTCTGTAACTAAAATTTCCAAATTCTTTCAGTCTGTTCTCACAGGTTGTGTTCTACATCACTGGTGACTCTCACCACTCATCTGTCCTACCGCTGCTGGACTCATGTCCATCATTTGCTGTGGCCAGTCTGGAAATTGCACTAGTCTGTACTTGTAAGATGGATAGTGGGAGAGTTATAGCACACTTTAAATTGATGTTTCTATTTGTGTGTATGTATTTTAGCAGCCTGGTGTTCTTGATTCGAGGCAGCATTGTGATTCACTGTATCTGCCATACTTTCGTAGGCTGTCGTGTGGAATTTTTCCTTTGTCCTTAGTAAACTGCATCTTTTTCTAGGTACCTTCTTTAGTGTGTTGCCTGCTTCAAGTACTAGTTAGTCCTGCACTTGCTGCTGCTTTCAGCTTGCAGATTTAATGCAAGCTCTTCCTTCCAGGTTAGAGAGCATGTTGAATAGTACCAGAAGCAGGACACACTCCTGTAAAGCCCTGCTCTGTGTATTTCCCCCATTTAACACTGAATTAGCAATGACTCCCTCTGGGCATTGTTATCATTCCAGCTACATTATTCTAGCTTTCTCTATGACCATGTTATAATAAACAAATGTCAAAAACCTGGATAAAGCCAAAATACTTCTCTCCTACTGCTTCTGCTGCTCTACTGAATCCTTTAATTCTCCTGCCTTTTCTAGCCAATTTTGCATGATAGCTTGTTATGTTTCTTCTCTTACATTAGAGAGCAAGCTTTATTCTCCTCTGGTCTGCATTCAGAACACAGGTTGAGTGGTGCAGGACTCCTAATGGAGCATTGCTCCAGAAGCTGGAAAAGCTGGTGGCCTCTCTGGAGGGCACAGCACCTTGACACTCACTCTGTCAGTGCAGTGGAGTCCTGCTGGGGTTTACCTGGCTGCAGTGGAGAGGAAAAACAACTCTCTGTGGCAGAAAAGAGTGTTTAGTGTTGTAAGAGTCTAAACTCCTGGTGTGACTCAACAAAGATAAAATCACTTGTTGCTTGCCCAGACAATACCAATCCTGGATGCAAATCACCTTGTGATTGCATCGTGATAACACTGGACTGCAGCTGGCCTATAACAATGACCCAAGGACCCAGCCATCACGCCTTCAAGACAGCTATCAGATACCCCCAGGAAGGGAGGGTGATGAGTCAATGGACTCTCCACCTGTTTCCTGATGTGTAATGGGTGTGTGGACAGGTTAGATGGAGAAGGGAAGGCGGAGGCCCTCCCCCCCCCCTCCATCTAGACCCCTGCCTAAACACACAGGAATACACTGAAAGACTTCCTGGGGAATGATACCTGGATACTTATGATTTCCTGGCTCCTGAATTCCTGAGGGACAATGCTCGGACACATACCTAAGGACTAAAAACTGTATAAAAGACTTGACCACTACTGGCTCAGTTGAAAAGAAAACCACAGAGGAAGAAAACCGCAATGGAGGGAAGAAAAACGCAGAGAGAAAAACGCTGAAGGAGGACCATGCCGCTGAGAAGGAAGGAAGCAGACTGAACCCTCTCTCCGTGTCTTAAGTCCCGCTTGCTGCTACTCATGGAGCTGACCCACGCTGCCCAGAGGGACCTCATCTGTTCTCCGGCCAAAGCCTCAGCACCCTTTCTCTACAGACCCAGGCTGCCCAGAGGGATCACATCGCATCTCCAGCCAAAGCCTCAGCACAAACCCAGCACCTCATGCAGCACCTCTCCTCCACAGACTCAAACTGTCTTGGGGTGGGTGAGGGGTGTGGTAATATAACTCCTTTCCTCTTCTCTCTCTCTTCTCTCTTTCCCTCTCTATCTTCTCCCTCTCCCCTTCTTATTTCCATTTTCTCTATGTAATAAATAGTCTAGCTGTTGATATTTTGGCCTCGTTTGTGCCGATTAATTTCACAGCACGGGAATATTCAAAAGAACTAGTCTCCTTCCCTCTCCGGACCGAGACAAGTGTTTATATGAATAAAAAGAAAAAACAACAAACAAACCCAGACCAAACAGAAAGAGCTTCTATCATCAGAGTTTTTCCCAAGCATCTACACAAAATATAGCTACTAAGGTAGCTTTAATCTGTGTGTCTTCATCACTAGCCAAAGAAATAACGTCTCACAACTGTGATTCCAGTCACAGAAATGCAAAATTTATACTTGCTGCCTCCTGATCTCCTTTCTCTGGAGCTCCTAGGCAGTACAAAACGTGGATGTGTGTTCTTGCCGTGTGGGGCATGTGAAAAACTGTTGTAACAAGAAAAAGGAGTGGTGAGTCTTTGAAGTGCTCAGTTGTGATTGTGGAGATTTTAAAACTTCCTTTATTATTTTGACTGGATCAGGTATATTTCACTGCCAGGTTATAGTGTTGGAGGTTTTTGTTGGATTTTTTGGGGCACTGTTTTCTGAGTTACAATGGTGGTAATTTTTTTTTCCTCAAAAAAAATGGTGGTGTTCTGACAGTGGGTTTGGTACTTAAACAAAACAAAGCAAAGCAAAACAAAACAAAACAAAACAGAACAAAACAAAACAAAACAAAAAGACAAAGAAGAAAAGTCACCAAAGAAGAAAAAAATACCGAACCCTGTTGTTTTTTGGGGTTTTGTTTGTTTGGTTTGGTTTGTGGTTTTTTTTCCCCAGACTGTGTACTTGTCTGACAGGTAGGCAAATTACAAGATGAAGCTAAAAGCAGTGCTAAAAGAGAGGGACGATGACTGTATAGTAATTAAATTTTAGTTGTATCCTGAGGGCACAGTAGAGACAAGTGTGTTTTCTTCTATACTTCAGAAAGGACTTAACAAATAAGCAACTAAAAATGGTTATTGCTTCCTCCTGACACTTTGTCTGTAAATATGAATAAAGGAACAAAACCCATTAATAATTATTCCCATTGTCCCAATTGTGAGCAGAAACAGACAAGGTTTATAGATCACTCCTGTTTTGCATTTGAATCTTGACTGAATTTAACCTCGTTAAAAAGAACAGAAGGGTAAAAGAATCCTCAACTAGTCCTCAAAGAGGCTGATTTCTTCTCTCCCTACTGTTTGTGGCCTGTAATGCTGCAGTTGAGGCTGTATTTTAAGCTTGAGCCTGCAGTGCTGCTGTTCCAACAGCATCTACCCATGCTTACCTCCGAGTGGTATCTCAGATGCCTTCTGAGTTTTCCTATGCTTATCTCAAATACCTATCAGCATGAGTACAAATACCTCTCAGCATGAGTACAAATATCTCTCAGCATGAGTAAATCATAACATTTAACAGCAAAATTAGAGTTCAGCTTGAGAGGTAAATCTGGCTAGTTCTGTGAAAGTTGCTTAGTCATTTTTCTATTTTCTGATTGGCTCAGGCTATTTCACAGGATCAAACAGGACCATCTTTCTCAGTAAACATAATTTGTGGAGGGTTTCACAGAGGTATGAGATGTATTTAAGCTGAGCTGTTTTATCCAGCTGGCAAAAAAAGAGAACCACTTTCTATTTATTTGGATATAGTCATCTGTTTGAACATGATCTCCTTCTAACTGCTGTAATTCTCTTGGGGATACTTAATTTGTTAGTAAATATAAGTATTTCCATTAACTCCTGATTTTCATGTGGAAAACATTTGTTTTACTGAAAATTGTAATTCCTCCTCATGGAATGGATGGAGGAAGGCTGGGTAGTGTGCTTGTAAAGGGAGATGTTAAGAATTTAGAGCTGCAAAAAGCTTAAACTTTCTTCATTGCTCTTCTCTGACTTCAGATGGGGACAGTTTTAGATAAGTAAGATTCATCCTGTCATTTTCATTTGTTTTGTGGCTACTTTTTTGTTTTTTAATTTATTTTTTGGTTGGTTGGTTGGTTGCTTTTGGTAGACTGAAGCACACAAGTCTTGCTGTCTTTGGCTCTGGGTTTCCTGAATTATAATCCCAGAGTTTTATTAGATTTTCAGTATGTGGGAAGAAAAGGTTTTCATGCATGCCTCAGTTTCTCTGTTGTGTAGGATAACAGTTGTAGTCACTTTGCTGTGAATCTGTGCAAAGTATTTATGTGCCTTATGCACTGAAACTTGAATGTCATCTAAGTTTCTAAATAGTTCTCTCCTAAAAAGATCTCTACCAATAAATAAAACACTGGTCGTTTATTAAAGCAAACTGTGTTTCAAATGGAGTAGTCTGTTCTCACATTGGGGAGGCAGTGTTTGTATTATACCCGTGTGTTTTCTACAAAACCTTATATTGCAAGTGTTGGCAGGTGCTCTGTTGGTAGAGAACCATACACATGAAGCCACAGACTTTGGTTTTTCGCATGTTAAAACATAAGGTGAGTGTAGTTGTACCCTGTGAAGGCCTATTCGCGTATGGAACCTGGGCTGATTTACCACATGTGTTCTGCTGCTGTACAAAATCTGTGCTCATTTTTCTCGGCTAAAGGCCATGATCTTCTGTGGCATTTTGAGACTATATGGGCTACATCTGTTGGCTAATGGAACACCTGAAATTTCTTGTTACTTGATAATTAAGGATTCATTGTAGACTAATCAGTGAGATGTCTGACTGATAGAATGCAGGCTCAAACAGAAAGGAGGATAGCTCTTCAGTAAATGGCTTGCTGTTTATGTAACCTTTCAGTGAATGAATGCAGGAGTTGCCATTTGACTGGTTTTCCATGTAAAGATGAGAATGACATGCTGTCTGACCACAAAAAAGGCATGTACAAATACAAAAAGAAAGTTAAATGATTATTGAAAGGATAATTTAGTGCGTGTTAGAAAAATGCCCTGATTACAGAGGGGGAAAAAAAGAGTATCTGTCACCAGCCCAGGATATATAAACTGAAGAGTGGTGTTGGGTTTGGCCTGTTGTGAAATATGAATGTCTGTGAAATTCCAGTCAGTAATGAAAATGGTTATACCCTTTTCTAATCTTGATATTGTGTTCTAAAGTTTCAAGTCATTAGTCTGACAGTAAAGCAGGAGTTACATTTGTTAACCTTCTTTACAATATATTCAGAAGTGAAAGATCTGCACAGATCTGACAGATTTTACTGAAAGCCTGAGACATTGGTAATGTCAGTGTATTTCTGACAGGAAAGCAGGGGGGATGGGATGTCTTCTACTGTGTTTTGTTTGAGCTGGTGAGTTCTGTATAAATCTTCAGGTTAGTCAAACTCAGAAGGAGAAATTGCTACATAGAAAATGCTCACTTGAATGGTGACACAGTGAAAATGAAAAATTTTCTCTAAAGTTTCTCATAGCTATTTAATATTTTCTGAGAGGTCTATTGTCACTACCTTCAAACATACGCTCCACAGCAAAAAGAAAATAATTCAATGTTAGATAATTTAATAGCATTTTATCAAAATCAATAAAATAGCAGCTAAGATATAACTCGAGCATTTGTTAAAGTATAAAATATTAATAAAGAATAAAATATTCATTTTACAGCTTTGAAGTGTTGCCAACATTAAGGTGCTGGCCATCACCATATTGTATTTGTTAGTCTGATCCTGGCTATGAAGACTATAAAAACAAATACCAAAAAGGTCTCCTCAGGGCTTTTTCATACAACTGCCTCAACAATACAGGAAAGAAAAATCAAGCTGCAGACAGTTCTGTGGAGGACACGAGCACTGACTTTCAGGCAACTCTTTACTGGAAATGTATTGTATGGTGCCAGGGCAGCTGGTATCTTTGTCACGAGTTGTCTATTGCTGGGAATTTTTCTTTCACTACCTAGCAGGACCAAGGCTAGCAGGACCGAGGCAGCATCTACTTTATAGATGTAATCTATTGTTCTTTTCCTGTACTTGTGTTATGGTTTAACTTCTGCCAAGGAACATACAGGATGATGACTGCTATTTGATCTGTCCCCACTGGCTCAGACCATAGCTTGCTTTATGGACAGTGTTCTTAGTGAGCTGGTGAGCATTCTGAGGATGGTTCCTGTAGGGTTTTGTCTTCGTGGGCTGGGGGCAAGAGGAGGCATGTAAGAGAGTCATTTGACTTGGTAACTACAGATTGTCTTTGTCTCTGCTGATGATGTTATTTCACTTGAAATGAAAAATTACTTACAGAGCAGAGCAAAAGCACATGAGAATGACCACAATGGCATGGTTTTATCACTCATCCAGGTGGTAAGATGCTCAGATTCTTTATTTGGCAGAATATTTATAGATATCTCTGCAACACTGCTCGCATTCAAGAAAGTTTTTCTACAGCATGATAGTCTAAAGGAGCTATATTGAAATGTTCTTTTGGAGAGTAATTTGAGGTGGGATCTTTGGATATTTTACAATAATTTAATTTTCAATCTTCTCTTTGAGAATAAAAAATTAACAAGTTTTCATTTTTTATTTACCTTAACCATTTTTTACTATTTTTAAGTTTTGATATCAAGCTGATTATTTTTATGTGCAGGTATTGTTAATTGTGAGTAGATATCTCTGTAAACAGTATACAGCCCACAATGGTCCTCTACAGCAGAGGTAGTCAGAAAACAAATTCTAAGAATCACAAACTCTGCAAGCACAAGACCAAACCTGTGAACAAAGGTGAGCTGCAAGAAGAGACCTGATTATGTTTGAGGACTAATGTATCTATCCCAAATATAGGGAAGTCCCCAAAAGATCAATCATTTATCAGCTTTGCTGTACAAGTCTGTGAGTCTGGTCATGAACTGAGAGATGGCAGCTCTGTCTCTTAGCCCAGCTGCATGATTCTTATAAACTTGACACTGAAGACTTTAAAGTAAATCAATATGTACCTTTCACCTCTGTGGACTTATATTTTCTTGTTCCTATGTGCAGCATTCCAACGTTTCATTTCAAGCAAGCTTTTAGAAATACTTAGTACTGTGTTAATTTGTGTTCATAAAGGTCAGATGGTATTTGCAAACATTGAATAAAATGGTCAAGAAAAGTGTTATTTGATACAGAAATGGCAGTAAGCCTCAGAAATTATGGATGGTTTATTCAGGTGTCTCTTCATGAAAGCCTGCATTTGTCCTCATTCAGCCCTCCCTCTGGCCCCCTCTCTTCTCCCTGTAGACATACAGACAGGTTGTTGCTATGGTAATGCAAAAAATAAATTAAACAGGAAGCTTAGGCAGTTTCTGCAGCTAGATGTGTTCCCCTTCCCACCTCAAGGTAGCGATTCAAAAAATTTTCCTTTATGCAGATCTGGTTTACCTGAGCAACATGGCCTTAAGGCTCTAAATTTTGTCCTTTTCTTTAATCTGTGTCACAGTCACACACATCTTGGTGTGTATTGCTCTATCTTTCAGGCAGAGAGTCTTCATATTATACATACAGTCCCCAGTACAGGGGGACCTCACTGTTTTTAGGTGGATACTGTTGTAGCATGAACTCAAAACAACAAGAAGGTAAATACCTTGGAAGATGTGGGAAACTGCTGTGACTTCTCAGTTGAATGTAATCCAAAGAAAATTAATCCTCTTTAGCTTTTCCATTTTTTATGACTCTTACAACAGGAGGAAGGAAAAAAACCCAAACAAATTAAAAAATTGATAAGCATTAAAAATGCAGACTACAAGTGAACGTGGGTAACAGTAACAGCAGATGCTCTGTTTCTGGTCAACAGTCAGTCAGTTCTGATCCTGTCTTCCTCATTATCTGTAATTTTCACAGGCAATTTGCACCTTACATGTTCTTCCCTCTCTGACACCATTTAAACAGGACACACTGGCAGTTTTACATGAACAGCTAAAAAAGGTTGTTAAGGATATTTTGGTTTCATTTCCATAGTTTCTTTATAGTTATTTGTCTTTACTTAGCTGAACGTTGTTCAGCACTTCATGTACTTGTCTTAGGAGGCTGCATTTTGGAGGGTGTTCTTTCTCCAGTCTTACTTCACCTCCTCTCACACCCAGTATTCTCCTTTTCCCACCTGAGGGTAGACCCAAAACCCCCAGGGCTCTTTCTCTTCCCTCCCCCCCTCCCCCATTAGGCCAATCTCATCTGGGCAGATCTGAGATTGCCCTTCCCCCTCTTCCTCTTGACATTGAGCCTAGCCAGGCCAAAAAACCCCTTGAGATATCTCCCCCTCCATTACCAGACAGGGAGCATCTCCCACAAAGGTAGTGAGGAAAGAAAGAGAAAGAGTAAGACCTTGCTGGTGATTTTATAGGGAGCAGCTTTGAACATCTATTGCCTAATTAGGTAATATTTTGGATCCACTTTGCTATCAGAGATCCTATCTCTGCACAGATACAGTTACCTGAATAACAACTGTTGGCTTGGAAATGTAAGAAAACTGTTAGAAGGAAATATGTAAGGAAATGCCTTCTGTTTACTGGTTAAGATAGACCAAAATGCCTGCTGCGTGCATATAAAAAATGATTATTCTTAACATTGCACCTGTTTGGTTTCTGTGAGCACGTGAGTTTCTGGAACTGGTTCAAGGAAACACATAGCACTCCGCATCTCGGTGAGGTCTATGTCTGAATGCATAGAGAATATTATACATAGAATACATAGAATAAACCAGGTTGGAAGAGACCTTCAAGATCATCACGTCCAACCCATCAACCGATCCAACCCACCTAAACAACTAACCCATGGCACCAAGCACCCCATCAAGTCTTCTCCTGAAAACCTCCAATGATGGTGACTCCACCACCTCCCCAGGCAGCCCATTCCAATGGGCAATCACTCTCTCTGTATAGAACTTTTTCCTAACATCTAGCCTGAACCTCCCCTGGCACAGCCTGAGACTGTGTCCTCTTGTCCTGGGTGAGAAATCCTTGTGGCAGCCACAGTTCTGATTCACACAAGAAATCTAAAGAAAATTTGCTTCATAATTCCATCTTTGATCTTATTATTATTATTTTTAATCTAGTATTTCTTCTGTGTTGTCTTCCTCCCAAGGAGAATGTATGTGTGAATTCTAAAATTAGCTGCTTTAATAGGCTTTGAATTACAGTCCTCTTGAAAATTCACTAAGTATGCATGCACATGTGTATGTGATTACATCTGGCAGATCAAATCTTGTGGACACAGAAGTTACGTTTTCAGTGAAGTGTTTGTCTATGTTAGCTCTGTTTTTGGTTAAAATGATCAGAAACTATATCTTTCTATCTTGGATTCCATTATCACAATTGTTGAAAATAATGGTCCATGTGATCTACTGACAGCAGTAATGTATGTGAGTTTATTCTAGTATTTGAAATCTCTTATGACCTTTTGTAATGTTAAACCAAGTCATTTATTTTTTGAGCTTCAAAATCATTGCTTACCTCAGCTTACTAGCAGCTTGTGGAAGTAAATTTGCTCTGTATTCAGAGGTAGCTTAATTTAAGCTGAATGATCATGGCAAGTTATTATGATTAGTGAAACTGCAGCCTATTGTGGTTTTGAGCAGATGGGAGTATTTTTTGAGTCTGACATGTTCACAGCCTGCAGAAGTTTAATCAGAATGTCACCATCAGGGAGTAGCATCTAGTGTTTCTCCTCTAGCTGTAACATTATGGATTCTATTACAAAACATATAAAATTTATGCTTTGTCATGTATGGCATCCTGATGATTAATTTTCTGAAGGGATAGTGCATGAAGAACAGCTTGGAAAGATTTAGGGATAGCTTTGTAACTGAATGAATCTACTCTGCCGCATTCAGCACTGACTCTCAATTTCTGGACTGACCACTTGAGCAAATAATTTCATAACTTCAGCAGTGCAAAAATTTCCCTCTAGATTTTATTGATTATGTGAAATTATTGGTGGTAAAAAGAAAATCAGGGGAGAGGTATAATTTTTTAGATACATTTTGTCTGCATGTAATAATTCTACTAATATAGTTCACTATTTCAAAGAGTTGTAGACAACCCACAGCACAGATTAGTGAAAGAATAAGCTTTGTTCTAAGTATCCACCACAATTTTCTTCTCATATACTGAGTTTGGTGATGCAGTCTGAGGTTCAAAGTCACACAAGACAAGAATGACATCTTATGTCATTCTAATTTTGATAAGAAACTGTGTGACATTTTGAGAAATTACCTAGTCTGTAATCACAATCAGAATATATGGAAGCTCTGTGATACAGAACTGTTTTGTTATTCAGACTGGACTCCTGTTCCTGAGTTATTAACTGAGCCTTGAATTTCAGCTGATAAAGTCAACCCAAGGTTTTTTCATTAATTTGTCTGGAGCTATCGTAGCCATATTGGCGGGTGCATAGAATGTGAATTCTCTTGGGAAAAGGTGAGTGAGATGAACAGCATTATTAGCCCTACAAGAAGCAGTCTCCAAGTGTGATTCAGATACTTGATTTTCTTAAGAGGTGCAATTTAATATGATTGTTAGCTTGGAAACAACATATTGCAGTAAAGTATGGCTACTGCATATCTGTGTATATCAGTAAATGTAAATAGAGACCATGTTAGCGAACTAGCAGAAAAATCAAAGCAAATCCAGTGTCTTGTATAAAGCCAAGATCTGACCAGACATCTGTGTGATGCAGTCTAATGCCACTCATCAAAACTTGAAGCATATTCTTGCTTCCTCCACTATGGTGACAGTATTTAATATTTGCCTAATCCAAATCAGTGGCTAAGTGACAGATTTGAAGGCCAGTGCAACAGAGATATGGGACACTGGGACAGGTTAAAAAATGCTGCACATCCTTCAATGCCAAGGTGCTGCTCCTGTGACTTCCTGGAGGTGGCTGGGAGGAGGGAAAACTGTCTCTAGAACATTCATTGGATCTCTTTGCTGGAGGGCAGTCACTTTATCTTCATTCCTGATCTCCACAATCCTTTTGGACATGTTGTACTTCTGATTATTTTGATAAAATCCTTTTGCTTTCTAGGAAGATGAGAAGTTTGTCTATATTGTTCACTTTTACAGGGGTGCACTTGCACTTGGGAATCGGCCATCATTTGGCTAAGCGGGTACACGTCAATCTCATATTTCGCTATATATTTCCAATGCTTTAATACGCTTTTAAAATGCATGCAATGAAGTGAAACATTAGCAGATTGTTGTAGCTGTGAGAAAAATTATGAAAGAGATTTTGGTAATGAAGAAACAATCTAATTTTTTTAAAACTTTTTATTTGTTTTTTTAAACATATTCATCCCAAAGTATGTAAGTGTTAACTTTGGCATTCTTAAACTATTTTGACTGATGAGTCTTTCTTAGAAGCAGTTATGAAGCTGCAAAGCTGTATCAGCTGAACACAGGGGTCAATCATCCATCAGTATGTTGCTGACTTGACAAGAAATAATGCTGAATAGGCAGTGTAAGCAAGACCCAGTATGACTCAGAAGGACAATGCCACAATTTATATGACCAACATGAGAGAGATGTGATGGTTCCTTAAACTGGAAAATTGCTCGAGAGGCAGTGTCTGAACTTCACTTGCTAAATATGCATTAACTATTTTGGGTTTGGAAGATCTGTTTTAACCTAAATCTGTATTTTAAAAATGTTTCATATTGATGATAAATGATAAGTGGAAAATGTTTTCAAAGACATCAATGGAAAGCTTTGGCAGGGGTGTTAGACTAGATGATCTCTAGAGGTCACTTCCAGCCCCTAACATCCTGTGATTCTGTGGTGGTGGTTGTTGTTTTGTTTTTTTAATGTAGCTGAAATACCTGTTCTTCAGCTTTCAGAAAGAAGACAGTCAACCCCAGAAAAGCATAGAACAGTTTGTATTAGAAAAGGCCTCAAAGATCATTCAGTTTCAAACCCCTTCCCACAGACAGGGATACCTTCTACTAGACCAGGGTGTGCAAAGCCCTATCCAGCCTGGCCTTGCAAACTTCCAGGGAGGGGGCATAGTGCCCTCATAATTAAGAATTTCTTCCTTATACCTAGACTAAATGTAACTTCTTTCAATGTAAAGCCATTGTCCCTTGCCCTTTCACTATATGCCCTTACAAAAGTCTCTCTCCAAATTAGTTACACGCACAAAGCCATAATATTCCTTTTTAAATAGTTCATTGACTATATTAGATATCCATTAATGTTGTAGATGCTCATAAAGCTACTGTCCTCCTCATGCAAATGAACAAACACTGCCTGTAGGGCATTAGGCAAACCCACTGAACATAGAAAAAAAGCACAAGTCGTTTCTGTAGGCTTTGGATCAGCTGGAAATCCATGCAGTGAAGGTATTTATCTAAGTACCGTTAATTACAACTGCTTGTGTAGTGTTGCCTGAGGCTTTTAAAACATTACTTTGAAAGGAATCTGAAGTTCACACAGCATAAAATAAAAGGGAAACAAAACATTCTCCCCTCCTTTGGTTTTCCAGCTCTGCATGAACTGGAGAACCAACAACCATCATTTGTTTTTGGTGTGAATTTAAGAACAGAATAATTGCAGCCTGTTAAGAAAACTCACAAATTAGAATTTCAGAGAATAGTCAAATGTACTCTTGCAGTTTAACAAAGTAAGGGACTACCTTCCATTTTTAGTAACCTCAGCGTTCCTTGTCCCCATGAGTAATGTCAGTGACTCCAACACATTGCAGAGCCAAATGCTGTATTGGTAAGGCAGTGTTATGTAGTGAAAGGGTCAGAAAATATATCTCTACCTGAGAATTATAACTCTGCTGTCATGACCCTAAGTTGCTGCCTGCTGCAGAACGTATCAGCAATAAATATGGGTTTAGGATGTAATTTATTTTGATCCCTTTCTGTTCAGTATTGTTGGAGCTTTTTGTTTAATGCTGCTAGTGTTCTGAAATTGTCACAGATAATGATCATTACAGTGCATCCTAAACCACGTGTCACTGAATATCTATAAATTCCTGCTCTAATATATCCCTGTGGCTGCCATTATGGTTGCAAAGATCTTAGTTAATTGTAGAGGCTGAATGATGTTGTCTAACTTCCAGTGACGCAGAAGAAAATAAGCACTTGCATGCTGCTATTATTCAAATTGAATTTTCAAGCTTAACAGTAAAAAGTCTTTGGTTCACAACATTTTTACACATACATTTAAACAAGGTGCTGAACCATGACACCCAGAACAAAAAAATTACATGAGCAGTTTGCTGAGCTTGTAATCTGAAATGCAGTGGGCAGTCTGAAAAGATAAAACAGTAAAATACTATAAACAACTCTTCTGTAGTATCAAAAAGGTAATTTGGTAGAGTTTTGCGGGTTTTTGTGGTGTGTGGGTTTTTTTGGGTTTTTTTTTTGGTGTTGTGTTTTTGGGTTTTGGGGGGGTTTGGGGATTTTTTGGTATTTGAGGTTACTTCTTGCTGCATTGAACTCCTGATTTACTCAATATTGTGAAGGGAGTATAATGAGCAGTTTTTCCTACCTTGCAGCGTTAACCACCTATGTCAGTTTTCATCCTCATCTCTCACCTTTTTTTACTTCTCAAAAGCACTGAAGGAATTAAACCAAATTTTTAGAAGTTATCTGTCATATTTTCAATAGTCAGGTTGTGAGAGAGAATAAAAATCTTTCCTTTAGCTTTCTGTTATTTCATGGACACCTTTTTAAGGGTTGTGACCAGCCTTTCTTTCTTGGTCAGATCCAGAGCTTGCTACTGCTGTTTTCAAATGACTATATCGTAAACCAGCATTTCCTGCGCACCATCTTAATGCCACATGCAAGATTTTGCTTTCCTCAGCTTTTCATCTTGTGCTTGACGGCCTTCTATGAACAGGAGCACAAAAAATAGCAGAACATACCTCCTGCATTACCTTGGGTGCCTCCAGGGGCTACTTTTGGCTAGATGGGAAGACAGAAACCATTATTTGTGTGTTGGCAAAGAAAATATCCGAGGAAGTGGCTTATATGTACACTAAGATAAAGGTACTAAGAGCATTTGAATTTTCTCAGAGTAAGACATACTCTTATACTGCTTATGATTTAATAAAATAATTTTTAGGAATTAAGGCAGTAAAATGAAAATGCTGTTTAAGAAGTTAGCTACAAACCCATGAAACCTTCTACCTTCTTCCTTTTTTTCTTTTTCCACATCCATAGTCCAATCATGCAGTTTCTACAGCTGAAAACAGTTTTGAGTGCCAGTATAAAAGAATTCTTTAAGGCATGGAACTGCTGGGCTCAGCTTTTACATTGCTTGCTTGATACTGTGAATCTTGATTTTATTTACATGTAAACTTCATTCCTGACAGGGTTTTCTAGTCAGAAGGGTCTACACCTTCTTGTTTGGTAAGGTCTTCATGTTTGAATGACAGCACTGAAGAAATGGCTGATGCAGGCAACAGTACTAATTTGTATTTGCCTAGTTAACTAATTCTAACAACATTAGGAAGAGGTGACTTACCCCTGCCAAACTAGCAGAAGTGTAGCATTCCTTTCTTTCTTTCTTTTTTTTGGTGTTTTTCTTTTCACTTTGTAAATGACAGAAGCATTTCAAGGCTTTATTTTGATTGCCAGTTGGGAGTTGTGATGCAGTAATAGGACACTTTCACTGACTCTGGCATCTTTGGAAGACTGCCTTCATGCTTTGAAATTATATAAACTGTGTTTGAATTGAGTGAATTCCACTGGTATGCTTTGGTGTGATGAATGATTTTGCACTCTTACTGTCATAGCTATGGCTCAAAAGACACGATGAAATGGAAGCTTCCACTTGATGAAGGAGTGTTTTTGACAGCTCATTCTCCTTTGAAGTAGTTTGTGATTCTTTTCCATCACTTGTTAGAGATGGTGTTTGTGAACTTTCTAGGTATTCTGCATTCAGGTATTATTTTTGATGTCAGTTTCAGATTGCAACAGTGCTTTTTATCATGATTTACTAGATTGTTTTTTCATTTGGTATATGGCTGATGATAAGATTAAGTTATTCAGTATAACTGCTAGCTATTGTATTTTTAAAAATTCTTTTTCTAAGTAAAATACATGTAAAAAAAGAATTCCCCAACTCATTACAGAAGTGCAGGTTACACATAGTGCAGGTTAAAAGTTTAGAGACCAAGGAAAGATTGTGTATGCTAAACATAATTAGCATGGTGTGGTAGTTTAGGCTGGGTGCCTTCTGCTGCTACCCTACAAGATACACCTTTGGTGCCCTGGGTGTCCAGCCCAGTGGGTGGACACAGGAAATGGCATACTTCATTCCCATCATGTCCTGCTCCCTATAAATCTATCAGCAAAGTCTCACACTTCCTCTTTCTTCCCTTGCCACTACTGTGGGAGATGCTCCCTATATGGAAGGGGAGTTATCTCAAGGCCTCTTAGACCTGGCTAGGCCTAATGACAGGAAGAGAAGGGGGAAGTGCAATCTCAGATCTGGCCAGCTGAGATTAGCCTAACAGTGGACAGGGGGAAGAAAGAGTCCTGAGGGTTTTAGGTGTACCCTCAGGAAGGGAGAAGGGAAATGCTGGGAAGTTTCTGGGTATGCCTTGGGATCTTTTGTCACTGCACTTGTGGCTCTCTGTAAAACACACTCACTGCTTTTCCATTTAAGCTTTCCATCACATCTGCAATCCATTTGTCTGAGTCTCATTTTTTTCTGCCTGGTGGTAGGCAAGAGAGGATCTGCCTTCCAACCCACGACACATGGAAATTCCTCCCTTGTGGGCAGATCTGAGCAGTTACATGTAAAGTTATGCCAGCAACACTGGAGGGTGAGCTGTGCATGGTAGCCAAAGTTTTCCTACTGTTATCTTTCAGTCCTTGAACAGTATCTTCTGTGTTGGTACTACTTCTGAAGTAATGTATACTCTATGTAAATAGTGCATAACTTATCTTCTGGCTCCAGATCAGGTGTAAAGCTTGTTCACATTTTCTTCCCATGGCACAATCACACTGGTCCTCTCTTTATGAAGAGAAGCTGCTTCAAAACAGTGCTGTAAGTTAGCTTTTAATTCACCTGTGCTTTTTTTTCTTTACAAAGCTAGCAGTCCTGAATTCTCTAAAATAAAGCCTAGCAGGATTGTCCTTTCTTCCAATCATCAGAAAGGTTGCTCTTTGATGTGTTTCATGCGCTGTCCAAATGCTGTCTCCTTAGTGACATGAAGCCGAAGTGCATCGTCCTGCTGAAGTACATCAAAGCCTTCTGCACTTTGTTGTAGAACCACCAAGGTGTTTTTGTGAACAAAAGAACCATGAGTTTTCATTAACGTAGATGTATAATTCTACTGCTTGTGAACTGCCTTCAAATGCCAATGGCACACTATTACTGCATATCTAGTTTATATTTGAAAATGAGACTGCAGTCCTGCCCATGGCTTTTAAAATGTACTTGTGTGCTATACAAACTAGACTGATGTGGTGACTGGAACACCTACTCCCACTCCCTTTTTTAACACAGTACTTTTCTGTTCAATTCTGCCTGCCACAGAGCTGGCCTAGATGCTTTGGGCTGTGCCAGTCTGTATTTCTTCAAACACTTTGTCCTCTGCTCTGTATGCTAGTGAGAAAGCTGTGCTTACCTTAAAGTGAATGTTTTGTGTCTTTTAGACTTTCTCCTGTGTTCTTGTAGTAATCATAACTGGGTAATTGCTGCTACTTAGTCATAGTCTTGTAAGAGATGTAATCATATCAGATCTGTTGAGTGATTCTGTGATTATGTCTCATTTATTGTCTTTACTGAGATGTAGTGTGAATATTCCTTGATTAGCTGTTTGCCCAATGTTGTTTTGCAATCAATAGCTAAAATAAGAAGAATTGGAAAGATCTAAAAGACAACAGTAACACATTCTTCTTTTGGAAAGCAGTGTTCCAGTGGGGCAGTAGAGGAAAATGGGATTACAAGGCTGTAGCTGGGTATATATTACCTTGCAGCTAAAGGGGGAAAAAAAAAAAAAGGAAAATAAGGTAAAGAACTTAGAGAACACTCTTGCTAAAGCCATCTATAACTACAGCATGGTTTCTGGAAAAAAAAAAATAGAATAGAATAGAATAGAATAGAATAGAATAGAATAGAATAGAATAGAATAGAATATGTTAATTCCACAATGTTATGTGTGTTCTTGCACAAGAATTACATGAAAAATAGAGTGAGTTACCTCATCCAGTGGTTTGGAGACACTTGCAAAATGCAGTGTAAAATAAGCTACATGCACAAAACTGTAGTGGAATTGAACTTGGAATCTGAGGAACTGACATATTTTACTTGCCTGGGAAATTATTTTTCTGAGACTTGGTTAATAAATTCTCCCAAACAGGGCAGGGGGAAGGCATTGACAGCAGAACTAATAATTGTGTAATGCTACAGCTTTGCAGAGCACCCTTCAGAGCAAGTCAGTGAAAATGTTTTACTGACTTGCAGTGATATTGTTAAAATTGTTAGCTAAAATAAATCATGCTGTCTTTTAACATTCCTTTGACAGGGTTCGACTAATGAGGTGGATTTTCTGCTCCAGCAATGCCTATGCTCAAAATCCAAGACCAAAGCACAAAGCTGCAGTGGTACAGTGACACATTTGTTCAGCTCCAATGGGATGTCTTTAAGGAATGCAAGATTTGCTCAGGCTCTGCTGTCCTGCTCTGATAGGGAAGACACAGAAAGTAGATATGGGATACTCAAGACCATCCCTTGGTTTCTTTGACACTCATAAAATGCTCCCCTGGTTTCATAGTA
Organism: Dryobates pubescens; assembly: GCF_014839835.1. Lineage (NCBI taxonomy): Eukaryota > Metazoa > Chordata > Aves > Piciformes > Picidae > Dryobates > Dryobates pubescens. The sequence goes on along the minus strand of NC_071612.1, from coordinate 27,990,677 downwards.
GGTTCTTTAGAGGTAAAAGATCTGATACTGAACTACTAAAATCAAAGGGTGTTTTGTCTGTTTCAATGAGAGCAGTATCAAGTGAAAAATGATTCAGAGGCTCACTGCATGGTTTGTGTAAAGAAGTCCGTGTCTTAAAAAACAAATCAATTGCTGGGGAGAAAAGATGAGTTTATGTGCACAGCAGAATCCAGCTGAAGTATGCCAGCTGGAAAGAAACAAGCAGAATGGGCAGCAGCGCAACATATTGGTATGCCTTTAACATTTGGAGAGTATGAAATAGTGTTAACATAATTATGGAAACAAAGTCCCTTTTGTAAGCTACGGAAAGTGAGGCTGACAGAAGAGATCATGGGTTTTAAAATTCCAATTGCAGTGTGGGAATCAAAAACCGTCAGCTGTCACTACAGAGATGTGAGTAGTGCCATTTCAGGCAAATTCTAGGCAATTTCCAGATTCCTATTTCTCGTGAATCATCTGGTAATAACAAAAAAAAAAAAACCAACCCTGCCTCTTCTCCTGGACTTATGGAGTGAAATAGCTACTGAAAGTGCTGCTGTTCTTGTGAAACAGATGCTAACATTGCTCTTGCTTGTAAACAACATAACCTTGGATCTCAAAAAATTAAAGAGAGGAAATACTAAATTGCTATCCAGGCCCACATGACTGCTGATGGGAGTAACCCCCTTCATTACTGCGAAAGCTCAGAGAGTCAGAAATATTCTTTCCTGTTTATATTTCTGGAACATATCCGAAAAACAAATAATGTTTGAAATTGGGAAGCAAAGCACTTGCTTTAACATTCTTGAAAATGTAGTAGGCCAGAGGGTAGAACAGCTTAAACTGAGTCTTGAATTGTGTTGCATATAACATGCTACAGAAAAATACAATTAAATTAATTAGACCAAGAGTTACTTTATGTAACCTATTTGTGTGCTTTGTGCAAGTTGAAAGAAGAGGTAGATACATTAAACAGCAAGTCATTTGTTTAGGCATTTGGAGATTCACTTCTGATGTTTGGAACATTTAGTTTTATTCTACTTTGTTTCACCCCCTACTTTTTCACCAAAGATAGTGTAATTGATGTTTCTGCATTCATTTTAGTATGCTCTCTTGTCAAAGAGCTGCTGAATTGCCTATAAAGCAGGCACTGTGATCTGTTGCACCATTGTCGGGGTTTGTCATGTCACTGCTGCGTCAGACTGCATTGTACCAGGCTTATTTTGGGCACAGGTCATGTGTTCTGTAATTATTATTTCCGTACACTTTTCTGGAGCTATTGTTCAGTGTGTTAGAACTGCATCTATTAATCACTTGATGATTGGACAGCTAATTCATTGTTGTGTGATCTCAATCCAGTGGAGCTTCATTTGCTACTTTCTGACCAGAAAACAGAACACCAGTATTTTTACAGTAGTGTACAGAAACCTGTAAGACTGATTTGATCTGCCATAATAGTTCTTCTATATTAATGTCATTGGTGCCCTCATGATGCCCTCAAGTGCAGGAGACCATAGAAGGCATGTTAATGGTTATGGTGGTCCTGTGCAGCTTCTAGAACATTAAGAAGGTCCTTGAAGTACTAGGAAAACTCATGCAAATCCTAGCTGCTCTGTCGCTCTCCATTGCAATACTTTGGATTTGTGAATGTGGTACTGAAAGTACTGAAGGGGGCCTACAAGAAAGCTGGGGAGGGACTTTTTAGCATGTCAGGTAGTGATAGGACCAAAGGGGATGGAGCAAAACTAGAAGTGGGTTGATTCAGATTGGATGTCAGGAAGAATTTCTTCCCCATGAGAGTGTTGAGACACTGGCACAGGCTGCCCAGGAAGGTGGTGGAAACCTCATCCCTTGAGGTTTTTTAAAGCCAGGCTGGATGTGGCTCTGAGCAACCTGATGTAGTGTGAGGTGTCCCTGCCCATGGCACAGGGGTTGGAACTGGGTGATCCTTGAGGTCCCTTCCAACCCTGACAATTCTATGATTCTAAGGATGCATCTTAGCTTTTGAAATCAGAACTTTATTCCCACAGAGGTAACTCGAGTGTAAATTTACAGCAGCTAATTTGCTGGTTGTGCACTTCTGTCATTTTTTGCTCATGCTCTGCTCTGACTAGAAGCATAATACAGTTTCCAACATTGTAATGTTCAGATACTGGTATTCATTTAGAACTATAAAACAAACTGTGCCTAAGAGAGAGCACAAAATGCTTATGGTGAGAATAAGCATCTAGATCAGCTTCACCAGAAACCTGAGTTTGGAAGGAGGAGAAAGATGCCTTTCAACCAATTAAAAATAAAATTTATTTCGGGCTTTCTCCAAAAAGCCTCTTGTGTGGCAGACCAGTTGCTTCTGCTCCAGGGCCATTTATGATAGTTTGAGGGGCAGCCAGGACTACATGCACAGACTCACTGTTGCAGGAATCAGAAAGTCTGCAACACCTGCCATACGAAAGAAATCTCAAATCTGTGTTGACCCTTTAAAATTAGACAGCTGGATTTCATCATGTTAAGATGTAAGCTATGAGAGGAGAACGAATTCAGAACAAATAGGTTTTCTGCTTGCGATGTGGATTTCAGTCGTGGGTGGCTGTTTGGTCCTGATCACAGCTTACTGTCAAAGACTTCTTTCTCTATGTGTATAAAATTGGTTACATGGGTAATTGCTTATTTAAATTTTACATTTGAAAGAGTGAGGAGGAACTCAAGATCTGAAATAGAGATAAGGCAATATTTTTCCCTGTGGTGCAGCAAGCAGAATGCCTGTTCTTTAATTGGAATAGAGAGGAGAGAAAACATTTTTTCTGAGGAATACCTTGACTGGGCATCTCATGGACTAGGAATTCACAATCGCTTTACCATGGCACTTGAATGAAAGCCAGAATAAGGCAGTTCAAATAAATTTCATCAATCTCTTTTATCCAAGAGGAGATGAAGTATTTGTCAGAAGATGTCCACTGATTTTTCACTGTAATATTTCAAGATAATCAGAAGCTAATGGAAAAGTATGTCAGCCTTTACATCTGACTGATAAATAGCAGGCTGCTGCACTGCTAGAAGACCATCAAAGTTTGCTGTCATGCTGAATATAAAGTCTTTGGGTATATTTTAATCAGCACTTCAAAAGCAGTTGTCAGAGACTATCAAAGTAACTTCTTTTGTGGCAACAGATGTCTTCCTCAATGCTGGGTGGAGATCTCCTTGTTTAACCTAGGGTTTTATCATTTGGGGGGCAATTAAATAAGAGAAGCCACTTCTTTGAGACTGATTCCAAAACCTTCTGGGTGAAAATAATTATTTTTTGATGAATTGTCATCTCTTGATTCAGTGTTTTAGAGGAATTATGTTTGGAAAAAGAATAGTAGGGAACTCTGTGAAATTATTGTGACAGCTGAGATCAAAACTGCAATAGCCTTGAAAAATATTTTTCCTTTTCATAGCTGTGTGAACATACAGAGCAAAATATGAGCTTTCATGATTTTCAGTGTGTGATCAGTGAAGTAATTTAATTCAATACATTTGACACCTGCAGTCTTTTTTGCAGAGAGATTACCTCTAATTAAAGGCATTCTAATTAAACAGCCTAATTAGTAGTAAAGTTTCAGGAAAGGCTGAACAGTTTTTATTGTATGCATATTTTTGTCATGTCACTGTTGACTTTTTGTTTTATTTATTTCATGATCCTAAGGTTATGAGCAAAAAAGTCTGGAAAGCTGTTCTGGAACTTCATTACAGTGCAGCATGAGACAAGATCTGCCGATGTCTGAAAATCAGGTTTTTTGTCTCGACTCAAAGACATTTTCTCTGGAGACAGGAGATGCTCCAGGTTCACCCATGAGGTCACAGATTTTCATCTGAAATTCCAGCTATTTCACCTCTGTGTACCTGGGGAGCCTTTCAAGGCAGAAGAAACGCTGACAAGAAACTTGGGTCCTCTTCCTCCTTGCCCATGGAAGATAGAGAAATTTCTTCCTGACGTGAGAGGATCCACTGCCTCAGTGTGCTTAGGCAGGAGCAAGGAGATGCGGGTCTCCACTTGCAGGTCTGTGCCTGGTCAGAGCTGGCTGAGGTTGCTGTGCATTTCCCAATCTTTGGTGAGATTTAGACAAGGACACTTTGGCTGTACTGACCCCAGAATTTCACTGTGAAGGTGTAGCAAGGAACCTTACTTCACTGTGCTTGGGTGTTTCCAAGTTACCCCTGGCAAAGCCTGAAGTTCTGCCGTAAAGTACTGAAAAAGGAATAAGACAAGGATCTCCCTAAACAATGCTGTTCCTAACTGTAAGTGTTACTTGATAGCATGATTTGTAGAATGGCTGAGAGCATTGTGCTATTTTTCACAATAGAAATGGCCTGAGATACGTTCTGTTTTGCTTAGTGTTAACCCCTGCTCAGACTTGGAACTGGATGGTGAGTTTGTAAATGTTCAGTCCTTTGTAAGCAATTACTTTGGTATGGGAGAAAAGATAAATACTCTGCAGGGTACTGAACCTGCTTTATATTTGAACATGGAATAAAGTCCTTTTGTTTAAGCATAAAGTACAAATTATTACCTTGGAGCCTTGTATAATTTTAATTAAAACAGAGTCATCCCTTGGAATATCTGTTGAGTTCTACCTCTGAGTCATGCAGAATGAAATCTCAGAATTAAGTTTTCTGTGAATAGTAGTTTGTTTTGCCCTGCTTCTAATCTTAATAAACACACTGCAGGTCATCCCACTTGTACTTTGCTGTCTGATCTTCCTAAAACATGTCCTGTGATCAGTTTTAGGCATGTTTCAGCACCCAGCTAATTCTGATTAGCATTACGACCCAGATCAACAAAAGCAGTTTAATCAGAACTTGCACAAGAACCACAACCAAATGTAGTATAATCAGCTATTTTGCTGACATTGCTTCAACAGCAGGATTGTCAAGCAGAGAATAAATGAGCTATATGTATGAATAGGTTTAGGACATGTTTAATACTGATTTACAGGAGAATTTGCATAAACAGCAGTTAAAACTTAATTAAAAGTAAAAACCTTGTAGTGTGCTTCTAAGGGTGAGCAATTTTGCTACTTTTAATGATGAGGAAGTCTGTCCTCAACTAATCCTTTCCACTTTCTCAGTCTGTCCTAAGCCCAGCCTCTGCATCGATCATACATACATACATAGAATAAACCAGGTTGGAAGAGACCTTCAAGATCATCACATCCAACCCATCAACCAATCCAACCCACCTAAACAACTAAACCATATTTAAGTATTTAAGGTAGGAGCTGGGGGAAAGCCAACAGGCACACAAGAGCACCTGGTTCAGACTGATGTGACCCCTGAGAGGATGTGGTTAGTGTTCAGCCTGTCATGCAGCAGTTGCTATAAATTCTAACCATCACAAAACTTTTACAGTAGGTTTAATGAGTGAATGTCCATGGTTCAGAACTTCATTATTTCTTTCAAAAACTATTTAATTTAGGGCTGACAAGTTTACTTTGGCATGGAGCATCTTCTCCTAATTAACAATTACTTAGCATTGATGACCCATTAGGATTAGAAGAAAACATTTTGCATCTTATTCTGTCATGTAAATTATTTCATAACTTTAATGATGAAGACTTACTTTTTAGATCTGTATATTTTTTTTAGATTTAATATCATCTTCTTGTCTCACTTTTCATTTCAAAAGATTAGCTTCTTCCTGTTCTAGGTAGCCAGGTCAGCACATGCATTACCTCTATAGGCTAACAGAAAGTGCATGGTAACAGCATTATGGTTTCTTCTATTATAGTCTTTCCATCTACACATTCACAATAATGGGTTTTTTTGCCTTTTTCACTGTTACTATGCTTTGTGTCATTGGATAAAATGATTTTCCATAACAACCTTCAATTGGGTCATTTGCCACATATTCTATAGCTTGTTTTCCTGCTTTGAGCCTAATTATTTTGCATCTCTCTGTACAACAAAATGCCTTTACCATCTGTTAAGTGGTTTGTGTAAACAATAAAAATCTTACTTTGTGATGTTCGACCTTATTTGTTCTATATTCTAATCCTTGTGTTATCTGCAATCTTGAACATAATGAACTTATTTCCGTGTATCTGTTGAACAGATGAAGGCACCAGAGAACAACAGTTCTAAAACTAGACTGCTACTTTTATACTTAACTTTTACAGTTAGGAAGGACATGCCAATTGGATTTTTATTGTTTCCTCTTTCTATTTTTTTATTGTTTCCTCTTTCTACATCTTATCACTTAGCACAAGGTTTCCAATCATTAACATAATGTACGTAATCTGTAAACCTTTTTTTGAGCTATTACTCTCTGAGTTCCAATCCTAGCAAATAAACTATGTATATGTGAATTTTTATTTCATTCATTACCTGAAGTTTTATTTCATTTATGATGATGATAATGTCATCAAAAATCAGTGTTAAACAATTAAGAATGAGTCCTCATAAGTTCTGACATATTTTTTGTCTCCAGTATTTTACATCAAAATAGTAAATATTAAAACTGTTTACCTCTTGTACTTGTGTATTTACCCATGTGCTTTACATGATTGCAGTGGTGTTGCTTAGAACATCTTGATTTTATGAATCCATGCCCAAGTACAGTTGCTCACTTTAAATACTCTACTGAATCTGTTTTAATGATTCTGTTTATTCTGTCACGTTCCAGACAGGAGGAGTGTTTCAGAATATTTATTCTCCAAACTGCATAAGATGTAAATAGAAACTAAATCTTGTGCAAGCCTGAACTTTCCAGGTGCTATTTCAGATATTGGAGTAAGTGATGTGGTATAGCTCTGAGACAAAGTCTATACTATGTTATAAAGAGCAAATACATTAGAGAAGAGACATGCTATAATGTCATCCTTGTGCTGCTTGTAGATCAGGTGGAAGTAGAATAGAATAGAATAGAATAGAACAGAATAGAATAGGCCAGGTTGGAAGAGACCTTCGAGATCATAAAGTCCAACCTATCATCCAACCCACCTAATCAACCAAGCACCCTATCTAGTCTCCTCCTAAACACCTCCAGTGATCGTGACTCCACCACCTCCCCAGGCAGCCCATTCCAATGGGCAATCACTCTCTCTGTGTAGAATTTCTTCCTAACCTCCAGCCTAAACCTCCCCTGGTGCCGCTTGAGACTGTGTCCTCTTGTTCTGGTGCTGGTTGCCTGGGAGAAGAGACCAGCCCCAATCATGCTACCAATCAATCTCTTATCAGATCACATCTCTTTATACCATTTGTGCTGTTCCAGTAAGGCATAAATATCTGTGCTTTTCCTTTGTTGGTGTATGTAGGCTTATAGTTCAGCATGCCTGAGAAAGAAAAGCTGTAGCTCCTGTGGGTTTGGTAATAGAAATTTCATATTAGGCAGTCAGGTTGCCCTTGCTTGCATCCTGTGCTCTGGGGCTGCCTGTTCTGTAGCCTAGAGCAATAGTTTCCTATGTCATGTTTGAAATGACAGGATTCAAGGAATTGTTACCTACTGATCAAGTTGTACATGAAGTTGTTATATTGAGATTTAGTCATGATTGCGGTTTACCACAAAATGATTTTTTTCTTTGTCTGGCTTTGATTTAACTAATCTGCTGTGACAGACATAATCAGTTCTTCTTCTGGTTCACTTTTCCCTACCTTAGTCTGGATTATATGTTGTCTTTACATGATGACAGATGTTGTTTAGGTTTTTCACACTCAAAGTTAAAGAAGTGAAAAAGAAGTAACTTAAGTCTGCCAAAAGTCAGCACACTGTGAAAGACAGCAAGTTGAAGACAAATAGTTATCATGTCAGATATCATGAATCTAGTGCAAAGAAAGATATTGTCTGCCTTAGCTGTGCTACTGGAAAAAGCAAATTACTCTTAATCAGTTTGTTTTCCTTGGGAAGAGAAAAGGGTTTTTACACATTGCCATAGTTCTGTAGGTTTTAAATTTAATTTGATAGAATTAACCAGGTTGGAAAAGACCTTCGAGATCGTCAAGTCCAACCTATCACCCATCATGCCCCTTTGTGTCCACTAACTCCTAATGCTGTAGTCCTGTTTGTAGCTGTGTCCTGTGCATCCTACATATTTAGTCATCGTGATAGTGACATAAAATACAAACTCAGTTGCAATGGTCAAATTAGTTGTAGAGTCATTCCTATACTATTGCATGGGTAATTTGCTGACAGGCCTGATTGAATTATACTCAATGCTGATTCTTTGAGCACAGCTAGGTTTGCTACTTGGAGCTGTGGGTTTTCTTGCATTTGCCTGTGGGGTCAAAATATCACTGCCTGATCTGTCTGTGGTCATGGACAGGTCTCTATGAGCTACCAACAACTTGGCATCTTCCACAGGCTGATATACAGACATTTACAAAGTAGCATAACCCTTGATGAGGTGTAATGGGTTGGGGACAGACCCCCTCCCCACCACGGGCAGAAATAACGACCCAGACAAACGGATTGCAAAAGTGATGGAAGGTTTAAACAGAAAACAATAAAAAACAACAATGAAACTTTCACAGAGAACCACAAGCACTGTGACAAAAAGAGAGAGATCCAAGAACATACCCAAGAATGTCCCATCCCCACCTGGGGGTACACCCAAACCCCCCAGGGCTCTTTCTTCCCCCCCAGCCCAGCCTTGGGCCTGGGCAGGCCCAAGGGAGGCAGCTCAGCCATTTAACCTAGGCAGCAGCAGGGGACAAAAGAGGAAGTGAAGACCCCGCATGGACGTTTTATAGAGGAGCAGGGCACTATGGGAATGGAATACCTGGTTCCCTGCGACCACCCCCTGGGCTGGGCCCACCCCTTGGGACCTCCCAGGTGCGGTCTGTGCAGTGGCATCTGGGCCAGCACCCAGCCTAAACCACCACAGGAGGCAATTCCTGGGTTTGGTATATTGTTTGTTTAATGTTTTTCCGTGGGGCAGTATTTTGAAAGCAGGCCTGCTTCAATAGGTACCTGAGGCAGAAAATCATACAGTATTGTTATTCTGATTCTCCTTATATGCTGTGTTTTCCCCTTGATGTTTGCATTGATTATCTCTTGCATGGCAGGAAATTTAACCTAAATATTTCTTTTTCTTTTTTTTTTTTTCCTTATTGAAGAAACTTAAACAAGGATAAGTTACATATGATAAGAAACATTCTATTTCTTTATCTTATCTAAAACAATAAAGGGCTGTTCCTGAAAGATATAAGGATATATATATATATTAGTTAGGATTTTATCAGCCTGATTCTCAGCTACCTCAGAAAAGAATCGCCCTAAGATTACAGAAACAGTGAAGGAACCAAACTCTCTAGAAGTCCCAACATTTCTCATAAACTCAGAAGTCTCCCAGCATCCCCTGGCTTTCAAGAGCTCCACAAAGGCAATGCTGAAAGGATGAACAGCAATTAGATACTTAATGCTAAGCAGATGGCATTTCTCTGCCTGCACTCTGCACTTCATCACGTCTCTCTGGTGTAGCACTTTCCTGTATGTGCTCCCTACCCCTTGGATTGTCTCTTTGCTGTGTCCTTCTTTTGGAGCTCTTAATGTGAAATGCGTATGAACAGGTTATTTGGATATTCCCCAGGGCTGTCTTTGTTAGAACTCAATACTGCTTGATGCGACGAAACCGAGGTCTTTCTCAGATCCTACTCCAGCTTTTTAAAGTCCCTGAGGATAAGAGGTGCTATTGATTAAGGCAAGTGAAGAAATACACATGCTGGCAAATAGCTGTCGATATTTTTGCTGAAAAGGGCTACATTTGTACTTTCAAATGTAGGAACTCAAAAACAAACCAAATCCCCCTCCCCCTAGATTTCAGTTGATGGTATGATTGTGGAGCTCCAGTGAGTTAGTGCAGCTCATCCAATCAGTGGTACTGGAGTTCATGCCAGCCTTTTAAGTAAAAACAAAAATAGTGTTGCTTCTAAGAGTAAAACAATCTGTAGTTTAAAGAAATGTAGTTAAATACTAACCAGTGTTTTAATGTTGTATTTTTTTATTTTTATTTGTTGCAGAGAAAGCACCAAAATGGTGTAAATAATTTAAAATTAATGAATTGGTACATGCAAAAACACCTGCCAAGCAGATGAGGTCATAACATTGTGAGAACACAAACTTCAAATGCAGAGGTATTTCAGAAAGAGAGAGTGAAGAATTTGTCTTTTGGAACCTGTCAAGAACAATAAAAGAGATTGCTTCATAGTAGTTCCAAGCATGTGCCACAGCTCTGAAGCAGGAAAAGCATTAGACACCCTGTGTGATAACCTGGTCAGGGCAGGGCCACCTCTGGTTTCCTGGAAGTGAATGTCCCAGCAAGCCTTCTGCTGAACTTTAGAGAGCATTCATAAAGTACTAAAAAAATGAAACAGAAACCTGTCATCTTGGATCTTCTGACATCCTGTTGTCTTGGATCTTCTTTGCTTGTTTTGTTCCTTCCCTTACGGTTGCTCCCAAAGGAAAATCCTTAGATGTCAGACGTGCCCAGGACTCCACAATTTTCAGGTCCTTTTGTTTATTCCACAGTGCTTACATGTTCATGAGAGGACACAGCCTCAAGCTGTGCCCGGGGAAGTTTAGGCTGGAGGTGAGGAGAAAGTTCCTCACTGAGAGGGTTATTCGCCATTGGACTGTGCTGCCCAGGGAGGTGGTGGGGTCACCGTCCCTGGAGGTGTTCAAGAGGGGATTGGACGTGGCACTTGGTGCCATGGTCTAGTCATGAGCTCTGTGGTGATGGGTTGGACTCAATGATCTTTGAGGTCTCTTCCAACCTTGGTGATACTGTGATACTGTGATATCACTGCTTACTGTGATTCTCTTCAGTAAGTCCCCCAGCAGATGTAGACCTTGGAACTGGACCAAAAAACCCCCAATATTCTACTGGCTCTGCAGCAGATTTCTCCAAATTACTTCACCTTTCTTATTAATTTGGGAATTGTTTATGGCTTCAGTTTCTAAGCCTCCTTTTTGGAACTTGTTTGGTCCTGAATCTACACTCGGAGCAGTGACCACATTTCACTAGCTCATCTTCCAGATTTGAGGGGAGAGTTGCCAGGGGGCCGTGCTTACCATAGTGCTTAGTGCCTTTGGGATGGTGCAGTATGAAGAAGTGAGAAAAGGAGAAAGTCTTGATCAAATTAGCCAGTGTACCCCAGAACAGGGAAATAGTTAAGTCAGACATTGCAAGGGAGTTTCAAATATCAGGACTGAGACTGTTGCAGTATCCTGGGAACATCCCCTGGAGGTGCTATACTCTGATAATCCTCTCTTTCTCACTTCCAGTTTGAAATATGATTATTTTTGAAAATCAATAATCTAGTATTAGAACTGCTAATGAAATCCACTGTATTGAGAACAATTACTTAGTAGAACAAAAATACAGCTGCTACTTATGAAAGCCTGAACTTTTTTATTTTAATTTAAAATTATTTCATCCAATTATGATTTTTTTCTTACACATATTTCAATCAGTATTTTTCCAGTGTTTGACATGAATTATTCACTCTGGCAACACTGTTTTCATAACACCAGATCGTATTTCAGGCTTAAACCTGGACAGTGCTGCAGTGCTGTGCCACAATAGCATAGTAGATGGCTGAAGTACATTTATTTCATTTCCATGCCTATAAGAAGCCCACTGAGTTAGATGTAAAAACAGAATCCCTGTCTCAAAACTACACGGAGATTTTCAGAAGGAAGCCTCTCTCCTTTGGGAATTAATGTCTGCAACTGCTATTAACCCTTTTGTTCCTCTCTACAGGTTGTTGGGCCACACCTAAAGCTGCTGCTGCCTAGTCTTAAGTCTGCAAGTACCTCTAGATATCTCCATGCTCACTATAAATTTATCACATATCAACCTGAGAGAAGGAATCACTGAGTGCTTCCATTATTCATGACTCTCCTCCTTCCTGACACACTCAGAGGGGAGAAGGGACACCTTGTTTTTCTTGTGGACATGTTATCTTACTTTGCTGCAGAATGGTTTGGTAAACTTCCTGATGCTTCCAGTATGTTTGAGAGATTTATGTGGAGAGTGCCACAGTGAAGGAAAGAGAAGACACTTCAAAAGACATGTGTGATCAGTATGCAGAAGTCTCACTCTGACTGCTCTGGCTTCTGAGGCAATGCCAGGAAATTCCCTCCTAGGCTGTAAAGCCAGGACTGCAGTGTGTTTTACATGAACACAGGATAGAGAAAAAAATCCCTTACAAAAATCATTGTTTCATGGATTCATAAATACTGAAGCAGTAAGAGAGCTGCTGTTTACTTTGGGGAAATTTTATAAAGGCTTACTGTAAAGTGGAAATAACTAAATACTCTTCATGAGCTTTAAAATCAGCCAGGCTCTTGTCTGAGGAAGGATCACGCACTGGCTTCAGAGCTGTGGTCAGGACATATGTTTGGACCTTTTTTATCTTTCTCACTTTTAAGGCCCCTGCTAGCAGTTCTGTACCACAAATGTAGTGAGGATGCTACCTGCTGCCTCATTAGAAGGAAGCGATCAATAACTTCAAGATACAGAAGTACCTCTTTTGCCACGTCTCGGTTACTTACATTTCCTTTCATAACATAAATGATCAGCAAACATGGCACACAGGTTGTAGTTCAACCATATTCCACGAGTAGCTGAGAAAAAGCAGCCCCATTAGATTAGAGAAGAGCAGATGAGATCATTTTGGTATACTTGCAAGGTTTTGTTTTGCCTGTCTGTAAGAGTGAGTCTGCATTGGTCTGGCATGGAAATGGTATCTAAAGGAGGAGATGTATCACATAAGGAAAAATAGAAAAACAAAGCAGTCAAAGGTCTGTAGAAGATTCCGTGTGACAAGTCAAGATGGGAGCTCTTGTGCATTGGGCATAGCACAGAACACTTGAAGACATAGTAAATGTCTGTCTCAAAATATTTATATATTCAGTTAACTGTTTCTGTTTGCTGATTGGGTGGCAGCTATGGAGCAGTGCCTTTTCTACTAATTGTTATTTTTTGATGCAGTTCTAAAATATCACTGGAAATGCATTCAACTATATTATGTCCTTTAGAGGTCTAAGTAATACAGAACTTTGAAATGTAAGAAAAGCTTTTTCATTACAGAAGCTTCTTCCTAAGTAGGCCACATAAGCCTTCCGCTCCATATCTGTAACAGATTAATAATACAGCAGTTTTAATTAGCTATAATGCAGAAGGAGGTTAGGTCACACATTTTAATGTTAAGTTGGAAGAAGCCCATTTAAAGCTAGAGGTCACTTTCATATGTTAATAAAATTCTTTTTCCAGGGTACATGTAAAGCTTTTAACACAATACTATTATTTTTTGGTCATTACTGGAGAACTTCATGAATATTTTTTTTCCAACGCATACATTCGAATAGTGAAAACTGATGCATTCTCTTTCAATGTGGAATGAAATGGCTACTGTGGGGTATGAAACCAGATTTATGATTTCAGGGAAATGCCTGAATATGGAGTAGCATACACAGACAAAATGTGTTCCATAAAAGCTCTCATTTTACTGAGGTACTGTTTTGGTAACACTTGACAAATGTAACTGACTAGAGGATAGCTGGTGTGTAAATAAAGGAGAACGTGGAAGTCATTAAGACGAAGACTTTTGTGTGGAAAACCCCACCAAATTTTAAATCTCATCAAGTGTAAGAACAGTGATCTGTGGGAGAGAACAGCTGTCATGGTATTTCAGTTTGTAGCGGTGGAAGTGTCTGGGAGATCATGACTTTTTTTTTATTTTAAAAATATTCAGGGTAAAACCAAAAGGCATTAACAGCTCTCAGGGGAATAGCTGCAGAAGGAAAGGTGCACAAGGCCCAGTAACTAGTCCTTTCTTCTGCATGGCCATTTTCAGAGAGGAGGAAATAATGTAAAATTCTGCTAGCCAGACAGCAGATAATGAGAGAGGATGGAGATGGAGATTTCTTTTCTTTTTCTTTTTGCCCCCTAAGTGTTGTGTGTTGCTATCTGAAAGGCACCAGTAGAAACTGGTTTTGCCTTTGTGTGTTTATAAAAAGGTAGAGGCAAGAGACATCAGTTCTGTAACTGAAAATATGTACAATTTTATCTCACCCTAGAAATGCTGGGGTTTGTTTTATTGGTGGTTATTTGGTTGTTTTTTTCTTTGATTTGGCTTGGTTTGTTTTTCAAATTTTAAGAGGGCTTATTGGGACATTGGTGTTATGCTATATTAAAGAAAACCATTGGTTGAGAAAATATCCTTGGTGAGGTCTGCATGTGAGCATTCACTTGTCTGAAACTGTGTTACTCAAGAGGGACACTGGCAAATTGCTGTGTTCTTGAACTGCGCTCTGCAGATGTCATTAGTGTTGCCAGGCAAGAGAAGTAAATCTGTAAATTAGGGTGGGTATGGGGTACTTCCTACAAATAGCAACCACTCCAGAAGTTTTTTGATTGACTAACTGAAAGAACTATGAATCATCTGATTTCTTTCCCAGCTGTAACTGATCTCTAGGCATTGGACACCTGATTCGCCTTGGGAAGTGTTGGTGAGGTTGGTGAGGTAGCTGTGTATCTGTCTTTTTCTGAACAATGAAACTCTTTCAACTGATATAAAATGATGGCTCTAGAGTATGAAATCTTTTTGGTGCAGGACAAGGGTAAAGGAAATGAAAATGGGAATGTAAGCTTTGTTCAGCATGAGCCAAAGGATCTTAGAGCTGATCTGAAGGATACACCAACATCTCATGGGATCAATGACTCCGTGTCGAGGCCCATCCAGTCTGTACTCTAATGAGGTTAGACTTTTATAGTTCCCATCATATAGTGCAAGATAAATCCTAATATAATTATATTTTATGATTGGCTTTACCAGCTTGTCAAATTTTATCTTTTCTGTGAAGTAGAAGTAATTTACCTTTGGTAGCAATTTTTTTTCCCTTGGAATGCTTTATTTCATTTTTTAATTAAGGCACTTTTCCCTTTCTTTTATTAATTGCTAAAACCCTTATATTCTCCTGTCTCTTCTATTGCTTATTTATGTAATGCTCTTGAATCTCAGATCTAAGGAAGAGAAAGATACGATTATTTAATGTATTAAACATTAATATTTTCAATTTAAATTTGTATATTTTAGAGACTGTATTTTATCATCAAAGCAATAATGCTTCAGGACGAAAAGGAAGGGGATTCATTTAGCTTAGGATATCTAGCTGGGGAGGGGTCTGGAGCACAAGCCCTGTGAGGAGAGGCTGAGGGAACTGGATTTGTTTAGCCTGGAGAAGAGGAGGCTCAGTGGAGACCTTTTTGCTGTCTACAACTACCTGAAGGGAGGTTGCATCCAGGTGGGGGTTGTTGTCATCTCCCAGGCAACCAGCAACATAGCAAGAGGACACAGTCTCAAGATGTGCAAGGGGTAGTTTAGGCTTCATCTTAGAAAGAAGTTCTTTCCAGAAAGATAGATTGCCCATTGGAAAGGGCTGCCCAGGGAGGTGGTGGAGTCAGTGTCCCTGGAGATGTTTAAGAAAAGCCTGGATAAGGCACTCAGTGCCATGGTCTAGTTGATTAGTTAGGGTTAGGTGATTGGTCGGACTTGATGGTCTTGGAGGTCTCTTCCAACCTGGTTTATCCTGTGATTCTATGTTTTTGAAGTTTATTTCATTCTTTGTTCCTATAGTTTCTGATTTGAGCTGTTTTTTCAAATGTTGGTAGCAGAAGTCAAAACTGCCCCCTTTGTACTACAGGCTGCATCACTATTCAATTTCTTGCACTGCTAATAACTTCTTCCTAATACCTGTCTAAACTTTTTTGAGCCTCAAGATATTGTTCTTAGTAATTTTTGGAGACTGTGGCTGAGGCTTTCATCGCATAAACTGTCACTGTGAGGGCATTTGTAAGCTGTTGAACACGCATAATATCCCCTTAGTAGTCACCATTCTAAATTATGTTAATTCAGCTCCTTCAGTCTCTCAGCACAAGTTTTGTCCCCCAGCCTTTGTGTCAGCCTCAGGTTTTTTCTCTTTTCCTAGTAGCTTTTTGGAATAGCAAAGTGATGAGGAAGCTATAGCTGACCTCATGGAATGTGTTAGGACTGAATTGTGACAGTAAATAAATGCTTACCTATTCCAAATGGACATTTTCCCATACTGTTTCCCATCAGTCTAATAAAGTCTGGTTCATGGGAACTTATTTGCACATAATTCTACCTGTTAATGAAGTTTTGTCTTGAAATGTTGTTTCAGTTTTGTAAATACTACAGGGAAGTATAAAGTACATTTGATGGTGCTGAAGCAGCTCTTCATCACAACAAATAGCTCTTCAGCCATCATAGTAATTGGAGTAATTTTCAGATTTTCCCACTGCTGGGAAGCTGAACTGGGCTGATGTATTGCAGCTTTCATGTTCCATTCATGTTTAAAAAAAATACATCAGGAAAGTGTGCAGCTTTCTGTATTCTGTGTACAGAAATACAAAACTAAGACAAAGCTTTAAACAAAATGTAGATGTTATGGATCATTCAAGTTGGGCACATTTTAGACAAATTCTATGCTGCTCCTCCAAATAAGATAGGAGCTGTTGGATTTTGACTTCCTTTTTGAGTTCCCAATGCTAACCTTTGTTTGCCTACTTTAGTTATGCTTATGATCTATTCCAGACTTTCAAAATGTAAAACTAATGTCCTGACACCTACATGCACAGAAGCACAGGCAGAATTAAAATGGAGAATGGAAAAGAAACAAAATTAGCATTTGTTGTGGAAGTGTAAACATAGAAACACATTTGCAGGCTTGTTTCATAGAGTCAACAGTAACTTTCCCTGGGTACCCATCAGATCTATGTATGCAAGGAAAATCACTTTTTGTGTGCACCTTTATTGTTGCTGCCACTGGAAAAGAATACTTGCAGTGCTGGGTTAAATGCAAGTTTCTAAAAACAGTGCTGTGGCCAATACCACTTCAGAGCTTAGAACCAGTTCAGAACCAGTTCTGTGAGTGTTACCAAGGCAATCGCAGGGTTATGTTCTCACGCACACCTGGAGTGTGCACTACAACAGGATGGTTGTCAGGTGTGTAGGAAAAAAAGATCTCAGGGGCTGACCTCTTCCCACAGTGCTGAGGTTAATAGAAGAATTAAAGTGTTACTGGGATTAATCTGATTTACACAATTCAGCTGCCTCTCCTTTTCTGCGCTAAAGTCTTGATTTGAATCCAGCAGTGCTGTTGAAACAGCAGTCTTGCAAACAAAAAAATCTGTCCTCTTCCACTCTGATAGAAACTCTTTGTGCATAAACATTATTCTGATCTTGGTTTTAAAATATCCAGGGGAAAATAAATTTACCTTTGATTAACTTTTTCTGATAAGTTGCACTTGGATATTCTTCTGTTTTATTGCTGATCTAAATGTTGTTAGTCTCTGGTTTCAGATGCTGGATTTTATTGCACCTCTCCCCCACCCTTAACTATTGAGCTGAATAAATTGCACTACTGCACTGTTTGCTTATGTTAGTATTATTTCCTTTACCTCTCATCATTCTGACTGCTCCTCTCTGACAAAGCTAATGTGCTACATGAAAGTATTCTTTGCAACTTAGTTCAGTTCCTCTCTTAGCAACAAATCCTGGGGAAGTTAAGGGCAATAGCACTGGCAAGCTGGGTTGGATTTGTCTACTTTTATCATAGACTAATAGAGCAGAAATTTGAGCAGCTTGCGAGGTCACCATTCCAGAAGTTCTCACCCTGACTTTTTTTTCTGGACGTCTTTTGTGCTCATAAATAAACCTGAGTATCACAGGGTTTATAGAGGGCACTGAGAGGGCACAAACCCACACTAATGACATTTAGTGTGGGCAGTCATACAGTAAGTGGATGGATTAGATGTGGTTTAGGTTATGTTGTTGTTTCAAAATAAAATGTTGTTCCTAACTCTTCAGGTCCATGAAAATGAGTAAGTTGTAGACACATGATTGTTTTATATGTACTGCCCTGTAGAAGAGAGTTTTAACTATTCTGATTAAAATACTCTATCCTTATGTTAGCATCTGAGTGCCTAGGCTAGTATTGGACAATTCCTCTGGGCTTTCACAGAGACACCCTTTTCCCTCCTCTCCAGGTTGCAGAGAACTCTGCATTAGCTTTTAATTTGTGCTGCCAGGATATCTGTCTTTTTTAAAGGTACCCTACACGCTCATGGATTTTATTTTTCACCACAGAATAAAATCTATGCACAAAAGAGAAGTTAGTTGATACAACATTGTAAATGGTAAACTATTTCAGTTACTTCCCATTAACATTCAGAAGGCAATGTAATGAATTTTCTCTGAGTAAGAACTTACACCTACTGACATTACACTTGATTTGCATTTGCAGGCAGCTGCTCCAACCTCGTTAATGGTGACGACTTCTCATCTGCCAGCATCTTTAACTTTGTCCAGAAATTAGTTTGATGTTCACAACATTGCTTCCTGTGTTATTCCACTGTCAGAACACATAGCTGTTTCTATCCTAACCTGTTTTCAGCTGTGGATAAAATGCCACTTAATGTACAATAAAATCACCAAAAATACCAAGAACATCAAAGACTACAAGTTTCATTTTTTCACTTAAAATAAATTTTGGGGTGTTTAAGAATCTAAAATCCACAATTAGTGTTGAGATTTTGCATACAGTCCTGTACTGCAGAAAAGCCATTAAATCAATTATATGGATTCTCATGAACTTTAACAGACTTTAACACAGATTAATTCCACATATGTGTTATGCACCACACAGAAAGGACAGTTCTTCATTTCTGTGTCACTCTCATTAAATCTCTTTGCTAAGGTTTTGTGTGTTTTGAGATGTCATGGCCACAGAGAGGCCTGGACACACAAAAGTCTTCTTATATCAGGATTATTCCCCTTTCCTGAAAGTATCCATGCATTTGACCCTAACAAAAATGATAATAAAATATTATCAAACCATTAGAGTCTATATGTCAGAGATTTGATAAGCAGAGGCATTCAAGAGGAGCAAAAAAAGCAGAATTCTGAGTTTAATGGTGGGAATCTGACAGAATGATATTCTTTGGTCTGTGAATGTCAAACCTGTGTGAAAAGAGTATGTTTTGGTCAGGATGAGCTGAATCATGATGATTCATGTGGTTGCATGGCAGAGACAAAGCCGAGAAGAAAGAAAACCAAATGTCCATTGTCATCTCTGTGAAAGTGCTTTTGTTCTGGTCCCACCTACTGTTATCAGTAACATGAAAAACATTCCAGTGTCCAGGAACTACAACCTGTTTTTAAGTGGTAGGCATACAAAATTAAAGTCTGAACAAGTGATTTGAAACACATTTTGAAAACCTCAGAACTAGTTTCTTTTGGAATACGTATCCTTGTTGCTGCAGGATATGGGCAGAGGATGGTGAGAACTACATCTTCTGTTACCTGAGCAACTGGGCAATTCCAGCAAGGCTTTACATAAACACAGAGTTCATCTTAGCTTTGGTATTTATTTGCATAGATGCTGATGTCCTGGCCCTTTCCAAGCCAAAGATGATTGAGATGACTGACAGCACAGGAGCAGGAGGTTCAGTGAGTATGTGTCTTGGTATACATCCATTTGCCGACTAGTAATTTAATGCTGCAAAACAGTACCAGCAGATGATGTAACTGATGTATAAGTTAACTGCTGTAATGGGTGGTTAGATTAGTTAAGATTAGAATGCATTGTGTCCTTATTAAGACTTGTTCTAAATCAAAATTTCTTTTTCAAATTACTTGAGGTAGAAGCAATTATGATCTGAAGTACTGTGTCACTGGAATATCTAAATTGATTCTTTGGTCTTTAAAAAGTTAAGCTGAACCAGGTGAAGGACAAAGAGAAGTCTTCTTGATGGCCCCACCAGTAAAAATTAGGGAAATATTATATGTACAAAGTTACAGACATTTTATGCTTAGAGGACTATTTGAAAGCACATCTGTGCAGAGCAATGCTCTATTTTCTGTTCTTGCTGATCAAAGCAGTGACATCAAACATAGCCCCAGGGCATAGCTTTCATTTAACAACATCTGAGTGATCCTCAGGCAATCAGTGTAACACTTGTGAATGTAATGGGTACAGACTCACAGCTGTCATTCACAGTGCTCTTCCAACTTGTCTCATGTCAGCACATGAAAATATCCAAAGACACATTCAAATTAACTGAAGGGTCAGAACATCACCTTCCTGGATGTCCTTCAGTCCTTTGACAAGATATAGGTCCAGATGTGGCAGTAGAAGGTGATCCTTTCTTTTTCGCAGCTGCAAACCAGTCTGAGCATGCAAGATCCTTAATAGCTCAACTTCAGATAACAGGCATTAAATGTTCAGCCAAAACTGTACATAAAACATAGGGTACAAATAGAATGCTGCCTAAAGTAGAATGAGACCCACCACTCATGTTTGTCTGATGGCTGAGGATAGTAGCATGAACTTGTCAGTTCAGGCCGTACTGATCTAACAGTCTCTGTATCTTTCCTCCTAATTGCTTTTGGACCATCAGCTTGTTTCATTTAATGTGCATACTCATCATGATTAACTGCCAGTAGGGGGCAGGTACATGTAGAATTTTCCTTCAGACAAAAGTAAAATAATGTTCTACTTGACACAAATAGGTTCTTAAAAATGTCAGTTTGTGACCTAAAGCCCATTCAGATGCACTGAGAATGTGTTTGTTTGACCTCCTTTGCACTGTTTGACTGTGCAAAGGAACACATTTGTGCTCTGGAGTGTGATACAGCTTCACACAGCTGCTGCAATATCTATAGTAATGTGACCGCTGACTCTCGGTGTGCACAATTGCATTTTTAAGTGGGTTTGGGTCAGAGTCTTGCCACTGCAGAGCATGATTTTCCCTGATGTGCACCTGCATGTGTACATACAAGCCATGTAAATGACTGTTGTGAAGAGGAAACACTTATTTTACATCTTGTCTATCTTATATAAAATATCTTTGATAGAATGTATAGAAAGTATTTAAATGGAGACCTTGGAAAGAATTTCACAGATAAATTGATTTTTTTTTTATCATCACTTATAGCTGCTTCTAATTTAACTTAACTTTCCTTTCCCAGAGTACTATTTCAATGCAATTTTAACTTTTTCTGTACAATAGTTAAAGGATAAAACAGGCAAAAAGGAGATTGGAAAAGCTTAAATTCTACCCTTCCACCCCCTGTTATTCTGAAGGGTATGTATCCTACAGCCAGTATGTTTCCTTTAGGTCGGCTCATCCTACTGCACTAAGGTCCTCACTATGAGTGACCACATAAAAGTTTTCCTGTATTGCAAACCTCAGTTATAGGCATGAGAAAGCCTGAAATGATAGCATGTATTGTGTGAACTTTGATCATCCTACACTGAGGATGGGAACATTAGGAGCACTGTCCTGTTGATGTTGAGAAATGGTTGACTCCTCAGAGGAGTATTTTGTACTTACAGTTCAATCAGGTTCAGCTCCTGGAAATGAGAAGGCTCGTGGTGACATTGGAGCCAAACTCAATTGCCTTACCACTGAGAAGTGGATGACTAAACCACTCAGGGAGTATACCTCAGACACAGAACATTCACCTGCAGTTTTCTCTACCAAGCTGCCCCTTAATTCAGACATTTGTTCTGCAGCCAGGCCTTTTGTCACTCTTGGTCAAAAAATCAGACTAGTAAGTAAGAGGATGAGCTCTACCTGAAATTTTGATTGGGGCACTCACTGGGATGCAGAGAGATATTTTGGCCCTCTGTTCATAGGGTTGGAAGGGACTACAAGGATCATTTCGTTCTAATCCCCGTGCCATGGGCAGGGACATCTCACACTAGATCAGGCTGGCCAGAGCCCCATCCAGCCTGGTCTTAAACACCTCCAGGGATGGCGACTCCACCACCTCCCTGAGCAGCCCATTCCAATGATGAATGACTCGCTCAGTGAAGAACTTTTTCCTCACTTCGAGTCTAAACCTCCCCTGGCACATCTTGAGACTGTGTCCCCTTGTTCTGGTGCTGGTTGCTTGGGAGAAGAGACCAACCCCTTCCTGTCTACAACCACCCTTCAGGTAGTTGTAGAGGGCAATGAGGTCACCCCTGATCCTTCTCTTCTCCAGGCTAAACAATCCCAGCTCCCTCAGCCTCTCCTCATAGGGCTTGTGCTCAAGGCCCCTCCCCAGCCTTGTTGCCCTTCTCTGGACACGTTCAAGTGTTTCAATGTCCTTCTTAAACTGAGGGGCCCAGAACTGGACACAGCACTCAAGGTGTGGCCTAACCAATGCAGAGTACAGGGGCACAATGACCTCCCTGCTCCTGCTGGCCACACTATTCCTAATACAGGCCAGGATGCCATTGGCCCTCTTGGCCACCTGGGCACACTGCCGGCTCATGTTTAGGTGGGTGTCAATCAGCACCCCCAGGTCCCTCTGTGTTTGGGAGCTCTCCAGCCACTCTGACCCCAGCCTGTAGCTCTGCATGGGGTTGCCGTGGCCAAAGTGCAGCACCCGGCACTTGGACTTGTTAAATGCCATCCCATTGGACTCTGCCCATCTGTCCAGTCGGTCAAGGTCCCTCTGCAGAGCCTTTCTACCCTCTAACTGACCAACATCTGTTCCCAACTTGGTGTCATCTGCAAACTTGCTGATGACTGACTCAATCCCCTCATCCAGCTCATCAATGAAGATGTTAAAGAGGATGGGGCCCAGCACTGATCCCTGGGGCACACCACTGGTGACTGGCCGCCAGCTGGATGTGGCACCATTCACCACCACTCTCTGGGCTCGGCCCTCCAGCCAGTTCCTAACCCAGCACAGAGTGTTGTGGTCCAAACCACGAACTGACAGCTTAGCCAGCAGTTTGCTGTGGGGGATGGTGTCAAAGGCCTTGCTGAAGTCCAGGTAGACTACATCCACAGGCCTCCCCACGTCCACCAGACGGGTCACCTGATCATAGAAGGAGATCAGGTTGGAGAGGCGATGGTTCAGTTGATCAGATGGTGTTGGGTGATAGGTTGGACTTGATCTCAAAGGTCTTTTCCAACCTCGTTAATTCTATTCTATTCCAGCCTATTTTACCTCATAAAGGAATGAAACAACTTGGTTAAGGAAGTGCTTTAACCTTGGGAGGGACCAGCTTTGGAATTTCCAAAAGTAAATGAGAATCTGGCAAGGGTGTGTCATGTGTAATATTGATCCTGGAAAGCTCTTGGGTGCAAAATAAATTGACAAGTATGAAAAAGATGTGGCCTGAAGACGTAGGAGTCCTGTCTTGTGTTTCAGTTTCTTCTCCCTCAAACAAGATGGTTTGGGGCAAGTTTGTGTGTTTGTTTTAAATTCCCTCTGGTCTAATTTTGGTCAGTGAGCTCTCTCATGTCTTGTTTGTTTCCAAGCAGCAGACAGACTGGAACAATGTAAGTTCCTGGAGTATAAACTCACCTCATCTGTTCGCATGGAGCATGAAACTTCACAGCTTAGCTTTGGCTGTGGGTGCTGTAATGACTGAAATCCAGATCCTCCATGGTGTAAATTCTTCTCTTCCACTTCTAGTAACTTACACAAATTTACAGCAGCTGAGCATAGGACCTTACCCTCTGAGCCAATTTTTCTGTAAGAGATACAAGCAGCACTGTGATCTGAAATGCATTTTGATTTGTCAGTTCTCCTCCCAACATTTTCACTCAATTTCCTTTATGCCTCCTGGTGCCTTTGGGAGCCAGGCAAGAGCAATAAGCATTTGAGCCTGGTTCAGTGAAACTGTGGACTACAATGGCCTATTAGATTCATCCATCACAGATCTCTATCTTTCACATATACATTATGCTTGTACCACAGGGCTAAATTATGCTCACCTGTCCCTGCACTTTTATTTTCAATTTGCATTGCTGAAGCATGCCTCTATTTGAAAATAAAATACAATTTTAGTATATTCTGGCAATATCTCTTAGTCTTTTATGTACACCCGTGATCACACTTCATCCACAAATTTAACATAATTTTCTTTAATACATAGTAGCATTCTGAATTACAAGCTGAATATGTGACTTTTTTTTTTTTTACATTTTCTGTGGTGTTTGGGGTTCTCTTAATGGATTCAGTACACATTCAAATGTGTAAGAGGAAAATTATCTTCCATTACTTGCTGCATGTTTTACAGCAATTTCAGACAGCAGCGAGTGTCAGCACACAGGACAAGCCAGAGCATTTTTCACCATCTTCCAAAGACTTCATCAAATCAGTGCTTGCTTGTATCCCTCTCTCTGAGAAACACTTCTTGTCCCTTGAAGGAACTGTGTTTAATCTAGATACTTTGTTCAGATTCTGAGGGAACAGATGGTCTGCCCTTGTTCAGAGTCTGTGCGAGGCTGATGAGAATCTGTTCTGTGAAGCAGCAGCACTAAACCGGCTTTCCCAAAGTATGCCGTTAGAGCATTTAGCACCTCATACCTATCTTCCTTCAAAGGCAGGCAACTTTCAAAAGACTGATTTCCTTTCCTGACCATGGGGCTAGGCAAACCTTTCTTGGCTAGGTTTTTATATACTAGTTTTACCTGAGCTGTTTTAGCAATAACATTAATTTGCTTGTCTAACTATTTGTGCTTTTATTCAAAGGATGCTTTTTTACAATGTCTCAGAAAACTGGTTTGATTAAAACCAGAATTCCCAAAGCCAACCACACCTTCTTCTTCCCACTGAGTACATCCTAGAAATAACTGCAATTTAGCAGTCATAGCATTTTATAAACTTGATGAAAATAACCATATGCATTTCATTATAGAAAGCAATAAACACAGAGACAGCTTGGAGTGTATAATCAGTTAGAGTTAAGCAGTCTGCTTTGATGGAACTGATTATGGTTCTGCATGGTAATAAGTGCTTAAAACTCTTTCACGCTGGGGTCTCCAAAAGGTATAATTCTTCATAATTTCCTTTTTCAGCCACAGGAAAACAATGGTAACAAAATATTAGCTGTCAGTATTATTGTAATGCTGAATTTCATACAGATGTGAGCAAGCCATTAAGAAACTGGGAGTATTCATCTGGGCTCTGTCCCCTGTAGGTATGAAATACCTCCAGCATATTTGCTAGGAGACAGTAAATCTGTTAGTTTTGGCTGCAACACAACTTGGGTCTATCTCTGCCAGGAAATTCCTGTACTGTAGGCAAATCCTGCCTGGAAACTCCAGAAAGTGGTAAAAGAATTTCAAAATGGTACTGGGCCTCAAACAAGTCCTGAATGGGCAGTGTAAGTTAGCATTGGGAAGCAGGGGTTGGAAAGGAAAATGTCCTTCATCTTCTCTCAGAACTGCACAGCAATCTGAGGTCTGTCCCTTTGTGATGAAGAGGTTATTAATACATTAATACAAAGTATTAATTATGTGAATATTGATTTTATTAATTAAAATTATTAATAACCTACAAATCACTATTTTATATACATGTTCTAGTGCACGATTGTGAAATACACCCTATAAGTGGTTTAGTATTTATAATTGGGACTCAAATGGAATATACACAGAATTACTTTCTCTTTATATAACGAAGGGTGCAATTCCGCCGCTTGTCCACCAGATGGCGACTGGATGGGACGTTGACGGCTGCTAACTATATATAGAGCTATTACAATGCGTACCCGAGGATTGGACTGGAAAGATCATGCTGGCAGACGCGGGTGCTTTGAACTGAATGTTAGTGAGTGGAAAGCACGTGGAAGATACACTGTGTCCTTTGTTTGTAGCAAGGTTAGGTTCTGGCAGACTGCTGTCGCCGGGCTGATTCCTAGGCTGGTCCGGACGGCTGCGGTGGGTGGCAATCCCCTCCCTTCCGCCAGCTGTTAAGCAGGTTCCCTTCAGATGGCAGGGAGCAGTCCTGCAGGGTCAGCCTGGCAGGGCCAGTAGGGCTGGTCCCAGGATGGGGTCAGCCCTCACAGAGTATGCCTGCACGGCAGGGCTTGGGGGTTTCCGATGTGGCATAGTAGCAGACAGGGTTGGACCCGGCAGGGTCAGCCCGGTGGCAACAGGCCAGCATGGAAGGCCCCGGAGAAGAAGAAGCGCGTCTGTGTGGAGCGGCGGCTTCCCCTTTACTTGGCTCGGAGGAGCGGTGGGACCCTTGTCAGAGAAGTCCTGGCTTTGGAGCACAGGCACAGACAGTGCTCTAGGTTTCCCTGAGATTCACAGGGCACGGGGGGGCAGAAGTAGCGACTCCTCTCCGACAATAGCAGGGTTTCGCAGGCAAGTGGTTAAGCGATGATCCTGCTTTCTGATCTGGCACACACAGGGTTGTGTCTGCTCGTCAGTCTGCTGCTTAAGGCTAATGCAGATGTGTGGACTGCCGGACTCGGCTAAGTCCCATCCCTGGCAACGAGGTAGATCTTACCCTTGGGGGTCCAGTCTCTTGAAGACACGGTGGGCTCTTCCAACCGGTAAGACTGTCAGTGCAATGCTGTAGCTTCTCAGGCTCAGTGAAGGTCCCTCCTCTGGAGATACTAAGGCTCAACGGGCCTGCCCAGATGCAGGCTTAACAGCAAAACTATGGCACAAGCAAGGAAAGAGGACAAAGTGAGAGAGGGCAATGTATTTACAAGTTGGGGTAATACTTATAGGTTTCTCAAGGCTGGATTTGGCCAGTGGGCACTCTTGTAAACAACTAGCTTCAGCCTATAGAAAGCATGAAGCTAGAATTATGCCCATTCTTGGTATTAGCACCAGCATCCCATGCGATGGGTGCTTGCAGTGGTCCATGCCAGTCTGGCTAATGCCTTGGCCTTTGTTTCCCTCATGAAAGAGGGGGAACTTGTCCACATGCTTGGACAAGTTTCAATATCTGGGCATAATGTGCCTTCACCACACCCTTGGAGAATATCTCCCAGCACTGCACTTTCCAATAGGGAAAAGTATACTCTCTGAGAAAAAAAGGGTACTCATTCTTACTTGTGTGTCCTTAGCCCTTTTTCTTGGAGAGTTCATTATTTTTCAACTTGAGAGTTTTTTGTTGCAGCTCCAAAATCTTTTATGGAAGAAAATCAGATTTGAATTCATCCTGCTGATGTGTGAAATGCAGCATGTGTTTCTAGAGAAATACTGATAATAGTAATTGCTGCTGAAAGTCTCAAATTGCTCATGGTTTTGGTTTCCTCAGGAAAAATAAATTTGTTAAGATAACAGAAAGGTACTCTGCAGGTTTGTAAGTTTCAAGGAAAACATCATGCTGGAGATCTCTTACAGTACTCTTCATGGCACTACCCATCGCATCTCTTCTAGTGTTTCCAATTATGCCCAGAACTTTTGACATAGCTGAAGCATAAGTGTGAGTTTATTCTTCACTCTGACATATACCTTTTGCAATTTAATTAGTCTGTACCTTGGTGGCCTTTTATAAAGAAGTGCATGTGCAAGCTCCTCTGAGGCTTGCAGGCAAAACCCTGCAGATTCATAGCAGTAGTCAGCAGTATTTCACACAGTCAGGCAACAATGGTCACTCTGTAAGGGAAGAAATGGATTTGGATGCTGGGGTTTCAAAACCAATCACCATTCCAACAGTTGTGACCTCATCTGATTGCAGCAGAGTCATGCAGAAGGGGGACCTGACTCATAGTCAAGACTGAAGGCTTTGTGAATCCCCTAGTTGTTAGGAAAAAATTAAATAAATAAAAGGTTTTAAAGTGCCTGCCCACTGCAGGAATTCCTAAAACATTGTAGGGAAGATGTGAACCAGGCATCTTGTGGACAGGAGACTGATCCTGTGGGTGTTAAAGGCAGTTACAGAACACGGGTGTTTTGGTTCACTTTTATTTTTCTCTTGCAGTTAGGTGAAAGTTTTCAGTATTTGTTTGCCCACCTTGGAAACAGTAGGCTGCTCTGGCTGTCAAAGGCTGTTCACTAATTTTTTAAAGCCCAATTCTTTCAAGACATCAGCCAGTGAGATATGTCAGTGTTCCTATCAAATGTTAGTTTAGGTTTCTGAATAATTTCCAACCTGGTTAATTCTATTCTGTTCACTGTGAGCTGTTAATTAACTGATTTTTTCAGTCTGTCCTGCCCTCTTGTGAAACCAGATGTTCCTATTTAACCCTAAGAAGGCAAAAGTGAACCTGAGCACTGTAGATGAGAGACTTGCACAAAAAGTAATGCAAACTGTGAAAACAGCAAGAAGTCTGTCGTGTTTAAGAACAGGCTGGATGAGGCTCTTAGTGTCATGGTCTAGTTGATTAACTAATTGATCTAGTTAATCTTGGAATATTAGCAATGATGAAAATTGTCAGAGCCCTTTGGGAAATTGGGCAAAAAAATTCTCTTCCAATTTCTTTTAGAAGGAAATGAGAATCTGACTCTTTCAAATGCCAAATTAATTTTCTGAACTACAGTAAAAATAGAAATCAGGCTAACTTTCTTGCTGGTCTAAGAACAAGTATTCCCTGTGTTACTGTAGCTTTAAAGCCAGAAGACAGAGAAATTACAGTGAGCCCATGAGCCAGTTTGATGTGCTGTATCTGCATGAAGCACTCCATGCTCTGTGCAAAACGAAGTTTGAACTATGCAGTCACAAAATGGAACAGATTGGTCAAATTTAAGTGCATTATAATAATTCCATTTTCTTTAAGTGGATTATGACATTTTAAAATCTGCTGCTGCGCAAGGTTGGTCCTTGGCTTCTCAGCGCTGGTGCTGCCCTGCTGGAGGTGGTGGGACAAGAGGCAGCAATCACATGCAGGATGCACACGATACCACGGTGCACGTACGTGCCTCATGTGGCGAGATGCTTGTGGGCACGCCACCCACTTTGGGACCTCGTTAAGTGCCAGCCTGCCTCCTCAGAGTTGCCTTGCATGGTATGGCTCACGGTCAGTGCTGGTTTTGCTGATTGGCACAAGCACAGGGCCCCCAGAATCTTGGGCCTCCTCTCAGCTTAGCAAAAAGAAAGTGGGCTGGTGGCCACCAAGGCAAAGTCTCTGGCTCTACTTGATTTACTGGTGTGTTTAGAAAGAAATGTAAGGTTTTTCTTTCAGAGACAAAATGTATTTCCCCCTTGACACAAATTAGAAATAGCAAGAGGGATTTGTTTAAACACATCTGATAAAAGTCTTTTTTGGGTTGTGATGAAGGCAGGTAAAATTCTGCAGCAGGTTTTTCTCAGCTCATGAGTTTAAGCTGTCTGGTCACCTCTGAATTTTTGCAGCTGCAGAAGTACCTGATGTTCACCAATATTTAGTAGGTGTTTGTCTTGTGGGTTTTGTTGACCTCTGCTTTATTGTATCCCTCTAACACCATCCTCCACCCTGCCTAAACAGCTCCTGCTCCACTACCACCATTTTTGCACCCATCTCAGAGCTGTGGACAAGACCATCGACTAGCCAAGATACCACACAGAGGAGCTCAGCCCCAGTAAGAAGGCCCAGCCAGCACCCATAGATGATATTGGAGTGGATATCAATACTCTTCCTACCTAACCAAGGGGCCACAAGGCCCCCCGGCCTTTGTTGTCACTGTCATCACCACCATCACCCAGTGTGCACCATGGGGACTCACCAGTGATGAGAGGAGGATCCCTCAGCCCAGATGGGCTCAGCTTAGGGCTTCTGCCTTTCCTGGGGGAGATTATAAAGGGGAGTGGGCAGGGAGGGCCAAGTGGCCATACCTGGGGTGGGAGGAGACTCCAACAGAGCCCAGGTTCTCTGGGATTTGACAGGAAAAAGGGGGGAAATGGGGCGGAAAAGGGGAATGGATCTTAAAATAATATTTAAATAGGAATTATTGACTTTTAGTGATTGCTAGATGCTTAATACAACTCCTTTCAGGATGTTCCACTACTCTTGGATATTAGATAATTTATTGACAAACCCAAATGTGATTTTGATAGGCCAGTATTAAGTTCAATAAACAAAAATACCCCACACACCTTCTGCTAAGGTAATTGTATAGCACTACCATCTCAGCAAACTCTCTATCTCAGCCCAGAGGGGGGGTTTGGTGTTGTTTTCCCACCCATCTTATTCAGCAATTAGGAAGAATTCAAACCAGTTTCTTGGTGTCACAGAAGAAAAGCTGCCAGATAGACATGAGGATGACTATTGCTCTCCAAAAGTTCTTCATCAAAGAAGAGTGGCAACAAGAGCCACTGGTAGAAGAAGATGCTTCTCAACATATGCTCAAGTGGTAAGCTCTGACTCTTTACAACATCAATAGCAGATGTTCTGTTCTTCTGGACATTGCTGTGTGAGATTGCCCCTCTGAGCAAACAGAACTGATAGGAACAGATGCTGTGTTTTAAACACATGTCCTGTTGGTTCAACCTACTTGGTGTTTCATGAAGTTCAAACAAAAGGGATTTTTTTGCAGAAAGAGGATGCTTCCTAGACACCCTGCAGTAGAAGGCTGACCTTGGGCAAGTAATTTGTCATATTTGCTTATTTGTCATATTTCTTTAGAAATGAAGCAAATGTTCTTTAATGGTTTAAGAAAACTTGGGACTAGATAAAATCTGTAGGTAGCTCCTCAGGTCAGCTAACAGTACCAGAGGCTACAATGGGATACTTGGCTGTATTTTTTGTTCTTTAAAAACCACTGAATAAGGAGAAGGAAAGCTGACAGCAAGCCCAAATATGTTTCTTAGCCATATACAGAAGGTTATCTAACACAATTTTCATCTCTCTTCTATAATCTTTGCCAGTGGACAATTTCTTCCTATAAATCACATATCTATTTTAGTGCAAGCTCAAAGTTTTTATGTATTCTCACTTCTAGTAGATTGCTGTTCCTCCCAGGACATAAGGACATCTTGCAGATCAGCTCTGCCAAAGGTGGTGTTTCTCACACATCCCTGGGGAACTAGGAGAAAGGATCCTTGAAGTCCCTTAATTTGTGTTCCACTTAGTGTTCACTATCAGACCAAACAACCTGCTCAGCACCAGCATGACTGCAGGTAAGGTGTCTTGAGAGCACCTACTGCCTCTTGTTTAGGAGTCTGGTTATGGTGATCCTTCTGTAGCAGTACTTTGCAATTCAACTGCTTTGCAGATCCCATTTTGATACAATTACCATTGATCATATGAGCCCCCAAATGAGATGCAGTAAAGTCAGGTACTAGCTGATGTGTACTTAAAAAGGTAAAAAAATTTTCTATTGAGATTTCAACAAATTTACCCATTCCAGCAAGTGATGGTTTTAAAGTGGGCAGTTGTTGAATTTTAAGATGTAGTCCAAGACAGTCACAGTGATCTCAGGAAAACTCCTATTTATAACACATCAAAGTTAAGCAATCATTGTCAGGGCAAATATTTCCAAGAGGTGACTAGAGCAAGATGATGTGATGACAGTGAATCAAATGTTAAGCATGTCTTTGAGGCTGTCTTTATGGATGCCTTGTCATAGCTCAGTGCCAGTTACTTGACTGATGTGTGATGCGATTTGCTCATCTGATCAGCAGTTAATACAAGATCGGATGCCATCATCAGCCACCACGTGCTTGCAGCACATGGGGTGAAGGTGTCACCCTGTAAATCTTGCTTGGTCTAGGATTGACAGCAGCTGTTAGCAGATTGCCAGAGGCTAGTTTGTATCATCAGTTACGTTTAGCATGTGGCTGGGAGGTGGGTAAATAATACATTGCAAAGAAGTTCTTGAGAGCAATGGGCAGCATCACCTTCTCAAAAGGCAAAGATCATCCTTCAGCATCAGCAAATGTTCTCTGTGACATCAAAGCTTGTCATCTAACCTGGAGCAGTGAACAGCATAGGCAATGCCAAAGCAAACTCTTGTCTTTGTGGAGGGTGGTGGTATGCTGTGATACCTGTGAGCACTGGGTTCAGTTCTCATTCAGAGCTACACTCTGCTCTGCTGTGTCATCTGAAAACTTTTTAGCCACCTTTCTTTTAGAAGCTGCTGTGTATGTGCAAAGTATCATTGCACCAAACTTGCTGCTCTTGAGAAATTCCTCATCGATGGGGGACTTCCTTGAGAACACCTTTGGCAGGGGTTCAAATCACATAGGATTTGTTCCCAGAAACCTAAAAGTGGCCAAATCTTACTCTCTGAGGTAGGTGCTAGCTTATTGTGTAAGAAACTAAGAAAAAATAAGGATCAAATGTTTTTCACAGGGTTGAAATCTGTCATGTGCAAGGAAAGTTCCTGCTCCTTTCTGAGAGTTTAGTGTTCTCCTCTTTAAGCAAACGGTGTTAGAACCCAGTCATGGATATCAGGGCCAACCTTGAGTAAAAGTAATGGCTGTGGTTTCAGTGGCCTGAAATTGTTGACTGTTTTAGAAAACTGTTCTCCTCTCCCTACAGATCATCTGTTCTATGGCAAAGCCCTCCACAGGCTGAGGGAAGGCAGCAGCAGCTAAACCATAAGCCAGGTGTTTGTGTTACTCTCATTCTGAAATATGTCTGAGCAGCAGATCTGCAGCTGAGGCAAAGTCTGAGAATTGTGCTGTCTTCCCTTAACCTGGAGTTTTTATCTAAGGCAAGCCTTAGATTCATGTTAAAATTGAAGAGGTAGTAGTTATAAATATTTTAGTCTTATGAAGAGATTTATCATAACATCTATTTCAAAACTACTTGGCTGTTACATTTTGCATGGAAGCAGAGCAGAGACTGAACAAAGATGGTCTTGTGAAGGAAAATAGGGGAAAAGGATTTTGGATTAAGTACAGTCTGGGGAGAAACAGCCCAAAACATAAAGTGACATGGGAAACTGATCAAATCAAAGCATAGATGTGCTTTCTGAAACTGTCTGTGTAGCTGAAAAATAAGATTAAAAAATGATTCAGCAAAGGAAGTCATAGCAAGAGCAGTGGCCAGGACCTGCAGCCAATTCAGAAATAGGCACCAATATCCCATGGGAAAGATGATAAATCATTTTAGCAAACAATCAAGAGAAATGATTAATTATATATCTTTTCTAAATAAGAACTGGAAATTACCTTTTAGCTACATCCAGGTTGTTGGCTTCAGTACAGATAGATGTACATCTTTGTCTGCACTGCTAGAAGAGGTCATGTTATGTGATTTAATAGTACTCTCTGGCTTCAAAATCAATTCCACTCTTGTATAGTTTTCCAATAGGAAGAATAGAGGGAGAAGGGAACAACCATGATGCATTTGTGCATCCATGACAGCTGCAATATCTTCTATTACTTCTTGGCAGGCAGAAGATGGAGTTTGCAGAATCACAGAATGTTAGAGGTTGGAATGGACTTCCAGAGATCAAGTCCAAGTCCCCAGCCAAAAGAAGGATGACTTAGGGCAGGTCACACAGGAAGGAATCCAGGTGGGTTTTGAAAGTCTCCAGAGAAGGACACTCCACAACCTCTCTGGGCAGCCTGTTCATAGAATCACGGAATTAACCAGGTTGGAAAAGACCTTTGAGATCATTGAGTCCAACCTATCACCCAACACCATCTAATCGACTAACCCATGGCACCACGTGCCTCATGCAGTCTCTTTTCATACATTTCCAGTGATGGTGACTCCACCACCTCCCTGGGCAGCACATTCCAAAGGCCAATCTCTCTTTCAACCTGGTCTATTCTATTCTGTTCTATGAAGAACTTCTTCCTAACATCCAGCCTAAACCTCCCCTGGCACAGCTTGAGACTGCGTCCTCTTGTTCTGGTGCTGGTTGCCTGGGAGAAGAGACCAACCCCCACCTGGCTACAACCTCCCTTCAGGTAGTTGTAGAGAGCAAGAAGGTCTCCCGTGAGCCTCCTCTTCTTCAGGCTAAGCAACCCCAGCTCCCTCAGCCTCTCCTCCCAGGGCTGTGCTCCAGACCCCTCCCCAGCTTTGTTACCCTTCTCTGGACACCTTCCAGAAACTCAACATCTTTCCTAAACTGAGGAGCCCAGAACTGGACACAGTACTCAAGGTGTGGTCTAACTAGTGCTGAGTGCAGGGCACAATGACTTCCCTGGTCCTGCTGGCCACATGGCTGTTTCAGGGCTCTGTCACCCACACTGTAGAGAAGTTTCTCCTCATGTTGAGATGAAACCTTCTAAGCTTGACCCTGTTGTGCCTTGTCTTCCTAGTGTGCACCACTGAAAAGACCTTGGCCCTCTCCACTTGACACCCACCCCTCAGATATTGATAGACATTGATCAGATTCCCTCTCAGCTCTCTCTTCTCCAGACTAAACAGCCCCAGGGCTCTCAGTCTCTCTTCACAGAGGAGTTGCTCAATTCCCCAGATCTTCCTCGTGGCTCTCCCTTCGACTCTCTCCAGCAGGTCTCTGTCTCTCTTGAACTGGGGAGCCCAAAACTGGGCACAGTATTGCAGGTGTGGTCTGAGCAGGGCAGAGTAGAGGGGGAGAAGAACCTCCCTAGGCCTGCTGGACACTTTTCTTGATTCTATTGGCTATCAGCCACAAGGGCACATTGCTGTCCTGTGGAGAACTTGCTGTCCACTGGGACTCAAAGGTCTTTCTCCATGGAGCTGCTTTCCAACAGGGTATCCCCTAACACCAATACTGGTGCAACCACCTCTCTCTTCTTCCCGCTCTGGGAAGTCTGGGCCTCCTGAGCCATGGAAATATCTGTCATTGGAGCTGCTTATAGAAGTTGCATCAGGCTCATCCAACCTCACAAGCATTGCCAGCACTGAGAGGGACTTGTGTGGAATCCCATTGCACATATTTGTGGCTGCCTGTGCACAAAACAGACAAGAGAGCAGGCTGCACCAGCAGCCTTTCTGATGACTGGCAACCTCCAGATCTCTCAGAATATTTTTAGCAGCATGCTGCCTGTGTGATAGCTCTGAATCTCTTCCCTTGCTGTGCCCTTCCATGTGTGAAGCAGTGGCAGGCTTTACATAAATACAATTAATGTCTGTGTCGTAGGTTTGCCATGTTTAGAATATATGAAAGTACATAATGTGATTGAATTAGACTAAACCCACTCATTTTCTGCAGTGCAATGCCAGTTTACAGCAAATACACAAATGACAGGCAGATTATTAGAAAGAGATTAAGGCAAACAATTTTTGCAGCAGACAGATGAATGCAATATGGGAAATTGCAATTTATTTAAGAAACATGAGCCTTCAAAACTCTCTTTTTGATGTTTTTCTTCCATATTGTTGTGCTGTGAATGTGACAGTAAATATCAGCACAGAGTAATGTGAAAATACAGTTCACAGAATCTATATGGCAACCATAGTAGCTGCAAGAGATGTATTAGAATCAAATTACTGCTGCTCATAGTGAGCAGGCTACTGAAAAAATGGATGTTTTATTTGTGCAGGTTGGCTTTACTCCTTCCAAGCACCTGCTGAAACCACTGGTCAGTGCTGGTCACCAGTGGTGAAATCCACTCATACACTAAGCTTCACTGCTCACCACTACCCACAGTCACCTTCAGCTCTTCTGTGTGAATTTAATTTAAAATAATTATAAAGTTGTGTTTTAGTATTGAAGATCAAACACTTGATGGCTTTAAAATTGTTGTCTTCAAGAAATTTATTGCAGCTCTGGATTTATGCAGTTACACAGCATGCTGCTGTAAATCTGAACAAGCACGTCTGACTTGCTGATGAATTGCACAAGTAGCTAAATGCAATTACACAAACCAAAAATGCAAAGCACAGAGAACAGTCTGTCTGTTCAGTCAGTGATTGTCTCTGGAGGACATTTGCAAAGTGTTAACCATGCATTTTGTCATCATTTTACTAATCCAGTGCTGCTTTTCCTCAAAGATGGTGGTGATGACTGCATGTTGGGATAGACAAGGAGAGCAGAAACTAGGTTGAGGTGAAAGAAAATTCTGAAGGTCTGGCATTATAAAATCATGCAAACTGATCTGCTACTTCTGGATATTTTGAATATCAGACCTATAATACTAAACATGTTGTTGAAATGAAATAGGGTGACATAAATCCCTGACTTAATTCTTCCATAAAATATCTTTTAAAGTCCACTTTCTATCAATGTAAATCAATGCTAGAATGTCAGTAAGGCAGGCACTGACTGTAGTCCTTCTTCTGGACTAGTTAAAGCAGTATCTCTCAATATTCACGTGCCATATCCCCTCATTCTATTTCAGTCTTGAGCTTTAAAAGAAGTGACAATGAATTAGCCTGACTTGCTCTGCACTACTGAAAAACAGTCCAAAGAATGGCATTTTCCCTAGCAGGCTATGTAAGTAATACATGGGCTGTGTTCACTCAAGGAGTATTAGAAAAACTAAAATTAATTGAGTAAGGTAGCCAAAAAAGTTGTTGATGATATAGTAGCCACATTGTTATATTTGAGGAAATGAAGGTTGTGCTTGTAGTGATAAGAAAGATACCTAATAAGCCCTGTAATGACAAAATACCAAGGTCATCCTCTGCTGCACAGGGAGGCAACAGGCTTTGATAGATGATTTCAGTATATGAAGCATGGCCTGTTTATCTTGGAGTATTAAACAAATGAAAAGCTGTGACTTATTCTGAGACACACGTTTACAGATCAAAGTGTAGGATAAAGTATCCTGTCATAACATCAAGAAAAAGGTTAACTTCTGAAAGAAATCTCCCTTTGAAGCTCAAGACCATGCAGTGTTTTTTGAAGGCCTTCTTCGGTTGCCCCTTGGTGGGTTTCTGTCCCCCTCGTGCTGTTGAAGCTAGTGAACAGGCTTTCCATTTCATTCCACTGTCCTGTGAGCAGCATTCTCCCTGTAGCTTTACAAACATCTGTAGTGTGATGCACAACACTGGCAATGAGAAACTCTCTTCCCTGTCTGCCAGCTGCCTACTGAGCATACTGTCTGCACAGAAGCCTTCACATCCTTCCTTCTTCCTATCCTGCAAGAGGAATAGTACAGCAAGAACTTCCCTCCTCTCCTGAAGATGACCATTTGCTGTAGGAGTACTACTGATCTGTGAATGAGTTCTGCTTTCTTTTGGTCTGTTCCCAGCAGAAAGGTAAACTGATGGAGTGGGAATAGGAGCGTGTATGTTATGTGCCATGCTTTGACGACCCTGCTGCTTCTGTGCAGCACATTTTCATGTGCATCACCTACAATAATAGCTTTGCCAGGCTAAGTGTGCTTGGGTGGTGTTGAATGATGACAGAAAAATCTAATGTCCTCGCATGCCAATCTTTTTGGTAATTCAAGTTTTGGGGCCTGAACCCTTCTAGCCCATGACCATCATTGTACAGCATGACCAGTGGCCCCTGTCAGAATCTACCTGACCTTAGTGTTTGTTCCCAGGATATGAGAGTGCACCTGGCACATGTCTCTAGCTGTGCCACTTGCTGAATGCAGACAACCAGGAAAGAAGCCACTGCTCACTTTGTTGTGATGAGGAGCCTGTTGGGTGACTCATCATCACAACCCCTGACCTTGTATTTTGTCCTGCTTCACTGAAGGCTGCAAAAGGGTTTGGTGATTTTCATGGCTGCCTGCAGCAGTTGCTTCACCTGGGCTGTCTAATTATCACCGCTGCAGGGCAGCCTGCAGGCGGTGCTGTAGGTGCAGAGATTAAATCAGTTGTGGCTCTGTTCTCTGAGACAGAGGAACTTTGCCATTCTGCTCAGGCTTTGTTTTTCTCCTAACAAAATGGAGGAGAAAAATAGGCAAAAGTCAGATGGAGTTGGGAGCAGGTTGTGTCACTATTTTCACAAAGCAGAAATCCCTGAGAATGAGGCAAGGCAGCATTCACGTTTTGCAGGCTGGGTCCGGACGAGTTCAGAAATAATGAGCTTGATGCAGGAGCTACTTCATTAAATAACATAGCGTTTCTCATGCTGCAAGTCAGAGCTGATGGCTGTGATGGTTTCTCAGCCCTTAAAATCTATTACTTCAATTTAAATTAATTAGAGGTAGCTATTCAGGTTTAGTGAAAAGTCAACATACTACATTCTTAATTAAGAAATCCTAGAGCATTTAATGAGGATGGATCTGTTCTGCTTTATGCATATGATTATGCACATTTAATAATTACTGTGTAAGAACCTCAGATAACAGTAAATTGCATGAGTTTCTGTATTTTGTGCTATTCATTGCAATGCATTTTTGTTAATCTTTACTGGATTGCTTTAAAAATCTACGAGGAAGCTACAGCTTTCCTTCAAATACCACAGATCTTTAGGGTCTGTGATGTTTGATTTGGTAGAGGACGTATTCCATTGTTTCTTCCACTGATACTGTACTCTTGTGTGTGGAGATGCAAGTTTGCTGTAAGGTGTGTTGGTTAGCTGTGTTAGAGAAGTGACATGTGGAGTCCTCTTGCGAGTGTGGAACTGAAGACAAGGTTTGACAGAACTCTATGTAGCAGAATGAACAGATACTTATGTGTAGGCCACAAAAGGACTGATAAAAATCTGTTTGAATCAATTTGGAGATCTGTGCAGACTTTCATTTTCCTAGATACATCACACCTAGGCTGTGCTACATGACTATAAAGTTCAGTGCTTGTAGGTGTGTGTAGTGCCTAGAAAAGCCATGTCTGATGATTAAAATATTCAAAAGATGTATGACAGGAAAAGAGCAATTGATAAAAATGCATTAAACAATGTCTGAAAGATTAATTAAAAGTGCACAGAAGCCATCTGTGCTTTGGTTCCTTAAGAGTTGATTATGACAGTTGGATCTTTTGGTTCCTTCAGGAGTTTGACAACTGGACTGTCACATCCCACTGTGATCACCACCATGTAGTGCTTTGCTAGCTGCTGGCCATACTGCCTGAGTACCACAGAAACCAGAATGCCACAGCAAGTCCTGAATGAACTTCCACATTGCCTTTGTGAACCTGGGTCCTTGCTGGTGCGAGAAGACAACTTATTTAGAATATATAGAATACATAGAATAAACCAGGTTGGAAGAGACCTTCAAGATCACTGCGTCCAACCCATCAACCAATCAAACACCACCCAAACAACTAACCCATGGCACCAAGCACCCCATCAAGTCTCCTCCTGAAAACCTCCAGTGATGGCGACTCCACCACCTCCCCAGGCAGCCCGTTCCAATGGGCAATCACTCTTTCTGTATAGAACTTTTTCCTAACATCTAGCCTGAACCTCCCCTGGCGCAGCCTGAGACTGTGTCCTCTTGTTCTGGTACTGGCTGCCTGGGAGAAGAGACCAACATCCGTCTGTCTACAACCTCCCTTCAGGTAGTTGTAGAGAGTAGTCAATAGCAATATGTCTATTAAAAATAAAGAATGTCCCTAAAGCTTTAGCAGTTGCTCCAGTTTCTGTGTGTAATTTCCTGTGAAATCAGAACAAACTGGCCTGGGTCATATAATAATAGTAATATTGTCTGCAATGATCTAGTCCTTCAGTGTTTGGTCCTATTACATATATGTGAGCAGTTTACTGACCAGATCAATACCAAAAGTTGTAGCTATGCTTTGGGACCTTGGAGGTCATAATTTCAGTGATGAGCCCTTGGTGAAAGCAGTGATGGTTTATACTTAAGTACAACACAAAAATGGTTTTGAACCTGATAGTTTTGGTTTTTTTTCATCATGCTTTCAGAGGAATCCATAGGGATAGATGGAAACCCAATTTCTAGTTGTGGTTTAATATATGCAGCATACACTGATCTTGAAACTTATACCCTCACCTCTGCAGTAAATTGATCATAGTGTTTTCACAAGGAAAACTGAGTCTGCAGCAAAACTGATATGCTGATGGAAATAGGTGGGTTTGTTTTGTATAGTTATCTTTGCTAGGAAGCTGTATATTCACTTGCTCACTGATAATCCAAATTAATTATAAACAGACTTTTAAAATAGGGGTTTAATCTTCATTATATTTCAATCATGATTTTTGGAGAGTTTCCTTCTAGTATAGCATGGATGGAGCCTCTGGTTGCCACAGAATTAGATTTTTATGTCTGAAATTATGCAGAAAGTGATTTAAGATGTGATGAAGCCTCTTTAACTTACAGTTATTAAGTGTATACTGTGGTAAATTTTGACCTTGTCAGGTGAAGACAGTTGAGTTATGATCCAGCCTCTGTGAGAAATGATATGCCTACCATATTAGATTAATTTCCTGTGAACTTCACCACTTTGCATTACCAAACCTTGTAAATGTCATCTTTATCCATCATCATGCAGCGTTTTGATGCTGCTTATGGAGCAGCTTTCATTTCATTGTTGGCTTTGCTGAAAAGTTCCATTTCACTGTTAAATTGTGTTTTGTAAGCTCTGTGTTTTTATTAGTTTTTAAGTCTGCACAGCAGCCCTTAAGAAGTTAATTAATGAATGTGATTTAGTCTCGCGTAAATTACATGACATCTCTTTTCCTTGAGAAACTCTGCATTACGTTTTCTGTCTTTCATAATTTCTGTGAAAGAAAAAAGGAATATCTGTACTATTGTAATTGAAGCAAGGAATGAAATAAAGAAATTCAAGGATTCAGTCTCATACTCAGTCTTTGGTCTAACTAGCCGCTTTTCTGGCCTTAATGTGGTATTACATTCTAATGAGAACTTGGATCTATGGAAGGAAAATAAAGTCAGTTAGGGAAACCTGAGAATCCGGAGATCTAAATTAAAAAGCAGTCTAAGGCCTAAGGATAGGCCCCTAAACGTGTGCTGAAAGTGCATTCCTTACTCCTGTGAGAACTATGAGTAGAGAGCCCTGATAAGCAGAGTGCAGAGTTTTCTTGCCTCAGAAATGACACTGGCTTTGCCAGTCAAGAGCACAAAAGAAAGATCCTATTTCTCAGGGCTTATATGAAGTGGAAATTCTGGTCCATCTGCTTAAATCCTTCAGCAATTAATGGCCTTGAGAAATTACAT
The DNA here is from genome assembly GCF_014839835.1 of Dryobates pubescens. Taxonomy (NCBI): domain Eukaryota; kingdom Metazoa; phylum Chordata; class Aves; order Piciformes; family Picidae; genus Dryobates; species Dryobates pubescens. The sequence continues at coordinate 27,950,030 of NC_071612.1, read as the reverse complement.
TCTTAATGAGAATGCAGTGTTGCAGTTGAAGCTAATTTATCTTGCTAATTTATCTTCCTAAACTGGATCTGGGAGATGGATTTTATCCCCTTTGTAAAATACCACTAGTAAATGATTTTTATCTGTCTGTTGTGGAATATCCATTTAATAGTTCCTCTTTTTTTTCTTTTGCCTTCCCCACCCCACCCCACCCCACCCCCAGTGCTTCATATGCAAAAAAAGTTTTTAATGTCATTCTTATTGACATGAGAAATGCTATTTTATTCTGCAGAATTTTAGGTAAGTTTATTTTGGCTTCAGTTCATGCTTTTAAAGCTGCTTCTGTGGGTTAAAGCATGTTTTAACTGCTCAGGCCCTGTGAATAAGGGCCACATTGCTTTCTGGTATGTTCTGTCATTAACAATGGCAAGCACCTCCCTACACATCTGAGGTACATTATGTCAACATCTGGTTTCTTTAGTCCACCCATTCAAATTTCTATGGCAGCTCCAATCTGCTGTGTCCTCTTCAGCTCAGTTTCTCTCAGGCTCTTTGGCACTGCTGCTGTATGTTGCAATATGAGAGAAAAAACAATGAAGAAGACAAGATTGTATATTTTTGACAATAATGTATATGTCTTTGTTCACAACATTTTGGGGGCTAATACTGCATTTTCATGGTAAATTAGTGATGAAATGTACAATAAGGAAACAAAATTGGAAAACTATTAAGTCTGTTTTGAGCAAGAGTGCATTACTTTAAAAGGTCATTTCCCCCGTTTTTCTCCTTCTGTGCTCTTCTTTATGATAATTCTTACCATTTTTCTTCACTTCACAAAGGGGAGTCCTTGTTTTCTGTGTGGATTATCCAGAAGAGGGTGCTATCAGCATGTACACTCGATCTGTGCACTGCAAATTCGCGGTCACTAGCAATACACTGAGTATTTTGGTGAAGTTTATAATGCAGTTCTCCAAACCAATGATGGCTGGGTCACCTATGGCAAACATATTGTAACCTAGCAGCACTGGGCCAGTGCTCAGACGACCTTCTCAGGACACAGTAAACACCTGATGTTCACGGCAGTGCTAGAAAACATCAGTGCACTGTTACAGTGCTGAATTTAGCACCTAGAAATAGTAAATTTGATGCCATTTCCATGTCTCAGATGTTGAAATGACTTCATTCTTTATCACTGTGGTCAAACCTGTGCTTTAAATCACATTTTTCTTAATTTTTTTTTTTTTTTTGCATTGAGATTGTGTGTGATAAAAATAAATGCTTTTGAAATGAAAACCTTTTGGCTAGAGTGTACAAGCGGGAGAGTCATAGTGTAAGAAAACTGCATGCTGTTTATTTTATAGATAAATAGTATATCCAGGAATATATTCATTTATAAAGACTTTATGACATATTCTGGCTTTAAGATCAACGCTTTAAGTTCAGATGGACTTAAAATATAAAAGCTGAGCATCACAAAGGAACTTCCTGTCTAACCCTCTGGAAAGCAGAAACCTGGAATTCAGTGTTCTTGTTATTAGTTGTAGTTATGAGACCAGATGTCCTGGTAAATGGTTTCTGTTTAGAACTTTGTAAAATACTCTCACAAACTTTGCATCTTAATTAGGCAAACCACTTTTTAAAGACATCTTTGTCAAGATAGAATAGAATAGAATAGAATAGAATAGAATAGAATAGAATAGACCAGGTAGGAAGAGACCTTCAAAATGCAAAGGTCAGCACGCTCCAGGTTCCCCTGATTCCTACAACCTGAATGGTAATCTAACCATTCCACCAGAACTGTTTTCTGAAGCAGGATGCTATGAAAAGCTCTATTTTACTCTGTGGCCATTTTAGGACTGACAGCCCAGATGACAGCCGCAGCTTCAAAGCTTCAAAGACTACCTCTGATTTTGCATTAATTTATGCACTATGTGGAAATAGTTGTTCATCAGGAGTTGTGTGGAATGTTGAGTCTGGGAACATTCAAAATAGCAGTCTATACTGTCTTGAGGTATCAGAAGATGATTTCTGAATAGCTATCTCTGCTCCTTACTTAGCAGTAGATGAATTTAAAAAATCTGTTAGTGTGACATATGGAGTAGCAAAGGGGAAGTCCATTCCCAGTTTCTTTCAGGTATGTTCAATCCTTTAGAAAATCTATAGAACAGTCTCTGTCTGAAATTATTTAAAAAAAAAAAAAAAACCCTTTTTTTTTTTTTTTTTTTTTTTTTTTAAGACTTGTGTTTTGATAACCTTTCTGCAAGTTACTGTTCTGGACATCCTTCACCACTTGCCCAGATGCATTATCTATGATTGCCTTTTAATAGACTGAGACTAAATTATTATAAAAGAATTGCATCACTAGGGAGTAAGGCTTGTCAGATACCACTGAGATGTAATACATCAAGTGCTGTTGTGTACAGCCTTATCTCATAGGCTGTTTGTTCTTAGGACATTTTAGGAAAAAAAAAAAAAGAAAAGAGCTCTTGCCCCTTATGCCCTGTGCTAGTTCAGAACAGGCACAATAATGAATTCAAAGCCGTGTGCAGCTCAACAGAATTAATGAGTCAATGCCAGCAACAACGTATCAGATAAAAAGTTCATGACCTGCAAAGCAGACACTGCAAGGTTTATTTTTAATGGAGTATGTTTGGTTGCTCCACAATTAAAGACAGAGTTCAGCAGGAAGCTGTAGAGAGATTTGCTTTGGCACCATGAGTTACTTGCTGTGTTCCTCCAAAGTTCTCTTCTGTGTCACAGAGAAAGCATGTGAGTAACAGACAGGACCTGGTGCTCTTGAAAACCTGGAGTTTGTCTGAGCAACTTGCTTTGTCATTAGAACAAGTATTTAATGGTCTTATGTACTGAGTGTCCCATCACCTACATAAAAATAGTAACAATTAGCAGCTGCATATGGGTTGATAATAGTTAATTGTGAAGGGTATCTGTCAGCGAGAAGTCTGAAAGAAAAGCACATTTTCCTAAGTTACTTTTGTTATACATCCTATGTAAGGCATTTATATTATTTCAGTGATAAGTTTTAATGATTGCCTGTACAGCTAATCAAAAGTAAGACCTGCATGTGAATGCACCCCGATGGGTGGTCAGGAAAAGGTAGTTGCACTTCATGGTTACTGTACCTTGAAGGAAGAAGCAGTTACCCAGGACAGCTGAGTGGCTGAAGGAATCCTTGTTCATGTGAGTGACTAAATCAAGGGTCACAGTGGAGGATTTAACAGGAGTCTGAGGGTGAGGGAGGGGAAATCCAGCCTTCGTATATGGGATAGGCTTGCAATGGTCTTAGCATGCTGAAGAGCAGAGTAGGAGTGAGGAATGGCACTGTGACCAGGAGTCCCCTGATGGTAGAAGGGCTCAGAGTAAGAAAATACATTCACTGGAGGAGCAAGGGTGCATCATTTCTTCCTTTGCTGACAAAAGAAGCTAAGCTTTCTTCTCTCCAGTCTCTTGTGTGCTTCAGGGTGGATAGGAAATTTGCCATGCCGGTACTTTATATGGGGGCACTAGAGGGGAAAGCATCTGCAGAACATCCCCAGTCCCTAGTGCAGCTAGGCACAGGTAGGATTTAGCAACATGGATTTATTTGGGGCCTCCAGCTAATCTGTTTTATTTACTTTTATTGCATTGTGCTTTACTGACGGAAAATTTACTGCATGAATGTTTCCTCTTAGTACTTGGCATGCTTTTGGTTTTTAGGAGAGAAACCATATGAGAAAAGATTTCTTGGGTGGAACATGTCTGTGATAAACCATCAGAAATACGGGGGCTGCTTCTCTGGGACTTTGTGAGGAGAGAGTCTAAATGTCAGAAGCTGAGGCCTCAGGTGCTTTGAGTATGAGTCTGATGGATAATACAGAGTCTGATCTTCCAGGAAAAGGGAAAAGTTTAGCTTCATATATTCACTACCTTTGGCCAAGAGACTTTATTTAACACTGTGGTCTTTTCAGGGGCCAAATGGCTTGTACCATTAAGCTCATTATTTATCAAACTGAAAAAGGAATTACATTCTCTGAGAGCTTCTTGAATATTTTGTTTTCTTTTAAAGTGAGCCATTTGCACAATCCTGAACAAAACACCGGTTTGGGGCCTATTATTATAGAAAATACTTCCATTTCTCCCCAAAGTCAGGGGAGGTAATGTTGATTCTGAGTAATTCTAGGACCTGTCTTTCTGAGCCTTTAAGAAAGCAAAGTCAGGAGATTTGCTTCTCTGGATATTGATGAGATTTGGGATGTGGTACATGGTGTGCTTTGATCAAGCCTAGGGCCAGCTACTGCATAGTTTGGAGCTGCTGCTGCTGCTTTTTTGGTTTTGGGTTTGGTTTTTTTTTTTGCATTTATTTTAGTTGTTATAATGTGGAGACTCAGTTTAGAAAACACACGACTGGAGGTGAGTTTCTATAACTCGCTCTACGTGAGTCACAAGGGCAGCTGGAGAAGCTTTTTCTGAGGAACGGGAGACCTGAGGGAATGTGCTAAAATCCTGTCGGTAAATTCTGTCTGGACAGCTGTCTTTATGAGGGCATTCCACGTACCTGTGAGCAGGTAAGAGTTTTGATGCACTGTCTATAGTCACTGTTCTGGGAGATCTCCTTTTCTGTGGTGTGTCCTTATCTGCCAATATGCTCTAAGCAGATTCATACACCTGAGACCTTTCCCCTAATATCAGGTCACTTAGAATAGCTACACAGCAGTGTCACTTTCCTGTCACTGCTTGGATCCTGTAATTGCATCCTGCCTTGCTCCCTGGCATCTCCTTAAGGTTTGTCTGGTCGTAGTTTATAAACACAGGCCAATGTTTTGAATCCTGATGCATTTGTCAGATGCCTGAATGCATTCTTTGAATTTGAAATGATGCATCAGAGCTTAGAAATGATGGTTAAATCAGCCAATACTTTTTAAAAGGTAGGGTCTTTAGAAGAGAATGCAAACACTCCCCCAAATGATGGTGAATTTCCAGTGGGTAGGGAGGGCACTCGATAATGGAATGAAAGGTGGTGCACAGGTCACAGCACAGGCTTGTGGGCAAGGGTGGTTCTGGGGGCTTTTCTCAGCTGCAAAGAGGCAGCTTCCATTGTGACAAGGTCAGTGAAGGATGACTTCTGCAAAGTTTCTTGTTTCAGCATGGAAACTTAACAGTGTTACTGCTTAATTGCACCTGCATGCACAATGCCAACTAGAGTCAAATCCATGCAATTTAATTCTGAACAGTAGGTAAGGAAACATCCCCAAAATGATTTTCAGACTGATCTGAATTCAGACGAAGAAAGATGTCAAGGCTTTCCATTTTGAAGGTGGCTCAGAGCTGCTTGTGCTGGAGGCTGGAAGTGATCTGAATGAATTTAATGAGAGGCAGACTTCACTAACAAAGAGCAACCTTTACAAATATCTGTCAGGCATGCTTTCCCCGAAATCATCTGGCACATGTTTATGTAATTTGGTGAGAAACCCTTAGTCATCTTCCCTTTGTGCTCCTGAGTACACTGTAGCACAGTAAGTGATGCTGGGCATGGCACACCTCCATCTCTTGCTGGGGGATGGTTTGGATAGACCAGAATCTGGTCCAAATGGGATTGTTTGCCATAGTTGCTTTGGAGAGAAAAGAAAAGGGCCAGAGGGTTGAGAATCTAAAAGCTGGAATAGGAAACAAATGAGTTTGTTTGCTGGAAGGGGCCGATCACTTCCAGAGTAAAACTGATGAGCTGCCAGGGACTGTCATAATGAAACATGCCAGTGCCTCCTGGGGGCCCCTGCTGCAGAATTCCCTCTCAACATGCATGGAAGGGAGCTTGAACAGGCTGATGCCAGACAAATTGTTCATGCTTTGTTATTCCCCTTTCATTGCAGGTGCTGGAGTTATTTATTACAAATGGGCTAGGACTGTGACATCTTTCTAATGTGAAACGTGGAGTACTGTTTGGTTCCTGTCAACATTTTGTGTATGCCTTGAATGGGCAATGCAGGGTGTGAGGCTTGCTGGTGTCCCCCGACTGTCAAGCAGTCAGGCAGTGAAACAGTTTCAGCAGAAGAGGTAACTAACATGACTGTGCAAAGAAGTTTCTTTGGTCACTTAATAAATAAGTTTTCTTTCTGAAGATGCTTCCTGAATGAGTTCTCCCCAGAACTCGCTTCAGCTGAGCTGTTTGTGCTTGCTAGCAGCTTTTTTCACTCATCTGTAAGAAAAACAAAGCATGGTTTGTGTGAGTGCTGATCCATTCACTCCTCAGATCAGTTCAGGAGTGCTTTCAGTGCAGGGTGCCATGTGTTCTGGAGAGGTTTTTCTGGTTGTTTTCCCCTGTGGCTTTTAAAATTCATTCAGGTTCTGTCATGTATTCCCTGGACACTTTCTTTCTGCCCACATTTTTTGCCAGTTTGTAGTGAATTATTTTCCAGTTCAAAGTTTTGATGGTTTGGTGTAGACACCATTTGACATTCTCAAGTGCACACTGATGACCACTTAGCTGGAAGGTTATTTTCACTGCTGTTTAGATCAGTATTTTGGACAACAGTAATCTCCAGAAATATATTTGATTTTCAATAAGTGGAATATAATAATTTAATTGTATTTTATGCTTTTAGGCATAGTTAAAGACTGAAAATGGAAGAAACTGATAAATCTGGGTTGTAAAACATGCAAAGCTAAGTAGATCCTGAGGAAGCTTTATGCACAGTGGTGTAAACCTGTGGTTTTCTATTTGTCTCTTTCCTCTAGCCTGAACACAAGCTTTGCACAATGTCAGAGGCAGCATCTTCAGAGAATCAGTTACTTAAGCATGGAAGCAAATCTTTCAAAACCAGTCTTCCATTACAGATTCATTAGCAATTCTACTATTACTAATCCATTACTAATTCTACTAATCCTGTGAGAATGGAATGCTTCAGCCTGTTGTAAGCCCAAGGTACAAATGGTTTAGTGTCTACGATCGATGCCTAAGCTAAGACCTCTATATTGAGCCTCCGTGAGCTCATAACAAAACCCACTTTGCTTTACAAAACAGCCAGTTTAGAGGTGAATCTGAATATTCCCTAATTCACTATTGATTTTCCATTCATGCAAAATGGGGCATTTCTCAAAACTATAGATAGGAAATGTACAATTCCTGTGCTACTGTCAGCTCAGGAACAGTGTTTTGTTTATCTGAGGTTTATATTATTCTCAATTTATTTTTTTCCCATCTTTTCTGACTTATTTACAAATCTGAGGCCTTACAAGGTGCCCTGGGTTCTGCTGCTGGGTCTTCAGCTACTCCTTCAGGAGGGACCAAGTTTCCCATGGGTCCCGCAATGAATCTGGTGACCTCATGCTAATGTTTCTACACATCCCACATGGCACTAGGAGCTTATAGGTGAGTAATTGAATTAATCTTTGGTTCTGATTTATACACCAGGTAGCTGAAGTCTGCAGTCCATGATGATAGCTGCCTTGTAAATCTGAGCAATTAAAAGGCTGCTATATCCCCTTAGAGATGAGGTCAGACATTTCCTGATCAAGTGTGAGGTGTCCCTGCCTATGGCAGGGGGGTTGAAACTAGATGAACCTTGAGGTCCCTTCCAACCCTAACAATTCTATTATTCCTTTCCTTATTTTCTGTTGTCTACCACTGTAGCCATAATTTCTGCACACTAACTATATCATAGAATCAGTCATTTCTTTCACTTACACAACCAGAAAAACTGTCAGCCAAGCAAAATCAGTATCCAAGTGTCATAAAACAAAGCATTAGAGTTGCATGATCAGAATACAGACTGAATAGGAACTTTGTTGATGAAAACTACCAAACATACTTCTTACTTTTTTCTATTTTCTAGAACACTGCCATGGATTTAGTTGTGCTTTTCCTTTAAAAATTTTGGTGAAGACAGTATTTCCCCTACAGTTTATCACATGCTAGATTCAGAAAACGCATTTGCATTTTTGAGCAGGTGGACTTCACGGGTATGGCAGCTACAGGTATTGATCAGTCATTAATAGGCTCTTCTAAATGAGTAATGCCATCCAACATCTAGAGCCTGTTTTCACTCTCTGTGTCATCCGAAATCTCGAGCAGTGGCAGTGCCTTCTGTGAAAGATCTCTGTGGAACAGAGTACTGCAGCCACACCAGCTCCTGTGTGGGCCTTCCCTGTTGTGTTCCTGCTTTAGCAAGTGGTAACAGCAAGAGCCTGGCAGTTGTGGTCTTTCCTGAACACAGCAAGGGTGAGCAGTCACTGTTTCCCGAGAGCACAGGAAATGCAGGGGCTGTGCTTATTTGTTTGTCTACATAGCTACTGGACAAAGGAATCTCTGCTTTTAGAGAGGAATAACTTTAAAGGCCAGGAATAAAGAGCAGTGAGACAGACAAACAACAGAGCCTCTTTTCTTACAGGCTGTGGCCGTAAAACGGACACAGCAGGTGCAGGGAGTACTGAGTGGGAAATTTTCACAATCGTACAACACGATTTCGAGAATATTAAAATTATTTCTACCTAGAAGCAACTTCCTTTTTATTTTCCTTCTGAATGCATTCAGTGTCAGGCACAATTTAAATTTGGCAAATTTAAGGAAGGTGCAAGAATTTGCATGTAATTTTCAAATGTTATCTGGAAGGCAGATACACTTCCATCTTCCAGAAGAAAAGAAGTTTAAGCAAAGCTGAATTCTTGGCAGAAAGTGATTTATTTGACTTCTTGACAGAAGAGTTTCTTTTCTTGTGAGAAGAAATAACATTTATGCAGCAAAACTGCACCGAGAGAAACATTTTCAAGAGTATAACACAAAGGAGCAGGTCATGGGAAGGAGGTAATTTACTCTCTTGAAGTATTGGGCAGGTGCTTGGTGCCATGGTTTAGTTGATTAGGTGGTGTTGGATGATAGGTTGGATGTGATGATCTTGAAGGTCTCTTCCAACCTGGTTTATTCTAGTCTAGTCTAGTCTAGTCTAGTCTATCCCAAAGTTACTGGAAGAGGCTGGATGGAATCAGAAAATGCTTTTTGCTATTATCTTCTTTAGGGGAAGCAAGACTGGAAAACATGAGCTACAATACTCCACACTTCAGAGGCCATGCTTAAATCAGACTAAAGAGTTTTCTTTTGGGAAGTGAGAATTACATAACTTCTCTTTACTTGAGCCATTTGTTGTAGAAACACAAAGAAACTATGGATTATTTATGAAATGACCTCTTCTTTTAAATTACTCTGTTGTGCTTGTTCCCCCCTCCCTCTGTTCCTCAGAATGAGTATCTTTCAGCATTTACATGCCTTTGAGTTTCCTTATGCACTTGAAGATGATCAAAGGATAGAATTATTTTTTTTAACAGTACTTAGGCTCATGAAGGTACAGATAAGCACCACTGAGAATTAGATACTTAGGTGCCTTTGAAAATCTCATTTGATGGCTGCTGTTAAGAGCTGTAAGTGCCCTTAAAAATCTGGTCATGTATGCTGACGCCTACCCATGCTACTGAATGGGATCAGCATTTGTGTAATGATTTTTTTCAGCTGATTTGTCAGCCTTGGAGAATAAATCAAAATCCACTTTGATTGATTTTCCAAATGAACATTGAATCATTCTTTTATTATCCTCTTAGTATCAGCTGAAGCATTGGATAAGAGGAGAAGTGTCCCATTCTTTTATTATCCTGAACAGAGGCGGGAAAGCAGTGAAGTGCTGAGAAAAATAGCACAGAGAGGGAATAAAACTTTAGCAAAGATGTTTCTAGCCCTGTTGCTCATTCTCTGTTATAGGCAGACTGCTAAAAACAGGCTAGGGTGTTATTATACTACAGCGGTATGCTAATCAAACATACAGTGACAGAATTGCAGTATAAACAAAAATTACAGTATTTCTTCTCTTCTCCCCTTTATGTCTGTCTCCTGTTACCCTAAAAGCTGGGCAGAAGTCTGAACTGCATATTGACCTTTTCCTGTCCATACACCACAAATTCAGGTGGTGTCAGGGTACAGAACTACACTCATACTAATGGTCCTTAGCAAGTGAGATGTTGTATCAGCGTTCAATGCTATTTTAGTGCAATGTATTTAAAATCTTCTAGACTGCCTTCTCTGTGAAATGTTAGAGACAGGTATGTGGTGTAATGAGTGAAGAAAAAGTTGAGCTTTACCTTTCCTCAAACCAGGATTTTGTTTGCCCTTGCATGAAATATCTACAAGCATGTCTAGATTCCTCATGACAAAATGGAACCACATTTAGAAATTCACTCACCTTTCAGGAGAAATTTCGTGTCAAGACATTGAAAAGATTTCCCAACTTCTTCCCCTTCCACATGCCACAGTCAGGCATGTCTGGGACCCCACCATCACCTGGGGTTGAATGTATTTATCTGGGTTTCTGCAGCTCCTCTACAGAGCTTGCACAATGTACCATAATGTGGAGACTCGAGAAATACTCCAGCCAGACACAGAAGGGATGGACTCTGCCTCCAGGTGAAGCCAGCAGCAGGAGCCCTTGTCAGCCACAGGGAGCTGCTGTTGCTGGCCCTAGGTATGGAAGTGGCAGAGCACAAAGCCACCAGGATGCAGTACAAAAGCTCTGATAGAATATACGTAGCTGTGTTGTCCACACTGATTCTAGAAATGCAATTTTTAATTCAACACAGAATGCTAAAAGCCAAGAAAATAAAGCTTTTGGAGGGGTGTAAGTTAATATTTGGTGTCCTCTGACAATTTGGCCAAGGGAACATTACATTTTAGGCAAATCTTTTACAAGCTTGTGAAGCTGAGAGACTGAAATAACTGGGAAACACATTTTGTTAATATCTGTAAGACATAAATTCAAGTGGAACAGCTGGAAAATTAATTTCTGATACAGATTGTGACTTTGTTTTATTGTTTATATTTGGTTGGCTAAGATTTGCTTTTAGCATTCAAGTGCAATATGTATCATTTAATCAGGAATACAGGATAGTAAGAATCTTGTTACAAAGAGCAATAAAACCCCCAGGAGAAATCTAGGGGAGGCAGTTCTGTTGGTGAGAAGTTAAGCTCCTTTTCCATTTGTTTTCATTTCAGTCCATTGCCTTTTATCTGCTCATACCATTACCTTTTCAATGTCATTTCCTCTCTATTTGTATTATGAAAATTAATTTATCAGAATTATATTGCATTGTGGCCTGTATCAGAAAAATGTTGGCTGCACTGAACATAAAAATATCTGATTATTTTAGGTTAAATTATTAGTTAAAAGACTAAAGGAAGACCTCTGTGAGGATCAAAGACATTCACGTATCATTGAACAAGGGATCATTTATTTGTCTGTTTCATTCTGGGAACTGGATTTCCAAAGTAGCTGTTTTGACAAGCCCTGAACAGCTCCCTGGTGAATGCCCTGGGACAGCCATAGCTAAAAGCCCATCACAGCTTGACCAGGAAATCTGTGTTGCAGGTAGGCAGTAGACCCAATTCATCCCTGACAGAACTTCATCTTGGAGAAAGGGACAAATTTGTGCTTTAACTGACTCATGAAAAAACGAGTAGGTGATTAGGGCAGGTATTTTGTTCTCTGTGAGTTCCAAGAGCAGGGAGCAACATGTTCTTGGGAAGCCCTAGAGTGGAGCATTGTCATTTTGGGGTCTGCATGCAAGTGTTGGACAAATCCATGAGCAAAATGCTAGGAGATAAAACTCTTACTTTTGCACAGCCATAACTTACAGGCTGCAAACTGGGGGCTTTCATTTCAGGATGCCACATGGAGTTCCTGAGGTATCTACACTGACACTTGTGTGATAGGGAGGCACAATCCTTCGATGTTTGCATCCTTTTCCCAGCCCACCCTTTATCACAGGACCTTTCTAACATTACAAAATGGTACTGAAGCCAAAGTTTGAACTAGCTGATGCAAACACTCAAATACATTTTGAAAGCAAAATTTTGCTCGTTGTTAAATTTTAGAACTTTCAGTGAATGATTTTATAAACATGTGTGCAGAATTAACTCAGCTAGTCTAAATGCCACAGAAGTTAATGGCAGTTTTCATATGGCTTCAATAACTGCCCATTAAGACCTAAGGCAAGGTAAATTCTTAAAATAAATCAAGGAAAGGCAAAACCTAGAAGAAAAATACATAATCTTCTCATGGCAAATGTGGGGTTTTTTTGCATCCCTATAGGATCCTTGTGTATTCAGTTAGCACATGTGCATCATGCTAGCCTTCCAGGCCTGCTGATTCACACTGTCCAGAAAACACAACAGCCTTGTAAAATTACCTTAGTCTTCAAAGATGGTGCTGGAATTGCACTTTGTGTGTTCTAGATGGTGTTAGCCATTTTCAAAACTGTGGTGTGGTTTGTTTGCAACCACAACATCAGAGTGACTGTTTGAGATGGCAGTGTGTCAGAGAGTGGAGTGCTGGCATGAAAGTTTATGTCTCCTTGTACTACTTTCTTGGTAATGGTAATTACTTTTATCCTTGTGTAACAGCAAGGGACTTCTAGTGTACCACTGAGTTCTGTGAGTGTGACCCTCATAAAGACGTTTCGCATTGGCGGTATTGATTTAATGAGCCAGAAACACAGAGAGAGTTCCAAAAACAAAGACAGCTGCTGTATGATGTAGTGTTGAAGAAAAGATAATTCAGTAGTTTGTTCTATCTGGAGTGTGTTTGGGGCACATTGCCTTCAATGCAGGTGCCATTGCTGATTTGAATATCCACTTTCTGCCATCTGGTAAATGTTTCTTGTGCATGCTATTTGCTGCTGCTTTCCACACTTTGCTTCCTCCCTGTCTGCCCTTCCCTCTGTGTTCCAGGAAGATGAGAGGTAGGAAATGGGTAGATCATTAAGGAAATACTAGTTTGGAGGTTGCTATACAGGCTACAGTTTTGACAAGGGTGACACCTGAAATTAATTTTTCACAGAATGGGTTATATTCATTCAAGTACAAAGGCTTGTGCCTCTGATAGGCAGAACTCATTGTAAAATGAAGAGAATTCTGTCCATCCCTCTTAATTCTTAAAAAACAAATATTCTCCTCTGCTAAGGACTCATCCTGATGTTGGCATCTATGCTTTAAGAAGGAGCAGGGACACAAACACATTCCTCGCACCAGACTGGGGGCTGCAATGATTTTGGAGATCTTGTTCTCACTGATTCTGTGTTCTACTCTGTGTTAAAACCATGCAACCATGAAAAGCATTTTATTCGTGTAACTGTACCATTGCAAACCATCACTGCATGACAGACAACCTGCCCTTCCCAACTTTAAAACATAGGAGATGGCTAAGGGAGGGGTAAACAGAAGGGAGCATCAAGGGAATAAAGGATGGTTGCAAGCAATAAAGCATTAGCATCTCCAGTACTTAAGAGTTTGGGGCCTACTGGTGAAACACAAAGTATCAGGCCATCATTTCTTAGTCCACAGATTACGTCTGTTTTGTTCTGAATTGCTTTAAATTGTTTTTCTTCAGCAGAAAATATTGCCCCCGGTGGCTGCTTTGAGCTCATCTGTATTTTCTGCAAGCACTAGATTAGTATGCCAGAAATCATGCAAATTTCCCCGTTTTACAGTCCTAAGAGGAAGTTCCTCATTTTCATTCTCCCTGCTGCTAAATGCTGTGCTCTCATTTGCTTATTTGCTGCTGTGCACTTGCACAGAACGGTCCCTGTGGTAAGACTTCTTATTTATCCCTCTCCACACTTGATGCTGCCCATTATCACCTCAGTCTTTGTGAAACTGCCATTTAAGTGCGGCTTCCAAGAGTCTCATAGTGGATTCTATCCTGCATTCTTTCTGGTTTCTCAGTGAATTTCCATGGAGATTGAATTCCTTTATTTTTCTATGGAGCATCAATGCAATGTGAGGGCAAAGACATGAGCCTCCTTTCTGGGACTCTGCTGGCCTTCCTAAGCTGCAGAGACTCCACCCAGGTTCTAGGTCAAGTGTCTGCTCTCTTTTACTTCCCTGTGTTGCTGCTGCAGTGATCTATCACCGCGGTGTCTTTATCTGGAATCCTTTACACCTTGTGAAAGCAAGAGGCCAGCTGTGAGATCTGGTGGTCCCTGCAGGCTGGCTGAGAGCTGTGGGTGGTGGCAGGTTGCCTCAGGCGGTCAGCACCCCAGGCCCCGGCTGCAGGAGCTGTCAGTACAACTCACTCCTCAGGACCTGGTGCTGAGCATCAGCATGACACTGTGAGCAACATGGCAAATGATTTTCCATGAAAGAGCAGTTATTCTTGCAAAATACAGCTCCTGGGCATACCTGGAAACTAGTTTACAGCATTTATAAAGGGGTATTGCGAAGGACCCTGGTGAAGCCCTGGAATGGGTTGTCCAGGGAGGTGGTTGGGGCCCCGTCTCTGGAGGTGTTTAAGACCAGGCTGGATGAGGCTCTGGCCAGCCTGATCTAGTGTGGGGTGTCCCTACCCATGGCAGGGGGGTTGGAACTAGATGATCCTTGTGGTCCCTTCCAACCCTGACTGATACTATGATACTATGACCCCAGGGACATTTCTATATAGGCAGACAGTTCCTGAGATCCCTGTTCTGGGGGTCAGCACGTGCCTAAGATCATGCAGAATAAGCCTCAAGAGGTGTTCTGTTGGTATTTAATTAGGGATGCTGTGTAGCACTTACTCCTATGTACTTCAGACACCTTCACTAGTGCATTAAATAATGAAATTGAGATCTGTTGAGTGACTTCACACTGTGGAGATCTCTGAACTGTCTGATTCATAATCTTAATTTAAGTTTTGGTATCTTAAGTCTCTAACCAGCCTTATGATGTAGTTGTCTTGCTTTTTTTGCCTTCTTATTCTCTGTGTAATGACTGATTTTATGGTTTAATGAAACTGAATATTAGACACAGCTTCAAACTTTGTATTACAGAAATATTATATTCTATTGATATTATATTATAGGAGTGCTGTATTTGTTATTCTCCCTTGCTCTCTCCACACACTTAGTTCTCATTCAGATGGAACGAGACTATGGTACTTCCTTCTTAAAACCTTACAGACTTGTTTTCAGTCTGATTTTTTTTCTAGTGTCTTTTATAATATAACACTAACAATTTACTGCCTTCAGTTGTTTCTTTTCTTTCTCATTATCACATTCATTTAATTTTTTTCTTGGTGGGGTGGATTTTGGATAGCATATTTGCCCTACTGAGAGCTGCAGGGTTCTGTAAACTCTGTACAGAGCCCCATTTCTTCATCATTGTCTCAATGCTAAGCATTCTTCTAATCACAAGTGTGGCAGGTTTTATGTTGCAGCTCCCTAAAGATGCATAAATTAATCTCAAGTGGGCCATTACCAAAGGTGCAAAACCCCATCATTTTTTTCAAAGTGTAAAGCAATAACCCATTTCCTGGTTGCCAGAATAAATTAATTACTTGCTAGTAAATGCACACTACCTACAAAATCACAACTGATCAAATCAGAGTCAATTTTTCATTGTGTTTAAGGAGAGGAATGACCATCATGCCCAAATGTTTCTCTCCTCCATGTGACTCCTGACAACACCAAACCAAATGACAAGTAAAGAAATCTGGTTGTCATTCTGAGTTTAATACTGTTTTTCAAAATCCACCAACAGTCACCAGTTTCATTTCCCAGGGAAACATAATTGTTGCATTTACAGAGACAGATGCTTCAGCATCTGGAGTTAATTCATGGGAATGCATTTGCTGTAGTACAGGGAGTTTGAATTGCAGATGTAGCCAGCACAGTGGTGTTAAGAGGAGAGGATGTCTGTCAGTAGCATTCTGTGTCTGTCACTGTGTAGTTCAGAGACTACCTTTCTTTGGGTCCCAGACTGTATAAGCCCATGTCTCAGGAGTCTGCATGCCTGAAGCCAGTGATTCTTTCCAGTGAGCAAGATGTGGAAGGTGCTCCAGGAGTGCTCTGTGGCTTTTGCCATCAGGCTTGCCTTGGCAGTCTCTGCTCTTTACAGCTGTCTGGGCAGGCTGAGGCAAATGACTGAAGAATTTCTTCCCCAAGTCCTCTGGCATTTAAAACCATAGAAACTGACACAAATATAATTTGCATTATGCACTATTTGCAACATGTAAAGTTCGTCTACCTTTATACTCTTTTCTTCAGTTTCAAATCTTCCACTGCTATGGTTATAAAAACATCTAATACAATCCTATTCACTCACCTGTTCTTATCCTGTCCCATGAAAAAACAGCTGGAGCGTTCATTTACAGGAGTGGCTGGCAAGGGAGGCTTTCTAACAGTGTATCTTTACCACATATTTCTGTTTCAGTGTTAAACATCTACTTTATGGAGATATTTGCACAGAAAATCAGGAGACAGATTCCTTCCTTGTCCACTGCTGCCCATGGAACTGCTCTGGCAGTAAGCAATGACACAGACTTCATCACACAGGCCAGACAGCTTGGCTTAAAGGAGTGACAAAAGCACAGCATCGTTAGCAAAATGCTTTTTGCTGCCTTCAGACTGTGAGTTTCCTTACATGTCAAAAATCGTATGCATCCCACTCTCCCCCTCCTCCATCCTCTGTGTCCCAGCTGGGGACTGTACCAGGTGTCACAGCAGGTCACACCACCTGAATATGGGAGATATGCTCTGCTAGGTCCATAGCTGTCTTCAAGTACAGATGGCTCCAGCAATACCTGCTCCTTCAGCAAAGGAGAAGTAGTACTCATCTAGAAAATCAACCACAAGTGAATGTAAGGGGGTTTGACACCCTCAGTTCTGAAGGTGTTTGGGGCATGTGTGTGTTGTGTTTTGTTTTGGTTTGGTTGTTTTTTTTTTTTCCCTTTTAAGACCAGGAAACAGCTGCATTAATTGTAGAAGTGACAACCCTATCTCCAAGAAAGGTGTAGCAAATCACAGACTATAAAAAAGAAAATCTGTTTGTGTAATTGTCCCCCCAAAATGAAAAGCTGAAATGTATTGTTGCTTGAGTTGCCTCTGAAGTTTTTTATTGTATTCCCTCTATTTTTGCCAAACAGAATATGTTTTGTGTTCTGCATATCTGCATAAAGGTCCAGTAAATAGAAGGTAATCATTAATGTTCTTGGTTTCTGTCAGTGACATCTACACAACTTCTGTAAGTATTTTCCACTGAGACACTTTTACCTTGCAAAGAGGTGCCAGTTACTGATCCACAGATGTACTGATTACCCCCAGAGATGGACACAGAGTCACTTTAATGTTAGAAATTATGATTTCCCAGTTTATTGTGTTTGTAATGTCAAAATAAATAATACAATTGCATTTGGGCTCTGTGACTGGGGTAATTAATTACCCCTGCACGGTGTTTCCATAGCATGTACCTGCCAGGGAATTAGGTTGTTTGCCTGCTCATGCTACAACATACACATGGGGAGGGAGAAGCCATCTGTTGTTAGATTGATTTCTCACTGCACCAGGTATATAAAGCAAATGCTGGCTATGCATTAACATTAGCCTCTTTGCATTTTTTTTTCTGTCTCTAAACTGTCATTTTTATAGCCTTATGTTTGGCAGACAAATAGATGTCTTCTGTTGCCAGTAGGATGAATTTCAGAGCTGTGCTAGAGGCAAAGCAGTAACAGAGCCATGTTCAGTGTCTCTACCCTCTTATGGATAAGTTTGTCTGATTCCTGGTGAGTCTAGTAGGAAAAAAGCTTTATTTATTCACTTGTCATGGGGAAGCAGCTCCTATGTGATTTTGTCCTCCAGTCTGTAAAGTTTCATGCCAGCACTTCTGACAGATGCTTGCTTCCTCAGATGTTAGAAGCTGATGCTTGACAGCTGAGATACTGTTCATTTCCCTCAATGAAATTAACAGGCTGTATGACTAAAATGTTGCTTGCCTTCACATTCTGTGAAGTTTCACAGTACTTGAAGACTGGTTTTGATGTGTTCCCCTCTGTTTTGGTCCAAGACTGGTACTTGGTTTTGTCCTTGGCTACGCACTGAAGTCTTCATTCCCTTCTCTTTGAGCCTTGCAGAGGTACCTGCCTTTGATTGCTCTTCAACAAAATGAGCCATGAACTTTTACTGCCACAGGGTGATGGGAACTCTTAGTGGTATTTACAGGACCTTTTGTTTCTTTTTACCTTTGCACATTTTAATTATGGTTTATATTTATATGACATTAGAGCTGAAGAATTTCAATTAGGAATGGGCCTCTTCTGTATTTAATTTTGTATTGAAAAATAATGGTGCTATGCCCTGAGGAGTTTGATGGCTTGATTTAACACACAAAAGTGAACTAATTGAATAATTGGGAAGGATGGTTGTTATGAAAGAAATCTATTGTATCAACCTGTGTGATTTTGACAATGGTATTTTATGCTTTACTTCAGGATCCAGTGAGCCTCACTCTGTTCTGGTTTTTTTTTTTTTCTTCCCCCTACCAAGAAAAGTAAACATTTTGAAAATATTTCATGAGATTAGGGTCTTCTGTGGCTTCCAGTAGAGTGAAAATTTCCTAGCTCAGGCTCTTAAGCAGAGGTATGTAACACCTAGCAGCATAAGTAGGGGAGTTTTGCCCTTTCCCAGGACAGTTTAAAGAGAGACTATCTGGAGTGTCATTGTTTTTAAACACACGTCATCATTACATCATTCTCTTTCAAAAGGGCTTCAGCAAAGTCCTAGCTCTTATCTGTAGTGCCCCAGCTGCAGCGGATGTCAGGAAAACCTCATAAGCAACAGAAAACCTATGCAGGAAAAGAAGCAGTCTGTGCAAATCTTCATTTGGTGGCGCAGTAATTTGTTGGCTCCCTGAAGGCTACTGGAGTCGTGTGTTAGTTTGTCTCCTGATGCCCTACTTGTGCCATGTATAGAAAATGAGCATAAAATCCACAGTCACAGTCAGAGATGTCTATTTTTGTTATTTGTGGGCAGATGAAGAACCATTCTAAGACCTTACAGAAACCAGGCTGTTTTCTTTTAGCATATTGATTTTTTCAGATTCTGTACTAATGATTTTACATCACAAAAGTTAATTTTTCCAGGCTAATTGCTATCAAAAATTTACTTGAATGCTTCTTCAGTTTAAAGATTTATTTGCAACATTCTGTTGGTGACTAAAAGCAGCACCACCGACACAATCACACAGGACAGTGTTATTATTATAACTCAGATGTATTACTCAGAGCTCAGCTACAAACCAGCCCTCTGCTGTTCTAATCTTCCCATGAGTGCCAAGCCTTTGGAAACTGAGTATACAATCAAGAGAACACTTGTAAAGATGTGCTTGAAAATACAGAGATTCAATGAACTAATGTAAGCCTAAAGTGCAATGCCTCTAGGACCAGTTTGCCTTTTCCCATCTGTCTTTTTGTGTAACAACATTGAAATAAGCCTCATCAGCATTTTACATCAAAAGGGACATTTTCTTCATTCATGATAAGGAAAGGTCAGACATGTCCTGCCCTTCCTAAATCCATGCTGGCTGGGCCTGATCCCTTGGCCATCCTGTAAGTGCTGTGTGACTGCACTCAAGATGACCTGTTCCATAATCTTGCCTGGCAGCAATCTCAGCACCCTAGGATGGATCCCATCCTGTCCCATGGACTTGTGGGGATCCAAGCGGCTAAGGAGGTCTCTAACTACTTCCTCCTGGATCACAGGGGAACTATACTGCTCCCTGCCTCCATCTGCCAGCTCAGGAGGCCACTTGTCTGGGAGACAACCTATCCTGCTATTAAAAATTGGGGAAAAGAAGGTGTTAAGCACCTCTGCCTTTTCCTCATCGTTTGTCACTATATTCCCCTCCATGTCCACCAAAGAGTGGAGGTTGTCCTTGCCCTCCTCTTGCCATTAATATATTTGTAGAAGGATTTTTGGTTGTCCTTCACAGCAGAGGCCAGTCTAAGCTCTAAATGGGCTTTTGCCTCTCTATTTTTTTTTCCTACATGACCCAGCAACATCCTCAAACATTTCATTGGTCACCTTCCTTCTTTCCAAAGATGATACCTCCTCTTTTTTTTCCCTTAATTCACTCAGAAGTTCATTGCCGATCCAGGCTGTCTGCCCCAGGCCTCATCTCTGGCACATTGGCACTGCCTGTTCTGAGACTTCAGGAGTTCTTTCTTGAAGTAGGTCCAGCCCTCCTGGACCCCTTTGTTTTTAAGGGCTGTTTCCCAAGGTGCCTTCTGAGTTAGTTCCTTGAGTAACCTGAAGTCTGCCCTCCAGAAATCCAGAGTGGAGGTTTTGTTGCTGCCCCTCTTAGCTTGACTGCATATTGAATACTCAATTATCTCATGGTCACTGGACCCCAGACAGCCTCCATCTCCCACCAGCCCTTCCCTATTGGTAAAAAGAAGGTCAAGCAGAGCCTTACCCCTGGCAGGCTCACACAGCAGCTGGGATAAGAAGCTGTCCTCCATACACTCTAAGAACCTCCTAGACTGCCTCCTCCCTGCTGTGTTATGTTCCCAGCAGATATCAGGCAGGTTAAAGTCACCCATGAGAACAAGGTCTGGAGATCTTGAGACAGCCTCTAGCTGCCTCTAGAATAATCCATCAGCCTCTTCATCCTGGTTGGGTGATCTATAACAGACTCCAACCAGGGCGTCTGCCTTGTTGGCCTTCCCTCTAATCCTCACCCACAGGCACTCAACCTGATCATCCTTGATCTCTAGTTCCATGGTGTCTAGAGCCTCCCTGATGTACAGAGCCACCCCTTCTCCCTGGCCTGTCTCTCCTGAAGAGCCTGTAGCCATCCATCACAGTGCTCCAGCCATGGGAGTCATCCTACCACACCTCTGTGATGGCAACTACATCATAACTCTCCTGCTGGAACAAGGCTTCCAGCTCCTCTTGTTTGTTACCCATGCTTCGTGCATTAGTGTCCAGGCACTTCAGCTGGGCTGCTGGTTTCACCCCTCACTCCAGCTTATCACAGGAGTCTGGGGGGGCTGGTTTCAGCCCCTTCCCCCTTCTAATCTAGTTTAAAGCCCTGTCAATGAGACCTGCTGACTCCCTTCCTAGAACCCTTTTCCCTCTGGGGGATAGGCTGTTCTCCTGTGCTAGGATCTTTCTCCTGCTCTGGGATGGATGTTCTCCATCTGTTGCCAGCTGACCTGGTGCCATAGAAAGTTCCCCAAGATCAAAACCCCAACATTATGTTGGTGGCACCAGCCTCTGAGCCACTTGTTGATGCCACCTGCTGTCCTGTTCCTTTCAGTATTACTTCCTGCGACTAAGGGTATTGATGAAAAGATTACCTGTGCCCTGACCCCTCAACCAGTTCTCCCAGAGCCTTGATTGCCTTTGGACCTCTGGTTTCAACTTCATAGCTCCCTACCTACATAACTATCAAGGGAGAGTAATCAGAGGACTAGGCAGCCTTCTCTGACCCAGGCCCCAGGGAGGCAGCAGACTTCCCTGTGGGAAGGATCCGGCCAACATATGTGGCCCTCTGTTCCCCTCAGGAGGGAATCACCAATAACAATTACCCTCTTCTGTTTTTGAGGGAGCAAGTCCTGATGTGGGGGGCAGGCTGTTTGGCTTTAGGCAGCACCTCAGATGGTGTCTCTTCTGTCTTCTCATTCACCTCACCCTCAGCTTCCAGTGCCCCATACTTGTTTTGCAAGGGCAACTGGGAAGGTGAGCGGAGCCCTGAGGGTTTTACTTTGCATTGAAGTGCCAAGAAACTCTGTCATGGCAGGGAGATCTCTCTCACCAAGAAAATGTCCCCAGCTGAAAGGGCAGAGAGAGATTTGTCAGTAGCTGCCTGCCTCTCTGGTTGAGGGCTTGTCAGTTCTGCTGATCCACTACAGACCGTCTGTGGCCATTTGTTTCAGAAGAGCAGTATGGGCTGCTGTGATTTATAACTGGCTAATAGCCAGAGGCAAAACAGGGCAGTATTTCAGAAAGCACCAAAGTGACCATTCTGCAGATACCTTGCATCTTAATTTATGTGCTGGGCTACTCAGCATCCTGGCTGTATCTTTTGCTAGGAAATAAGAACAAGCATTTTTCACTTGTATGTCTTCAATGTACTATTGAACAATTTCTGCTAGAGTATAACCATAGAATTGCTGTGCAGTCAACACGTTTAATCCATTATCACCTATAATCTCTTCCCTCCCCCCTTTTGAAAGTGGGAGGAATGATGAAAGAGATCAAGAAAAAATTGCTAGAAAAAGGAGTGTAAAGTAACACACTGACTTACTTTCTTCAGTGCTGCTTATAAATTATTCATTTTTAAGTTATTGTTTGTTTGTCTTAGCCCTTCAGAAATAGTCATGTAACTTACTGGTCTGTTGAGAAACTTCACAACATTGAACTGCATGGTTTGCTTCTATTTAGGGATACTTAATACTAATTTTTCACTGAAAGTTGATATTTTTCTTTGTAGTTTTCCCTGAGACACTAATTTTTGTCCTTTAGAACACATTCTAGCTCTAGCTCTTTCTTCCTTTCTTCTCTCTAATTTGTGGGTCAGATGCTGTTCACCAGCCTACCAGTGTAAATCTTTCATGAGTTAGTCTGGATTTTCACTGAAGGAAAGGAGGGAAAATTGGCTTTTTGTCTCTTATCTGGTGTAGTCTCTTTTTCCTCTGAAATATGGCCTCTCCAAGCATGGAGCAGGTACAGAACCCACTGAAACTGATAAAAAACCTCCTGTGCATAACAACTCTTCTTGGCTAGAGCCTCTTGCTAAATTATTTTTCTCTTCCTTGATTAGTGCCTGTTTCCAGAGCCACCTCTATTATTTTTATTTCACTTTTAATTGCATTTCTTTCTGCTCTTGCCCGCAGAGTGCATGTTTTCTGGCAGCACATTCAATCAAAGGATGGGATGATCAGTTACTGTGGGATGCAAATGCATTTTTCTCACAATCCTGGAGATGCAAAACTGAGTGGACATCAAATGTGGAAAGATGTGACTGAGCTTTTAATGCAATTAATGTGTTCATTCACATTCTTTCATTATTTCAGAGTTTCTGGCCTGCCCTTTCTCGCAGCACTGTTAGAAGTGCATCCCCGTTACAGCCAGCTTGTTTCTTTAGCTGATAGAAAAACATTAGACTAGAGCTCAGAGGAAGTTTAACACCCAGGGAGATCATCACAGGAAGGGGCAGCTGTCTGCCTTCTAATAAATCTTGCATGTCTCCATTAGCTATGCATTCACTCTGGTGGGATGTGTTATTTGTACTCAGAGCAGTACTTCCCTGGGGATGAATGGTGGTAGGCTAGCTGGACCTCCAGGCACACTAGTGGGCATGAGCCAGAGGGATGGGCTGTGACCCCTGCATGCAGTGGTCCAGGGAGCTTTCACTGGCACTGCCCAAAGACAGCACTGCCCACCCTTGCTGTGTGTTGGGGAGCACCAGGAGTGCCCAATGCCAGGGCCCCAGCAGGCAGTGGTATCTGCTGACCACTCTATCCTTCCCTTGCTCTTTAATTCTGTCCATACAGCACTCTCAACACATAGCTCAGGCTTTCATGGATGAATCTGGCACAGTAAATCTTCTAGAGAAACTTTTGGGAGCTTACTTCTCTGAAACAGCAACAAACTGCAAGAAAATGAAAAAATGTCTGATATTCAAGAGTGTTTTTCAGACAGATTAGGTGCGCTCAGCAGTCCCTGAAAATGCTCTGCTTGTAATCAGAAATTCCCTGCTAAGGAGATTGTCACAGTGGAAGTAGTGGTAATCTCAATTAAAACCTTTCACATCTCATCCATCTTGTAACTGGCTGTACTATTTAATTAGCATTTGGGGATTAAGTCTTGAAATGGAATATTTCAATGCAGCTGAATTGCTGAAGGATCCAAGAAAGTAAACTCACATGTCATTCTGTTCTAGGATTACTATGCTGTTTACCATTTGTGCATTGTCATAGTCCAGCATAGTTTTTATATTGGAACAGTTCCTCTAGAGGGAAGACACTCAATTTTTATTAAATACCAGATGCCAGGATCTATCACATCCTCTAGAGACTACTATTAGAGCCCATCTGGTATACAGGCGAAATAAAAGTTGTGTAAGCCTGTTCAAATACTGAACTTCCATTAAATAGCTTGATACAATTAATTCATGGATTCCAAGAATTGTTTGGGTTTACTTATGATGCACTGCTTTTCTCACAAATACTGGTAGTGAAGAGTAGTAAAAGGCTATGCAAGAGGTAAGTCTGATAAAGAATCACTCTTCAGTTCAAGCTGTGAGATGTATGTCACTGAAACCTCTGGTATGCTTCCTCTCAGCATGCACTGGCAGGAAGTCTGTTGGGGGCCTGACATGGAATGCAGGGAAGAGAGCCTTTGGCCATTGACTGCAGTCTGGATCCTGGGCTACATGAAATAGGAGTTTTGGGATGTCTGATAGATCTCCTTCCATTTTTTATCTGCACTTTATATTTCTGAAAGAGGAGAGTATTTTACTGTTAGCAAACATTTAATACATCATCCTGCTTCTGTCTCAGCTGATGTATAAATGCAGTCTCTGATTTAATCTGCTTTTGAACTACAGCCTTTGGGGTAAGGGAGAGGTGAGATTTAACATGTCTAAGTGCCGGGTTCTACACATTGGCCACAACAACCCCAGGCAATGCTACAGGCTGGGGTCAGAGTGGCTGGAGAGCAGTCAGGCAGAGAGGGACCTGGGGGTACTGGTTGATAGTAAGCTGAATATGAGCCAGCAGTGTGCCCGGGTGGCCAAGAAGGCCAATGGCATCCTGGCCTGCATCAGGAATAGTGTGGCCAGCAGGAGCAGGGAGGTCATTCTGCCCCTCTGCTCAGCACTGGTTAGGCCACACCTTGAGTCCCATGTCCAGTTCTGGGCCCCTCAGTTTAGGAAAGATGTTGAGTTGTTGGAACATGTCCAGAGAAGGGCAACAAAGTTGATGAGGGGTCTGGAGCACAGCCCTATGAGGAGAGGCTGAGGGAGCTGGGGTTGCTTAGCCTGGAGAAGAGGAGGCTTAGGGGAGGCCTTATTGCTCTCTACAACTACCTGAAGGGAGGTTGTAGACAGGCAGAGGTTGGTCTCTTCTCCCTGGCAACCAGCACCAGAACAACAGGACACAGTCTCAAGCTGTGCCAGGGCAGGTTCAGACTGGATGTTAGGAAGAAATTCTACACAGAGAGAGTGATTGCCCATTGGAATGGGCTGCCCGGGGAGGTGGTGGAGTCACCATCACTGGATGTGTTCAGGAGGAGACTTGATGGGGTGCTTGGTGCCATGGGTTAGTTGATTAGGTGGTGGTGGATGATAGTTTGGACGTGATGATCTCGAAGGTCTCTTCCAACCTGGTCTATTCTATTCTATTCTATTCTATTCTGTTCTGTTCTGTTCTGTTCTGTTCTGTTCTGTTCTATTCTAAGCACTGCCCTGGCATTTCTCAGCCTTGGTGTGCAGTTTGTTGATGTCACAGTTTCCCACTTGTGAAAGAAGGATGAGGACATAAATATGCTCCTGGAATGGATTATCGTTAAAAAAGAAAAACAAACCCAAAACATTTGCAAAAAAAAGGAAAATGAACCAGAAATTTAAAAACAATCCAGGTATTTTCTTAAGGCAGAAATAAATTCCATGGCAGTAAGGAACTGTCCCCTGAAATGTGTCCTACTGAAAAAGTGACTTAACAGCAAGAAGTGCAGGTTTTGACCCAGCAGAAGCAGCAATTGTTTCTACAGTTCTCTGTCTAAGCTGGTGTCATAGGTGTTGAGTTGTTAATGATGGAGACTGCCAGAATTGTCTTTCCAGGCAGGCAGGAGATTAAACTGTGCTAATGTAATGATTTCTGTACTTTCTATGTGTTTATAAAACTTACTGGCATAAAGATCTGTATTTACCAGAGGAAAGAGGAGAAGGAGCAGGTACTTAATACAACCACCACCCCCCCTCTCAAATTATTGGCAAACTCCAGGAGATTCATGTAGCTCTTTACATCTGCATGTTGTAAATTGATGCACAGGAGCCTGCAACACTAAAAGGTTACAAAGATTTTTAAAGATATCACAATCTTCAGACCTTCTAGAAAGTATAAAACATTTTGCTTTCAGAAAACTGCACTAATTTGATGTTCTTATGCTGTGACAGGACATTGGTACAGGGTGTTTTGGTGTATTAGCTATAGGCTGGCTGGCTGCTGGTCATTTCCATGTTGCCTTTCTGCCTAGGTGAGCTGACTCCTCTCTGACACTGTAAACTAAGAGAGAGAAGTCACTCTTGATCTTAGACTACAATAGTATTTATGAAGATGTTGAAATTGAAAGTATGTTCTATAAATCTTGGAATTGAGAAGGTGACAAACTGTGAGGAGGAGCTTTCATACCCAGTCTGGATAAACATTCTGGCTCTGTCAGGTTTTCTGCCCTCTCTGGGAAAGGATTGCTGCTGCCAGCAGCAATAAACTGGAGTTTATTTCCAGTAAATAGGGTCATATTTTGCTAATTTCACAAACCAGAGGCCTAAAATGTTCTGTCTGGCAGTTTCCAGGGAAGGATAGCTCACTTTTTCCTCAGTCCCTTCCTCCTTTGGAAAAGACATGTTTCTTACTTTGCCTTGGCTGTGTTTGTCATGGGCAGATGCACGTTCTGACCCCACACGACCATCTGTCTGTTTTGGCTGGGGAGTGATGCCTGTGAGCACAGAGCTGACCTCAGCCACTGGCATGCCATGACCAAGGTCACTGATCCAGCTGGAAGGTTGCAGGAGTCATGCTGGCCACAGAGAAGCTTTGGTCACTCCTTTCCCAGGAGCCCTTCTGCCAGCCAAAAGGCTGTTCCAGAAATTCCCTTGAATGCTACTTTGCCTCAAAAAGTAACAGAAATGTTGTCCTTCTTTTTTCACAGGAGACAGTTTTTAGCTGTCTGTTTAGGTATGTTCTAAATATATTTTTCACAGTCAAACTATGCAGGATTTGGGGTCTATAGCAACAGATCCTTTTAATCAGTCAATACATATGGTTAATGTTGATTGGGTCTCCAAAGAGAAAATGGTTGGTGTTCTTCAAATTGGGCAAACTTTTTAGTCTGTATTTATCTCTTCTAAAAGGACTATAAAGTCATATATAAAAAAATGCCAAATATTGAATGCACCTTATAGGTAAGGCATAAAAGGAGACAATTATTTTGGTTTATTTGTGAATGTGGTTTTAGCACAATGTTTCTTGGGAGAATTATTTGAATTTTTGTGTGTGTTTTGTAACAGTTGTTATACCTTGAATCCTTAGTATCCTCACAGAGATAATATGTTCCTGATTCTCCGGACCAGGAGAAATCGCCCTGATAGCCTCCTTGTGACTAAGCATTCTGGTTTTATCCCTCTAAGAAGGTCGCCTCCCCAAATCTGGCCCCTGTTACTGTGGGTACCTGCAGTATTTTCAGGCTTCATAACACAAAGAGTATTTTACCCTTGACTGGCCTGAGGCCTAAGGGATTTCCCTTGGTCCTCTCAGCAGAAGCTGCTGCAGAAATTAACTTTGTTACTTTTATCCTCCCAGGCTCTTTTATTTATTTCCCCCCCCCCCCCCCCCCCCCCCCCTCAAAGGAGCAAGTTATCCGCCAGAATGTTTGGGGTGTTTTTCTGTCTTCTGTTGGGAGAAAGCACTGTGCCTTCCAACACTATCCAAGTGGGGAAGGGTTTAAGTATAGGAGAAGAAATTTCTACGGGAAAGAGTGAAGTGCATAATCCACAGAGGATCTGTAACGGAAGAAAATTGACAATCTGTCTTTCCTAGTGAGGTTAGTTGCTGCTGGTGCTTTTTGGATAGTTGGTACTAATTTTTGACTTTCAATTTTTACTGGTTTAATTATTTTGTTTCCATAAAGTATGCTTAATGTTTATTTAGCTCTTCAGTGTGTCTGTATCAATAAATGCCATAAGTGCCCAGTTTCAGTCTGGATTTCTCTAGCTGTGACTTCAGACAAAGTGACTGCTTTATCTCCAAAACCAGGAAGTGAACTTTCTCTTCATCTTTGTTTGCTTTCAGCTTCAAAAAGAGTCACTCAGGAAGGACTGTGGATGTTTATGATTATCTTTGCTTCCTCCTTGCTTGTTTTCAGATCCATTGCTGCAGCCACTGGGTAAGCAAACACAACTTGCTCTTCTGTGTGGGAGGGAAGCTGGCTGTGGTGGCTGATCTCAAACAATACACTTACCAGGTCTTCTTTGTACCACAGAGCCTTTTACAGAGCTGAAGGAGAGTTAAAGGGTGAGTTATGAGCATGAATCTGGCTGCATGATGCAGTTTAGGATGATGCTGAAGCTCATTGTCATTGTGCTGCCCGAGTGACAGCTGTGGGTTTTATCCACCTGCCTGTGTCACTGCCCCCAGGGAGCTTTACAAGTCCCTCTGTGCTCTTCTCTTCAGGGCAGAACAGCAATGTTGTGACAATGTTGTTCACTAATCTGAGGCAATTATAAGTCGAATACTGTAGTGTAGATTACTTTCCTACAGAGAAAAGCCTGCTTTAAAAGAGGCTGCTTTTTGAAACACTGAACTTTTTTTTGTGACTGACTACCACTTCTTTGAGAAGGATGGAAATGTCTGGGGGAAAAAACATCTGAATTGCATTCTGTATTGTTCTTTTTTCTCCTAACCTGATATGACTTGAGATGACAGCAAGGGTGAGTGTTACTTTCCTCATTCTGGAGAAAATTCAGAGAAGTGTGAGGGCAGCATTCACAGGGATGACTTTTATTTGGGGTGCAGGGGCAACCTGTCAGGGTCAGTGTGTCCCATGGGAGAAGTGAATCAATAACAGAAGGCTGATGAGATTTCCTGAACGTACTAAAGCAGCATCAGTGGATTAGAAAATATCCTGGCCTCCAGGAAAACGTGTTAGCACGGTATATTAGAGGTTGGAAGGGACCTCCAGAGATCATCCAGTCCAACCCCCCTGCTAAAGCAGGATCAATTAGGGTAGTCTGCGCAGGAATGCATCCAGGTGGGTTTTGAAAGTCTCCAGAGAAGGAGACTTCACAGCTTCTCTGGGCAGCCTGCTCCAGGGCTCTGTCATCCTCACTCTAAAGAAGTTTCTCCTCATGTTGAGGTGAAATCTTCTGTGTTCTAGTTTGTATCCATTGTTCCTTGTATTATTATTGTACACCACTGAAAAGAGCCTGGACCCCTCCACTTGACACCTACCCCTTTATCTCACCATTCTCTTTGGAACACAGTCCTCAGAGTAAGCCACACCACTGGTCTTCCTCATAGTGGAAAATCGGAAAATCTTTACCTCTACGTTTCCAAGCCAGTGCCATTTAGTGCTTATTAAAGCATACTTCATTCTACTAACCTGCAGGTTTCTCAGTAATGCAGGAACAGTCAGCTAAGTGTTCAGGAAAAGTCATGAGCCCCTTTCAGATTCTCTGGGGTAAAGGAGAATGAGTAAAGAAAATCTGAAATTCATGGAGGAAGCTAAGGGAGATGAATTCAAATCCTTTCTTTTGCCAGTGTTAAAGATAGGTAAGGGTAGCTATGTCTCTGCCTGTAAACTTCAGGATTAAAATTACTGTTCTTGGATATTGTATATCACCTGAAATGTTTTCTCCTAAGTCAGCAGATGCACCAAGACATTGGTCCACGTATTTTATGTACCCCTTTAGCAGCACCTGCCACCTTTGCAAAGCTTGTGTGGAATGAAGCAGATGAGTCTCTGGCTGCTGTCTGTCTGTGGTTGTCAGGTGTGTGTAGTGCTCATGTCTAGAGGCAATACTTCCTGACAGCTGGAATAGCATCAACACAAGAAACAACCTAATTCTGCTGAACAACAGGAAGCTCTTTGGCCCTCCCTCTCTGATGTTTTGTGCACAGTAGAGTGTAGAGTGCAGTGCATCTGGGAGAAAGGCCTTTGGTAAGGCACCAAAGTAAGTGCTTTCATGCTTGGGCTGATAGGGAGGTTTCTTTCTCAGTGGTGCCTAGGATCAGGATAACAGGGGAACAGTTAGCATATTCCCCCTACGATGGCCTCAGAGCCTGTTTTTTCCTTTCAGCTAAGATGTTGTTTTCTAGTTCCCAAGTGTTCTGCACATTCATCAGGCAAGATTAGCTCTCAGTGCAAGCCCTAGCAAAAGTTTTGGTAAGCTGCTTTTCCATGCTTGGACACAATGACTTCAGCAAGGACTAGGACTAGGACTGGGACTTCCCCATTTCTGTGTGACTCATGACATCAAATTAATGCCTTTAATAAAAAGAGGGCTTTTAAAAGAAACAGAAGGAAATGCTCCATGCAGTAGCAAATAAAAGCAAACAAGTCTCAAGCTGTGCCAGGGGAAGTTTAGGCTCGAGGTGAGGAGAAAGTTCTTCACAGAAAGAGTAGTCACCCATTGGTATGGGCTGCCCAGGGAAGTGAAGGAGTCACCCTGGAGGTGTTCAAGAGGGGATTGGACGTGGCACTTGGTGCCATGGTTTAGTAGTCATGAGGTCTTGGGTGACAGGTTGGACTTGATGATCCTTGAGATCTCTTCCAACCTTATTGATTCTGCTTTCAATGTTGACACTGATTGATCAGGAAATGTTTCCTTTCATATAAGCTGACTACTGAATGTGACAAACCAAAAGAAGCCTGGTGTTCTTCCCCCTCATATTAGCGCCCACTTCACCAACAATGTAGAATCCACTGTCTGTCTGGCATCAATGATAAGCATGTGTCAGGATATCCATATCTACAATTAAATCCTGAAACTGGTGTGTAGTTTCTAAGCAAATAAAAGCTGAAAATCTGCCTTGATTCTATCTTGAGAATTATTTTGGGCATTTGATTTCCTGCAGTCCACAGGGGATTTAACCTTGCCCCATCATGCATCACAGAAGGCGCTTAAGCTCTAGGACCATTAATGTAATCACCCTGAAGTTTAGCAATGGGAGCAGAAGGAGATCTGAGAGGTACACAGTAGTGATCTGTTGGTTGTCTGCTCCACAGAGCACATCTTCACAGCAGGCAGTGACTGACTCCCTTGCTGGTGTTCTCCACAGGAGGCTGGATTCACTCCAGCTGGTCTAATAGAAGTATTCCCTCACTCACAGCCCTTGCTTCCTGTGCTGGAGCAGGCCTGCTCTGATCGGGGTGATGCCTCTTGAGCTCTGAGGCTTGCTCAGTTACAGGGAAGTTTGATGTGACCAGCTTACAATGGAGAAGGAGATGCCAAACTTACACTCCACTGTTACTCCAGAACCTTCCAAGGTGTTCAGTTCACATACCAAAACTTCATCAGGATTTTTTTTACTAACAAGTATATTTAAAATGAAAGAGTAAGTCATTAACACAAAGAGCTCTACTTGGGTACCTAAATGCAAATTATATGCTTTGGTTATGACTGAAATTTGTTTCTCTTTCAGTGTGTCAAATACCATTCCCTTTTTTCCTGTGAAATATATAGTAGGTTTGTACTCTAGCACTCATTCCACCTGAAGAACAAATTTTCACAAGTGGGGAGAACATCCATGATGTCTACTGAGAGCTTTTACGAGGTTTTCCACTCTGGAAGGCAGAAATGTCCGTCTGATCTGATGAGAGAACCTTACACTACAGAGTGTCCTTCACTGACACCTGAGTTAATCTGCCCCATTTCTGTTTGGTTACAATAGTAGTAAAGAAATCGAGAACTGTTCTGGACTGCAGCAATTGAGTTTGAGGGCTGACTCACTAACCCCTCTCCTGATCACATGCATGTGCCTTTCGTTGTAATATAAAGTTGCATGGATTTAGGATCCAGACTTTTAAAGAAGCAATTTTTTTCTATTAAAGTTATTAAAAGGGTTGCTATTGTATTTTCTTGGAGGTATTCCAGTACTTTAATTAAATAACATCTCAGGCTTCTCTTTTGATGAGAGAAATGGACTTGCCTCCTTAATTGTCTCGTCTTGCATTTGTACCTCAATTAAGACTTGAGGCTGTTCTGTGATCCCTCTTCAGCCTGTCAATCTCCCTTCTGTAGTTCAGGCATCATTTTGTTTCCACTGGTGACTGTGCAGGTCTGCAGTGCACACTCTGTTCAAAGCCATTTGCTGTTCACCTCAGCTGTCCTGGCTGTGCCTGGCTGTCAGTGCTGCTGGACAGTGTGCCACTTCTATATAAATCACTTGCTTTAGGCACGCAAAGTTTGAAACACTGCTATTTGCCCTAGGAAACTAATCCATGAAGGAGTTTGATGTGGACAGAATCTACTATGCCCAGGGACATCTGCTGACTTTAATGAGGCTTTATACCAGCCCAGATGCTTTCCCATGTGGAAATCCATGAATCAAATTTGAAAATCCTTATGATGACCAATGGGGAAAAAACGAGGGTAAAGCAAGAAAAATACGCTGAAAAGGAAGGCTCATCCTCAGACAGGTAGCTTCATGGTTCTTCTGGTTTCAAGATCACTTTTGTTTTCTTTTATTGCATCTGACTGGTAAACAGATGAGTGATAACCTGCAGCAAGAACAATGTAATGGAACTGGAGGACAGATCTATAACAAAATTACAAGGTTTTGATACTTGTCCCATTGATTTAATTTCTCTAGAAGCATATATGTCAGGCAAAGCCAAGGATTTAGCAGCAACATTGTATTTTCATTTGGAACTTATTCATTGGAACTTTTTTTTGAAAGTGGAAATCAATTTCAGGAGTATCTCATCTATTACTTTCATCTTCAGTTCCTGTGGGAAAAGTGCTTAGAAAAATAATGAGATGGTGTGAAACTTAAATAAATCTGTGAATTATTTGAGAACATGTATAAGAACTACCTCTGAAAATTGAACAAAGGTTTCCTGATACTGATTCAAGCTGCAGTTTCAAAACTCCATGGCCAGAGGCAAATGAAAGATGGGAAGCCAAATTTAAGTTTCTCTATGTGATGCTGTCTGACTATCTCTTGTTCTGCTTCAGAAGTCAGGAATGCTCTATGCACATGAGTGACTGTGAGACAGCAAGGTAGGAAACTGCATTTACTTCACCACAAGATTTAAACAGTTGCTAAAATTCATTAATGGCAAAAGAAGCAAGACTGACTTTGGCTTTTGGAGGAACTTCTAAAGCCCAGAGGAGCAGTTTCTCTTACCTAAGTGTAGTTTATACGTGCCATAGACTCACGGTTTGTGCATGCCAAAGTTAAACAAGTATTGGTCTCCCTAGCCTGTGTATCTTGCATCAATCTGGAGAGGCAGTGCTGTGAATATCCCTCTGAAAGCAGCAACAAATTGCAGCCAAGGTAGGTTGGCTCTTAAGAGTTACTCACTTGGGCAAAATTCTCAGCCCTAGCAAACACATTCAGCAAAGCTATGGACTGCATGGAGAGCATTTATGCTTCCCTTTGATTTGGAAGAGTGCAGGAGATCTGTGTAACCCCCAGCAAAATTTAGCATCTGCCTCTGTCACCAAGGAGTAATCAGGA
Source organism: Dryobates pubescens (assembly GCF_014839835.1). Lineage (NCBI taxonomy): Eukaryota > Metazoa > Chordata > Aves > Piciformes > Picidae > Dryobates > Dryobates pubescens. Next base: position 27,916,809 of record NC_071612.1, on the reverse strand, counting down.
TATGTGGAGAGTATGGGTAGAGCTTAAATGTTTCTGCTCTAAGTGACTAACCTGTAAGTAAACGCAGTGTTGAAGTTCAGGGAAGGCCTGATTTTCCAAGGCACTTGGGAACAACTCATCTGTGTGAGCTAAGTGAACCTAACAGGGACTGCTTCTGAAAATATCATCTCTTCTGCTCTGGTTGTTTTCCCTCCTCTTTATGTTATTGTAAAGGTTCTGAGGTGGGCTACTCAAACTTTGATGAAATTGAAAAGGGGAAAACAACCAAACAGCTCTCTGGTGCTGTGTGAAATCTCAGCTGATGTAGAGAATTACTTGATGAAATAGGAATTACAAAAGCTGGAAACAAAATGATAATGTAAATCTTTGTTCAGGGGAATACATTTGGCTTTTTTGGAATAACTTTTTTTTCTTTACTATGAAAATGTTATCTTCTCACCTGTACTGCTCACAGCCCATAACTCAGGCAGTACAAATCCACTAACAGAGGCTACCTAATGAATAAGCTCTATTGGTACCAGGAACATGCGAGATGGCCCAGCTTGTGGTATTACTATGGTTTTTGACAGGATATCACAAAAGTGTAAGATAATTTCTACAGCACATCAGAAGCTGATGTAACCACAGGAGAAGATCAAATTAATCTAGACCTGGAACTGAAATGGGAAATAAAGCTTTTCCTTCCAGTAACAGCAGTAGCAGTTTGAGATTCAGAGTGTGAGATCACTCTGTAGCATTGAACAGTACCATATCATTCTGCAGTGTGTTACACTAACACAGATGTCACTTCTTTGGATGGATGCAGGTAAACAAAAATTCTTTTGAAGTCCTCAGGAAGACAGGATTTACAATGGCACTTTATGCTGGAGCTGTAGTTTCTGGTTATAAACATGTTTCTGTGTCAGCAAGGAGCGGAAATCTGACATCAAAACTGTCAGTTTTCTTCTGTGCCACTTCTGCAAACATTTATTCATGACTTTACTGTTATGTGTGTATGTGTTTGCTGAAGGTCAAGTGCTTGAGAGCTTGGGCACATGAGAGATGTTGTTCCAGAGATGGTTCAGTGATTTCTGTGTCCTGTTCTGGTGCTGGGCAGTGACAGATGCTTCACAGTTACTTCCTGGTGTGATCATATATCATGCAGATATGATTGTCCTTATCCTGCACAAGCCTGGCTGAGCAATGCCGAATTGGTAGAGCTGCTAATCCTAAGTGTTTTAGGAGTGCTGTGACAAATCCTCTTTTGTGATTCATTCTAATTCTCTCATGTTAGTGAGGTTTAGAAAGGAATATCTGTTGATTTCAGTGCAGGTTTGGATGTCTGTGAAGCCAAACATCACGTTAGTGTTGTGAATATGCCCTCAGAAATGAGCGGCAAAGACATCAGTGAATATATGTGTTAGTCCTTTATTTATATATACAAACTCTGCAACGGGGTATTGACAGTCACCCTTCACAGGTATTGATACTCAGTTGGTGGAACTACCTTTACAGAATGTTTATGCATTGGCACTTCAAGCAAATCAAATTATTCATAGAACTTAGAATCGAAACTGATTCAGAAAGCAGCGGGGAAGGGGTTGGTCAGGGGACCGGCAAGCCTCCACCCGGAACAATTTGAGCACTACCCTAACTGAAATTCTGTAAAGAAAGGCTTGGCTTACTCAGGAGCTGAGAACTTCGTGAGATCTTTCCTTGATCATACGTCTATAGCCCAGAGAACGTGGCACGTCTGCTGCTTCTCCCAGCGCACAAAGGGTCCCCGCTCGGGGGGGCCGTGGCAGCTCAGCGGCGCTGGTTCACACGGGCTACCAGGTTGTTTCCTGCGGCGATGGATCACGCAGCGGTTGATCCCATGGGGTACTGTCCACGGCACCGCACGCAGCTGGGTGACGGTGGCGAAGGACCGCGAGGCCTCCTGGAGCGCTGCTTTGAGTCCCGGGCAAGGTGGACCACGGCAGCACTGACACGCATAGGCTCGAACACGAGTGTGGGAGAGCTCATTTACCAAACAACCCCTATTTACCATTTGCCCCAATAAATACTGGTCCAGTGAGCATCTGTTGCCAACACAAAGATTAACCAATGAACTGATATTTACCAACAATGGCATAAGCATACGCTGTAAACAGGGACACAAACCTATAGCCTGGCCCTTGTTTACCACAGGGGTGGGACCACGGCCAGGCAGGCTGTTTACCTGGACTCAGCAGCGCCAGGATCTCCCCCTGCCGCCTCCAGAAGGCAGGGGGAACAGAGCGGGTTTGATACACACAGAAGCATGTTGTGGAAATATTTGGGGCACAATCCCGGCCATGAGCACCATTCACTACAGTTAGGAACAGCTGATACTCTGTGCATTCATGTTCCAGAGTCATTACCAGTGGTGTTAGTAGAAATGCCTTATCAGCCTTCTAAACACAGGAAAATGAGTATCACACTGGGCAGGTGCTTTTCCATTCCATCCTCAGGAGCTCCTGTGTCTTTCAGTGTTGCAGTTAGATAGTGATGCACACATTACAAATAAGTTTTCAACACAACCTGGAGTGCAGATACTTGATACTTAAGCAAGTCAGATTAGTGTTAGGATTGGTAGACACTGGAGCAAATGGGAAAACCTGGAAAAGACAAACAGCAGGCACTAGATGAAGACTTAGCTGAACTCCATGAAGAAAGGTTAATTCTTTTATTTATTTTATTTAGTTCTTTGGCTTTGTCCTTAGTAAATACTTAGTCTAATTATTGCAGACAGGAACAAAGCAGCTTGCTGTTAAGCAGTATTCCCAGAGAAGGATGTGCTCTGCCAACAGCTGGACTCTTCACCTAGAGATGGAACCCCAGGAATTTTCAGAATTCTTTCCTTACCAGAGCAGGTAATGAAGGAAGCTGAGGTTCAGATTCAGCAAAGCAAAGTCCAAGGCAAATGAAATGCAAGAGGACTGCTAGTCCCTTCCCTAGGTGTACTTATGTTCTTTCTGGCAGATGTTCATCTGGCCTGTTGCTAGGAACCTGTAAAAAGGGAGTCTTCCAGACAATTTTTGCTATGCTTTGCTGTCCTTTTCTTTCTCTGTGTAGTCTGCCCTGAAATCCAACTTTGATCTTGCTGCATTACCCTTCTTTGTCTGTCTTAGAAAGGAGAAAATGTATTTCATTTCCTCTGATTTCTGCTGCTTGCTGTGAGACCATTGATTGTTCTGCCTTTGCTCCCAACGCCAGGCAGGCTCCAGCCAGTTCAGCTCTCTTTTGAGATATGTTTCCTGATTACTCCTTTTGCTCTTTCCTAAACTTCATTGAAAAGATGCTTACTTTTTTTCTTCAGTGACAGATCAAAACTTGTCAGAATGCTACAGCCAAGGCTCTTCCAGTTCTGAACAGAGGGAGGTGTTATTTCTTTCCTGGCTCTCCTCACAGGCTGCTGTTGTCATTTCTTGACATTGTTACCACACTCAGCACTCTGCTTAAACCCCAGATCCTCTTTTGGGGAGCTACTGCCCAAAACGTTGTGCTTCAGTCTGTGTTCTTGCAGTTCAGCTCCAAGAGTATTCATTTCACATGGTCTTACTGTTTTGTTTTTCTTTTGTGTTGAACCCTGTATGTCAATGTCAGAACCATTTTGATTGCCAGCGCCTATTCCTATGACCCAGGAGATAATTAGGCTTATTGAATTTGATTTGTGCTTGACATATCCATGTTGTCACACCTTATATCCTTCTTATTTCCCAATGCTTAAAATGGGGGAATTTTTACTACATCTATGACACTGTTTTTTATGTGTTACTGTGTTAGCCACTTCTTCCTTAGGATCTTCTTAGTGAAGACTGATGCCAAAAGCAAGGCACATTCCAACTTTCTGAGCCTTTTTTTGCAGTAACTTTTCAGTCTTAAATACGATAACATTGCAAGTGTTTGGTTCTGGCTATTTAAGGAGAGTATTCTTTTGTTGTCACTAAAGCATCCTACTGGCTTGCAGCTTGCTTAATATAATTTTATCTCTTGACCTTTTTGAACTTGCTTTTGCATGTCTGTATGGTTTTATGCCATTTTATATCTGTTCCAATAACAATGATTTGTTTTCACTTGTTGTTATACTTTCAAATGATCATGGTGGGAATAGCAGATATTGATTGTGAGGTTCCCAGGGCAGCTGATGGGAAATTGCCCACAGACTAAGGGAAGCTTGTGGATCTAAATACATTTACTTTTAACCCGCTCATTGCCCTGTCACTGTGCTGGTGGATTACTCTCCATTGAGGAAGAGAATTTGTATCAGCTGTGTGTGAGAAACAGATTCCTCTGAGGAAGGGAAGGAGTTAATGCATTTTGAAATATGGCACTGAATCAGGATTGCATTAATTGACAATGTAAATCCATCTCATATCCCTGCATCATTAATAAGGATGTGCCTCACTCAGATCAGGTCTTACACAAATGTTGGCCTGGGTGGATACTAAGTTAAAATGTATTCACTTCTTGCACGGATTTTGATGGAGCTTTGGTGATGTAGGGCAGGCAGGAAACTGGCTTGCCAATGTGGCATTAGGAGTGAAAGCCTAGAGCCAAATCATCATTTCATCAGCTGAAATACAACTCCAGTGCAAATTCGGTAGCTCTGCTCTTCAAACTGATCCACAAAATCTCTGTTGGACTGCTGAATTGCTTTTGGTCAGCACCATAACTTGTATCTCTAAAAATGCAGATGTCTGTAGTCATTGTTGTTTAAGCCAGATAGAGTAATTTACTCATTCATCTTACACCTAAAGCCGTGAAATCAAGTTGAAAATGTAACTGGACACATTTTCATTCAACGGAGGTACAAAACAGTGAAAAATAAAGATCCTCTTCTGTAAAGGTCCTTTAATCCAACCTGCAAGTGGAACAGATGCCACTTTACACCAGGGAATTTGGATCATACTGCAGAAACTTGCAGTGACCTACTTCTTTGGTTCTAATAGGTTTCATTTATACCTTAAGGCTATGCTGGACATCATCGTTCTCCTTGAAATCCCAGCCAACAAATAGTAAAGAAGTTCAAGAAATTATGCCCGTAGCAAGCTATTAAAAGAAACACAGAAAATACTCAACCAGGGTACTTGTCCTTCCTATTTCTAAGGAAGGACAAGTTGTTAAAAGCCTGAGAGAATTTCCTGATCAAGTCAATCCTTTATAATAGCTTGAGAAGCTCACCTCTACCCCATCCACAATTTACTCAGTGGTGTTGCTGAGTGTAAAGGGAAATATTTGCCAGCTTTAGATCTCTTGGCTCTGCTTTCATCTGACCATCTAAACTCGTATGGAAATCAGGTCAATTTCATTCTGTCCTGGCCAGCCTGCCCCCAGCCTTTTTCTGCCTTGCACCAGGAGGTGTTCTGGCACACTGTGATTTTTGGGCATGTCAGGAGTCACCTAGAGCACTTCTATATGTGCCAAGCTTGCATTTGTTAGAGAAAATATGAGCTTGATGTGCTTGGAAGTGGGTCTGGACCCCCTTTCTGTTCCACAGGAGCAACGGTGGGAATTGTCTGGTGTCTGGGTTTTACCCTCTGTAGGAGAACTTCTGGTTTGTTTTACACTTCATCTCTGTGAAGTGCTGTTGTGACAGTTGATCTGCAGTGTTCTGGCATTGTTCCTACCAATTCTTCAGAGTTTTGAGGTTTCATTTCCTACCCTTTTTACATTGTCTATCAGTCTAGGTCAAAGCAGTCCATATTGATTGTTTCCTCGATTACCAATATTTTCTAGATCTGATGGCTTTTAACCTTTCCTCTTTAACCAGCTTCTTCTTCATTATGAAGTGTATATATCCCCTGTCTAATGTAACTTTGCCTCCTTAGGATGTTTTAGTGTCTAGCTTGTGAGAGCACAGGTCAGATGCATGCTGAGGGAGGCAGGGTTCTGGAGTCTGTACCATGCAGCAGCATTCCAGTGCAGTACGACAAACACGACTCAGATTGCCCAGTGATCTGTATTGTGCTGCAGCATAATACCTGCATCTCTGAACCTGACATTCTGTGTTCTTTAATGTGGCTGAGAATATCTGCTTATTGGAGCTCAATGTCAGCTACAAAACCAAATTATAGAATACTCAATTTTCATTTATTTCTGCACTGTTAAATGGAACATGTTTAAAAAATCAGGTATTTTTCCACAGAATGGCGAACCCTCTGCTTCAAAAAGCAGTTACAAGTCACTTGGGGGTAAAGGTACATACAGAGGTGAAGAAAGCAGAGAGATTTAATTTTTTGCTGCTAATGCTGAATGAAAGAACAAAGTACATTCAGCAGGACTGCCAATACAGTCTGTTATGGGTGCTGCCTATAATAAAATCTGAGATAGACATTTCACATTTTAGTCCATTGTACTATCAATTCTATAGACTCACGCTAAATGTAACTGATGGTTCATGGAAAGCCCTACAAAGAAATAATACTAGAAACTTTTCATATGAGATGGTTTTCAAAGCCATTAATTGTTATTTAGTTCAACAATATATATGATATGCCACTACACTTAATTATATTAATTATGTATAATGACTCTGACAAAAGACATACCACTTCCATTACATAGCAAAGATGACTCCATCTGAGGAATGCAAAGCTGCAAGGTGAAAGGAAAGGCTATCAAAGAAAACTAGGGAAAAGAGAAGGAAAATTAGAAAGGAAGTGGTAAGGAAGAGAGAGCTCAAAAGAAACGAAACTGATGAGAACAGATATGGCTTTTCATTACTTTTATAGTTGTCCTTTTTATTTCACCATACTGTGCTTGTACATAACTACAATTCATAAAATCATAGAATCATTTAGGTTGGAAAAGACTTTTAGATCATTCTATTCTATTCTATTCTATTCTATTCTATTCTATTCTATTCTATTCTATTCTATTCTATTCTATTCCACGCCACGCCACGCCACGCCACGCCACGCCACGCCACGCCACTCCATTCCATCACTCATTGCTGCTGTGAGTCATTCTGAAATACAGATAAGAAAGAAAAGGATAATGCAGTAAGAGGACTTCTAGCTCTGTGCCAACAGCTTGCTTAGCTGCTGCACAGCCTTGACACAGTGAATGAAAGTAAGTTGTGTAATCATGTTTAACAGAAGTGTGTTCTGGTAACCAGTGGGCAATGCTGAGGGGGTAAGGAAGTGCATTTGACATGATACTGCTGCACAATGGCTATGGCTAATGCCTGGTCAGGGTCTTGGAGTATTTCTTAGCAACGGGTAGGTAACAGTCCCTAAACCCATTCAGTGTGGGAGACCACATCCCCGCAGCTCCAGGAATGCTCAGGCTGCCTTCAGCTCTGCAAGCACCTAGAGGGAGATAATCCATGATGCTTAAAAGCCATATTGTCACAGTGGATCTGCCTAAAATGGTGTGATGCAGAAACTAGCTTCACAGGCTAAACCCTCTTTAATATCACTGCTGCAGTAGAAGCTTTAATGGGGAATAAACAGGAGCTACCTTTTCTCTTGGCATTCTCCTGTGGCTGGGTATGGTGATCTGTGCCATTTTGTTTGCTCAGTGTTCACAGCTGACCCATTCTCTTAGAGCTAAATTGAAGGGAGATCACAGTAGTCTTACAGCTGTTTGTAGATAACAATAGCAGCACTATTGAAAGTGTCAGATGTGTTTTCTCCCTGATTGTTACCAGCATTTTAACTGGGCAGATGTTCTTGGGTAAAAAGCTGCTGCTGGCTTAAAATGGGCAGGATAGGTGGTTTGCCATAACCCCCAGCAGTGCCTTCCAGCCTTCCCTTTCAGTGACTCCATTAACCCAATCTGCAAACTCTTTGGAGCAAAAAATGCCAAGAACTATAAAGAACTGTGATGTGGCTGTTTACTAGGACAGCTCCTTGAAATACTGGAGCTCAGTGTTGAAGCTGATGGCAGTAGATAGATCTAAAAAGGCTTTGAGCAGCACAATGATTTCACTCAAGACTTTAACAAGAGTGTTAAAGCCAGCTTTGAGCATTGACAGAAAGGTCTAATAGACAATAATAATAGAAGACATTAAAATTGGTGAACTTAGAAAATCAGCTTTTTTCTTTTCATTGGATGCTGTGGTAGCTGCTGCAGAAGGGTAGATAAGAAGGAAGCCTGAAGTTATTGTTTCATATTGAAATAATCAATCTATTTCTGTGGGGTTTTCATATTACCAAAGCTGAAAATGTGCAGCATATTTGTCACCTGTATTTGAGAGTTTGCAGTATGCCTTTGGCAGTTCTTTTGTGAGAATTGGTACTCAGGTTTCTTATTTTCTGTTTCTATGACAATTGTGTAGTTGGGTTTTTTTTCTTAAGTCAGCTTAACTTCATTTTAGGCAAAAGGTTTCATTCATTTTCTGCACTCATTGCTAAATAGAGGTGGTGGAATATTAGTAACAATAGGTGAAATAGGTCCCAGATTAATCATAGATTTGTCATTAAACATTATTTCACATAATGCTATTCTGCCCCTGTGTTATGAGTCATCTCTGAAACTTTGTTGTGTCCAAAGATTCTGAGGGAAATTATTCAAATAGCAGTGAATTTGTCTGGAGATGCTTTAAGTTCAAGTGCTGATAGCTGTCTCCTATTCCTGTCCCAACAACTGGGAGTCAAGAGCTGGGATCTTTATAGTGCTCTCTGCCATTAGCACTGAAGGTAAGATGATGAAGGTAGCAGACACCTGTGTCAGCCTCCATCTGCCTATTTCCCACAGAAATGCCTCCCAAGCAGAAAGACACTTTCAAACCTTGCTGTGTTGATCCAGACTGACACCTTTGAAAAGAAAATACCTAATACCTGTGACTAAAGCTCTGCAGCTAGCCCCTGACAGCTGATAACTGTGGAGAGGATAATTTCAGCACGCTGTCTGTAGGAACTTTGAGTCCATCTTCTACTATTTTTACAGTGCTATCATCGGACAAAATCTTGCAGCTCTGTTGCAAGGTTAATATGGAGAAGTGAACAGCCCAGCAGCAGGCTGGGTCATTTTGATCTGAAGCTGTGTAGAGGACAAATCTTTTCATTAGCATAAAATTGTACTTAATTTTGATGGGAGGTTTTCTGGCTTCTCAAGGAACAGAGATGGGAAAATAATGTAGCTGAGTAAATGGAGTTCGAGTGTAAGGTTATAATAAACCAGAAAGTTAATTCCTCCAGTTTCAGGGTTAATTCTAAGGCTTCAGTACAGCTCTGAATCTAATGGGTCAAATTATTTTTAAATGTGAGTAGAGAGAAGCTGGAAAGAATATGAAGGGTAGTTGCATCAACATCTGCATCAGACTGGAGCATAAATCCAGATCCATTACACAGAAAAATATTGTGTATAATTGAGATGCAAGGAGGAAAGAGAAACACTTGTCCTGGGAGAAGAGAATTTCTTCCACCCTCAGGCTGTAAATTCAGCCATTTCCCAAACAGCAAATTGTCTTTTTCCATCCTCCCCTGAAGCTGAAGCTCAGAACTGTGGTGATAAAACAGAAGGTATTTTATTATGTACTGAGTGGTGAATGTGTTCCTAGCATTGTACAAACAAGTGAGAGGACACAGAGCTTACCCTAAGGACCTTGCAATGTAGGTTAGACACAAGCAAGAGCTCAGGCACATTCAGGCACGTTAAAAATTGACTGACGGCACATACCCAGGGTGGTGAGGAAGTTTTGGAGTCTTTACAGAGGTTAAATCTGAAAGGCTTTGAAGAAAGAGGGAGGAAGGAGAAATACTTTCAGGAGTGATTGATGAACTAGATAATATAAAAATGGTAGTACTCAGATGAGCAGGGAACCAATCCCTGCAGTAACTGAACACCATAAAATGCCACCAGCTTGGGGCAGGGGCGGTCAGCAGAGAGGAGAGCAGTAATGCAAAGGCCTACGAGGAGACGATTCCAAGAGACAGAAACAAATTTTGTGCTCTAGGTAAAGCAGCAAAAGCAAAGCAGAAGGAAAGAATTGCTTAATTGCTTTTCCCAGAAAAGTCTTTAAGAGCTGTTAAATGTGGCTGTAATACCACAGGTAATCTCCTGGCACTTGGTTTTCTCTCTGTGAACACAAAACACAACAAATGGAGATGAAAATGATAGAACAGGTTGCATTTTGATGGGGAAAAAATTCCTTTAATCAACCTTTCATCTGCCTTGTCTCTGTGTGAAGCTAAGTGGAATATTAAAGTTCTTGCTACTATGGAATTTTTTCATCTTTTTCCTAGTCTGTTAGTATAAAACTGTCCTAAACCCATTTACTAATCATCTGTTAATAACTTTGTGACATCAGTTAAGCAAATATTTCCAGAAAGACTTATTTGCCCTCCCAAAATTTGTCTTTGCTGTCTTTGCTGTCTTGCTTTAATAATGTTCTTTATTCAAACTGTTTTAACCAGATACATTTCTCACTCCCATTTAATTCTGGGCCTTTAGAAATTCCCCTTTAGTACAAGATTTGATAGCAAAGGCTAGTATACAACTACTAGTAGGGATTATTCAGTTTGGATGTTAGAGAGAAGTTCTTCCCTATGAGGGTGGTGAGACAGTGGCACAGGTTGCCCATGGAGGTGGTGGCAGCCTCATCCCTGGAGGTTTTGAAGGCCAAGCTGGATGTGGTTGTGAGCAACCTGCTGTAGTGTGAGGTGTCCCTGCCCATGGCAGGGGGTTGGAACTGGATGATCCTTGAGGTCCCTTCCAACCCTGACAATTCTGTGAAAACTCAGAGCAATAGTTTTTTTAATGGGATGAGACCAGCCTCCTTCAGAAAATGAACGTATGTCCAGACTCCAGCCCAAGCAAACCTCAGCCTAACTAAAACACACCATCACCTTCTCAGTTATACATGCAAACTGCAGTCAAACTCTTCTTTGAAAAAGCTCTTAGAAGTCCATTTTTTCCTTCATAATAATTTTAAGTTTCCAAATTTGATGTATCACCAGGGTTAGTCCCCACTAGATAGAATACTCTGAATTTATTTCAGGCTGAAACACAGAAGCTGACCTTTAATGACTTTGGATTTTGAATATACAATAAATTTAAGGCAGAGATTGATTGTACAGATGTGCCTGTAGTTTTTTTACTGAAGGAGCACAAAATATCCTCTTCATGATGACAGAAGAAAATAATTCAAGGGATCTGAAAGCTGTTACAAAAACCTCTGGGAAACAGAAATGTCAGAATATGTTAATAGATATCTCTAAAAATGAATCTCATTCCTGCCATCCTTCTATTCCAATTTTGTCCACCGTTCTTTGCACTTCCAGGCAGAATAAATTCAAGATAACCATTTAAGAAAAACATTGCTTTGGATCTAACATGGCTTTCATCATCCAGAATTAGCTGAAAACATCATCCATGACAATGGATGAAAAGGTAACTCTCCGGATTAAATGTGATACAACTGATCTTTCTGAGCAAGTCCATGGGAATTAAGACACTCCAATTTCACAGCAGTTATTGTCTGTGGAAATGCACCTGAGAAACACAGACCCCAAGGTTTTAGTGCATAGCCAAATCTATGTGGAAAGTTTTCAGCAGGAGTAATCTGGGTGATGATGACGATAACAATTTCTGTTCTCTTCACCTGTGCTGTTTCGTAGCATCTGGATTCACTGTGTCAGGACTTGTAAAACCACACAGAGCAAGAGCAGATTTAAAAGTCTGTGCCTAGGATTATATTGCTTATCCTGCTTGATGAGCTTGGTAGAGTTCGCAACAAATGCAGTCAGTTTAATTAGTTCTGGCTAAATACCCTGCAGGTAAAGTTTTCTCTGTGTCTCAGTTATACAAAAGAATTTTTAAAGGCTGACCTGGCCTGTTTAACTCAGGCCATACTTAGTCATAAGAGAACATTTGATTTCTTTCAAAACCACCAAAATTCAGGAATCAAATTTCAAGCCATTTCATAAATCAGATAATATATAGACACTTAGCACTCTATGATAACATCTGACTACTGAATTTAAGAGAAAACTGACTGATGAGTAATCCTGAAGGGAAGAGGTAGTTAAATAGTGTGAGTTTCTTTTTCTGCCTCCCCAAAGACCTGTGATCTCTGTGAAGCAGCTGAAAAAGTTTCCAAGTAGAACCCCTGAATTTGTTCTGCTCCTTGTCAGAAACCCTCAGTGCAACGCTTCATGTCAACACCTGTGCTGGCAGCTTGGTGGCTATGAAAGCAGTGAGGAGTGTAGCTGAACACATAGGAGCCTCTGCTGTGTATAGGTTTCTAGTTAAGGAACAGGCAATAAGAAGCTTCATTTGGAGGCAAAGCTGTGTGGATGACAGGAGAGTGTCTCTGGATAGCTGAACAAGGCCATACTTCTTCTAAGCAGGTGTGCCTGTGCCTGCCAGCTGATTCCTCTCTGGCTCTATGTGTGCAGAGTGGAGTGGCTCCACAAGCGTGCAGCAGAGGCAAGCCGGGCATGGCCAAGGGGCAGCTGATGGGCATTTCTGACATGAGAAGTCTGAGCAATGCTCCCTGCTGAGCTGTGGCAGTTCATGCATGTGCTGATATTTATTTCAAACCTGGCACTAGGCCAGCTCGTGCCTTACTGAAGATTTTCATGGCTCTGACAAACAGACTCACAGAGCTGATGAATCTTCCTTGGTGGTAGGGTAGGAGAACATCTCACTTTCCTTTTTAAATATTCTTATGCTATCAATTAGCCCTTCTTGGGGCTTCTCTGTTTGACTGAATTCTTCCTCAAAATTCTTCCTGATAAAGTTGTAGCTAAGTATTTTATGTGACTGGGAGAGGGCCTGTTGCTAAGTGCCCACAGCTCACACTATGGCCTTGCTGAGCTCATTCAATGCCAGTAATATTATTTCAGCCAGGTTGCATCCAGTAAAAAGATACTGCTCTGTTTGCCTCATTCAACTTACCTACTTGAAGATTTACTACTGCTGCTTCCTGTATTCCATCATTCTTTTGTTAGGGATTCAAAAAGTTCAGGTTGGAGATAAGAAAGTTCTTGTTCTATTCCTGCAGCTTTCAGCATATTTAATGACTGATGTGACATCAGCGTAATTCTGGAAGGTGGATTTATGTGCATATAGTGTCACTCAATTTTCTGTGCAGAGTACAGTCTTGTTTTTAGGCTGTAAGTCAAGTGTAGCTGAGATGGGAGAAGATGGTCAATATATTTTCCTATAGACTGGAGGAAATGCACAAGCCAAGGAAACATCTCCTTCTACCTCAGAACAGGTTTAGCAGAGCGGGAAGCTCATCTTTCAGTGTTGGGTGCCACAGTTAATATTAGAGAGAAATGTAGTCTGGCTTTCTGTAAGAAATAACAAATACATAAGAGCTTGAGGAAATTTATTAGAAATTCAAAATTATTCCTGTCTACTTCTGCCCTTTTCTTGACAACATTATGATGATTTTTTTGAGTTATGCACAAACCCATCACAAACTGCCACTGAAATTGAAGTGTCAAAAAACTTCTTGTACCCTTGATTAAGGGTTTATGACAGATATTTGAGTGATTTTCCTAGCAAAGTATTTTCCATCACAGCAAATAACAACAGACTGTTACAGAAAACGAGTCCTGCTAGGTGATGACTGTTTAAAGGAGAAGAAGAATGTGCAACAGTTCTTGCACATTTGTAATCTTAAATTTCTCAGGTATACTCCTTCAGAGTCACATAACCCTGTCAACTGTAACACACCAGAAGTATAGTCTAATCAAAATGCTGCTAGGTTTTATGCTAAAGAAAATAATAGAGGAGAATTCCCTTCCTGAGGCAAAGGAGAAATGAGACATCAGACAGCCTTGTCACTTTTAGCTAGAGTGCTTGTTCTGAAGGCATTCTCCATGTTTTCCTTCGCAAAGTGGCTCTTTACATCTCTAATTTGCTAGAATTATTGTTGCTTTATTTAAATTATAGAATCATTATTGCTTTATTTAAATGAAGTTACCATTGAGTGTTTCCAAATTAATGAAGGAAAGGAATATTATAAGGTATTGCAAAAATTGGTTAGTTTTTTTGCCATGCCTAGGGAAGCTTAGTTCTTTTTAATTAGACTAGAATTGGCCAACTAAGTAATTCTTTTACTTTAGTTTGTTTTCCCAGCTCTGTTTGAGGGGTAAGTGTCTGGGCAGAATGAAATGGAGAATGAAAGCATCACCTTATCCAATCTTCAGTCGAAACAATGAAAATACTACTTCAGGCCAAGATTTCAAACATGGAGTAACAACTAAATGTCTAATTCTTCAGGCAGATAGGAAATATGCTTGTAAACTGGGAAAAAGCTAATCTTCTAAACCCAGAGAATAGGCAGTTTGTATGTGGCACAGAGGAAATGAAATGTGCAATTCTGGGTATCTCATTGGAAAGCTTAAATTCAGTTGCCTTAGCTGAAAAGAAGTCATCTCCCTTGCCTCTGTTGTACTGTCTTACCCCATCCCATGCCACAATGTATCTTAGTAGTGTGGCATCACTAATGATTTTGGTTAATAATTGGGAGGAATTACTGCATTTGTGCAAGCCAGACACATTGAAAGAAAAGCTTGTTGTCACCTTGCTGTAAGTGTCCTCAGGTAATCTGTGAATGTTGAAACACTGGTGGCCTTCTGTGGCCTTCTCAGAGGGCATGCTGCATAAAATGCTTTAAAATAAAAAGAAATGTCTCAAGTGGTTCCCACCTCTCTAAATAATGTCATGTCTGCAGTGATCTCCTAGCTGTCTGCACTGAACACCTTATGAAACAACTGTTACAAGAGAAAAGACAGCTAATAATATCAGAAACTAATAGTTTATTCCTGACAGCATTGTGCTTAATACCTTTCAGAGCTCCTTAGCAGGTGAAAATATTATCAAGTACATGTCTTACTAAAGTGCTCAGAAGTGCTCGGAGGTGCTCTTAAACCCCACTGTCAGGTTCATACCCAACCAAACTTCAGCTTAACTGCAGCTTAAAGCCAGATAGCTTACCTGTTGATCATTGTAACCTCCTGCCCTTGTCAGGCAGACTTGCCAGAGAATAAAAAGGAATTTCTGGCTCAAGCTGCTGAGTTGGTGGGCAGGTGACCTTCCCCTGCTGGCAGCATGTGTTAAGCAGCAATGAAGTGGCAAAACAGAAACAACGGCTTTTTGATTTCTGTTTTCCCCCAAACCATGGGGGATCTGTAGAAGTCAGGCACCCACAGTCTAACATCCCACAGAGTTACCCAGCCTTATGCTGGGGCCTTTATTTATCAAAGCACAGGGTGCTGAAATGACCACTGACATGAGAATGGATTGAACAGGCATTCTGTGTGCATCCATCTCTGTAACACAGAAGGAACAGCTTGGAAATGTGCAAAGCAAAAAATAGATTTGAAAGGAATATTTATCAAAGCAAATGGATTGACTCAATTTGAAGTCCTCATTTTTTTTGGTAAATTCCCTCTGATTTCCAATGCTGTGTGCTGTATGTTGCTTACTCTGTGGCAGACAGGCCCAACAATCAATTTCTTTACAGCAATATAAATGAGTGTTTCCAAGTTAAGCGTGGCTAATGCAGCTCTGCTTAATATTGCTGCTGTTATTCTCTCAGGCCTCTACCCCCTTCTAATACATTAACTTAATATATCAAGGTGCTGTGCACTCAGAGCTTTGCTTTCCCAATATGCTAACATCTTGATTTACCCTTCTGTCTGTGATTTATGGAATGTGCTGCTGCTGCTGCTGTGCTGTAATGGATGGCTGCACTGGAGCACTGCACAACTTGGTGGTGACATCTCATTTCATAGGAGACATCATGACAACAACACAGGCATGGAGAAGAGCTGACAAATGTATTCTTAATCTGTGTTTTTCCTGTCTTTCTCTGACATCTCTTTATAGACTGAATGGCTTTCCCTGTAAAATCTCACTGGTAACACCTCTTCTTGAAAGTTCACTTCTGCCTGCCTCAGGGGTTCCACTGCCCCAAGAAGTGAGGAGAATGTGTTGGCACATGCACATACTGCATGCCCAAGTGCAGATGCAAATACAAAACTCCTTAAATTAGGAGGCAGTTGTGCACTTCAGAGGGCTAAGGAAAGTGTGTCATATCCCATGGTAACTGGAACGTTAAACTATGGTGTTTTCTTGAAATGAAAGGATTATTGAAGGCCTTTTTCCTGTGTGTATCAGAAAGATAACATGTCTTGACACTTCTGCAAGACTGGACCAAGTCCTGCAGTTGCAGAAGTATAGAAAGGACCACACTGACAAGGCTAAGGCTGATGGCTGCAACACATCCTGAGTTCATTTATGAATGTATCTCTCATTGTGTTTATACTTAAAACAGCAAACAAGTATTTTAGAATGGTTAGTTTAGGATCATGGATTCTTCATTGACTTAAAAAAAGGTACATAAAATGCTTAAATGATCAAAAGTATACAACAGTGAAATGCCCATCATCTTACCTCAAATGAGTATGGTAGAACTGGTAAGTTCAGGCAAGGATGGTGTCTTGCGTGGCTTAAACAGCTTTTATTCAAGCAGATTATAGATAAGTCTCACTCAGGAAAGAATCCTCTGGCACGTAACCTCTTCTTCGTAAAAGCCATGACAAAGACCAGGGATAGTTTAGGGGAATAATAATTTAGCTTCTCTAACAATGGAATGGACTTTAAAGGAAGTAACTAGCAGTAGGTTTAAAATAAGCAAAAGGAATGAATTTCACACATAAACAAACCCCATCATTAAACTGCAAATCTGATTGTCAGAAGAACTGAAAAATGCAAGACTACAAACAAGTTCAGGAATAGATTTGACAAATTCATGAAAAATAGATCCTCTGGCAATGGCAAACACAAAATCTTTTGGTACAAGCTATGAACAGGCAGTTCCCCAAGTGGAGTTTGGAAGGGAAATGGGAAATGCCAAGGAGAACATTGTTATTGTGGGAAAATTGCTGGTGTCATCAGCAAAAAGATACTTGCCTGACAGACTTTGTGCTGACCCTATACTGCCATTCTGCAGCCATTCCTTCTGGCTCTTGCCCTATCTTTAGTATCTCATACCACTTTAAGGGTTGTCATTAAAGGCTTTTTTTCTCAAAGTTGATCTTAGAACTGATCCTGTAGTGACCACTGTGTCTATAGGAACAAACATTTGGAGAGTGTGAATTAGAAAAGGGTGTCCTACCTCATAAAGTGGTAACTCTTATCAAGCAAATGGAAGATAAAGGTCCTAAACATCTTTTGGCCTTCAAAGGATGGTGTAATACATATAAAATGAATGCTTCAGTTCCATGAATGGAGCAGATCTGTGCTTTGTATCAGAACCTCTGTTAGATTATCAAAATTGGTTCTGGCTGTGTTGATGTAACCTGATTTTTTTTCCTCAGAATTTCCTTGAAACGGAATGCTTTACAAGAGCTGTGTCTGTAATTTGATTCTGATCAGCATGGTCAACAAGAGCTCAGGTTATTCTAGAACCCTCTAAATGACAGTGCTTATTGACATTAATGCTATGTTTTACATCAAGATATTACAGAATTACTTCAAGATTTTGATGGAATTTTAAACAGTCTTAACGGCTGTCTGAAGGCCATTTATGTGTGCAGCATGTTTTTATTAGGTGAAGTCACCCCAGCAGTGTCAGTGTTCTGGGACAAATGGTACTGAGACAGTAAAGTCAGGAAGACTGAAGCCCCCATCCCACTCTGGGGTGGGTGCTAAATGCCAGTCACTTGCTTGTCATGGCCTGTGATAATGCACTCTAGAGCTTGCCAGAATACAGTCTGGCTTGGACACTGTCACAAGTGTAAAGGGAAGTACAATTTTTTTTACTGTTGCTGTTGGTTTCCAACATTTCCTTACATTTATTACAAAGAGAAGTATTTCAGAAAAAGCTAATGTGTTCTGAGCTTCTATTGGCTGTTGTGACAGCCTCAGAAATACAGATTTGTTCTAGGCTTGCAGCATAAAGATGTATCAGGAATTACGATGGTGTCTGTGCAACTACAGTCTTAGATGTCATCAAGTTTAGAGAAACTTCTATTTGAGATAAAATATCCAACTTTCTCAGAATCACAGAATCAATAAGGTTGGAAAAGACCTCAAAGATCATCAAGTCCGACCTGTCACCCAAGACCCCATGACTACTAAACCATGGCACCAAGTGCCACATCCAATCCCCTCTCGAACACTTCCAGGGATGGTGACTTCATCACCTCCTTGGGCAGCACATTCCAATGGCTAACAACTCTCTCTGTGAAGAACTTTCTCCTCACCTCCAGCCTAAACCTCCCCTGGCACAGATGGAGACTGTGTCCTCTTGTTCTGGTGCTGGTTGCCTGGGAGAAGAGACCAATCCCCTCCTGGCTACAACCTCCCTTCAGGGAGTTGTAGACAGCAATAAGGTCTTCCCTGGGCCTCCTCTTCTCCAGGCTAAGCAACCCCAGCTCCCTCAGCCTCTCCTCACAGGGCTGTGCTCCAGCCCCCTCCCCGAATTTGTTGCCCTGCTCTGGACACGTTCGAGAGTCTCAATGTCCTTCCTAAACTGAGGGGCCCTGAACTGGACACAGGACTCAAGGTGTGGCCTAACCAGTGCAGTGTACATGGGGAGAATGACTTCCCTGCTTCTGCTGGCCACACTATTCTTGATGCAAGCCAGGATGCCATTGGCCTTCTTGGTCACCTGGGCACACTGCTGGCTCATGTTCAGATGGCTGCCAATCAGCAGCTCTCCAGCCACTCTGACCGCAGCCTGTAGCGCTGCATGGGATTGCCGGCACTTGGACTTGTTGAATGCCATCCCATTGGACTCCGCCCATCTGTCCAGCCTGTCATGGTCCCTCTGGAGAGCCCTTCTACCCTCTACCAGATCAACACCTGCTCCAAGGTGTTCTTTATCAGGAATGTCGAACTGCACTGCCCTCCAGTGTTCTGTGAATTAGCCATTGACAATAAATCTAAAGAAAGATGTATATAAAAGTTATCACTAATGGCAAGCAGCCTTTATGTGGGCAAAATCTGTGATGCCAGCCAAATCCCTCACTGGAAGGGAAGAGTTAAGATGTTTTGAGTGCTGCTTTAGGTCAGCTGAAAGCTACCTTTGGTCAATAGTTACTTAGAGGCATATCCACCAGATGTCTGCAGGGCATCTTGAAGAGTGTTACAGTTTGAAAGGGGAGCTTAAAACCTAGATCCTATGTTGTTTATAAATTGTAAACATATATCCATATTGTACATATGCTGTATGGTTTGTGCATATTCACTATATTTCATTTCTCTAGATTGTAGTTTGCTTGTAAATAGAGCTTCATTTGCTTCCTTCCCTAACTGAGCTGGACTGGCAATTTATTTTGGGGGATAGTTTCTCCAAACTAGTTGGGGGGCTGGGGGTGTGTGTGTGGAATTTCAACCCACTGCAAAGAGTTTTGTTAACACTAGTTCTGAAGCAAAGACTGAAGGGATGTTAGGAAACTTTTCCTCTCATTCCTAGAGGCTTCTCCTCCTTAGCTGGACACATGCTGTCCAAGCAAGGCACACATACTGTCAGATCTTCTGCTGCCTGTTGCTGTTTTACCTCTGTTGGAGAGCAGAAATTCTTCTTCACTGGACTTTAGTAAGAACTGGATTTGAATAGTCATTTGTTCGCCTGCTCTCACCATTACAGTGAGCCCTGTGTTGTTCCTGCTTAACAAATGTCTTCTCACTGCATTTAAGTCTGGCACAATGATTCTTGACAACCTTTTAAGAATAAATACCTGAGATTAACCTATTTGTTCTTCCTAGAGAAATATTCTGCTTTCCTCTGTTCTTTTAAATAATTTACTTCCTATTCAGGCAAAGTTTAACTAATGTATTACTTCCGTGACTCTCTAATTAAAGAGCAGCCCAACACTTCACAGAAGCCTTTCAGTTCTACTTCATGAATAAATGAATATTCTCTACACTTTCAGATAATTCCAAGTCTTACAACACTTTGCTATAAGGACGTCAGTGAATGCACTGTCGCTGCTGATGGCATAAATGACTACAAAGCTTTCTCTTCAGGGTACATGAAAGGCAGATTTGATTCAGGATCTGTCAGCAGCTTTTATTTAAGGCCTCTTCCTCTATGTTTCCTTCATGCATGGCTGACTTTGAAGTATTTTTTCTGTATGTTATTAAAAAGCAAATGTTGCTGCCATTTTTTTTTTTTCAGAGCACACAAAGATACCATGTGAATAAGAGAGGCTATGTTTGCAAGTTAAAGGCTTCCATGAGCCACCAAAGAATGGTAATGTCACTCCTCCTGGCTGGAACGAGCAGTAAGGGACAAGAGTTTCCCCAAACACTGCAGCTGCTTTCCAGTAAACACACACATCAAGGCCTTTATAGGGCAGGGGAAGAACATTCACATCGTTGCAGTGAGAAATACAATTTCAGATGGTATTGTTGCATCTAACCAGAGCATAAAACTGGCAATGAGCTTTTGAGTTAAAAGGATACAGCTAAATGAGGACACGTTTAAGAGTGAGTGACCTAGCAAACTGTAGAGCAGGAGCAGTGCTGAGCTGCAGCCAGCAATCTCAGTTTGCTGTAGCAATGCTCTGGTGGCAGACTGAAAGCTGACTGCTGTGCTTGCCTGCCAAGTGCCCATCCCCTTCAGCACTGGAGTCTCTCTGTAAGTGAAGCTGAATGCTCTCCAATGAAGAATGGCCTCATTCTTACCCTCAAGCCAAATGCATCACCATGCTGCCTTGCCTGAGAGAGAAGAAATTAGACCAAATGTAAACAGGACAGCCAAAAGCAAAATAAACAGGAAATGCCAAGTCCTGACTACATCAGTAGAGCAGTGGTGTAGTCACTGTAATACAGGCAAGGTTAGCTAAGATATGGGTGACTCACAGAACAGTAGCCCAGCTGATGTAGCTGGGAAATTCAAAATGCTCCAGGACGTGGGAGGTTCTGACTTGGTTACAGATGAGTTCAGGCAGTGCGCACAAGCTGAGGAGCAGAGCTCAAGCTCTCCATCACATTCCCAACTTGCTGTCTTTTCATTGAGATACATTCTAATGTAGACCTGGCACTGAGAGCTCTAATATGGCAACATGCTGCATAGCAGTCCCCTGGGGAAACGCATGGGCTTGGTGCTCCCTGATTGAACCAGGTACTTGCAGGGAATAAATCTCTGTTACTACTGTTTATAAAGGAAGAGACAGCTTGTTGTTCTTCAAATGAACTGTCCACCAAACACAGCACTATTCCTTAGCACTATTCCTTAGTTTGAGAGTAGTTTCAGAACAGGTGTGTTTGTGTAAACCAAAAATTTTTTGCTTGCTGTTTTCTTTTACACGGTTTGCCTTAAGAGAGTTTACGCAGTTTGCCTGAAGAGAATACCTGGGTGGGAATGATACTTGCTGCCCTCTAGAAGGAATTGTTTATCCTGACTGCTGAATGAAAAGGCAGGAGAGGTGATGAATGAGGCTCAACACTGGAAAAATGTCTCCACAAAAGGCTTAGCACTAGAGGAATAACTTCCCAGAAATTCTGTAGTGGCAGCACAAATAGTGAAGCAGGGAGTACGAACAGGAGTGGAGAAAGGTTGAACTTCCACAGAAGTATGAAGGAGTGAGTATCTGCACATCCTCACCTAACTATAACTGTGGTAAAGGGAAATGCACATTTTGCTTTGAGCTTCAAAGGGAATCTGGCTGAAGAAGGATGACTTTGCTGCTTGGAACAGCTGCTGTGTGCAGATTCCGAAGGAAAGCAGACAAGCCTGATATCCCCTGCAACTCTCCCCAGGGCTGTGTGGTAGCCTCACAGAAATATATTTAAGCTTCCCTCCTTAGCTGTCGCATTTGCCCTTACACCACATGGTGTAGGTGAGACAGTCACAGACTTTGGATTACCTGCACAGTTTTCTCCTTCAGCATCTGCTGGCTCTCCTGTTTTCTCAGTAGCAAACACTGCAGTCAAGTTGGGCAACTTGTTCTTGTAGGGTCAGACAAAGCTCCAACTCCAGTTGACATCTGATGAAATCAATTATGTCCTACGTTTCACACATGCCCCTTCAAGATGTGTTATGGCAACTTGTTTGACAGATCATGGAGGGAAGGACAAGACAAAATAATAGCTGATGGTAGCAGCAGCAGGAGGAGTGGAAGATCACAGGAGTTTTGTTTTTCCAGCTGCCTGTGATTTTTCTGAGACAGTAAACATGTCTTGATGGTATAACACATAAAACCTTCTACTTTCTGAAGTCAAGCCACTAAAAGAAAAAAAGCCACAGTAGACACTCTTGTTTCCCTTCCTGTTTCCTGCAATTCAGACTCTCAGTGTTTTGTTGGGGTTTTTTTCTGGGAAATTCATCTGAATTAAATACCAAACCATACAAGCTTCTCAGCTGTCATTTAAGAGCACATATTGCTGAGCTCAGCCTTTATGGAAACAACAGCTCTGAAATTTGTGTTTTACAGAAGGAGCAAAAAAAAAAGTATAAGCATAACATCTTCCCTTTGTAATAAAAACTATCATGGATCAGCAAATAATCTGAATTCTTCTGGGTTGGTTTTGAGGGAAGTTTGCCGATAATTTATCCATCAGTGAAACAAGTATCTTGACCAAAAAGGCACCGACTGAAGTATAGATGTTATTACTGTAAGCTGAGCTTACAGTATTATACAGTATATTACACTACTTTTCTCTTTTTTTTTTTTTCTTTTTCAGAAATAAATACAATTATGTGAATGTGTGAAGTGACCTTAACAAGGAAGCTGCAGGTGTTGGCTTGAGCAGGTGTGTGGCCATGGTTCCCAAGGTACTCTGACTGGTGTAAATTCAGTGCAGATGTTTTTTCATAGTGCTGGCATATCTCTGCACTTTAAAATAATGTATGAGCTTTATGCAAAATGGTTACAAAGCTCTGTGGTAGGCCTTGGGTTTGAGGACTCACATAGCCACATCCCCATCCTGTAAAGAAAACAGATGTGCACTGGGCTGTCCTTGGGTGAGCAATGGGCCTCTTGCTCCCACTTCACATTTTGCTGGTAGTAAACCTGGACACATGGTGGACCTACCACAGCTGATGTATGGAGAGCAGAGTGGATTACAGAATTCAAGTCTGAGCTGATGCAGGAGCTTTGATGTATTCTCTGATATGAAAACAAGCCCCAACAGCTGAGGCAATGCATGCAATTTTCGGTGGCCTTAAAGGAGAGGAAAAGGCTTTTGTCAGCTCTGCTTGGCTACCACTTACAGACAAACTGCTGTGTATACTTTAGTTTATTTAGGTGGAAACCCACCTGGAGCGTATGAGCATTTTCTCACTTTTACATCCTGTTTTCATTCTATTTGTTTATTATATTATTTTTCAACCACAATTTTAGCATAAGCTAAGGTTGCTGTGGATGTGCCTTGGTATCTGTGGAGTCTTTGTTTATTAATGAAGGCATTCTTATTTCTGTGCTCTTAGTGCAGTGGAGAGCTGGTATAACATCTTCTCACGAGAAAACCCTGAGCCCCATTTCAGAAATTTCAATGTAGAGGTCTCCAAAACGCCAAAAAGAGTTTTAAAGGCTCTGTAATCAGTACAAGGAACAAGGTCAAGTACACAACTTGTAATACTGGGGAAATGATAGAACAGAATAAACCAGGTTGGAAGAGACCTTCAGGATCATTGCTTCCAACCCATCAACCAATGCAACCCACCTAAACAACTAACCCATGGCACCAAGCACCCCATCAAGTCTCCTCCTGAACACCTCCAATGATGGTGACTCCACCACCTCCCTGGGCAGCCCATTCCAATGGGCAATCACTCTCTCTGTATAGAACTTCTTCCTAACATCCAGCCTAAACCTCCCCTGGCACAGCCTGAGACTGTGTCCTCTTGTTCTGGTGCTGGCTGCCTGGGAGAAGAGACCAACCTCTGCCTGTCTACAACCTCCCTTCAGGTAGTTGTAGAGAGCAAGAAGGTCACCCCTGAGTCTCCTCTTCCCCAGGCTAAGCAACCCCAGCTCCCTCAGCCTCTCCTCACAGGGCTGTGTTCCAAGTCCCTCACCAACTTCGTTGCCCTTCTTTGGACACCTTCCAGCAAGTCAACATCCTTCCTAAACTGAGGGGCCCAGAACTGGACACAGGACTCGAGCTGTGGCCTAACCAGTGCAGTGTGCAGCAGCAGAATGACCTCCCTGCTCCTGCTGGCCACACTGTTCCTGATGCAGGCCAGGATGCCATTGGCCCTCTTGGCTGCCTGGGCACACTGCAGGCTCATGTTCAGCCTACCATCGACCAGCACCCTCAGGTCCCTCTTCACCTGACTGCTCTCCAGCCACTCTGACCCCAGCCTGTAGCACTGCATGGGGTTGTTGTGGCCAATGTGCAGAACCCGGCACTTGGATGTGTTCAGTCTCCTGCCCTTGGACTCTGCCCATCTGTCCAGACTGTAGAGGTCCCTCTGCAGAGCCTCTCTACCACCCAGCAGATCAACTCCTGCCCCCAGCTTGGATACTACTTCTCTATCCCCAGTACCATGTTGACTTGCCAAATATCCTATGCTTTCATGCAGACCTAACTATCATCAGCAGAGTTAACAGTAATGATGGCCTTTGAAAGTTAAACCAAGAAATAAGGAAGCAGGGCTCATAAAAATAGGACATAAACTTTTAAACAGGCAATTTTACTCTGCACACAGCAATTACTCCTGTTGTCAGCAGGATGAAAATTTACTACCCTGGGAAGTCACAAAGACTTTGATGCATTCTTACAGAACACAGCATGAGATGCATCAGAATGATCCTGTCCTTTCCAGCAGCCTTCCCTCCCACTGCATGACACCACACCAGTGCTTTCCTCTGTGGCATGATGGCTGAGCCTTTTGCACAGTGCAGAGCTGAGCTGGGCTGCACACCAGAACTGCTTAGGACTATTGCAAAGCTGGAAGTCTTGTGTCTTGTCTGCCCATTTTAATCAAGGGCCTTTTGCATTGTTCTAGGGAATATATTGAGGAGTTCTTTTGGCAAGACTATTTCTCTCCAATGTCCAAATAGCCAATGGAGCAGATCAATGTTTTGCTGTGTTTCTGAGAAGAATCTGCCAAAGGTCCCTTGCCACCCAGACTCATGACTTCTCTGTGAATGTGAAGAATAGGAGCAAATATCCCATAGGTCAGAAGGGGAAGAACAGCCTTGTGCAGCACCCAACTCAGGAATGCTGCTGCACATCTGTTTGTGTATGCAGCTGAAGCTCACTGAGAGCTTGCGGTTCTGCCATAGAATTAAGTTGTGATGGGGGAGTGAGAATAAAGATTAACTGACCCCTGATACAGGAACACAGCTGTGGGATGTTGGTGTAATGTAGGAATGTTGAGGGTTTGGTGTCATCTGTGGCTGCAGCTCTTCAACAGCTTTGCTTGTTTTCTCAAGCTACCCAAGCCACTGGGTTTGGTCCTGGAAAACAGCTGCAGACATGTAAGGATGCTGGCGGGCAGTCTGGGCCAGATTTCAGAAGCATCTTGATCAGCTGTGGATTGTATGTCAGTTACCTGGGTATTTACTGACAGACAGTTTAGGCTTTAGTACTTTTCATTCTGAGTAAGGCAAAAAAAATCTTCTTCCCATTCCTAGTCCAGTATCCACTGGGTATCACCATTCTGTAAGGTCATGAAGATGGAGAAGTTAAACTGACAGGAATCAAAACATAAGTGTAATATTCACACAGATGTACAGAAAGTGACTCTGAGAACACAAAATACAAACATCTCTCTCTCTCCCTCCCTCCCTTCCTCTTTGCCTTTGTCTTTCTCAGATGAGTGTTACATATTGAACATTTCTTGGTTTCCTTTCTGTTCTGACAGAACAAGAGAGATTAGCGATTGATCTGTTTGAATCGCCTGGATAGAGAAATTTCCTTACAGGTTCCAAGCGATCAAGGCAGCCTACTCTGGTGCCATGCTTCATCAAAAGGAATTATAGATTAAACAAACAGTAACTCAGACTTTTTTTTCTCTCCTTTCCCTGTCCTTTTGCTGTAGAAATATCTGTTTATTCAGTGAAAGCTTCTCTTCTGCTCATAGGTGCTCACACTTTCTTGTGAACAGTATTAATTTTGTTCATTTTTTAACCAGTAAACAATAATTCTGTGATTATTTTTGTGCTGTTCTTTCAGATGATCTCACACACAATTTTTCCATTGCTGCCAAGCCACTGGGTTCTAATCTGAAATTGTTTCTCATGTTATCAGATTGATTCTGGAATGTCTTCAGTTCACTGCACTAAGATAATATGATGACTATCACTTGTTATCACCCCCTATTCAGGTTTTATCTCTGCTTCTCAAAATGTTAAATCCAGGTTTTGAAATTTAGTACTCACTGAAGGCAGTGCAGCCTGAATCAACTGAGCCAGCTGCTCAGTTCTTAGATTTGAATACAGATGAAGCATCAGACTTGTAGCCTCTAAACAGCAAAATTCTTTCTAACAAGTAAGTTGCAAACCAGTGAGCAAATCTTTAAAAACAACTAAAGCTCATATTTGGGCACTAGACTATCCCAGGTTGTCAAACTAGGAATTGCAGCAAAACTCCTCTCTAGTATTGCCAGGGAGCTAACAACCTCTGGGTATGATCAATGTGTGCTATCTTGAACAAAGAGGCCTCATTAGCGGTGAAGAATCGCACACACTGCAGCCAGCCTGAGCTGATTTCAAAACAATATGCTGGTTTGAATTTGTACTCACAGATCAAGGCTCCCATCCAGAAAACCTTCTGTAAGTTAGAGCTGGAGCATGAATATGAGAAATGCTCTGCAGAGAGATCAGCCTGTGATTGCTTACAGTCTTGTTCAGCTGAGTGTAAAGAAGGTAATGAGAGCTGTGTGTAAAGCAGTAAAGACCCTGTGATAGCTGGCTTTGCATTTCTGTCTCAGCAGCAGTTCTTTAGACAGTTCATTGGGAAAACATTTTGTGTGTGCTGAACTAGCCTTCCTGCAGCACTCATCCTTAGGTAGCATCACAGACCACCTCTGAAATAGTTGCAGCTTTTCAGACTTGTTGTCACAGGTCTATTTACTTTGGTTTGCTTCGTGTTTGTGATGAAAATGATCATTCACTCTAGAGGCTTTTATTTTGCTGCTGCCTCAGAATATTCTCAGGAGTTCATGGTACAAATGGTGATGCTATTTCCTGCTGTACTGCTTCTGCTGAAAAGGGAGCTGCAGAGAAAAGAAAGTTTGTGTTTGAATTGCTCACAGAAAATCACAATGCAATTGAACAGAGACATTACATTGGTATGTTTTGATGTCATCAGAAAGTAACAGAAAATAGACACCTGCAGATCAGCCCCATTAGTGTACACATACCTATGGATACAGAGAGATGCTGATACACGATGGTGTTCTTTACTGTGAGGAACATTATGGATTTGGTGAAGTATTTATTTTATATGTTCAGCACCACATATCTATGCAAATGAGAACAATGTGACTACCATAACCTGCTGCTACAAGCTTTACCCTCACCTGATGTCTTGCCATTTACCAAGCATTTAAAACAATAAAAGGTGCATTAATTTTTTCAACCTTCCATTATATCTGTTCTCATTTTCACAAAAACACAAGGAATGCCCTTTTCATATTTTCTTTAGCAAGGTAAAACAAATCCTTTCCATGACAAAAGTCACATTTTCTTCCTGTAATTTTCCTAGTTTTATGTTTGTTGTCTAAACCAATGAAGGTTTCTAAAAATCTGGTTGCAGATAACAAGTGAAAAGCTACACCAATTGTCATGTTACCTAAAACATCCCCAAGCCCTCAAGGAAATATGTGTGTGAAAGGCAGCATTCTTAAACAAACAGATAGCAACCCTAAAAAGCTGCAAAAAGATGCATTAATGGAGTATCTTACTTGCCCAGCTTTGCAGTTCTGCAAATCCTGTCGCTGTGGAGTACTGAATAATTTCACACCAGAATCAGAGTTCCATTGCAGAGCCTACATGGGCCTGGATTACTGGCCCATTAAAGCCATCAACACATTGTTCTTGAATAATCATTGTGATGTGCCACATAACAATAAAATCACAAATGAATATGTGCTAATATAACAGAGTGCTAAGCGGAGCTGACAGCAGTCAGTAAAAAGCCTGGCATGCCTTTCACCATTCCCTAAAACAGTGAGGATGGTAGGTGAAGAGCTTGGTTTAAATACAGAGTACCAAAGTGAAGAGACAGAGGAAGAACTGTTCTGCCTTCTCTAATGGCAGGCACAACAAAGCTATGCCAGTGTGTTTGTATAATTAATTGGCATATTACATTTTTAAAAAATTTTTTCCCATTGTAGAAATAACAAAAATTTCTAGAAGCCCAAGTTTTGTGTTTTCCAAAGGCACAAGCAGTGCAGTGCCACCAGGACTGCACATTTTTAGGTGTGACTTCCAAAACACCTTCAACTTTAAATTGAAAAGGCTCCCTTGTAGGAATGAAAGTGTAGCTCATTTTCAGCTCTTATCACTTCTTCTGAAAGTGCCACCAGGGATGCCAATTATTTGAAATTAAGATAGATTTTGTGATGTACCTTGAGATCATTATTGTATTTCACAGGGGTCACTGAGCCACTGGTGGCTAGGAATACATTACAGACCGAGAAACTTCAGCTTGTTACGATTCACCTACCAAGCTCTTGTTCTGTTTTGAAAGGAATTATTCCATTTTCCTCCTTTTCAGATAAAAATTGGATTCTACCCTGAGAGATGCACTTTAGCTGAAATCCAAGTTACTGAACTCAGCTGAGGGGCAGTCTGGTAAAATGTGCTGACCTATGGGAAGTGATGTGAGTGTGCAGTCGGATACCCTCAAGCCTCCCAGGGCTGTGAGGGTCAGCTGAAGTGTTGACGCTTTTTGAGTCTGCACTATTGCTCACTGTGACAAGCTGCTGCTTAAAGAAGAGCTCTTCTTTCAGGTCTAAAATGGAGAGGATGCCCAAACCAACTTTTCATGGCTCCAGCTGTGCTGATAGCAGTCATTGCTGACTGCAGTGCTGGCCAGGATAAAGTAGTGGGATCCATTCACCCGCTGGCCCTGAGCACAGTGCATTTGCACAGTTAGTGTTTCTCATTTCAGTTCCTTTGATACCAGGAAGAAGGTGCAGGTGCCTTGATTCTAGGTGATGTTTCTAGCAAGAGAGCCTGAGCCTGGCAAAGCAGGTAAGGTCATCTGGTGCTCTTTCAGGCTTCCACGCATGTGTCTGCTTACTGCTTTCTTGACCCTGATATATTCTGGGACATGGGGGTTTGCCAGTTTGGAGAACACTGCTACCTTAGCTATATGGAGGCTGAGAGATCTCCAGGCCTTTGAAGAGAGGAGGCAGTTTAGGAGGTTCTTAGAGTGCATGGAGGACAGCTTCTTATCCCAGGTGCTGCGTGAGCCTACCAGGGGCAAGGCTATGCTTGACCTCCTCTTCACCAACAGGGAAGGGCTGGTGGGTGATGTGGTGGTTGGAGGGTGTTTAGGGGCCAGCGACCATGAGACAATTGAATTCTCAGTATTCAGTCAAGCTAAGAGGGGCAGCAAGAAGACCTCCACTCTGGACTGCCGGAGGGCAGACTTCAGGCTACTCAAGGAACTAACTCAGAAGGTTCTTTGGGAAACAGCCTTTAACAACAAAGGGGTCCAGGAGGGCTGGACCTACTTCAAGGAAGAACTCTTGAAGGCGCAGGAACAGGCTGTGCCAATGTGCCAGAAGATGAGCCACAGGGGCAGACGGCCAGCCTGGATGGGCAATGAACTTTTAATAGAGCTAAGGGATAAAAAGAGGGTGCATCACCTTTGGAAGAAAGGTGAGGCAACCCATGAAAAGTTTAAGGATGTTGCTAGGTCTTGTAGGAAGAAAATTAGGGTGGCAAAAGCACATTTGGAGCTTAGACTGGCCTCTGCTGTGAAGGACAGCTGAGGGAGCTGGGGGTTGCTTAGCCTGAAGAGGAGACTCAGGGGTGACCTTCTTGCTCTCTACAACTCCCTGAAGGGAGGTTGTAGACAGGCAGAGGTTGGTCTCTTCTCCCAGGCAGCCAGCACCAGAACAAGAGGACACAGTCTCAGGCTGTGCCAGGGGAGGTTTAGGCTGGATGTTAGGAAGAAGTTCTATACAGAGAGAGTGATTGCCCATTGGAATGGGCTGCCTGGGGAGGTGGTGGAGTCACCATCATTGGAGGTGTTCAGGAGGAGACTTGATGGGGTGCTTGGTTGCATGGTTTAGTTGGTTGGGTGGTGTTGGAGGATAGGTTGGACATGATGATCTTGAAGGTCTCTTCCAACCTGGTCTGGTCTATTCTATTCTATTCTATTCTATTCTATTCTATTCTATTCTATTCTATTCAAATCTACAGGCATGGTTGCTTGACTTCACTCAGTGGAGAGCTTCCTGTTTCCTAATGATGTCTCTGCAAGAGAATGAAGGCACTAACTAAAGTGCCTTGTCTCTGGGAGACATTGGCACCTGGCTCCAGTCCACGTGTCCTTTTTTTGTTTCTGAGGAGATAATGTATAACAGGATGTGCTCGGGGCAGGCAGGGGAAGATATTGTAGCTGTAATCACACTCAGACTCTCCTAAGGAAAGTGCTTATGGTTTCTGTGGTTGGAGAAGGAAACTTGTGGGCAAGCAAGTCTAGTTCCCTCTCAGTGTAAAACCTTTGCCAATGAAATTTTGGCATTATATTTTGTTTCATCTGATCAGATGATGTGGCTGCTGACTACAGCATAGGAGTTAGAGATGTAACAGATGGAGAGGGCACACTAAAACTGTACATTTTTGCATGTGTAAGGCTGTAATACTCCATCTGGGACTTGCTCTGCCTTTGTGCTTCATCAAACACCTCATCAGGCTTCAGCAGGCATCCCAGCTTTTCTGCTTCACAGAGAGGCTGCCCCAAACTTCTAAATACCTCGACAAAACTTTTTAAACTACCTTCTGCTTGAATGCATTTAATCCCCGTGGGCATAGTGTAATAATTTTACTCGCACGTTTCCAAGCCGTAGTAAGGCAAATATTGATGTTTCGGATCAGGCAGAGTAAAGGTGCAGTCATATTAAGGAACTCAAAAGTTTAGTGAGAAAGAAACAAAAAATCAAACATTATTGATCAGAAAACTGGCTTTTAAAAAAAAACACTTAGGTACATGTAATTCTGGGAAAATTAGCTTTGGAAATAGTTAAACATTACAGCAATCACTGTGAGTCCCTTTCTCTGAAGAGTGTGAAGTGGTAGGCAGTGAAAAACACAAATGTTCCTCAGGTGTCTGTCAACATTGGTGGCTTGCTGTTTTCAGCTTTGTGCTCTTTTCATTTATTTATTTAGCTTTGTGGGAATAATTTGTTAGTCATGATTCTCAGAGCACTTGATGGGCACTATTGATACCTTTTGCAGGTTCTACTTACACTGCTTGCAGTTCCTGCTGAGGTGTCTGCTGCTGCAGTGCCAGCAGATGGCTGTTGCCCAGTGCCAAATGCTGTATTATATACAGCAGTCTCATGGAACCAAAGTTCTGCAGCAAGAATGTGGAACCAGATGTATTTCTTCTCCATTAAATTGGTTCTTTGCATTGTTTACTTATTGATAAAAATTAGTATAAAAGGTAAACAAAAGTAACCCTTGTCCAATGTAGCACAAGAGATGCTGCACAAATTTGTGCCAAGAGGTGAAAATAAATCTGAGACACATTTAATTAGAAAGAGATTATTCAGACTCTGCAGGGTAGAAAATGACATTGTATCTCCTTGAATTCCAGGACCACAGTAAGTCACTTCAGTCCCAAACTGCCTTCCAAATGCACACAGTTTGCTGCCTCACCGGTCAGAGGAAGAGGAAAATGTTGCAGACTACCCAGCAGCACTTGCAGCAATCTTCTCAGCAAATGGATCTAAGGAAGGCTCCTCCAGTACGGGAAGTGGTAAGGGTGGTGCAGGAGAGGAGCAAGTGCAGGCACCACCTTTATGAAGGGTGTCTGATCAGGCACTGTCCCTGATCCTCTCAGACAGACTGGGGCTTAAATTCTCTCATTGCACATCTCGCCTCCATCCCACAGAGTCTGCAGTATCCAAGGGGTGAACAGGAATTGTGCACGCACTGACAGCACTGCGGCTTGTCCCAGTAGCATGTTAGCTCGCACGTGTTAGAATCTGGCTGAGCCACAGCTAACTCACTCCCTTTGCACAAATGGAGGCATTCAATGGAATAATTACATCCAAGGAATACGTCAGGGCAAATGGAGTGAGAGAGCTCTCCTGCATCACATGGTTATGGAGCCTCCAGCTACTAACAACTTTGAAGCTTTATTTGGCTTTCTCCCAGGATGGTTCTGCTCCAAGTGATACAATTCAGTCAGATACAGAGATAAGAAATTTAACACATGGATTTTTTTCATGAAGAATGATGACTTCTCTTTTTAATGTTAACTAGCAGGTGAACATTGCTAGTACTGAGGTACTTATGTGACACCTTAAACCAAGTCAGAGCTTTAAGGTAGCTTTGTCAGCTTTC
The DNA here is from genome assembly GCF_014839835.1 of Dryobates pubescens. Lineage (NCBI taxonomy): Eukaryota > Metazoa > Chordata > Aves > Piciformes > Picidae > Dryobates > Dryobates pubescens. Next base: position 27,884,410 of record NC_071612.1, on the reverse strand, counting down.
CAGCAAGATCAGGTAGCTTTTATAGATCTGGTTTTATTAGAACTTTATCTGAAAACAGAAACTTAACAAAAAGGGAGAAAACCATAGAATAGGAATAGGAGAAGGAAGGGCCTTGGAAATAAATCTAACTCCCTTTGCCAGCCATGTCAGGAGCAAGATCTTTCTTTTAAGGTTGTTCTCATCCAAGAGTCTTCCTTCTTGGCTTATAGCAAACTAACCCTACATAGCCTCTCTGTCCCTGGAGGGATAACTGCATTTCCTCTCTGCTCAGCAGTCTCCCAAGCTCAGATGGTCCCACCTCCTAAGTCACTTACAGTGCATTTGATGCCTGTTTATTTGGCTTGGAAACTACATACCATTCTTTCCTTTTGTCTGGTTTGGAGGTCAGCTAATTCCAAGTCTTTCTACCCCTTCCCTGTTGCAAACAATCCCAAGTCCTCTCTTCTGCACACAACAGCACATACAGTTGCATCCTGAACGTCTGCCTATTTTCTTCCCTTTCTCAAGATCTCCTCAAGGCCTTTTCTCTGCCCTGGAGGTTTCTGTGTAGCCTAAGTGAACAGGCAGGTGCTAATGCACAGTTACTTTAGTGTTTTGTGGCATTGAATTATAGCTCAAACCAGAAAGCAGCTCAAAGTGAATCAGAAAACAAGTAAGACATGGAGGCAGTTACAAATGCAATCTGAAGTACAAGCTCAGCCACTTTATTTAGCTCGCAGAAACCTATTGGGTGCCTGAGCAAGTTTCCCCAAGGAACAAACAGACAATTAAGAAGTCAAAATCACGGAGGTGGCAGCGGTGATTTTGGCTCTCTTCTCCATCAGGAGCACTCATTAAATAAGTATGAGTTTACTCTTTGTATTTCTGTGCTTTTGCCTTTTCCTTGAGTGCTTCTTGTTCCTGTGGGGGTTGAGGTTAGTCTGAGATTGCCTTCTTCTACATTTTACATTGCAGCCTGGATGTAAGGCATATCAATTGTACACAGTCTTACCAGATGTCAGAATTATAGTTGCATGAAAAAGGTCCCAGGTCAGAGAAGCTTATAAAACTAAGCTTATTGTGAATCATTTTTTAAACTTTCTTTCCCCCAAAAATAACACAATAATAGGATAAAAATATCAGCTGGGATTCTGAAAAGAATTTTGATGTCTGTTCTGTTAATTTCACTAAGCATCAAGGTCTCAGTGTTGGTCTTTGTCAGTCTGCTTTCTAATTCTAATGAAATTCTTGATTCTAGAATGGATCCGTTCAATACCAAGAACCACCACATCAGGAAGGTCCTTGTTTGGAAATTATTGTCTCATGCACGCAGTATAGTGGAAAGAAATATTGTATTGGTCCATTTCTACTGTAGAAAAGCTATTTCCTAACATCAAAATAGCCTGAAGAAGTCTAATTATTCACAGTCACCAACTGAGAGAATCATATTAAGTAGCAGCACTACAAAAGCTAACTATTATATTAAAAATACTTTGTAGAAGTGATAGTGTGGTTTCAAATACAGTAAACTCGATTCTTTACTTTGATCTGAAGTCCAGAAGTGGGAAGGTCCTTTTCTGCTACAGAGTTTAGCTGCACCCCATGCACGGTGACAGACAAGCATCATCATGTGCACAGATTCTGGTGTTCAGTGATGCATCAATGGTCTTTGGGTCCATACAGAAAGAATATGAATGTGGATGGACACCTTGGAGGAAAGAGGCCATTCTTAGGTACCTTAAGGAAAATGTTCTGGGTTTACCTTAGCTTTTAGGAAAGAAAATGAAATGAGCAGAGGTCCACCTGTGTCCCTGTATGAGCTGGGTATGGATTTTGGAGAACTTCTTGCTATATTTATTCACTACAATGTTCCTTCCATCTTTCTCTCCAACACTTGGTGTTGTCAGAAGAGAATATTGAAATGTCTGAATTGCTAGATTTGGTTGCCACCAAGATTATGTTCCTTGTTGTGGAGTAGCTGAAAAGATGCATTTCACTACAAGTTCTCTGAAATTTTCTGTGCGTAGTCAAACTGACACTTCCCTTCTGAACTCAGAGAACTATTTAATCCTTAATTATAACATCTAACATGTTTTTAAATATATCAAACAACTCTGTTAATCGTAAAACAAGACACCTGGTCCCATTCAAGGTTCAGCTGAATATTTGGCAGGCAGCTTGTATCAGTGTTCTTCTTTTAAAAGCCTTTCTGTCACTCTCAGCAGTGTTGTATCAGGCTGCTGCTGCTGCTGCTTTATCTCTTCCTCTTTTGGGTTTCATTAACTCTGTCAGTAGGAAAACTTGTTCGTAAAGGAAAATGAGAAGAGAAGACCTTGATGAGGTTCATTATCTCTGAAAGTGATAATTATCTTCTGATCAGAGGACAAGATGTTGATGCAGCAATTTTTGATAGGTGGAGCCTCAAGCATAAAATTATATATCCAGTAACAAATGTCCATGGTGATAGCTTAGAACAAAGCAGAGTGAATAGCAGCATTTCTGTAAAGAAAAATGGTGGTGAAAGAGCCCCCGTGGAGCCACGATGGGCCAAAAAAAGAGCACATGAGAAAGGGTAGAAAGACTGTCAGTTTCTGTTGGTAGTGGCACTGGAAATTGAAAGAAAGCTTCAGTGCTATCAGGACAAGTGACCCGTTAAAACAAATAGTACAAACTAACAACGAGATTAGCTGTGATGAGCTCAGGGTACTTTATGCTCCCTGAAAATAATACCAATTTCAGCCTCAGGAACAGGAGGATACAGAAAAAAAATGCCTTTAGCTAATGATACTTTGAGCTGGGACATTGTACTGATATTATGCCAGAAATGGTCAAACAAAATAAATTTGTGTTAAAAGCAGAAATACAGCAATGCTCTTGAGTCAGAAGGCTGTGATCAACCTGCCTCATCCTCTGTGTAAGCCTGCAGAAACATTGCCATTGCAGTTAAGGTCAGCAGAGTGGAATTAGTATTCAAATCCCACTGAAGATATCTGGGCCAACTTTCTTCTTGAAAGGCATTCATTTGAAGCCCTTGCCTTAGCTTGCAGTGCTTGGCTCTCATTTTCTTTAGTTAATTCCACTGTTTATGACAGAAAGAATGGAAATACTCTCTGCTGCACTTGGGACTGTGCTGTCAAAGTGCCTGTGTTCTAGAGGAGAGTTATCTTAGTTACTCCTCAAATAAGTATTTTGAAATGCAATGGTTAAATGTTCTGCATCCTGTTGCATCCACTCTCTCTCGCTGAGCTTTTGCAAGAGCCTTGTCAGGATGCATGTTCCAAATGTGCCCTTGTACTTTTGAAATTATCATGGATTTTAGAAAGATGCTATCCAAGTTCTGTCTGTATTTAGGAGCACCCAGTGGCAAAATGAAATGGAGGCACTGGAACTCAGCAACCACAAGACCTGATGTTTAATGGTGTGTCTGTTAAAAACCTTACTTCAGAGTTCGCTTGCAAATCTGCAAACAGCTGCCATGAAAGGAACAAAAGAACAAGGCCAAGAGAGGCCTCAAATGATGAGATTTCCCACCTGTTTGTTTTGGTCCTGTTCTCCTTTGCCAATTGGGTGCACAGTTCTGTAGAGCCCCTTGCTCTGTTGGTTAACCATTTGATCCCCAGGTCTGCTTTTGCAGTGCCTTGCTGCAGTGCCGTTCCTTACCCTGGTAGCCAGCACTGTTGTAAGAGTGTCTGCCAGCCTCCACCATGGCAAATGCTCCCCTCAGGACCAGTTTAGAAGTAGATTACGGCCACTGTAATGAAACCAGGGAGTCTCTAACTTGAAGCGCTTGCTCTTCATCAGCTCAGCTCAGAGACCCTTTTCATCTGTGAAGTGTCTATAAATAAAAGATAGCAAGAATCAACATGTTGTATAAATGTTGTTCCTGACTATCTTTAACTTGCTGTGAGACGCAAACTGTGACCTCCCCAGTGAAGGTACAACACTTGCTGTGTCCTTCCTCAGAGCCAGGTAATTACAGCCATGAATTTGGTGGTGAAAAATATACTGCCAGACTTATCTGATATTCCTTTTTTCTTCCCCCCTATGGTTATAAATCAATTGATAAAATGTAATTATCAGTAAGGAATCTGTCTTGTTTCTGCAAGACATTCTGATGAAGAAAGCAGAGTGACACAGATGCAGTATGACGTGCACTGACTGGAGCGAAGCTGGCTAACCAGCAGTCAAAACATAATGGTAATTGTCACCAAGGGGGCTGATGCCAGCTGGGTCTCACAGAGATTGATTCTTGGTCTCATTCTGTTTAGCATTTAAGTGATGAAAAACCCATAAAATCAGTACTTGCAAAGTTGGCATCTGATGCTAAAAACTGGGTGTGACAGGTCACAGAGTGTGAGCCAACAACCTCTGCTTCAGGACAACTAAATGAAGCATTGTGGATACAGAACAAAGCGTGGGGCTCAGAATGAAAGACTGTCCATGGAGCTATGGTCTGTGGAGGCCAAGAAGTTAAATTTGATTGTTACAGAAGCCTTTTAGAATTCTGGATGTATGAGAACAGAGGGATGCAGGCTGAAACACCCTTCTCTACAAGAGAAGAGTTGGGACAGCTCCTTACTGTCCCCCTGTGAAGGAAGGGCTCACCTCTGCTCTCAAGCCAGAGCTGTAATGGGGACACTCGCAGTCAGGAGTCCAGGTCCAGCAGGCTGAGGATGAAAACAAGCTCTGGGTAGCAGAAGAGGCTGCAGAAACATTTGGACATTGAGGGCTCTGATTTAATTTCTTTTGTTCTCTGCTTCATCATAACTTTGTATCTTCTTTTCTCTCTTTTTCTCTGTCTCTCTGCCTCATCTGTTTTCTCTTTCTATTTACCTAACCTTGACAACTGTGGGAGTTACAAGCTGTTTGCTACCACTGCTGTTTCCATTCTTATTTTCATCCATGCTTCTGTTTTGCTTCTTATTCCCAGCCAAATGTCTGTGTTAACCTGCTTCATGTCTTTGGACAGGGATCACCAACTATTCTGTGACTGAACAGCACCTAGCTAAATTCTTTCTTAGTCACTCTTTTGGCAGTACAGGTAGAACTGTAAACCACTTTCTAACCACAAAAGCATTGAAAGAAATTATACTATCTCCCAGTCCATTTTATTCCTCAATGTGTTCAATTACTTTTGGATTTCCATAGAAAATCAATTTTTACTTTTTTTGCTTTAACTCCTCCAAGTACCATTTTGTTTATCTGAAACACTGCAATGAAGCTTGCAGTCTGTGAATTGACAAACAGAAATGAGAAATATAATTACTTGGATCAGGTGGCCTTAACTGCCCTCAGATGAAGCACATTCCTAGAGCTGCCTCTGTCTGCTTGCATGTCCAGAGGGTGGTTGATTTAGGCTGGCTGCAGCTGTGCTTTTGGTGCCTCTAACACTAGGTTTCAATTTCTGCCCACATCTTAGCATAGAATACATAGAATACATAGAATACATAGAATAAACCAGGTTGGAAGAGACCTTCAAGATCATCGCGTCCAACCCATCAACCAATCCAACTCCGCCCAAGCAACTAACCCACAGCACCAAGTACCCCGTCAAGTCTTCTCCTAAAAACCTCCAGTGATGGTGACTCCACCACCTCCCCAGGCAGCCCATTCCAATGTGCAATCACTCTTTCTGTATAGAACTTTTTTCTAACATCCAGCCTGTATCTCCCCTGGCGCAGCCTGAGACTGTGTCCTCTTGTTCTGGTACTGCTTGCCTGGGAGAAGAGACCAACATCCGTCTGTCTACAACCTCCCTTCAGGTAGTTGTAGAGAGTAATAAGGTCACCCCTCAGTCTCCTCTTCTCCAGGCTAAGCAACCCCAGCTCCCTCAGCCTCTCCTCACAGGGCTTATGTTCCAAACCCCTCACCAACTTTGTTGCTCTTCTCTGGACTCGTTCCAGCAAGTCAACATCCTTCCTAAACTGAAGGCTTATCTTGAAGGCTTATCAGCCACCAGCAAGAGTAGCTGGTTATTGGGTCTGCTGGTCAACATGAGCCACCAGTGTGCACTTGCAGCCCAGAAAGACAATCACATCCTGGGCTGCATCAAGAGAAACACAGCCAGCAGGTCAAGGGAGGTGATTCTCCACCTCTACTCCCCTCTGGTGAGACACCACCTGGAGCACTGTGTCCAGTTCTGGAACCACTATTACAGGAAGGATCTGGAGGTGCTGGAAGGTGTCCAGAAAAGGGCCACAATGATGAGCAGAGGGCTGGAGCTGCTCTGCTATGAGGACAGACTGAGGGAGTTGAGGTTGTTCAGCCTGGAGAAGAGAAGGCTCCGAAGAGACCTAACTGTGGCTTTCCAGTATCTGCAGGGGCTTCAAGAAAGCTGGGGAGGGACTTCTGAGGCTGTCAGGGAGTGATAGGACTGGGGGAAATGGAAAAAAATTAGAAATGGGTAGATTCAGATTGGATGTTAGGAAGAAGTTCTTCCCCATGAGGGTGGTGAGAGACTGGCACAGGTTGCCCAGGGAGGTGATGGAAGCCTCATCCCTGGAGGTTTTTCAGGCCAGGCTGGATGTGGCTCTGGGCAATGTGCTCTAGTGTGAGGTGTCCCTGCCCATGGCAGGGAGGTTGGAACTAGATGATCCTTGAGGCCCCTTCCAACCCTGACAATTCTATGATTCTATGGTTCTTTACAGAGTGTTTTCTCTGTGTAAACTTGCCCACAGGTGATTACTACTACTAAGATAAATCCTTATCCCCTAATCCAGTAAGCAAAAACTGTTCTGCTGTAACCATCCTAGCTAGTGCCTCCACGTGCTTTGAAATTGACATTCAGATTCATATGTGACATCCAACCTTTCCTGCAAGGGAGCTGCATCACTGATTAAGGGATTGGCCTACAGTCAAACTTTGCTCCGCTGCTTAATTCATTCTTCACAATAAATTGCCTCTCACCATGTCCCAGGAGACTGACCTGTCCTGGGGACTTATCCACACAAAGAAATTGAAGATACTAAATGTAGTCCATGCAGAATAATCTTCTCAAATAACTTAATATCCCTGACACTTCCCATGGTTGTCAGATTATAATGAGGACAAACACCCCTCTCACCTCTTCTGCCCTCCAGACAAGCCTATTTCTTTTACTGGGCATACTCCCAATATGTGAAGCAATTTGCAGGCAGACAGATTCTTACTGTAAATTGCAGGCTGCTCTGTAAGGGGATGAGCACTTTCCTTCACCTGGCCAGCAGGAAATGTGCAGTGCTGGTGCAGCACTCATCCTGTGTGCCTGCTTCATCTCCTGTACTCAGATGATGGTGTCCTCTGTCTCTCCCCCTACTCACATTTTTGTTCTGCTAATCCAGACAAAGTCTCTTTACCTTTCAGACTAAAGGGTTAATATTCTTCTTTCCTACCTGGCCTGTGTGTTTGCTTTAGGAGTTATCAAAAGGATTTGTCTGAAGTGTGAAAATTAAGTCAAAGCACAGAACCTGGTAAGGTAACTTTAAGAAGCAGTATAGCATTTATACAATTGCTAAATGGATAGTTTGCCTGCACTGAGACTGAGGGGTAAATGTGATTGATACTCCTGTGTTAAAAAACACCAAAGGGAAAACCAAACCAAACAAAACAAAGGAAAAACAAAGAAACTATATAGGAAAAAATGGAAACTTTCAGACAAGCTGTGACAGGGAAAATGAGCAGAGAGAGGGCAAGCAAAGTGATACTTTTTACAGTCAATATTTCTCAAGCTATTTAGTGTGCCAAGATTTGGCACAGTTAGCCTCTCCTGTACAGGCTAAATCAACAGAGCAAAACAGATGAGCAATAAAACACCAGTGATGGAGGACAAGAAGGTCTGATGCTGTGATCCTGTGCTGCCTTGCATCCCACCTTGTGCTTCTCTGATGTGAGCAAAGCGTACCAAGGTGGATCCAAGCAGCCATTCCAACATGTAAAGCAGTTGCTGCGCACTCTGCTAAGACTGAACATGACACAGAGCAGGAAAGAATGAATGTGCACTGTCGGGGAGGGATGGGAGGCTAGTCTGGAGTACCTGTTGAAAAGGCCACCCCATTCAGTGTGCAGTGCACAAATGCTCAGCAGAATCCCAGCTCTGCATGGCTTCCATTTTGTTGTTTCTCCAGGCATGAAAATAGCTCCTGCAGAAATCCTTTGAACATCCTGCTTGAGATAGGTGGTGTGGTGTTGAGGCCAACAGTTTCCTTGTGTCCTCAGATCTGTGTCAACTGCTACCCTAAGAGGAATGAGAGATCTTCCTGGTCCCAAGGAGGGCCTTGCTTCCTAGGCAGTGTATGAGACAGTGCAGGTGACAAACGGTTTATAACAGTGACAAATAGTTGTAAAATCACTATCCTGGACACTTAATAGTCTCTTTTCCTACCACTTCCAGCTTACTCACCAAAATTAAAAGGTGCATTTAAGAGCTAGGAACCCCTCCAGTCCAGCATGCAAAAGGTAACGCGCAGGGTGATATGAGCTAACTCAGGGCATGTGCTGACACAGCTCCTCCTGCACGCAGCTTTTTATGCCTGATGAGCATTCAAAACACGTGGGGGTGTGCCCTGCCCTCACCCATGGCACTTTGTTGGGCTAACCTTTTCTGCAAGTTTCAAATGCATCTATTCAGCTAAAGGCTATGTCCTGTTACATTACCCATTCTGATCCTCTGAAACAGATGTTTTTAAATCCAAATGTTGCCTCTAAATTTCAGCATTAGCCACCCAGTCTCATGGTGTTTCTTCTAGCAGCCCCCACTAGGCTAGTAACTTCAGATCTCTTACCTCTGCTTCTGGTTAAGCAATTTGCCAGTTAAGGAAGCTTCAGGTGCAGCTAGTTTTTAGTGACTTTGGTTTGTTGCAGGAAGTACAAAAGGCTGGAACCTCCTCAGGTTTAAGTAAATTCAGCTTTCCATAGTTCTATGAAATTAAATGGCAGTGTGCCAGTCTGCATCCTGTGAGCTTCTACACATAAATATGGAAACAAACTACTTCTTTTATTTATTTTTTTCACTGAGAAAGTGAACTCTTCCAGATAATCCTCTGAGGGTTTGCAGTTACGGCAACAGGGGAAAAAACCAACTCGGTGCATTCCTTTTGGTAGGCAGCGGAATGAAGACAAACTCCATCTATAATTCAGAACTACACATCCTATAAAATAAAATCATAATAAGGCAGCAATTATGTGATTGGTGAAGCAGAAGCTCTGATTGTTCAAGAAATGGAATCATAAAGAATGTAATTCATTAATGATAGGAAATAGAAGTTTCCAAGCAGAAACAAGAAAATCTCCAAGTAATTTCCTCATAAGAGCTTATTAGAAAATTGAACATGAATTCAAGCACAATTAAGGGTGAATTAGCATCAAATATGTGACACAGCATCTGTAGCACCCTCAAAAGTGATGCAGGAACTTTGCTGAGAACTCTGACCAGGCGAATCCCACCTTCAGCATCTTCATTTGCACTTTACAGCAGCACATAACGAGGTTCATGCAACATTTAATGTGCTTAATTAAAGGTAAATTCCCAGGGGCCAACTTCTTAATTAAGAAAATTAAGTTTATGTATTTATCAGAAGGGCTCTTTTTACATGTAGTGGAATGGCAATATTTGCTTTTGCAAGGACATATATTTGTAACTGAGCTGCTGGGACAGAAGCCTAGGGCTGAGGGACAGCATCTGCTTGGCTGCTCCACTGCTCAGGTAGCTGTGCTGTGTGGGTGCCTCTCTGGGGGCTTTGCTGTCCCATGGAGCTTGCTGTGAGTGTGCTTCCTGTCTTCATTCTTATTAGCAGATTCAGCTACTGTTGAAGCCTATAGTGCTGTTGATTGTGTCCTGTAACTGCCAGGAGGGCACTGGGTATGGGTACACACTGGTACAATTTGTCTCAGTGGTTGCAGGGTAAAAGCACTGCACAGCCTTCCTAAAGTGATGTCAACCACCCCACAGCCGCCAGCACCATCCCACAGGGCATCTTTTTTATCCAGGCTTTACTCATTTCTTGCATTAAAACTGTGTGTTACATTAAAAAGAAATAACGGAGTGGCAGATCCAACATCCCAGGCATAAGTATTTCATAGATGAGGAATTAATTAACTCAGTTGCTAACTAGCTTCAACAGAGCAATGAGTGCAGCACGTAAGCACACGCACACAAATGTCTTGCTCAAGTATTCCCTGAGTTTAAAGCAAGAAACGCTGTCAAGTGTGGAACAAGAAATGTCAGAACTTAACAGCTTATGTCCTCTGCAGATTCACAGGAAAAGGCAAGCCACAAGTGCCTGTTTCCTTACAGCAGAAAGGTGAGAAAGTGGTAGACAAAGACCTTGTTCTTGGTGTGGAGGGAAACCAGTTCATGATGCCGTCATTCTCTAGGCTGTGTATTTGTTAATGTAAATGAAGTAAACAGAGGAGGAGTTGGAAACTAGATATACATTATTAGTATATTAATAATTTTTTTACCATTGCTTCCCACAGGAACCAGAAGTTAGCTAGATCAGTTAAAACCATGGCTTATTAACACTTTTAGCTCTTTCTATTAATGTTCTCAAAGACATCTATTAAACTTATAGAAATTTCTGCCTCATTCTTAAAATATCTCTGATTGAGTTGCCAATTTTCCACACTACAGATACATCCCAAATGGAAGGCATGGTCTAACAATGACAGCAAGTGGAAGTTACAAGAACATCATCGAACTCACTCTCAGGCTCTACAATGACCTCATATTCCTGATGTGCTGAGTTTAAGCTTTCTGTTGAATATTCATACAGTGACAGCGCTGGCAGCTCTCCAACTTTCTTCCCCTCGCTCCTTATGGGAGCTTTTCTCATGTTTGAGACTTCTATTTTTATTAAACCAGTTCTAAATCTCCAGGATTGTAATTATGCTACTATACTGAATTTCTGGGTCTAAAATAAAGGAAAAATATCTGCTTTCAGAAAAAAAAAATATCATAACAAGCTTCAGTACTTCTCAGCATCAACCCCTACAAATATTTTTCTTCTCACGCTGCAGCATGGTAATTGTGCTTCCGAAACTCTCTTCACTGCTGTTATGCCAAGGTACCATTAAATCAGAACTTTAAAAATTATTTGCTCTAGTGATCTGCACCCATTTTTCAGCACAATACAGGGAGGGAACAAGTATAATAATGTTTATGATAAAACTTTCAGATTAGTTAATATAAATTTTCAAGTAAAGACAAACATATTAGAGTGTTTGGGTTTTTTTTTCCTAGCCCTACTCTTGCCAACCCTACCACAATCAATTTATTTTCAATGAAGAAGATCATGTTCAGAAAGGTCAGAAGTTGGTCTGTGATGTCTGTTCTCGGATGTGTTTGAAAGAATTTCCTTCTTTCTTTCTGCCTTTTTAAATAATGACCTGGAACAGTAAGCTCTGATGTCTCTCTCTTCTTTCTGCAGAAAGCAAGCAGTCTGTAGAAACATCCTGCAAATGGCATCAGTACAGCAGCTCTTTGCCTGTTGTAATGCTGCCCATCTCCTGGCCTTCTGGGTGTTCCTTTTTCCTTGCCTTCACTGCTAATGACTTAGCATTTAATGGAGTGAGAAGGGGCAGGACCAAAATAGACATGATGACAGAATTTGTGCAACAGCTGTGTGAGCCATCTCTTGGAACACTGTCGCAGTCTTCTGTTTGCACCCCTTCTCCTACATGGTTTAAGACATAGTGAAAACACAACATCTGAGAACTGGAATGAGTTTAGAAAACTGTAGGAGTGCATTGATCAGAAGATGAAGGAAATCAGAATGCATAAAGGCTTAATAAGCCCTTGCCATCACATTCAACCTCAGAAGAAAATTAGTCCTGATAGGGAGAAACCACTACAGAGGGGTTGTTAAAGGGATCTGATGACAGTGTTGCTGCAGCTCACAGGCATAAGGCATTTGGCCATTGCTAAAGAAAACTCTGTCAGCCCCCTGCGGTTTGCAGTGATGTCTTTTATGGGTTTAGGGAAGTAGAATCATAGAATCAGTCAGAGTTGGAAGGGACCACAAAGATCATCTAGTTCCAACCCCCCTGCCATGGGCAGGGACACCCCACACTAGATCAGGCTGGCCAGAGCCTCATCCAGCCTGGGCTTAAACACCTCCAGGGACGGGGCCTCAACCACCTCCCTGGACAACCCATTCCAGGGCTTCACCACTCTCATGGGGAAGAACTTCCTCCTCACCTCCAGCCTGAATCTCCCCACCTCCAGCTTCATTCCATTCCCCCTAGTCCTATCACTACCTGATATCCTGATAAGTCCCTCCCCAGCCTTCTTGTAGAAGGGGGATTTTTGTCAAGGCACCTGAAGGTTATGGAAACTGTTTAAGTATTAACTATTTGATTTAAATGTCAATATATCACTTCAGAGAAGGAGCAGAGGCAGAGTTGGGTGAGATCAAGGTCTATAAACCCCTAAAAGTACTTTTAAAAACAACAGATTTAAGTTATGAAAAGACTTAGAAGACAAAGGATCTGTGCTTCAGGAAAGATCTGAGGCTTAGGGCTGCAGTCTGATACGCTTGCAGCACAGCCAGCTTTGTGTGCTGCTAGGACTGCCTGCTATGCCTTGCTGCTACTCAGCTACAAGCAGTCCAGAGGTGGCTGCACTACTGTCCATACCTGGCTTAGAATGAGAAAATGGCTCCGGCCATCCTCTCTTCTAGCTTGGTGGTTTTCATGAGCACCAGGACCAGAATACAAGACTGCCAGGTATCTAAGCAAGATTCTCTGACAATCTCTTTTTCCCTAGCTAAACCTCTATTATGTTGAGACCACAGCCCGGGGTACCCTTGTGTGTAGCAGCATTTGCAATGCACAGTAGTCTGCTCATGGAAGCACTGCTGCCTGAGCTTGCACTCTCTCACAGCTTACTGCCACAGTGGCTGAAACAAAGGAAAGTGTGATGGAAGCCTGTTGTAGTTTGAGCTGGGTGCCCCCCTGGTGCATTCACTTCCTGTGTCCAGAAGTCCAGCCCAGAGGGATGGACACAGGAAATTGTGTATTTCCTACCATAATTCTTTGCACCACTATAAGATCCAGTGCAGAGTCTGGCACTTCCTCTTTCCTTCCCTCTCCGAGACTTGGTAACTGGGGGAGAGATCTCCCGGCCATGGGCCTGATTAGGCCCAAGGCCACAGGGGGACGGGCAGTCTCAGGCCTGGCCAGCTGAGACTAGCCCAGCAGAGGGAGGGGGAAGAAGGAGCCCTGGGGGTTTTGCATGCACCCTCAGGTGGGGATGGGATCTTTCTTTGTCACTGTGCTTTGGGTTTTGTGTGGCATTCACTGCTTTCTATTTGGACTTTCATCACTTTTGCAGTCCGTTTGCCTGAGTCGTTGTTTCTGCCTGTGGTGGGGAGGGGACCTGCCCCAACCCATTACATTTTTGGCGCCCAACGTGGGGCCAACTGCAGCTCGGATTGCAAAAGATGGAGAGTTTAAATTTAGTTCTGGGCGTCGGTTTGGGTTTGGAAAGTTGGGGCTCAGGTTTTGTGTTACCGGGGCGACTGTGTGAACTCCTGTGGACTGCAGGATAGCTGGTGCGTGGCTGATGGCATGGAATTCCCTCCTGTTGTTTGGGAACAGCGAGGGGTGGTTCTTTCTGTGACTTTCTGCCCAGGGTAGCTTAAGAATGCTCGAGTAGCCTAAGAAGGCGAGACCTGCCTTCTCCTCGTTCTCTGCGGAGCGGCAGGGAGCGGAGGAGGGGCAGCGGCAAGCAGAGCGTGGTCGGCCCGCGGCCGCTGCGGGGAGCGGACACCCGCGGCGAGCGGGCAAGCGACTGCTGGAGGTGACTCGGACTCTGCATCGCGGCGACAGAGACGGCGGGGGCCGGGCCGGGCCGCGTTCAAGCGGCGGCGGCGGCACCGCCCGAGCCGGGCTGCGTTCAGGCGGCGGCGGCAGCTGTAAATCTTTCCCTGGTGTTTTCGGACGTGTTCCGAAAATGGCGCCGAACACCTGGCTCCGCCTCCCTGCTTCTTCAGCGGGCTGTGGCGCAGCTCCTCCCTCCTCCGGGGGTGGAGGTTGTGCAGCCGGATGCTGTCCTGCCTCGGTACGCGAGCGCCCAGCCGGGGGGTGCGGAGTGCCTCTGACATGCATCCGTGTAGCTTTGGTCCGCGTGAAAGCGGTTGGCTGCGGCACCCTGGATGGATTGAAAAAGGCAGTCGTGGAGCCGGATTGTTCCGACTGGCCTGCCCCAGGGGTGGAGAATTTGCCGCTGAATATGAGAGTAAAGGCTTGGCTGAGAAGTTGTGAGGTATTTCCAGGTGACCAGGATGTCCCCAAGGAGTCCACAAGGAATTCACACTGCAGGAGAAGGACTGCGTCGCTGGGAGGTTCCATCACATGAGGAAGAACAACTGGAATGGACTGATGCTTGAGCCTGAATGAGAGACTGTTTGAGTGGACGCCCAGATGAAGATATGGACTCCGCCGGACATGTCATCAGAAGTTTTCTGATTTGATGATGTGTTTGGGTGCAAAGATTATGGTATGAAATACAGGGGTGGCATGTTGTAGTTTGAGCTGGGTGCCCCCCTGGTGCATTCACTTCCTGTGTCCAGAAGTCCAGCCCAGAGGGATGGACACAGGAAATTGTGTATTTCCTACCATAATTCTTTGCACCACTATAAGATCCAGTGCAGAGTCTGGCACTTCCTCTTTCCTTCCCTCTCCGAGACTTGGTAACTGGGGGAGAGATCTCCCGGCCATGGGCCTGATTAGGCCCAAGGCCACAGGGGGACGGGCAGTCTCAGGCCTGGCCAGCTGAGACTAGCCCAGCAGAGGGAGGGGGAAGAAGGAGCCCTGGGGGTTTTGCATGCACCCTCAGGTGGGGATGGGATCTTTCTTTGTCACTGTGCTTTGGGTTTTGTGTGGCATTCACTGCTTTCTATTTGGACTTTCATCACTTTTGCAGTCCGTTTGCCTGAGTCGTTGTTTCTGCCTGTGGTGGGGAGGGGACCTGCCCCAACCCATTACAAAGCCGTTTCCAAAATCATATTGAGGAACCCACCAATGCCATTTATGATCCAATGGCAATGTAACTATTTAACATATCAGTACCCTCTGCTCTGCTCCAGCCCCTCTGTCTGAACAGAGTGTCCAGGGCATGCATCTGCTCTTTGTTTATGCTGAGCACATACAACTAAATCAGATGCCTGACTTTTCTTCTCCACTTCTATGGCTTGAAATGAGATCCAGATGTTATTAAACTCTTCCATTTTGCTCTCTATCCTTTAAAGATATAACCTTTTCATGTGATGGGATGGCTTCTAGACCCATTCTAAATTCTGGTCATTCCTGTCAGTCCAGTACCATGAGAGATTTATTTTCAGCATCATCAGCCTTCTAGGTGTCACCTTTAACATGGATTTAAGCACAGCTGTAACTCCTGAAATATAGATGAGTGAAAAAGAAGAATGTGGCCTTGTTTTCTCTAGCTCCTGCCTCCTCTTGCTCTTAGTGGTTCAGTTGCTTGTGTATACTTCCCATGAATTCCCTTACTTGCTTACAGTGCTAATGTGCTTAAAATGCTTCCTACTCATGTCTTAAACCCTATCCACAATCCAACAGCATTTTTTGTTCATGTTGTTGAAACACTTACATAATCTCTCTCTTTGAGGAATATCTGGGGGGATTCCTCCCCAGATTTTTAACCAGTTGTGGAAAAGAACCAATGCAAAATATAGATTTGATGTGAATGTAACCAGGCAGACACCAGGGACCAGACTGTAAGAGCCACTTTCAGACTGCCTAAAAAAGGAGGTGCAAAATTTTGAACAGATCCTAGGAATGGGTTTCAGAATAATCACAGAATTGAAAGGAGGATGTTTAGATCAACTTCTAGGAAGCTGGAGAGCAGCCAGGCAGAAAGGGACCTGGGGGTGCTGGTCGATGGTAGGCTGAACATGAGTCAGCATTGTGCCCAGGCACCAAGAAGGCCAATGGCATCCTGGCCTGCATTAGGAATAGTGTGGCCAGCAGGAGCAGGGAAGTCATTGTGCCCTGTGCTCAGCACTGGTTAGGCCACACCTTGAGTCCTGTGTCCAATTCTGGGCTCCTCAGTTTATGAAAGATGTTGAGATGCTGGGAGGTGTCCAGAGAAGGGCAAGAAAGCTGGGGAGGGGTCTGGAGCACAACCCTGTGAGGAGAGGCTGAGGGAGCTGGGGTTGCTTAACCTGGAGAAGAGGAGGCTGAGGGGAGACCTTCTTTCTCTCTACAACTGCCTGAAGGGAGGTTGTAGCCAGGTGGGGGTTGGTCTCTTCTCCCAGGCACCCAGCACCAGAACAAGAGAACACAGTCTCAGGCTGTGCCAGGGGAGGTTTAAGCTGGAGGTGAGGAGAAAGTTCTTCCCAGAAAGAGTAATTGGCCATTGGAATGTACTGCCCAGGGAGGTGGTGGAGTCCCCATCCCTGGAGGTGTTCAAGAGGGGATTGGATGTGGCACTTGGAGCTATGGTTTAGTTAGTCATAAGGTGTTGGGTGACAGATTCGACTTGATGATCTGTGAGGTTTTTTTGCAACCTTACTTCCAACCAAGCAGCCAGTACCAGGACAAGAGGACACAGTCTCAGGCTGTGCCAGGGGAGGTTCAGGCTAGATGTTAGAAAAAGTTCTATACAGAGAGAGTGATTGCCCATTGGAATGGGCTGCCTGGGGAGGTGGTGGAGTTGCCATCATTGGAGGTTTTCAGGAGAAGACTTGATGGGGTGCTTGGTGCCATGGGTTAGTTGCCTGCTGGGCATTCAGAGCAGCCTCCTTGCTGCTCCGATATTGCTGTTGAAGTGACCCTTTTAAAAGCAGTTGTGTTATTCTCCTGTCACTCTGACTAGGAATTTTCCAATTTATAATCAGTATGTGTTCAGGACCACTTTATACCAAACTTCTTGTGTCAACACTTTTCCTTCAGCTTGAGAGGATTCCTCCCCCTCCATTGTTTTCTTTGATTTATTTATAGGCAGCTATCCTCCATAGCCTGCATTTGCCTCCCTAAACCAAACCGTGTTATTTCAGCCTCCCCTGTTAGAAGATGCACTCCATTTATTACTGACCCCAGAAGCAATTATCTCTAAATATTGACTCTCTGTGACCCCACCAGGAAAACTCACAAACCATAGAGCAGATTTCAGCAATATTCAAGTTGTTCCTTCCATTCACAGCCTGTGACAGCTGGCAGAGCACTGCAATTTCCAGAGTAGGTGATATCTCAGAAATGAAGTGTTACAGTGATAACAATGCACAACTATTGGCTTTATTTAATAGCCAGAGACAGTTTTCATGAATCTTTATTGCTGCAATCAGAAATTACATTCTTGTTTCCAAAATCGTCATCCTCCCTCCCTCTCCCTCTAATACATATTTCATTCTAGCTTTGAATTGCTTCCAGTTTCTAGCCAACAGAATGGATTTTATGATTCACACCTTCAAAAAGAATGACATTGACTTTAACCTTCTCAGAGTAATCCTTTTAAGTCCTGGTGGCTTACAAAACAGCCACCTTGGTCCTGTTTCCTCAGATTTGCAGCTCCATGTCCACAAGCACACGGCACGCTTGCTGCTGGTCTCAGCTGGCAGCACTCAGCAACATCACAGCTGTGAGTGACAGCGTTTGTGGTGTCCTAACCATGCCATCAAGCTCTCCGGGCTATGCCTCTGTGCTGAAGAGCTGCTTTGTGGTTACTTCCTTCTGGCATTACCTCTATTAGATGGTCTGTATGAGCTGAATATTTGTCCATCTTACTCTTACCAACTGTCCAAATAAAAGCTGCTAGAAGATGTACCTTGCACAGAGTGTGTATAGAGACATCCCCATCCTCAGTATGAAGCAGACACTGAGAACATCTCCCACTCTGTTGCACACTGAGGGGAAGTTTCAGAGGATCTTAGTGCATTTAAGGCTGAAAATTAATGAGTTTTCATGTTCAACATCCACACTATAAACTACTTCCTAGAGATTACTGTGACATTAAATGGTATGGATCCTGTGAGAGATTCTTAAATATTCTAAATAATTTCCACCATTCCCTGCAAAATCTTGACAAAAAAAAAAAAATATAACAAATTTATGTGAGAGGAACAGGGAGAGGGGAGCCTGTAGGACTAACTCCCATCAGGTGTTGTGATCCTCGATAAGGAATTGCCATGTCCACAGCAAAGAGCAGAGAAGTGAATATAGCAGAAGCTGGACAAGGCATGGGGAAAGCAGTGGAGCCTGTGCCAGGATACAGAATATCCTTCTTCTGCTCTGCTTTAACCAGTTGCTGCTCTAGCTCCCTACCTAGTTTTGACTACTCTCCCTGGAGCCATGATTTGGATATGTTTTCACATGATGCAGATTGGACCCCATACAATAACCAACAAAGAATTTCCCAGTTTTCAATTCTCTGTTGTTAAAATCCAGCTGCACTTCCTTCTTTTAGTTTGAATTGCAGTGCTGAGCATCCTATGGCTTGTCTATCGCCAGGCAGCTGTTCTGTTTAAAAGCTTGTCCTGGGTTCTGCTAGGACAGGGCCAATTTTCCAAGAAGCTGTCAAGGGCCAGAGTCAAGACAGCCCAAGGGAACCAGCCAGTTCTGTGCCATTTCATCATGCCCAGTATAAACAGAGGAGCAGCTGGCTAGGGGAAAGGTTCTCCATATGATGTTTCACTTGTGTTCATTACTGTTGTTTCTTCTGTCTTTGTTTTGTTCCATTAAACTGCCCTTACCTCAGCCCACAGGTCTGGACCTTTTTCTCCAGATTCTCCTTCCCATCCCACTGGGGAGCTGGAGGGAAGGGAGTGGTGAGGAGTAAGTGAGCAGCCCATGGTGCTCCCTTGCTGGCTGCATTTAAACCACGACACCATTCTTCGTGTTTCTGTGATTTTACACATTTTAGCTGTGTTGTTTCTCCAGTCATGACTCTGATATTAATAATGTTAAAGTGGTTTCTTTTAAGTCACATAAGGGTTTCTAACAAATATATAAAATCACAAGACAGCCACGTGGAGAAAATGTAACACAATTGCACATACAGATAGCTATGTACACATTTGTGATCTAGGTGTCCTTGACAAAACTTCTTGGTGTACAGTGCATTTTGCTCTGCTGAGAGGCATTGTTTTTCCCACCAGTGTAAGCAAAGAGGGTTATTCTTGTACATCAAACATAGATGTGCTTTTAAGGCTCTGGAAATGGCCAATTAATTCCAGTGGTTTCTGGAGTAACCCTGCTTTTGTTGTTTTGAGTTTAACATAGAATGTTTTTGTAGCATCTAAAAGACCCAGCAGCATTCTGCAGGCGGAGACCTGAGTAAATAATAGTCAGCCAAGACTGAAAATGTTGCCATGACCTACATCAGATGTCCTGGCTACATCTCTGCATTTCCCTTCACTTGGTGTAGCCATGAGGACTGCGTCCTCTGTGTGAAGCAGAAGTCCATTTGTTCTCAGAACAGACTAACTACAGCATCTTTATTTCACTGAGATACAGCTTTATTAATGTAGCCATTGCTGTGGCACACAGATATTCCCCCTCAAAATTGGTAGGCATTTCAACTCTGCTCATTGGTTTGATGTCCAATTGATGCTCTTGGGAAGTTTCAGTCTAGTTTCTTGTCCAGATTTTAGTACTAAACCAGAAACAATATTTTTCCCACTCCTAAACACAGAAGTTTCACCAAGTGTCTTTCTGTGTCCCTTGTCTTTAAAGTCTTGATTTAGTGCTGAAATACCTCCTGAGACTCCCATGATTCACTGTGAATACCATGAGAAACCCTTTATCTGGGGAAGCCAGGGCAAAACTATAATGACTCTCTAGAAGAATGGTTCCATCAAATTAATAGCTGGCTGAGACTCAAACTTCTATGGCTTGAGAACAAGCTTTTTGTGAACCTTTGGAAAAAATGTGTCTCCTTCAAAAAAGGTTGCTAAGATACATCCTATCCAAAGCAGTGCAAAACCTGACCCAGTACAAACGACACTGCTAGCTGTCCTTCATGGGGTAATATTTCTAATAGCTGCTATGTGCAATCATAGACACCCAGGTGATAGTTGTGCTTGAAACCCATAGATGCACTGGATTAGACACAATGAATTTAAGTGAATGAGTTTGGCAATACTGCTTGGAGCAATGAGGCAGAATCCATCCCATACTGGGAGCACAGACAGTGTGCTGCAAGTGCAGGATCTGTGTAAAGGACTTGTACCAAAAAGAGTGTAAAACACACCTAGGCGTTTGTTCTTTCAACCTCTGAACCTTCTCAGAGGTGCTGATCCATTTTCTCCCATTAGGGAACATTCTGCTGCAAATGATGCCTGCAGTGCTTCCATGTTCCAGAGCCATCATTGCTGTTTGAAGCTCCACACAGAGCTGATCTCCAGGAGCACAGCCCGGTCCTGTTTGTACACTGCTGCTGTTGTACAGACAAAGTGTAGGTGAGGGGTGCCTCACCCAGGCTAGCACTGAACCAGCACCCATGCCAGTGTCTGTGGGAGCAGCAGAACCTGCAGCATCTGCTCTGCATCGCTTCACAGAACCAGAAAGGATTTGCATTAAATTGCTCATCTCCTTAGTGCCCAAGAATAAAGCTAGAGTTCTGTGACATCTCTTCTTCATTTTCAGGCTGAAAGGGATATCAAAACTAAGTAGGAATCTTAGAAGTTCTACATTTATGTGTCTGAAAGATTTATTCAGAGCTATAGCTTCCTGGCTGGTGAAACTAAATATAATTAGTCCTTGCTAGGCCTTTTTTATATTTTTAAAATCTGAGGCAGTGGAAAGCTTTCTATTAAGGAGACAAGTTGGGCCTTGATGAAATTATGCACACTAATAGTTTTAAAAGAAAGCCAGCCTAAATGTAATGGAAGAAGTGATAGAATCCATGGGCAGCTTTTAATGTAATAAAAGCAATTGGTTTCTCTGACTTGAAAGAGCTGGCGTGTTCTATGCTCAGCAACACTCATCCTGGCACTTGCTCCTGGCCATGTAGCTCATATAATTTTGAAAGGTACAAAGACATGAAAAACTTCTTACATGAAACAGAACTCATGGATATTAAGATGACAGAGGGTGAAATGAAGAGTGTGGGCTTTGAAGAAAGCAAGGCAGTTTTCAAAGCAACTAACTTTTTATTCTTTTTCGAGAGTTCCTCTGTCAAAGATACTTAGCTCAGCTGTCATTTCTGCCTTGCTGAAGCCATATGTTTCATAACTTAAATAGGAAGATCCATCTGTGTTACTGGTGCTGAATAACAGTGGTTAGCTGCACACTCTGCATACAGATCATCTTGCTCTACGCAGGCTCAATTTTCACTTAAAAAAACTCAAGGAACAACAACCAGAACTGGCAGCTCCAAGTCATAGACATTTCCATGTCTCTGAGCCAGGAACTGAGAGGAATGAGATCTCTTTTTTCATTGTCTGCATAATTTGTTCAAAGCCACCGTGAAAAAAGATGTTGTTTTTTACAATGTAATTTCTTTAATAATTTCAAAATCAGAACAAGTCTGCAGCGGCTGTAGAGGAGCACACAGATAGGTTAAAAGATATTGCTCCGTTCCATCATGCACAATAAGCTTTTATCTATTGGACCAATTTAGTTTTGAATACCAGTAGGTAATAAAGTTTCAGGAACATTCACTGCCTCATGTCACCATCTGAGTCACATTCAGTGAGGTATTTCACTGCTACAATACTTTAATTGGCAAGGTGTGCAACATGGGTTACATTCTGCAGCAGCTGAGCCTTGCTGCCTTAGGAAGCAGAGGAACAGAACCTGAACCCATGCTGACCACAGTCTGGTTTCAGTGAGGTATTGTTTTTCAGGGAAGAAGCTGCTTGCTCTTGCTTTCAAACAGCTCTGGCAGTAGTGTTGAGGAGTCTCAGACCTGCATGCTCCTTGTCAGAAAGCCACCCTTGCAGAACCAGCAGCCCCAGCAGTCAGCACCTTCCTGTGTCTGGCCCAATCCACTGCACTGCGCTGGCAGGGGTAGCACAGTGCTCGTCTCCTTCGGACAAAGGAAAAACTCCTGCCTCTCCTAGCATCTTCCTGAACTGGAGGCATTTGGAGAGCCAGAAGACATGAGACTTGAGAGCTGTCTGCCCAGCGTTCCTTTAGAGCAAGTCTCCCTCTCTGGAGATATCAAAACTTGCCTGGATGTGTTTCTGTGTAATCTGCACTAGGTGATCCTGCTCTGGCAGGGGGCTGGATTGGATGAGCTTTCAAGGTCCCTTCCAGCCCCTGAAATTCTGTGATTCTGTGATGACAGATTTCACTTTCAGAGAGCATGGCAGCATGTGGAACCAGATCTTGCGTAAAACTGGATGATAGTCTCTGGGTCTTTGCACATGTGTAGGTCTACTTATCCCTTCTTTTCTTTGCCCCCTGCCCCAAAGAACTGGAGTAGGTTTTCTTGAGTAAGAACAGAGGTCACTTACAGTGGAGGACAGTGAGTTCTTTAAAAATGCAGGCTATTTTTGCTTCTTAATAACACTCTAAATGTTGTGTCAAATGAAGCATATTCTGGCTGCATATGCATTCATTTTGTCCTAGAGTTAATTTTAATGATGATTGAGGTGCTATAAAAAGGCTGATGGCTTTCTAAATTTATAGCTGAAGAACTGGACTGAAGCTAATTTTTCTCCTCTAACACAGGATTTGATAAAGAGCTTGGTCTTAAGTTTGGTTTTGGTCTGGGTTTTTATCATAGATGTGTTTAATTTTTCTCCTTTGTCAAGGGGTTTGAGCTATCTCTTTCTGTGATAAATGGGAATCCTTTCAAGAGGCAGCTAGTGTCAGACTGCACACTGAGTGCATGTGCAGTGAAGATGGAAAAGGATTCTGGCTCTCAGGTGTCCCTTCCCATTACGATAGCTCTGCTGCTTGCTCTGGCAGGGGTGCAGGCTAGAGGAACTGTTCCCGTGGTATCAGCTGTGAAATCCTTGACTCACAAAGAACCCCCTTCTAAGAGTTCAAAAGCAATTGCACTTGTGAAGTGGATTTTTTTCTTCTGAGGTGTCTGATTCACTGCATGGCTTACACAGCATTCCCAGTCATGTCAAACTACATTGAAAAAAACCCTTGGATTAATTTCTTTCCTGTTAATATAGGCTGGTTTCAAACAGCTTTTCCTGTTGTTTTTCTTGCCTTTTGTGCCCATTAGAAAGCCTTCCTAAAACACAAGTAAATAATGTTATGGGTGCTAGGTATGACCATCAGCTCCTACTGGCAGATACAGAAAATCTGCCCCTATGGAGACTAAACTGAAAAATTCCTTTTCTCATGTCTGTTTTTGTCTGCCAGCCTTATTCCTCCTTCCTCTGCTCTGATATTTATGTTAGAGTTGTAGAATAGAATAGTATAGTATAGAATAGAATAGAATAGAATAGAATAGAATAGAATAGAATAGAATAGAATAGAATAGAATAGAATAGACCATACCATGTTGGAAGAGACCTTCAAGATCATCATGTCCAACCCATCATCCAACACCACCTAATCAACTAAACCATGCAACCAAGCACCCCATCAAGTCTCCTCCATTAATTTTGCATTATTTTTTTTTCCAATAAAGACCAAGTGTTAACTAAATAAATAAAAAATAACAGACACATTTTCAGACGTGCTAATTAATTTGGCTTGATCAGTTCCTGGTAGCTGGCACTTCCTAAGCTAGCTGTTTGGGCACCTGTTTCAACTCTGGGTGTTAAACAAAACAGCAAAGCTGCAGAGCACCTGTAAACCAGCCCAGATGTCCATTGAGGCATTCATCAATGAAGGTATTTAGTATCAGTGATCTGCTGCAGGGCACTTCTAGTTCTCCTGAGAAGCTGAACCTGAAACTCTGAATTTTCTTTTTCAACACTGTATCCCTGCTCTGTGGCTATACTGAACCTGGGGAATGCCTTCTACATTCAGGAGTGAGAGAAGCTGAGGCAAGGTTTGAGCCTTTCAGCTCAATGCTTGAGTACATTTCTATTCATTAAGCCAGGCAGCAGGATGACTTTCTAACAATTATGAGAGATAGTGTGCCTCCTGCAGTAATACACCTGCTCCAGATCTGTCAGGAATGATCTATCTCCACCATCTGAAAATATGACTCCAGAGGATCTTAAAGTCTTTTAAAGTCATGTTCCTAAACCAAACTTCAGCATTTCATCGATTCCTTTTCTCATTTTATTTCCTTTCCTTTCACCTTCTCATTTCCTTTCACCTCAAATTAAGAAGCTTACCTGTACTCATCAAGGAACAAAAATAGTCCCACGGGAGAGAACACTTTCAGAATTTGCTAAGAATTAGTTTTCTAGCCAGGCCAGCTCATTTCTGGTTATCACACAGCACAAGTATTTGAATGTTTCTGTCTGTGGACAACACTGAAATGCTTAGCCAGTGTGGAACAAGTGAAGTGAAAAGGCTGTGGTGAAGAACTGGATATCTGTCCAAAGTGTGTTCAGTACATCTTACCAACTGGTATCTAGAATACAATAGTCAAAAACTACTGGATGCCACTCCAGAGGTTTCTCACCAACCCACCACTGAAGCATGTCCAGCTGTACTCAACACGCTGCTCAGTGAAGGGTGCAGGCAGGGAGAGTTGTTCCCATGGGGTGGGTGAGCTGCCTGCAGACTGCCAAGAGGAAGTGTGGCTGTACAGGTCCCTACAGCCACCTGTAGGCAGCTTCCAGAGCAGGGCCTTGTAAGCAGGTGAGATGCTAAAAGCATCTATTGGTAATGTGCATTTGACACAGCATGCTTCACTTTTCAGTCTTGGGTGTTTTAAAGCTGTGAGGGGGTTGGGTGGTTGTGGTGTTTTTAAAAATAGAACAGTAGGGAACTCACAGCTAGTGGCATTCTAAACATAGAGTACTGTTTGCTGTGTCAGACCAAATTTCAATGTCATCAAACTGGAAATTCCCATGAGAGAGTCTTTCAGTGCTCCCTACTCCAAAAGCCATCTTTTTTGAGAGCTTGTGGTTCCTAACTGTGCCAGGCTGGTTCAGCTATTGCCAGATCAATTGTCAATATTCAGGCAAGACAGCTTTGTAAATTATCATGTCAAGCTTCTTATCTCGGCCTCGTTCTATACTTTTCTCTTAAGCATTGGGCATGAACTGTAATAATAAACACTAGAAATAATTCTATGGCTAGAGCTTGTCCTTTGGGGGAATTTATATCCTTTACACCAAGTAAGCACAATGTTTACATTTCTATTTGCTGCAAGAACTGATGTGGAAATTGTGCTTAACTGGGTAAAGCAATGGATTGTTAGGGCAATAAAAGAAAAGGTGCAGCTTTACAAGCTGGTAACGAACACTGCAGGTGCTAGACAACTGAACAATGTTTAGATGTGCTTGTACCTGTCTAGTGATGGTGCTTGCACATGTCTCAGATGATTTGGTAGCGTATATCATTGTTTCTCATTTTATCAACATACACATTGAACAGATGGAATTTTCACTTTGCACTACTGTAATCCTACCATCTTAAAACAGAGTGGTAAAGCCTCAGCCCTGCTTCAGGTGTCATTGCTGTTTTATGAGCTAGATAGAGGAGAATTTGGAGGAGGGAGGGTTGTCTTTGAAGCAGAAATAGCTCCTTGCACCATTGCCTCATGACAGCACTGACTCTGTAAGGAGAATCTCCTATGGGTTCCAATTACAGTTAAGAAGTTGTATGGAAAACTCACTCTAGCTTTACAATCATCATCTTGCTTAGCTGCAGTCCTTAAGCCTTCCTTGGTGTAACTGCTGTCACACACGTGCATGCCTGTCTGGTGATATAATCTCCAAAGTCTCTTAATACAAAGAAGTAAGAAAGGGGAAAACCAAAACAAAAAAACCAAGAAGCAAACAAAACCCAAACCAACCCAAGCCCCTTAGACATGACGAGGACAAAATGCAGAGTCAGTAATGGAAGAATGTCAGAGGCTGCTGCAAGTCTTTGTCTTTCACACAGATGCTCAAAAACTATGCCACAGTGGCAGTAGTTCAACCCCTCCTGAAAAAGGGCATTGTGATGGTACTTAGCTCTGATCTTCTCATTTCATAGTTGAAATCCAAACTGGGCAATGAAAAGTGGTTCCTTATGGGGCAATTCATATGTTGGGAGGAGCTTCTTGGCACTTAATACGTCAGAATGCTGCTAATAATTCTTTCACTTGCCAGGTACACTACCAGGCTTCAGGAGGTGTCTCAAACTAGAGATTCCCCTGGTGCTGCCAAGGCTGTTCCTGCCACTGAATTAGGTGGCTGTCTTTATAGATCTGATTAGGAGACTTCAGCAATGTTCCAGAATAGAGGGGATCCAGTTCTACCTCTCTAGCCCTGTAGCTCATAACTGAATTCCAAGTTGTTCTGAAGGATCTTAATACAGATTAAGATCTGTGTATTAACACATCTTAATCTGTGTTAATACAGCCTCTATTCAGATCATCCTCTTTTGTGTAAGCAAGCCCAGAAGGTATTTCTGTTTATGCAGCTAACACTTGTGTTAGAGCTCCTGATCAATCATTCTCTCAGGGTTATTGCTGTTTGCTTTCCTTGTTTAATCAAGGAGGGGTTGGAGTGTATGAATTGCTGTGGTTGCACTCTAAAGGGTGAGGAGCACTGGGTGGCCCTTGACAGCCCTGCTTTGCACGGATGGTGCCAGCTGTGCCAGCTTTCTCTTTTGTTTTCCTTTTCTTTTGTATGTTTGGCACTTCTTTTGCTTCATTTTTTTCTCAAAACACACTGCATTGATTTCTAGTATGATTATTGATTGAAAGTTAATTTCTGATGCCCTGGCACATTAAAAGATCTTATAAATAAAAATAAATTCTGAAAAAGATCAGAAAAAAAATTATGAGGTATTGGCAAGGTTAACAAAGTCTTGCAGATGCAGTTTAGCAGACACGTAAGCAACACCTAGATAGATAGTTTTTTTCCCTAGGTCTATTTCATTTTAAGAAGGACTTGATGTTTACAAACTGTTTCCAGTATAGATTTACTTTTTGAAGAGGTTTGGAAAGCAGAGGTAAGCTCGTGTGCCCTTTTGCAGGAGCTGTGGAAATAGCAGAGCATCAATGAAATGATTCAATATTGCTGAATGTGATTCTTGCCAAGCAAGGCTGCGTGAACAAAATCCTGCTTGTGCAGAGAAACAAATGAAACACTTATTGATCCGTATCAAATGGATTCAAAGGAAGTTATATTAAGACAGAGTTGTCTTGTTGATGCATCTATCTCACTATTAACTTTTCCATGATTTCAAGCATCATGGTGCACAATTCTACAAGAGGCTTTGCTATCCAAACTGTCCTTTAAACACTATGAGGAAAGGGGAAGGAGCATTTTAACTGATACTGCTTATCAGGCTGGTTTTTAATTTTCTTTCTCTAATCTAAGAAGATTCACTCTTACTAGCAAAGACATTTCCTTGAGTTGCATTCATATTGGATGTATTTATTGAAAAAGCACAAATTCCATGTATTGTGAGGCCATCTCTGAAACTGTTCTTTCAGAGAGTGGTTTCAGTTCCCCAGGCTGTCACTCACTGCAGGAGAGTAGCTGCTTTAGCATCAGTGCAAACAGTTAGACCACCACTCACACAGGTAGAGGCAGTCCTGATCAATCACCTGCACATATTTTATATTGGTCTCACCATAACATACAATTAACTCTGGAACGAGAGTGCTGTGGGATGTTGCCTGCTATCTGAACACACCACTAATGTATGTGCCTGGTGGTGTGAGCAGAGTGGGGCAAGCCCATGGTAGGCACGTGCAGGTGGGCAGGCTGCTGAGAGGTGCCAGCTGCCTCCTCTGGCAGTCTGCTCTGTTATCTCCAGCTGCCCAGCCTGGCACTGAGAACCAGAGACAGCTGAGGCTCAGTAAGAATCTATTCTGCTCTTAATAGGCTCAGTACTTGACCCCCTTGGCCCTGTCCCTGCAGGAACTGGCATCTGTAGCCCAAATCCCCTCAGCCTGAGGGCAGCCAGGGGTGGCATTAGGTAGGCTTGTGAGGGTTAGGGAGTTGGACCCCATCCTCCCTAGGGGTGCCTTCCGACTCAAGATCCTGTGAGTGAGAAGCACATGCTAGTGTATCCGGGATGTAAGCTGACATATCTCAAGCCAAGCAGCCCATGCTTGTGTCAGCAAATGAAGGCAAAATGCTGTGGGATCTTGGGGTTTGTTATCTGTAGATTCTAATTTGTTAAAACACAGAGAATTTTTCTGCATCTGATGCAAAAGGATGAAATATGAAAGGAATGCTGCAGACAGTGGTTCTGAGCACAGGCTTTCTCCTCAGGAACTCATTCCAAAATTATGCTAGCAGAAAATGTGAGTGCTTTGTTCTGTTCTGACAGAGGTAGCCAGACACCTTTTACCAAATACTAATGTATAATGAATTTGTGAACCTAGATTTGTCATTTTTAATGACAAGATTTAATCTCAAATGTTTCAAGGACTTCTAAAACCCAGCCCATAGCACAGAATATTTCAGAGTCTATGTGAAGTGCACCTGTTGATTCATTGAAAGGTTGAACCACTTAAGGTTAGATGCTCTTAGCAAACCATCAACCTCCCAGTTGGTAAAGTAAGACTGATAGGAATGAGAAATTAGAATCAAGTAAGAATAGAAATCTACTCATACTGTTGTATAGTAATACTATGACACTTTCCAAATAAAAAGCTTTTCCTAGTTTCTAAATGACATTAGGGTCAGGGGATTTCCAACCACCTCAGCGGAGTCTAAGGTTTTAGGATTTCCTATAAAACTTGCTTTTGTGCTTCCTGGAATCCTGGGAGTGTGTGGAAGTCTTTCACATTCCTCTCCCTTAATTAGTCTGGCTTCAGAATATCTTCAGCTGAAGCACTCAAGGGCATGATCATGCATCTGATGGCACAGACCACTCTATGTTTCTTTCAGCAGAAGATGCTTTGGGAGCTTTGTTTTGTTTCACAAGGTAGCTGTTGTGAAGAATGACCTGAGGTTTACAGTTCAGTTTTCCAGCAGTCCATAAACCCTGTGACTCCTGTGTGTTAGAGCTTTGCCTCCATGCCATGAAATCAGAATTTCTGGATGTTTGTTACCTTTGACTGGGTCCCAGCACATGGTTTACATGTGAACCAATTCTTTGTCACCCTCCAGCGGAACTGGGCAGTTAGCAACAGAACTCAAACACCTGGGAGTTCTTCCGTAACACCTATTCCTCCTACTGTCCAGCATTCTAATTCTCCTGCAGCAGTCTCAAAATCCATAGTTTCTCATTTCAGAATTG
This sequence comes from Dryobates pubescens, assembly GCF_014839835.1. Taxonomy (NCBI): domain Eukaryota; kingdom Metazoa; phylum Chordata; class Aves; order Piciformes; family Picidae; genus Dryobates; species Dryobates pubescens. The sequence goes on along the minus strand of NC_071612.1, from coordinate 27,855,217 downwards.
CTGCATAAATGTTCTGTGCCTCACAGAGATCTGTTCCCTTAGAGATTTAACTGTTTGAGAGTGCACAGTTTTTGAATGCTTCACAGTTATTTAGGAAAACAATCTCTGTTGACTTTAGGTACAAAACTCACAGAGCTTAAAATTGGAAAGGGGTGGGGGAAAATTGCTTCACAGTACTGCTTTATGAAAATAGGATAGTTAGCAGTGATGGGAAGAGAGAAATCCAGCTAGAACCACAGATTTCCCTTTATAGGTTCAACTCAGAACAACTTTACTTATCTTGAAGCTATAGAAAACAGTGCCAGGCAGGTACCTCTGTGCCAGCATGCTCTGCCTGGCAAAGATAGAAGTTTTTCTTTGTGGTTTTGGTATCTGACTTACTTATTTCATTTATTGCAACCCATTATCATCGAGTTTTTGCTGACTCTAGTGAGCTCTTAGTTGTTGTCCTGCATGGGTTGGATTGTTTCTAAATGTAGACCCTTAAAAAAAAAACCACCCAAACCCAAATCTTTTTCTTCTGGGATATAAAGGGTGCAGTGGTGAAAGGACAGCACCGTAGGGAAGAGCCACTTCTGATCTTGAATACAAAGGAGCCCGTGCTGCCTCAGAGGTGAATGTGTGGTCATTATCAGCCACATAAAATATTTTAACTGGCCTCTGGAGTTGTGACTTCTGGGCTCTCATAAATCAGATGAGATACTGGTGGTCAAACAGACTTCTTAATATTCTCTGAGTCAAAAGAACCATTTTCCCACAATCACATTCACCCTGCACCCCATTTTAAAATAACCAAAAGTTCTTTTTCATTGCTGGCTGAATTCCTGCAAAGCAAAAATGGCAGCTGATGTCTCTGCAGTAAAGAATAAGAGCTTCCTGGTTTATCAGCAGCCTGATCTCCCATGAAATTCTACCATTTACCCATCAGCAGGGCTCAGAGACCTAAATGCTTTTGAGTGTGAGTGAGCATACACCTCTCATATGGGTACAGAAGTGGGAATGGTGAAAGCTCTCCAGGAGATTCAGAGATTTCAAGCTGCCCTGCTAGGAATAACCTCTCCTCCCACTCTTTGAAGAGCTCTGATGCCTGAAAGGCAGCACAGCCCCTACTACTCTCTTCTTTCTGTAATAGCTTCTTGCTGAGCCTCAGCTTTCCCTTGTTGCTATCTTCACATTTCAGGCAGACATCAGGCTTTGAGGGAACTTGGAGATCAGATGAGTTATATGCACAAAGTTCTAGGGCAAACAAAGAGTCAAACTGTGATGAAAACAAAAAGTGCCATGAAAAGCCAAGTCCAGACAAATTAAAAAGAAGGGAAATGGCAACCCACAAGTGAAGAGTTTGCCGTGCCAGGGAATATTGCCATATAATTCATGCAATATTGCAAATCATCTGACTCTGACTGGAGCAGAACAATCTTCAGCTCTGACATTTTTTCAGCCAAGATTAATTGTTTTGTTGGAAAAAAATGTAGCTTCTAATCCTCTCTACATGCAGAGCAGTGGTTGTGTAGCAAACACCTTGAATTTGGCAGCTTTAAAATGTAAAGAGATGGCATTAGGTAGTCTGCAGTATTTGCATCTCTGGGTATGCACAGACTTTGGCATAGGAACTGTCTACACATACACAGCACAGGTGACAAAACCCTCTGCATCTTTTGATCCTTCCTCACATATTTTGGATCCTGACAAATGAAAGCTCTTATCATATGCAATCTTATGAAAAATACTCTTCCAGAACTTCTATGGAGACTCTCTGAGGAGTCAGCCTAAATTTTATGAAGAATTTAGCTACAGGGCAAATGTTTCCTATTTTCAGTTTTTGCAAGTCTTCCCTCTCCCAGGGTGCTCCTAATACACTCATCTATAATCCAAATGATGTTTCCTGCTGGATGGTTTTACTTAAGCTGTGTTTCTGGTTCCTGTGAGGTCAGAGAAGCCAATCTCATCACTATTAAAGCTTGTGTAGAATTTTGAGTGACTCTTCTTGAGTTCACTGCAGCATGTCAAAAGCTCAAAAGACTCTTTCCAGCATCCATGCGAGTTGATGGCTATAAATGCAGCTCCTCTCTCTTACCTCACCTCTCAAGAAGTTGCAAATTTGGATGCTTTTTGGGCTCATATTTGGCCTTAGAATAATACAACTGGAATTCTTTCAAAACATATAGCAATTACACACTCTGTACAAAATAATTTCATCATCAGCATGTCACAGGGTAAAAGTACTTTCTATTGAAGTGCACAGAGGGACTCCTCCATTTTGTGAGGGCATTTAAATCTGTGTCCAGAGAGCATTATGCACTTCCTCAAATTAAGTCAGAAAAACACAAACCACCTCTCTGCTGTGCACTGCTCCACTGCCCAGAGCATTGTTTTCATTTTAAAAAAAATCTGTATGTTGACAAAAATGATGTGCAAGGATGAGTTCTCTGCAAAGCAGAATCTTGCTTTCTGCCACAATGGGAAACTGCTGCCTTTTGTCTGAGGTATTCATAAAAATAAATCTTTCTGAGGAAAACTGCTTCTGGAGGTGGTGAGAATATCAAATGGGACTTCAGGAAATCAAAGCAACACTCTTAATTGCATTAAATAATTCCCCTGTGACCTTTACATGATCTAGGCATACTTGCACTAGCAGGGAGGTTGGGCTAGACCATCTCCAGAGGCCCCTTCCAAGGCCTACCATGTCATGATTCTGTGACCAGGTTGTTTAGGATACTTTTGCAAAAGCTCATTTAACAGAGTCCCACTGATTTCCAGTGGGAACTGCTGTGCTAAATGGCTCCATGTCACTCAGATGGAATTGCCTGGGGACGTGAGTCGCCAGGGAGTCAGCATGGTCGGGTGTTGGAAGAACCTGTTTGTAGAGCAGTGTTGAAGAGCTGCTTCACAGAGCTCCAGGAGGGGCTTGAATGTTGCAGTGGTTAACAGCTTGGATGGATACGTGGCTGTGCATGCACAAAGCACATATTTGTGTGTCCTGGGTGCATGTTCTGCCTGGCTCCTCTTGGTCAGTGTTAGAAAGCTCACCCTGCACAGCTGGAAGTGCAGGAAGGTGACAGCTATGGCCAGGTCATTGCAGTTACTTGAGAGAGTGATGACTTCATGGAAAATGAGGACTATTCATGCTTTTTGTTCTGGTGACCCACAGGTATCACTGAGGAAAGTGAACAATCTTTGCTTTGTTTGCTCCTGAGCTCGTTGTCTGGAAAAAGCTGATTCTACAATTCAGTTGATTATCCTGCTGGTAATGAGGACAGGAGAACACTGAAGATTTCTCATGTAAATGTTATTAGTTTTGAATACTCCAAAAGCAGCTCTCTCAGAGCCCAAGAGAAATCCTGGTGTTCAATCACCTGAGACTGCGAGGAGAACACAGCCCTTGCTGGGTGACAAGGAAGGGCAGCACAGAGACATTCACAGCCTGGTAATAAAGTGGGAGTTATTTCATCTTGGTTTTGCTTCTCTGAAGGAGCACAGATGAGCTCCCTCCTACAAGAAATGTAGAATGCCCTCAGGCACTGGAGATCTCAGGAGTGCCTATGTATCTCTCTCTGTCTGGCTCTCACACCACTGAACAGACTACCCAGGCAAGTAACTGAGTTCATCCCACAAAACCAGGAGAGAAATCAAGCTGCACTGATTTGCAGGATTAACTCTTGAAGAGGACTTTCAGAGACACTGCTCCAGGAGGTAGGTATTGGTGGACTGCGAAGTGTGTTCCTGAAGGTGATTGCTGGTGTGTCTGATTTTCTTTTCCCTCCTTTTCCTCCTCTCTCTGAAAGACACGTCCCCCCCACCCAAGCCCATGCTCAAATATTTCTCAGAGAGGCAGGCATTTTTTTGGTTGAGGCAAATAATCCAGAGCAGTGGGTGACCCTTTGGAAAGATGTTAATTAACTGTAAACTTCTTCATTCTTTTGATGGCAAGTGGCCAAATACAGTACACCAAAGTGCACAGAGAGAAGCCAAGGCCATGCTCCTGGGGTTTGTTCTGGTTTTGACCATCTGTTCCCCTGTACATTTGCACTCCTGTTGCACTTTCACCTTCCCCAGCTCACATGGTGCTCCTGGCCATGGACGGACCTGCATGCCAGACCTAAGGGCACTCTCCAACATGGAGCTCGGCAGGCTGACAAATGCACAGACCCCTAAGGGAGAGCAGTACCTTTCCTGGGGGTATCTGGCAGAGTCTGAGTGAGAGCCACGCATCCAGATGCCCAGCTCCATCCAGCTGCTGGGGCTGTAGGGCTCAAGCTGACACTGAATTTTCAAGAGCTAGGGAAAATGAGTCTTGGCACCTGGAGTGCCTGGGGCTTTCCAACATCTCCAGGTTACACAGAGGTTGGTTCTGAAGAGATTGTGTTCTTGTACACTGTGCTCTTGGATGTGGTTTTGTGTGTGTGATTTATGTGTTGATGGGAACACAGGTACTGTGTGAGGCTCTGAATTCACAAATTAAAGTGCACCTCAGGGATGTATCTCCATTGAAACAAATGAAGAGGCTCCTACAAGGTCTAGCAAAGCCAAGCTATGCAGCTTCGTAGATCTCTGCAATAAAGGCATTCTGTAAAATCAAGTTAAATGTATTAATCCAGTGGTGTGCTAACACATTAAGATACTGCAGCATGAAAAGAACTCTATGACTTCAGAAAAACAATTATTGTTTAATGTAATACAATCTCCTGTGTAGTAGTAATGCAGAAACAAGGAACCATAGTGACAATACAATTACCATCTCAGCGAGATAGCTTTGCATATTCCTCTTATTTACTTGCCCTGCCTTTTTTTTCAGCCTTGGACTTGCTGAGTGTAAACAAACCACTATGAATTTCAGACAGTCATTCTCTGAAAACAATCTGAAAGGATAATGCCTTGCCCAGGCAATGTGTAAACATGGTTGTGTTGAGTGACATTGCTAACAAAACTGAGAATCAGCTGCTTTGCTGTGTTTCTAATTTGCATCAGAATTCCTTTGAAGCTCCTTTCCATTACTTCAAATGTAAGAGAACACAATGGGTACTGCACCATTTATTTGGGGGCTAATTCATGAACTTCTGTGTCTCTTAAATGAATATTTACTTCACCTCATTTGCAAGCTTATTTAGTTTAATAAAGAAACATGAGTGAGCTCTGCAGTTCCCTTTCTATAGTGGTCTATGAATGTGTTTATTTCTTGTACTCAGTTAAATGTGATCTATAAACAGAACAAGCAACAAGTCCTTGTGTGGTGCTAATGGTCTAACAGGACAAAAAAGTTTTCTGATTGTATGTGTGGTTTAGTTTGTGTCCAAGATAACAACATATGGGATCTGTGGCCAGATAGATAAATAGAAGATTTGTTTTCTCTGAGCTGTTGCCAGCAGTTCAGGTGCAGATGTCACAGGGAGATGGAATGCTGAGCAGTTTCATTTCCAGTTGGGCAGATAAAGCCCATTTAAAGCAAGCTTAGCAGGCTGTAGTGGCTAATCAGATTGGGTTTGTGACTTTTAAACCACTGTAACCATTTTTATGGTCTGCTACAGCATGCCACAAAACTGAATTTACCGCTGCACGGATATATACAATTGGGCTTTGAAAGACTGAAAAACAACCCAATAATTAAACCTTTGTCTTCAAAGGGTGAAGTCAATATGGTTAGAGGCCTGCCTGAGCTAAGTGTTTCATTTCAGGGAAAATAGTACATGATCAGCTATGTATTTTAACAGGCTTCTTTACTACCATCTTGCAGCACTGTGAAACAGGGAAGTATCCTGCACTTGTCTGAGCTGCAGAGCCACAGCACAGGGGTAGACACCTAGCAGAGGTGTCTAAGGCAGGAGCACGGGTAATCCAAGGCAGGCAGGAGCCCAGGCACTCTCTAGAGTCACATACAATCCAAGTTCCTCTGGATCATGTCTGTCCCTTGCACTGTTTCCTAAGACAGCATCTGAGCACATCTGGGGAAAAAGCAACATGAGGGAAATGAGTTATTTCTTTGAGGTGTTGATTAAATTTGCTGCAGCACATGTTTCTGTAGGGGTTTATTTTGCTGATTGGTTTTTTTTTCTCCTTGTGCTCTTCCATGTTAGAGACAATCAAGGGAAAAAACAGTGGTGTGAGAGCTCTTTGTCTGCTGCTGCCGCTGCAAGTGCCAAGCCTGAGAGATGGATGTGTGTGATGTGGCTACTGGCCTGCACAGAATTGTGTCATAGGGAAACTTGCAGGCAGTTTGTGTGTGGTTCAGGGGATGGATGTGAAAGGGACTCTCACAAGTTGGCCACCACGCCAAGGAACAGCAGATACTTGCACAGAGAAGACAGACATTTCGGGCCCCCTTAACCTGCAGTCAGCTGAGCACATCCAGTTGGAAGACCTGCTGGGGGAGAAGCCGGTGATTATAAACATCAGCAAGGGACTCAGTTCTGACTGAAAGCTTCAGGGAAGGAGAGAGGATCCTGCGAGAGGCCTGAAGCAGGGGGATTAAAGAGAAGACAGTAGGGAGTACAGGATTCTTCAATTTCCTTACCTGTGGTGGGCAGGGGAACTGTTTTGTTTTGATATTTGCCTAAGTTTCATGCTGGTGAATAAATTGCATCATAGACCGGAAGAGAGTCCCTCCAGCTCAGGGGAAGGCTGAGCAGGTCACCTGTAATGCAGTGCTCTGCTGCCGCTGTAGTTTAGCTGATCATTTTACTGCCGTGCCTCAATACTCCCAAGAACAATCAGAGGTGCTTTTTTGGTGGTTGTTATCCTCTCTTACATTTCTCACAAGTATGTGTTAGTACTTGTAATATCTGGGCCATGTCTTGTCCTGTGCCCCCCTGTAAAGTCATGGTCCTGTCAGCCAGTCCCTAGTGCAAGTGCTGTGGGCTCTGGAGCTGTGCATCTGTGCATTGGCATCCCCGGTGTCCCCACTGGAGAGTTAGAGTTGAACTTTCTCAAAGAGAGCCTTGGGAATCCTGAGCACTTACATGACACAGGAAGGCGTTTACCTTCTTGCCTCTTCCCCGGCTGCTTTGCTGTGTGCAAAAAGCAGCTGCTTCCTACAGGCTTTCAAACATATCACTGCCCAATCATTTGAATATGTGCTTTTTCCAACAGGAAGGAACTGTCAGGGGCCTCTCCCAAACTGGTTGATTTCCAAGATATTATTCATCTTTATTGCTTTAATAACTTTATAAATTAGTTTAGTTCTAGAGAGCAGCAAAAGCCACGGCTCAGGAAACAATTAGCTGTTATTAGCATGCTGAACTAGGCATTATTTTGCTTAGTGTCCTGAGGTCTAGAACATACATTAACAAAGTGACATTCAGTTTCCTTGAGGTGTGGACAAACCCAGATGTAGTTAGTGGAGCTGTTACTAACCAGCACTCTTTGCAGAGCAGGCTGTCCATGTACTAGTCATGTCCACAACAGGAGGAATTAACAGGCATTTAGTAGTACAGAGCTAGGGAGGTTACAAAATATGCCTTGCACATTTCTGGCCAGTGCTCCCAGCTCTGCTCTTCAGAACTCACCATCTTCTCTAGGACTCCTCTTCCTCTCAGGCAGTGAATGCAGGAACTACTGCACAGAAACTAGATGCATCTGATTTATCCAGTATCACCTGGGTAACATCAACCGCTTTCTGTATTGGTCAGCAGGGGTTAGTGGCTGTAGGATCGACTACACTGATTTGGGAAATAAAGACACATCTCTTAGTTAAGTCTGTAGCAAGTGTATTAAACTTACATAAACTTGTTACCAGACCTGCTGGTTAATCCTTTATTGTTTCAGAGGAAGAAGGGGGATCACTCAAACGTCTTCTAGCCAAATCTGTCTAAGCTTTGGGTTCACACTTCCCTTTCCTCGGTTCTCCACGTGTGAGTGCGATTCCCATCAACATCTATGCCTGTACCAAAATAACCCTCACCTTCAGGAGGGCACCAGTGTACTGAGAGGCTTTGAGAGACTAGGATGATGCAGACATCCTTTCTAGGAGAATTGTCATGGAACTTCCCTAAATTAACTCCAGATTGTATGTTTAGGGAAAAAATAATGCTTGTTTAAAAATTGCCAGTGATTGTGGCATTGGGGCCTGTGTTTTGCTCTCTGTCATTTAGCAGAGAGCAACAATAGCAACTATGGAGTACATCTGGAGCACATCTGGAGCTCTGAAGTAATTCTGACAGATGGCTCAGCATTTGAAGGGTTATCTTTAGGGACTATTTATTCATCATTTCTCAAAATACAGGAAATAGTATGATGGGGAAAGGTAGGATAAAACCTTCAGAAATAAAATCTGTGGAATTTTAATGCTTAAAAATATGCTTTAGTTCTGTGTAGCAAAGTTCACTCTAGGAAGTTTAACAACTGTTTATCAGTCAGAGCTCCCTACTGTGAGGCTGCACTGAGTTCCATTTGGGATGCCTTTAGTCTGTTATCTGTGTAATGAAAAGCAACATTGGTTTCACCCTCACATAACCTAGAGGTGAATGAACAGAATTTTCTTTACTTTTGAAAAGTTCTTCTTTCCTCTTAAAATAGGATCAGACCAAACAGGCAAAACTCCAAACCCACCAGCTGCTTTTACAAGACCTAATGAAAGGCCCTGGTAACAAATCTTGTAACTGCTCTCTGTGCATGTGGGTACTTAGCTCATCAGCTGAAATGTCTTCAGCCATCTGTCCACAGGAAAAACCTCTCTAAGAGTTTTGGAGGTCACAGGTGAGGACTGGGTGCTGTTACAGTTTGTTTCACCATGCCTCTGTTTGAGATCACTAAGCACACAGTGCTCCAACCCACATTTTCTTATTTCTGTACAAATACCAATTTTGCTTCCACCTCTACTCCCAAACAGATGAAGGCAGCAGCACCCTGAAGTCTCAGCATCAGATTTAGCATCAAGCCACGCTATAGCATCTAGGTGGCCCAATGCTGGGATGAAAGTATGGAATGTGATATCTGGGGTGAAAGAGTTGGAGGAAGAAGAGAAAAGCCCCAGGTTGCTGACAGAGACATCAGTAAAGCAAGAAAATGCTCTACTGTTCCATGAGTAAAGAAGGCTTCTGGCATCTCCATACATTGAAGTGCACTGAGGAGAAGAGATGCAGGTGTGGAGACCTGCTCTGTGCTGACACAGAGCCAGAGGCACTCTGCAAGAGCCCAAATCCTGTGCTGTAGCCATCACAGCCTTGCAGTGGGTGCAATTGCATGCATTCACTGCATCTCAGCAATAAATCTGAGTTAAATACTTGCAGGAGATGTTTCGCCAAGTTCCGGTACTTCATTCATTTGCAGCCCTGCAAATGTGCTCTGAGGTTCTCAGCTCTGGCTTCTGTAGGTTCTGCAGATAACCATTTCAGAAAGGAGTTTAAATAAAATCCATTCCCTCCAAAGTGCCTGAAGGAAATAAAACATTTACTTGCCATTGTGCTCAGATCCAATTAATGATGAATGAAAATAGAGTAATGTAGGGTGATAGGGATCAAAATCAGACTCCAGAGTTTTTCATTTTGGATTAATGGATATTTGGGGGTAAAAGAAATGAAGTTCATGATTACATAGCATCTTCTCTTTTCAAGTATGAGTTAATTCATAGCCTTGAAAGTCAGTTTAGTGGTGACTTTTGAACTAAAAATAACAGCTGCTTCCACTTCTAAAGGTTAATAGACTAAGTCATTAACCTTTATACACATCTTTTTGTACTCAATATACAGGGAGAAAGAAATCAGATATACAAGGCACAGCAATGGATAAAGATTGTCAGTAGTCAGGAGAAGGGATAGGAAGCAATAGGTACTCACAGAGATGAGAGTCACAGCCAGTTAGCTGAAACTGATAGTGGAAGATTAATCCAGCTAAGGAAATTAGTTTCTAGTCAGCAAAAGGTAACTGAAATGCTGTAAATGAATGCCAACAGTCTCAGTGGCAAACCCAAAGAACAAGAATCTGTTAGTGCAGGACATGAGAAATAATACTGCCCAGGTTACAGAAGCACATCGGGACAGCAGCTGTGGCAGGAACAGGTATGAAAAGATAGGCATGGATAGGACAGGCAGAAATAAAGGCATCAGGTGATTGTATCCTAAGGATGTGAAAAACTCCAGGATATCAGATGTGAGATGCATGAATCACAGTCTTCTGCAGTCAGAAATCATGTGGGGAAGAATGATAAAAGATGAAGATATTGGGAGGCTTTTTGATCAGACCAGATGAAGACAGAGATCTTTGTGGAGGGAGAAATATTAGCAACAGTTCTTGATCTTTGAGAATATTCAGAGCTGCTGGAGGTAGACTGCCAATAAATTAAGCAAATATTGAAAGGATCAGTTAGTCCTGGAGATGGTAGCTGAGAGATTTCTTCTTCAAAAGGTTGAAGCATAAAAGAAGAAAGCTATTTTAAACTTAGTTGTGTCAAGTATTTAAGATACAGATGACACGTAGCCAGAGTTGGCACCTGTAAATCAAATGGTAACTAAATAAGAGTAAATACAGAATGGGACTTGGAGACAGCAGACTTAGATGAAAAATAATGAAAGAGTTTGGAAAAGATCAAGCAAACTGCTCAGGGAGAGAACTGTGAGAGAAGCCAAGATTTCATTTCAGCTGAAGGTACTATAAATACTCAGACACTATAGCTGAGCAAAAGACACAGAAATCCTTGGAGAAAAAAGTCTCCACTTAGCAGTGTGAAGAGCCTGAGATGATAGACATTTAAACTAAATTATGATCTCAAAGGTCTCTTCCAACCTGGTCTGGTCTGGTCTGGTCTATTAAGGAATGTCCTGATCCTCCTCTTCCAGAGATGCTAACAGGGAACCTGGCAGGTTACTAAGGGAAGGTGCTGATAACTGGGATTTCCACCTTACCACTCTGCCTAGAGTGCAGAAGTAGATGGGACAAAGCTGAAAATCTTCTAGCTGTTTCAAGTGGCTTGAGGTTTTTGTTTGGAATATTTTGTTTTGTAAATCAGTAACAGAGTGTCCTGAGGACAGGGACTGAAACTCTGGCAGTGGTGAGAATATTATTCATCTTCCTCAGCTGGTTGTTGAGCCCACTGGCATGCATGGAAAGTGATAGCCATGCCTAGCAGGAATGGATGAGAACTCACCTAGAGGCTCTGTCTGTTGGGTCTGTCTTGTTATGTTGCAGGTAAAAGGAGTTTGCAATTGACCTCAATAAAATGAAGAGCTGTCTTGAAGTGAGATTACTCATGAGTGGGATAAAGTAAGTTTAGGTTTCAAAGCTACATCAGAGTACATCAGAGACATAGTAAATACATCTTTCATTATTAGAGGCTGAGACTGATCCATGTGCACCAAGACAGCGTGAAGGTTTTATACCACTGTCTGCACTTTAAAGATTCCACTGCTGGGAAATATTACCCTGGGATCACTTTAAAAGATAGATAGGTTATAACCTTCATACCTTCACTTCAGAGAGGGAGTCAGCTCCCCCCACTCCCAAGAAGTCTTGTTCTCTGTAAAGCAGAAGGCAGTGAGGAGCTGGCACACCTCCCTGTCACTAGGTGAGTGAAAGGTGACTTGTTTTCTGCCTGTGCACACCCCCAACACGTTTGCATATCTACTTCAGTCACTGTGCATTGCATTGCATTTGTTTTTATTAACTTGACTTAATCTGTTGCACATAGAAAGATGGCTTAGGATTAGGAAGGAGAAAAGACCTTCTGAAGCACTGGACACTATTAACCATGATACAAATATCCATCATGCACAGCTGTTCTGTGAATGTTGGTGATCTTCTGACTGACCTGAGAAATTCTCCCAGCTCCCTGCACTGCTACTTTGAGTCTCTGTAGCTCACCTCTATTCCTTTGTAGCTGGCAAAGCTAAATGTGCTCTGCTCCTTTCATCTTTCCTTTAGCATGATCTTGAAGCTCTCTTCCAACCTGGTCTATTCTATTCTATTCTATTCTATTCTATTCTATTCTATTCTATTCTATTCTATTCTATTCTATTCTATTCTATTCTATTCTATTCTTCTTGTAATCTTTTATGGTCCTCTCTGTGCTCTCTTGGATTTGTCAACATTAGTGATTATGGAAATAGGGGAGACCTCACTAAGAGATAGCTCTGAAGTAGGAACTGGTTTGACAGAGTAGCAGGAGCTGACCTGCTCAGCCTGGGACACAGTGCCCAGTGAGGCAAGCGGCAGAAATCATCCTGTGACAGGTGGACATTTGTATGGTGAGAGAAGATTGAAGGAGACAGTGACACATCAGGGAGCAGGGGGCGGATAAGCTCAAGAGACACTCTAGGAGAGCTTTGCTTTCCTCCTGTAAGAAATTCCAGTGCTTCTCTGAGGCCTCTTGCTTCAGCAGCTGGTCCTGCTCTGCTTTACACTGAGCTAACAGTGTGCTAATAAAATAAAATATGATTTGTTTGTGAAAGCAGCTCGGAGTAGCTTCAGGAGTTCAGGGGAGGTTAAATGTGGACACATCTGAGATTTCAGGTTTGAAAAACTAGCTTTTCTAGCCAGAAATACTGCAGATTTAATGTGCTTGATAAATCACTGTCATGGCTGCAACAGGAACTGACAGGAGCAGATGTAGTAATAGCAGCCCAAAGGAAACACAGCATGGTGAAGATGAATGGTATCAAATAATGCCTTTAATGGAAAATGGCTTGGACAGGAATGCCCTCAGCTGCTATGGTTCTTTAGCACAACATCTCTTAAAATGTTGCATGGCTTCAGCAGTAACTTTGAAATTGATGTGGGGGGTGAAGGAATCTACTGTGAGAATTCAAAATGTGGGTATCTGAGAGAACATGGATGGCACAGGGTGCTCAGTGTACCTTGGCACATACATGGTTGAGTTCTCAGCCCTGTGCACATTGGGGATGTTTCTGCTACATCCTTCAAGAGTCAGAGACAATCATGGGAAGTACAATGACAAAGGATATTCAGGAATTTCCCTGCAGTAGTTTCTGAGTCAAGCAATGTGACTGCATTGGTACACAGAGAAGGGTTAGCTCCCAAAGGAAGGCACAGAACTTGGGGGAGGTATCAGAACCACTTCGAACAACTAGAATTTGGGATGTGAACCTTAGATTCTAGAATTAACATCTTACAAACTCTCCCAGACATTGCCATGATGTCTGCAGTGCAGCATGAGGAGCCAGCTTGAACCTGCAGGGTGTGAGTACCGGCCAGCTCTCCTCAGCTGGCACTGGCCACTTGAAAGCACTGAAACAGTCACTGCCAGAGGAGTGTTCCCGTACAGGTTCACCTTGAGGAGCATGGCTTGCAGGGTTTGGGTTCTTTCCTAATAGTCTCATTGCATTTGCTTGCCCTGGGGTGCTGCTGGAAGCATCAGGGATGCTTATGCGGGACTATTTGCTTATCTTTAGGAGCTTTTCTTTAGGAGAAATGTTTGCTGTTTGGAGAGTATCTCACTGCTCTTTCAGCCCCTGGGCCACACTGACCTTATGCCAAATACAAATATTAGCAATAAATTGAATGGCAACAGTGCAGGATTCCAGTAGCATTCATTATATTGGTCTACATTTACTAAAATACTTTGAAGGTTAAATACAATGCAGCTTGGGCAAAGCAGGGCTCTGAGTGAGTCTGGTGGGCTGGCTGTTCAGCAACTAAGCACCCACCCAGATTTTACCACTGTCCCCCTGCCCCTCATTTGCCCAGTAACAGATCCTTTCACAGCCTTAACACCAGTTCTAAACTTACGACAGTGCTGAACAAAAAGAATACACATTCTATTGAAAATGTCAAATGCTCTGGAGAAGCAGTGCCAGTGCTATGGAGCAGCTTGCAAAACCGATCAGATCGTTTTGCTAGGAAACAGCTTTCTGAGTATGTCAGAGACCACTGGAAACCACATGAGCAATATATCCTGCATGGGCTGCATTACTGCAGCAAGCTGTGCAGCAAGGAGGGAAACAACTTCACCAAATGAAAATGGAAACCAAACAAAATAATTGACCCGAGGGGATGCCTTGTGTCATTAAATATGCAGCAGACTTTGTGGGCATCAAACTTCCTCCCTGAAGCAGCAGAGCTGCCTGCATCAGTGCTGGGTACAGATAGAATCAATCTGTTTGCCTTGTCACAATGGATGCATTGCATTACTGACTTTCAATATTCATCACCAAAAACAAACCAGGCTTGGCCACAGTCCATAGCTGGCCGTGTTGACACTCGGGTATTGCCACAGTCCGTAGCTGGCTGTGTTGACACTCAGGTATTGCCACAGTCACCAAGCTGCTGCATGCAGGCACACAGAAGTGACTATTTTTGAACAGTCATCTGCCATATTTTTCTGTGATTGAAATTTATAACAGAGTTTGAACCCCACACTCTGCAAGACATTATTATACCTTTGGTGTGCAGCTAGAATCACTGGCACTGGTCAGAGGGGCCACGGGCTTACAACAGCAGCCTTCTTTTGTGGGAAACGTTCTGGGTTTGTTATGATTTGTGTTTGTGATGGGGTTTTTGTGTGTGTGGTTTTTTGTGTTTTATTTTTTTTCTTGTTCAAGAGATAGTTGTAGAACAGACAGTTAAAAGATCCTGAGCCATCAGTACAGCATAGCTCGTATCATTCATTGTATTATCAGACTTTCCTTTTCTGGGAGAAATAGCAATATGCAGGAACAGTTATTCCCTGTGAAATTCACTGATTGCCTTCACTGATGTTCCTCTCCTCGTTTCAAGACTAGGGTTTGTGTTTGTGAGCAGAAGTGCTGATGGAATTCCTTCTCACACAGTTAGAAGGGAAGTCAGACCTAACTTGAAACACATCAGAGCATACTGGTTCTTGTAGTTTAAATGCCAACTGCATGTTGGCAGTCACTGTAAATACTGTTCCGATCTAGAGAAACAGAAAATGAGTCACCCAGCACTGCACACAGCTGCAGCTTTGCCCCAGGTCTCATCACAGAAGTGTTCTCACTAGTGTCTGCTTGTGTCTGTCTGATGTACTTGTGATCAGGGTAAGTTTCTCAAAAGGAAGTGCAAATAAAGGCAGAGCTGGAAAGATGTGGATTACCAGAAAATGAAGTGAGAAAAGTTGGTGATACAGAGTGGCAAATGGTATTTCTGATGATGCATTCTGCTTGGGAGAGAGGCTCTTTCTGGTGTTCTTGCAGGAGCAGTACTAACCCTGATCCCTGCTGTGATTCAAGGTGGAGCAAACTGGCTCCAGAGCTGCCCCTCCCCGACTTGCAAAGTCCTAATGATCTGCAGTGTCTTGGACCCATCCTGGGTCTGAAGCTGGGTTTGTCCCAGGCTGACATCTCTGTACCAAGTAAGGACTGTACCCAGGGGAAGCAGGGAGACAGGAGCACTAATTTCTGCCCAGATGTAGGACATTGCTCTGGGGGCAGCAACAAGCGCTGTGATTGCTTCATGGCATTGGAAGTCACAGACGTTTGCAAAGGCAGGACACAGCCTTTATGAAAGGAGGCTTCTCCCTGGCTCCTGCCAGCCCTCCAGCTGGCAAGGTGGCAAGTTCTCATCTCTCTAAAAGATGCTTTATGCCCAGGTCCTTCTGACCTTGGACTTAACCACTTTAGGAGCTGGAGCTATGTCTCAGAGACCAAATATTTCTTCATGGGAGCAGATCACAAAAGGAAGCAGGAAACAAGCACTCGGCAGAGATTTTGGGGGGCTTGGTCTGTTTGTTTGTTAGGTTTTTGATGTCTGTACAGATGCCAGAGTTATATCCCAAGCAGCCCACAGTATATGGTGGCCAGGATAGGCTGTGAACTGCAGCGTTCCAGCAATGCTGGAAGCTTCGTTCAGTCAGATGAGAATTCAGCGCTTGTCCCTGCTCCGGCCACACGCTGGCTCAGCCGTTAGTGCAGAGTGTTTTGAGAAGTGATGAACTGCTAATAGCACAGCTCCTCTGTACTTCTCTTTCCTCCTTTTTCAGGAGGCAAATTACTCTCTGGTCTTGTCCAGTCTGCTCATTGTTGTCTCAGAGCAAGTGTAGAGGATGCTGATGAAGGTTTCCACCTGCAGGCACTGGTGTGAGGGTCTCTGCTGGCCTGTAGCCCCTCAGCTGTGCCCCTGATGCCACTTGCACAGAGCCTGGTGAGCCACTCACTTCAAAGGCAGTTTCCTCACTCTCCCTTTTGCCTATGGCAGAAAGCTCAGCTTTCCAGATTAGCTGTCCCCTGAAGGCATTGGGTAGGATAAGAAGGAACCTTAAGGCAATACTGTGACTTTTGCAACTCTTGCTGATTTTGAGCTGAAGGGGAACAAAGTCTGTTCCTTCAGGGTCAGCTGCCAAAGGCATTCTGCCCGCAGAGGACACAGCTTATGGCTCACCTTTCTTGCCTTTTGTGGATAACGCTACAGCCAAGAAATCTTTGACATATTAAAGGAAATTTCACACAACCCCCTGTAGCCCCACAGTTTTAAACGTTTTATATCAGGAAACAAACATTAATTTAGCCATTGCCTGTTGAGACACAAGGTTATTTTCAAACTTGTTCCAGGAAAGAGGAAGCACCATCCTGAGATTCCACCATGCAGGCTGAGCAAAGGGGAAGATGAGGTAGTCCCAGTAGCACCATAAACCCTGCAGATGTAAAACTGCCATTACAAAAGAGGAAGCCTGATCAAGTAGCTAATCTTCAAGAAAAATATTAACAGTTACTAGCTTCCTAGAGAAGAATTTCAAGGTTAGATCCCACAGCACTTTCAAAGACAGCCCCAGCTGAAGGGAATTACAAGCCTGGAACACCACCACATCTAGGACTGAATAGAATGCACATGGAAATTAAAATAGCTGAGATAGAAATAAAGGTTATTCCTATTGCATTTCTCTCAAAGACAGAGTTGAACAAACTATAATATTTAAGAAAATGTGTATTGAAATAGAAATCTGTGACTGCATGAAGCACAGAAATTGTTCATGTTCTGCTTGCAGACGTCGTCATAGTTCAGCATTTTCAGCTGAGCCCAAGGTCATGGAGGAATTCCTAGGAGGTTATTCCCAAGGCTAAGAGCATGGAATAAAGCCATGCCTAGAGCACAATATTAGCTATTGCAAGCTCCCTGGATACACTGCCTATGGATCCCTGAGGCTGTCCCATGTGTTGGTAGAAGTGAGGAGGCTCTGCAGCACCATGGGCTCAGTGCTTATCAGCTACTTGCCCCTGCTTTCCTGCTTGGGCATCACAACACGGTGCAGTTCAGATGTAGCCTGCTAACTACAGCTCTCTATAACTCATTCTTTCCAGACTTAATCCCGAATGAGTGAAGTGGGTAAATGCATTCCCAAATTTTCACTGAAGCAGGAAGTGTAATCTCATGGCATCCTGACTCTCTGCTCAAGAGGCTCCTGTATAGAAGTGGATGCTGTGCATACTTGTTTAGGCTCAGACACACCAAGACAACTGCAATTTGCTTGCATCACACTCATCAGGATTTGATCTTTGCTTTTATTGCTGGGGTGTAGCTGCAACAATAATAGGACTGGTTTCTGCAGACACAGAGCTGATGTTCCAATCATGTTGGATTCACAAAGCTTTACAGCCCAGGGAGAAAGTTCTAATATCAATTACAGCCTGATGAAGTCACAGCACAGCAAGCATCTCATCAGGGAACTCTAACAGATTAAATGACTTCAAAGAATCCTGGTTAGCTGGTTTGTTTAGGTGAGAACACCACTAGGCTGCACTCTAATTACTAGGAGCATTTGGTTAGGCAAGAATGGCTTCAAATACTAAGTGTAAATACCTGCCAGATGTCCTGGGTTTGGCTAGGACAGAGTTCATTTCCTCACAAGAGTAGGAGGGGCCACACCTAGGTTAGCCCTCCTGAGTCAGCCAGTGGGGATCCTGTGCCATGTTCCATAAGGGCTATAGAAGGGGAGGGCCACTGTGGGCATTCACAGCAGGTTTTGGTGCGTAGGACCACTGGGCAAGTGGTTTGGGGTTTGTACTCCTCCCCCACCAGTGCCACTGGTATTGCTGTTGTCTGCTTCATTCTTGTATTGTTCTGTCCAGCTCTCAGCCCCTGGGGGTTTGCATTTCTCCAGTGTCTGGACCCATCTGCAGTGAGAGGGGGATCCCAACAACTCCGTGTAAGGAAGCCAAAGGGAGTCCAGCCAGGGATGAGGGGCACGAACATCCCCTTGTGACTGCAAAAGAATGTCAGGGTCATGAGTGAGAAGAGGTTTGTCTGGTTGGTATTCCATGAGAGACACAGACAGGAACTAGGAGCTCTCTACTCTTGCCAGCAGCACCTGAATTGCATAGTAGCTGTGCATTATAGCATTGCATGGCACAGCTGCTCGTGTGCTGCATCACCAAACTGGAGCCAATTGACTCTCACAATCTAAAGATAGTCATTGCTCAGCCTGGAAACACCAGCAAGGCTTAAAGAGAAGTCCAAAACATCTGAACACCTTCAGTGCAGAGAGACTGCTCAGCTACAGCAAGTCCCCCTTGATTCAAGGAATCTCTTGTCCACCTGTATAAAGGTTCCCCTGGATTTAAACAGAGATCCCTGGCTGAGCATCCCTCAGACAAGAGCCAGCAGAACTGTTTCTGATCATATTCTGGTGTTGTTACTTCATCTATATTTCAGTTGCTTTCCATCTGGAATTGTTGCTATGAATATCTGAAGAGTCCCTTCTCACCCCCCACTGTCCCCACTGACAGCTGAATTTTGCACAGCACTGAACACCGTTCAGTCTCCAAAGGACACACCCCAAAACTCATGCCATGTGTTTTGGTGATTCCAGGACACATCATAATCCTGCCTTAGGTCCTGCTGTCCAAAGGAAAATCAAACCCATAACTGGATAAAGACTCTGACAGTGTCAAAATGCTGACAGCTGGGGCAGTTTGTGCTCTGGTGATGTGAGGTGCTGCGTTCCCTGTACAGTGGCAAATGGAACATGATCTCATTTGCTGCAGTCTCTCTGAACTGTCTCACCTTTCCAGTCAGTCAGACAACGCAGAAAGGGAAATAACTTCTTGGTGATTGGACATGGAGGTTTAATCATCTGTTAGCTGCTGTAAATCAGCAAAGAATGGCCAAAGACATAGCTCAAAAAACTGTGACCAATGTGTCTAAAAGCAGTCAGGTTTCTCTGATTGCCGGATTAAATAAGAAGAGAAATTAACGTCCAGTGGGCATCCAAAGATGTTAAATGCCTAAGGGAGACATTCCAAGGAGCCTGCCCTTAAAAGAACACCTATAACCTCCTGGCCAGTCAGGCCCTGGAGATCATAACATGCAGAAGAATTGGGTTAAAAGAAGGCTATCATAAATTGATTTCTCTGCCTAGTGCTTTTCAGTGTAGATACGAGTCCTATCAGTAGGATTCTGGCACTAGGTATCATCTCTGGGGTCACCACCCAAGGCTGGCCATCTCCTTCCTACCATCAGTGGAGCACCAGAATTAAGGAAACAAACTTCCACAGAGCTTACACTGACTAAAAGGTTGGGCCAGGCTTGCTGCACACACTGCTGCTAACTCCAGCAACCCCTCTCTAAATTCAGCGGTAAGGAGTCAGGCGGTCCAGGTATGGGGTGGTCGTGTCCTGGATCTTGCCTGTTCTGTCCGTGCTGCCGTGCTCAGCCCGTGCTGAGGAGAGCAGGGCCAGGCGGGGGGCAGGCTTTCTCTGTGGGTGAGCTATTGTCAATGGTAATGGGGGCAGTTCTTCTCTCACTTACCCAACACCCACTCCCTTACCACTCTCTACAAGTGTTTGTATTGTTTGCAGCGAGTTTTGTCCTAAGTGTTTACAAAGTCAGATCGTTGCCTCTTTTCAGCCTGCGATGCTTCGCTTCTCACGGCTGAAGCAATTGAAATAGTTTTCCTAAAGGAACGGTAATTCTTTAAGGCTTTCCTAAAGGAGCTGTCATTCTTTAAAGCTTTCTATTCAGGAGAGAAAATGAATTTGAAGTCAAGATGCAGTCTAATGAATACTGACAATACAATTAAAACTTTTCCTATGACGGGTGGATCCCAAGGAAGTTGATGACAAACAAATAAAGGTAGTTATGGATCACAGCTCCTTTTTCTTTGCAGAATGAAAAGAATGCAAATGAAGAGGCAGAGGTAGTCCTGAGCATCATCTTCAGAGAAACTTCATTCTTCAAGTGCGTTCATATCTTTCCCCGCATTGCTTTAATGGTCCTCCATGGATCAGTGGCAGTAGTAGAACCGAGTTCTCCTCTGAAGGCACTGAAAGAAGTACTAATAAATGATTGCGATAATACCAGTGATGGATAAACCTCCAAGAAATACGGAAGCATGGTTAAGATAAGGCTCAGTGCTCTCCTGTGCCAAGGATCCCAAGGTCCCTTACAACTCATGCACACAGGCATTGCTGTGAGTGCCAAAGAAGCACAAAGATCTTTGGGGCACAGCAGCAGTTTAGCAAGACAATAAAACAGACAGACTGGTGGAAATATTAATGTGATTGGAAAATACACATCTGCAAAGCTGCTGTTTGCTTCTAGAAGTCCAAAGCAATTAACTCCATCATGCCCTTTCCACAAACACTGATCTGCAGTCTAGATGATCTGTTAGTTTTAATGTCTAGACAATGGGAAGGGTGAGATGTGTGGCACAAGGTAGGGGAGAGTCATTGCATTTGTGCTGTGGTTTTGGCTGTGCTCACCTTGAACAGAGCTGATGGGGCATTTAGTGAGCTGAGCAAACACAGTATCCATGACAACTGTGTGCAGATGGAGGGCAGGACTATCTAGAACCATAGAATGGTTTGTGTTGAAGAGACCTTCAAAGATCATCTAGCTCAGCTCCCCTGCAGTGAGCAGCCACAGCTTTAAGAGTATATGTGCACTGTGAGTTTTTTGTTTTGGCCAGTTGATTTGTCCACATTCCAGTTACCATCTCCTTGAGCTCACATCTGCCTGGAAATAAGGGATTCCAGTATTCATAGCTGGAAACATTCTGTTCTCTGTGTGGTGCTGCCTGTTCTCTTTTGCTTTTGCAGCCCTGGATTACTGTGTTGAATAACTGAAGTAAGAGACAAAGAAGCCATAACTTGTAAATGTAGTTTGGAGACTTCTAAGCTTGGCTCAATCTCTTAATCAAAAATACAGTGTGCTCTTGCTCTTACCATGCCATCTCTGGTAAGGACTTCGAAGGTACTGAGAATTAGTGGAAATGTGTGCCTGCTGGAAGTACCAGTGAAGAGCTCAGCCCAGCAGTCTCCTGAACTGAGCAAATTGGTAGCAAATCAATTATTCCTAAGTAGGAAGACAACTATTTTGCATAAGAAAAGACTAATACAAAAAGTAGATGTTGTTTTATAAGCCAGGATTAGTCATCATTATGGATCTTGTAAAGCTGTAATCCTAATTACATGGGAGGCTACATGTCAGACCCCCAAGCCAAGTGACTCCTGTATCCTTTATGCCTGCAATATTTGCTGTAAGGCCATGATTAAGTGTGCAGGATTGGCTTTTTTTGGTGAATGATAATCTGATTTGCTTTTAAATGAATGTTTTCTGAGGTTAAATGGGATGAGCGTAATACATGGTTTAGATAACATACAGCAATGAGCTGCTAAAGGAATGAGCCATAACAGCATCCAAGCAACGTTCTCTGGTTAACTCCTGATCAGTCCTCGTACCTTGGATGTTGTCCTGCGGTGGGCTAGGGGGAAGGTGATCTTTTAGGCAGTCTCTCGCAGTCCACAGGAGCCACAACAATGATTTGGGAGGGACATTAACATTCCAGTGCCACTCATTCTGCTCCGTGGAGCTGGGTCAGGAATCAAAGGCTTAGCACAGGTGTGGCTAGTGTTGGTGTAGAGATACTCCAAACAAAAAGTTTAACCTCTAAAACCGAAGTCAATAAAAGCTTAACATGTAAGAGTAAAGTAAGGAAGAGTAGAAATGGAGAAGAAAAAGCAAGGAGCAAAGAGACTTGGCTGAAGCTGTTGGGATGCTTCCTTAGTCCTGGTCTCACCTCTTTTATAGCCTTGGCTCCACACATGCCTTGTAGGGTTTTCTGGGAGGTTCATGGGGCAGGGGTGTCACTGCTGCTCCTCTGTCCCATAACATGGTCTGGACCATGTTAGCCCCCATGGGCCTTGTTTACAACCTTAGGAAGCTTGGCAGAAACAGATCCCTGCCCCTCCTCTGCAGAGCATGTCCTCTTCTGGCTGCTATCTGGACGCTTGGGACAAGACTGTCAAGGGTTTTATCAGCCTCCCACAGATAGGATCAAGAAAAGCTGGCTGTGTGCTGAGACACGGGAAGTGATTCAAGGGAAAAGACACTGAGAGACTCATTCTAATGATTGACTGTAGTTGAAACAATAAAGCGTCACAGAGTCTGCAGTGCTCTGGGCCATATTTCATGTGGGAATGCTATGGATTGGGCACAAATTATGGATATGAGCTGAAGAGGTTTATCTTGAAGATTAACTTGCCTTCAGAACCCCCAAACCTGGTCAGGAATCGGTCATACTGGAGGTGTGAACAGCACTCTTCATTTCCAGGTGCTCAAGAAGCATTATCTAGCAGGAGCTAGCAAATTACTCTCCAATTCCCAGAGTTACTGTGCACTGGTAAGTGATTAGTGTTTGCTGATTTGTGCCTTATGTACACATCTAAATGCCTTCCTTAACGACTCAGCTCACAGCACAGTGTTGCTTCCTGGTGCTTGGCAGGATCCTGGCTGAGGACATCGCTACCTCTGCACAGCTCTATAGTGGGTGTGGGGTTTGGTTCCACACAGAAAGGCTGCGGCCACTGACATGCTACTGCCTGATGGAAAATGCTGTCTGTGCAAGGGGGGAAGCAGGTACATTACTGGGATTTGAGGTAATTGCAAATAATTTCCTATCAAAGCTGAAAATAAGACTTCATTGCTTTTCCTGAGGTGTTTTCTAGGCTTTCACTGTTTTTCACCTGAGCTGGTTTGTGTGTGAGGCGTGACCCAGCAGCTTGTATCAGCTTTCATGACCTATGTGATAAAACCTAGCCTGCAATATTTGCCTTTAAGCCAGCTGAGAGGTGGTGGTGGCAGTTCAGAAAGGCAACTGAAATGTCTGCTTTAGGGAGCTGAATTAAGTCAGAAATGTGGTTCTCTTCTCTGTGAGAGGCCACTGGATACTCTTTGGTTTAGGGCTGTTTGGGAACAGAGAAACTTTCCCTCGGGGCGGAACAACACTGAAGATCGGTTTGTGACTCTCCAATCACCTGCAGCACCCTCTCTGCACAGAGCAGGGACTGCGTGAACTCTTCCCAGCCATTTCCTAGAACCAGTTTCATGCAAAACCTTTATTTTGGGTTCTGCCTTCTAAAAATCCTGCAGGTGGGCTCTTCATGCAGGCTGCAAAGATAAGCACGGAGTGCCAGCTGCTCCATACAGCAAACAGCTCCTTCTGCTTTATGTTCCTTAGGAGTCGGTTTCTCCCTTGGTGAGTACCAGATCGTGTTTGAGTGCAGATGGTTTGAATAAAGCACCACCAGCAATTACCTATCTGAATGCAAATTATATTTATGGGGAGAAGGAGGCCCAATTCCATTGTTCCATCACACCACCAGCATTGGTTTGGGAGGTGTGCGCACCAGGAAGGCTAGCAAGAATGAACTTGTCAGTAAACTGCAGCTAGCATATGACAACTGGAAGCCTGGTGTCTATCAAGAGGACAGTTTGCAGCTGTAATTTATCTATAAACCCACTGAGATAATAATATTATAAACCAACATATTGAGCAGGTCTCTGGCCTCGTGCTGCTGCTTGCTTCACCCCACATGCAGCTTGTGCTGAAGGCTGCTCTGTTCATCTCTATTCCCTTGCTCAGTGTTTTGCCCTTGTTAGTGCACAGCACACTGGAGCACCCTTCAGGGCTGATCTATATTAGTGTCACAAAGAAAGGATATTCCCTCCCTCGAGGGGATGATAAATGTCTGCTAAGGTCTGTAATGCCTGTCAGTGCTAGTGTTTTCCTGAAATGAACCAGACAGAAGAGCTTGAAGGAAGAGTAGCCCAGAAAGCACCACCAATGGGAACCAAACTTTCTTAATGCACTTCTTCAGGTGTGCCTCCCTGTGAGAGTACCTTGAAAGTATTAAGCCACTTCAGCAAGGAGAGCGATGATACTCATGTGCTAAGCAGAGTGGAGAGCCTCTTGAAGGAGCAGGGCATTCAGAGGGGGTTGAATTTTCCCTGTGGTTAGGCGAGAAAGAAGCTGAAAGACCATGAAATGAGAGTGGCAAGAGACGGCAGGCTTGAGATGGGCTCCCAGGCAAGGTGGTTTATTGTGCACTGGTTATATTGTGCCCTTCACACGTGCTGCAGTGCTGCTGAGGAGCTCCTCATGAGCAAGATGTTACTGCATTTCTTCATGCAACTTAATTCCTTAATAAACAGAGACCCCAGGGGTGTTCAGATATCCCTGCATGCAGAGCAAAGGAGGTTATTGGGGATTGCTTTGCAGAAGGTATTTCTGGTGAGGGAGTTGCAAGAAAAATAAACCAGAATATGAGTATCTCCAGAGTTCCTGGGCCGTACCAGCTGCTTGGCCTGGTGCTGAATGTATACTGAAGAGCCTGAGCAGTGGCATCTGTGGTGGTTATTTAATGGATGTGAACACCAGGGTGTAAGTAACCACCACTTGTCTGGCAGAGGACTCTGATCCCTTCTGCAGCCTGAGAAACCACAGAGATCACAGATTCCTCCTAGCAAGGTGTGTCAGAGATGCAAGAGGAGAGCCTGGAGCAAACAGGGCATCTGAGCAGCAATTAGCTGATGAGGATTTTAAGTGCCAGAGTAGCAGGGATGTCAGCCTGCCCTCCCCCTCTCTGAGAAGGAAGTGGGGAATGACTTGGTTAAACACAGCTGAGGATAGCAGGGACAAAAAATGAAGGGCTGAAGGCTGTTCTGCACCAGGTGCAATTACTGCTTGCTCCAAGTATTTTTACCTGGGAAGACCTTTTGTAGAGTTGGCTACAGCCTTCCTCTGAAACTAACAACTTCCACCAGCTTTGGCCAGCGGAAATGTTTTCAGCTAAGAAGCAGTTTATATTTGCATTCACCCAGTGCCAGTGCAAACAAACTGGTACCAGCCCTCTGAGACGATGCTTATCCTCCTGAACTCTGCCAATACCTGGGTCTACCTCCTCCTGCTTTGGTGCCTTCTAGGCCTGCTTATTTGTGCAAGAGGACAAAAGTTGCAGTGGATCCGTGGATCTTAAGGTGACCTCCTTCACTGCTCTTAATGAGCTCAGCCTGAGCCAATTATTTCTATTCACTCTTGAATTTCATGTAACCATTTAACTTCTTAAGTCAACACACAGAAGACCTTATTGTCAAAATAAGGTAGCTTCAAATCCAAGATCCATCAGTTCATCACGGCTCTCGGAGCATGTTTTGATTTCTAGGTGCAGGAAAAAAAAAAATCAAGATAAAACGATGCCCTTAAAGATGCTGACTTGGTCTAGTGGAAGGTGCCCCTGCCCGTGGCAAATGGCTTGGAACTAGATCATAGAGTCATCAAATCACTAGAGTTAGAAGTGGTCTCTAAAGGTCATATAGTTTAACCCCCCGCCTACCCCCTAAACCCTCTTCATCTTGCCAAAGCAGCTCCTGCTCCCCCACCAGCATTCCTGCAGCCATCCCAGAGCCACGGGCAAGACCCTCACCAGCCAAGATACCACTCAGAGGAGCTCAGCCCCAGCCAGCACCCGTGGATGGTATTGCAGGAGTCATCAATCCTGGCCCTAACAGCCGGGGGGCCACCAGGCCCCCCGGCCTTTGTTGTCACCACCACCATCACCCAGTGTGCACCATGGGCACTCACCGGTGATGAGAGGAGGATCCTCAGCCCAGATGGGCTCAGCTTAGGGCTTCTGCCCTTCCTGGGGGGGATTAAAAAGGGGAGTGGGTGGGGAGGGCAAAGTGGTGACAGATGGGGTGGGAGGAGACTCCAACTGAGCCCAGATGCTCTGGGATTGGAGGGGGGGGGGAGGGGAAAGGGGGAAAAATGGGGTGGGTGGGGTGGAAAAGGGGCAGAGTGTGAAACCAGTGTTACTGAGAAGGAATGGAGATGAGAATAACATTCCAATATGAATTACTGACTTTTAGTGATTGCTAGATGCTTAATATGGCTACTTTCAGGATGTTCTACTGCTCTTGGATATTAGATAAGTTATTGACAAACCCTAAACATGATTTTGATAGGCCAGTATTAAGTTCAATTACAAAAAAACCCCAAACAAACCAAACCCCCAATAAACCCAAACCCACAGCTTCTGCTAAGGTCCCTGCCAACCCCCATCACACTGAGATTCTGGGATCAAGCCCTGCCAATCTGGAATGGTTTGCCACACTTCCATTATCAGCTCCTGCACTTTTTAGAACAAAATGGAGAAGCAGGTTGTGAACATTTATGCTCTGAAGTCTGGAGCATCTTGTGGTGAGGCATCAACTTTGCTGACAGCATCGATGCTCAGCTGGAGATCCTGCTACAGGCTTCTTGAAAACTAAAGAAAGCCTCAAAAGCACCTGCCTGGTGCCTTCGGTAAGCTTCTCTGATGAGGGCCTCAGGGGAGCTGAGGCACAGAAATAGTTTACTCCATCCAAGTAGAATAAGTAGACTTCAAATCAGTTTATATTTACAGCTAATTACTAGAGGAATCCACCAGGAAGGGAGCAGAGGATGGTTCCATCAGCTCTTGACTGGCATGTTGGATAGATATGCGATTTCTCACTTCATAAGGTAAAAAGCAAAGTGAAAATGTAAGAAAAAAACCAACACCTGAAATAAACCAAACCTCCAGGTTCCTGAAGTTACCCTGAGGCCATCCCTGAGCATTTATTAGGTAGCAAAATCGAGGGTCAGGGCTGAGGTCGCCAGAGGAGCGCCAGAGGCACTCCATAAACCATGAATGAAGCAAACCAGGTGCCAAGGATCATCTCTTCCCACCTCATTAGGTTAAGGTGTTTCCACCCTGGGCTGGAGGAGAGCCCTGACAAAAAGGCAGTGGGGGTGTTGCTTATATATGAGAGCTCTGAGCTAGGCTCAAGTCTGCTGGTTGACCTAGGAGGGGCTGGAGAAGAGGTCTTGTTCCTGAAAGGACAAGGGGAACTGAAAAGTAAGATGGATTAATTTTCATTCATTAATTGTTTTGAGTGAGAGCAGAAGGGCAGGGAAAGTTCTTTGTGCTTTCAGGTGTTTTCTCTGGCTTCAGACCAAACAGGCACCAGTACAGGTTGGGGCTGCCCTGCTGGAAAGCAGCTCCATGTAGCAAGACCTTGGGAGTCCTGGTGGGCAGCCAGTTCTCCATAGGACAGCAATCTGCCCTTGTGGCCAAGAAGGCCAATGGGATCCTGGGGGTGCATCAAGAAAAGTGTGTACAGCAAGCCTAGGGAGATTCTTCTCCCTCTCTACTCTGCCCTGCTGAGACCACACCTGGAGTACTGTGTCTAGTTTTGGGCTCTCCAATTCAAGAGAGACAGGCACCTGCTAAAGAGAGTCCAACAGAGAGCGCTGACTCTCTCCAGCATCCAGAACTACTGCATTAGGGAGGGTGTAGTCACGTGGGTGCTGCTCTCCTCTCCCAGCTAATAAGTCCTAAGTGCTTGGGGAGGCTTAGATTGGACATTGGGGGATATCTGTTGACAGAAAGGGGTGTAGAGCCCTGGGACAGGATACCTGGAGAAGAGGATGACACCCCACCCCTGGAGGCAGCTGAAAGGTGTGTAGCTGTGGGGGTTAGTGTCATGGTGTACTGGTGGACTTGGCCATGCTAAGTTAAGGGCAGGACCTGAGTTTCTTAAAGGTCTTTCCCAAGTGAAGTGACTCCATGACAACCTCCATGCAGGTTAATGAGAAAGCTTTCAAACAGAAGCCCATTGCAATGAAGTTTATTTACAGTCCTGACCACACCACCTATTCACAGCTCTTTAGGACTTCCCAAGGAGAGGTTTATGTTTCTATAAATTACAAAGTCACTGCATAAAACCACATCCAGTTCTCTATCAGCATACTACAGAAGTTATCACAAGACCAGAGGAACCAAGGAAGGACTCCTGAACACAAGGAACATTGGTGGGCAGGCAGCATCGGTCGCAGCTGATGTTCACAGCGAGCAGCTCTACAGGAGTGCCTCTTGAATTCATTTAATTAAGAAGCTGAAAGGAAAGAAAACACAATTAAATGCTGGGGAATGCACATAAAACATAGCAACACAGCTCTCTGACAAGAATAAACAGACTTCAACACACTCCTTTGACATCTCTGTCATAATCTCTTGAGGGTTTATGTTCCAGTTAGTAATTACTATGGAAGCACCAAAGTTATCAGAACTGGAGGGACTGAAACTCCAACCTGCCTATTAAGAAAATCAAAAAGCAAAATCAACTAGAAACATCTGCTCTCTCTCATCAGGTTCTGCATCTGCTCTTACTGCTTGCAGCAGGAAGGACCTCTCCCAGCATGGCTCAGAGCAATTGCAAACACTCTGCTTTTGCTGCTGAAGTAGCCTCAGAGTGGGGCAGGGATGGAGGACTTGGCAAGGCTCTGGAGGGCTGCGGACTTCAGCTCTTAGCATTCCAATAAATGAAGAAGTTTCAGATGCTGCTGCTGTTTCTCTGCTGCTGGAGGAAACCTCTGTCGACTTCACAAGCAGATCTGTGTTGTGTGCCAGAGCTTTCTAATCACCCAGGAACAGCTCCCTGATAAACTGGGGGCTGGGAACACAGCAGGGCTTGTGTGTGGCTGCTGAGTTAACCACACAGGCACAAAAGCAGGCAGCTGCTGAATGGAGGGGCTGCTTCCCTGCCTCCAGCCTTGCATGGGACATCTCTGTGCAGTATACTCTGGCATGCACATGTGGTAGTAGTTTCATCAGTTCTCCACCTTGGTATAATTAATTAATCATTATAAAACATAAATACAAGTGTCAGAGGCTTAAAAGGCTGTGTCTGTATAAAGATGTTCCCTGCTGGCAGAAGCTGACAGGCTCGTTAGGCAAGACACACAAAGCAAGGCAAGCAGATGGCAACGGGCTGGCTGATGTGGGGTGGAAAGTGATCAGCGAGAGGGAAGAGCCAGCAACAACTGCATGGAAAGGTGGAGTGCAGGAGTGAGAGAATGCTGAGCACATGAGCCTGAAAGGAGAACCCAGCTCTAGAGAAGATGTGCAAGACCATATGTAGGAAAGGAGCTGAGAGAAGAGAGAGGAATGCTCATGATGAAAACGATTGGGGAGAAGAGTGGGAATGGCTGAAGATCACACCAAGCAGGCAGGCTCAGGAGGGGTAAAAGACTGCACAATAAAACCACAAGGAGATACAAACAGGGCAGCAGCCTCTTGGATAAATCCTCTACCACCAGAGCTACTGTCTCCTACTTTGTCCACCAGTGAATGCACCTTTAGCTGTGAAGAGAGTATGGCCAAGGGGAACAGCCCACGTGGTATGGGAGGCTTCGAACAAGCTGAAGAGGCCAGGGACACAAAGAAGGAACAAGCCTACCATGGGAAACCACTAAAAGCCAAGACACCATAAAGCAGAGCAGAAGAGGTGGAGCGGTAGGGCTGCAAAGGGCAAGAAGAACCCTGGGGCCCTTATGCAAAGCAGGGGAAGGCATAACCGGAGTAACTGCCCAGACTAGCTGGCACGGGCAGGAGTAAGGGATGGCATGGGTTACAGGAAGGCCACCAAAGCAAAAGAGGCCTCTGTGGTGGTGGCAATCCCTGCAGGAAGGTCCTGCTCAGAGGAGAGCCAAGTGTTTGCCACAGCAAAAGCACCCTTCTAAGAGATCTGCTGTGCAGCCAGACACCTGGAATTCAAACCTCCTGTGCTTTAAAGGGCTAAAAACCAGGACTACAGGTGGACACTTCACACAGAGGGGAATGTGGAGGTCTGTGGGCTCGATGGTTTAGATAACCAGAGGAGACTCAGCTCTCCCACCTTCCACTTGGCTGGGCGGCTTTCCTGCTGCAGAAGAGGGTGTTTGGCCACGTTCAGAGAGGCAGTGTTGGAAAGGCTAAATGTCAGGTGCTTTGTTCTGACTCCTGTGGGTTGTTCTTTTCTATCTTTGAGAAGCATTCTGATTCATGCTGCTTTCAAGTAACCCATTTGTTGTAGACTTGACTGTGAACCTTGGGTGTTTACAAGTGGTAGGTTTGCCAGTTCATAAAGTTGAGGTGAAGCCATTTAATGATGCATGAAATCGAGGTGGCACAGCTGAGCAGTTGCTAGCAGTGCTCATGTTTATTAAGAGTGGGAATATTTCTGCAAATCCTGCTTGTTCTTACTGAGAATTCACCAGGGTATTTCCAAGACATAACTACTCCATTTAACTCACTGGCATCAGTTTGCTGATTGCTTTTCATGCTTTAACTGAAAACTCTTCACGTCGCTCTTTCCAACCATATTCAAATGCAAAGGCCACAGAAGTTAATCTGACAATGAAAAACTCAATTGCAGGTATCAAAAAGTCCTTAAAAGCTACTCACTGCAGGCCAGTTAAGGAAAACTTGTATGGAAACTGCATTCAGAGGTACTCAGGTCATTTAAATTCAGATTAAAAAACCAGCAAACAGTACAAGGCAGCCTTGAAAGGACAGCTGGAAGAGACAACAGTGAAACTGCTAGGAGCTTGCTCCAAAGCAAACCAGAAAGCAGAGCAGGGCAGTCAGCAAGCTGCAGCCAAAGCCAAAAGTAAACCTGAGAGACTTCTTGCAACGTCAGTACACAGTGGATACCATTTTTGCCTCCCTGTGCTCTCAAAGGAACCAGTGCCACAAGTGCTTGCCTCCCAGTGTTCCCGTTAACACAGCACTGTGCTAGGGCACTGCTGCCTTCTGCTTGCTTCCCACCACCCTGCCTCACTCTTTACAATTCTGTCCACTTTTGTTGGACTGAAAATGCTTGAAGTAAGGTTTCCAGAGAGCCCTCCAAGTTCTTTCTTGACTAGCAAAGCTCCCTTAGAGTTCATGCTGTGGGCTTATACTTCATAGTCTATCTGTCATCCCCTGTGTATGAGCTGACAGATAAAATCCTGTGTTGATAGAATGCAATTCTATTGGTGTCACTGAATGTACCTAATGTATCACTTATTCACTTTAAAAATTGGGGTGAGAAGGCTTCCAGGGAAGATTCTCCCAGATACCAACAATCTTGTCTTAGCCAGGAAGCATTATAAAGGGGAAGAGCTTCAACAGTGTAGAATAAAATTGCTTTATCATCTGTCACCAATTAATGGCAGCAATTAAGATGAAAGCAAAATGAGAAATGTCATCTAGTTCCTGTAAAAAAGGTGGATTAACACAGGCATGACAAACCCTGCCCTGGCACAGCTGGCTCCAGCAGAAACCTGTTCCATGCTGACTTATCCACCTCCACTGTGCTTGCTCCCTGGCTGCCCTTCGTGCTGACCTTCATTCTGCACCACCTCTCCTGCTCCAGTGCTTCACTGCATTTTACCAGCATCTTAATTAAAACATCTTTTCCCCCTCAACCCTAAGCTTCAAGAAGAAAGTTCTGTAGGAGGAAGAATCAAACACTGAATTACAAAATGTCTGGGGTGGATGTAAAAAATGCAACCCAAATGTTAGTGTCCTTTCATGTGCCCTCTGAAGAGCACCCTGAGAGCCCTGCACTCCTCTGGCCACTGTTCTCTTTGGAACAGAAATTAACAATGACAAAGGCAGGACCAGAGTCAGAGAAGTAACAGCACTCCCTGAACCTTTATTTATGCACATTAGAAAAGGAAAGAAGTCTTTCTCCAGTTTTTGCCTCCTGCTTTATATTTATCCTCCTCTGTGCTGATTTATCTTCACCACGTAGAGGCCAGTGCACAGCAGGCTTTGTTTCACTTCTTATCCACGCATGCAGCTGCACAGAGGGCTGACTTGGCTCTTCAGCGCCAGAGAATAAAAAAAGTCTTTTTGTTTGGTTATTTTTTTAAAGTAGGCCTGTGAAGCAGATGCCTGAGGTTGTGTATGGAGCATTAAAACCAGGTCAGTTACCTCTAGCTGTTCAGGCACAGCGACAGAAACAGTTGTGCTGAGAGACCGTTACCATGCCTTGGTGGTGGTGTAACAGGCAAAGCTTTACCAGCCTGAGGACAATTCGGCATATAGAGACTCACAGTTTCAAGGTGCAATCTACAACCAGTGAAAGTAGGAGGACAGACTTCTGTCCCATCCTAAGCTCTGTCTCCACTGGGATTGATTGATGGGGCATGGTACTTGTTGGAAGCTCCTAAGGTGTTCAGAGATGTTCATCTAAGTTAAAATGCAAGATGGGAAACTAAAGGGGGAAGAGAAATGAACAGTTTTTATACTTGGTCCTCCTTACTGTTTTGCACAATCACTTCATTACAATTCAGAACTCTGCACAGAAACCAAAGAGGCTTCTCTCAACACACACTGTGAAGATGACATGGTGGCAGAGAATCAATACTATGTTTATTTAAAATAACACAACAAAAAACAGGGTCAGAGTTACCCAGGAAACAAAAACCCCAAACCCCTGAAAGATTCAGTACTTTGCAGGACCAGGTAGGTAAAGGACGCAGCTAGGAAACCAGCAAATTCCATTTGGTCGCAGCAGAGTCAGAGGATCAGTTCTGGTGCTGGTTCCCAGTAACTCTGCACTGAGTGAGAGAACCCTGGTGCAAGCACTCAGAAAAGCTGTGCAGGGTTTGCAGACTGCACAGGGATACGGGCACGCTGCTGACAGGCAACAAGGACACCCCTGAGATGAGAGAACTGAAAACACACCCAGCACACCTCTCAGGCTGTCCTCAGCTGCTGGTGTACTGGGGCTGACCTTCTTTGGCACTGCTTCTCCAGGGAGCTCACAAGCTGCAGAACAAGCTCATTAGGCCTTCTGGTAAATGGAAATCTCAAGCACCCTCCGAGTGCAGAAATATTTCCTGAGATCCAGCCTGAGCCTCCCCTGGTGCAGCTTGAAACCATCCCCTCTGGTCCTGTGCCTTGCCACCAAGGAGAAGAGGCTGCTCCCTCCTTGCTCCAACCTCCCTTCAGGGAGCTGTATAATTCAGAAAGACTCCAACCCTGTTTTCCCCTCTGGTGTGGCTGACAACAGCAGAGGCTACTTGGAGTGACAAATCGGAGCACTGATGGTAAGCCTGGTGCTTCAATGTACATCTTAGTTATAAAGTTATACAAGTAGGCATCTACTAAAGGTTGATAAAACTCAAGACCTTTCCTCCTGCATTGCTCAGAGGGCAGTGCCCCAGGTCTGTGCTCACACCCACACAGCTGGTCTGCACTCACTGCCCCATGAGCAACGGCAGCTTTCCAACCCTTTCTGGTCTGCTTGAACTAATAACCACTACTCCTGCTTCTTCCAGCTCCCACAGGCTTCACTGCTAGACATTAAAGACTTCGTTACCTGAAAGCTTAACTTTCTTAAACTGCTACAGAGTCCTGCACTCCATAAAATGAGACTTCTGAGAGCTTACCTGTATGGGTACCCGTGGTATTTGGAGCGGAATATGGACAGCAGGAAGCTGAAGAAGAAGACCACCAGACCCAGCCCCACCAGGCATATGACTGGAAGGAAAAGAACTTTGGTCATCAGCACATATAGGACTTACAACTGGAGCCTCTGCAAAGAGCATTATTTCTGTCAGCCATTCATGGAGAACTGTGCCACGGCCAGGCACAGAACTGCTCCTGCTCTGTCTGCTGTGCCTGACAGGACTCCACACACAGATGGGAACAATAGTTGTGGCTATTCAGAAACAACAGCTCCTCAGGGTGAATATGTTTTCAAGACAAGAGAGGAGAAACTGGCATCTCAAATAAATGTGGATGCAAACACCTCACTGCTGATACCGGATTCCACGTGAATCAGAGCTAACAGGCAGTGTGATCTGAGGTATGTGTGTGCTTCTGCAAACCCAACCATGTCTTGAGCAAGATCTCCTGCTCTGCCCAGCCACCCAGCTGAGGCTGCAGGCACAGCACAGGCAGGGCAGCAACTAAGTTACCTGCCTTTAGTGGCTACACCATTTCACTGCTGCAACTTTCAGCACTGGTAGCCAAACCACTTCTCACTCCTAATTTGATAGCAATATCAGTCTTCAGGTTTTGTAGATAGGCAGCAATGGATGCAGACTGGCACCTCCCTCCTGCTGGGCTTCCACCTTCCTCTGGACATGTAACACCAAGGAAAAGAATTTTCACACTTCAAGCTCTTGTTCTTCATGACTTTCAGTATCATTCAAGAGCCAAAAAGCATCTCAGCCTCTTCATCCTGGTTGGGTGGTCTATAACAGACTCCAACCAGGGTGTCTGCCTTGAGTGCCTGTGGGTGAGGATTAGAGGGAAGGCCAACAACCTGATCATCCTTGATCTCTAGTTCCATGGTGTCTAGAGCCTCCCTGATGTACAGGGCCACCCCTTCTCCCTGGCCTGTCTCTCCTGAAGAGCCTGTGGCCATCAATTACAGTGCTCCAGCCATGGGAGTCACCCCACCACATCTCTGTGATGGCAACTACATCACAACTCTCCTGCTGGAACAAGGCTTCCAGCTCCTCTTGTTTGTTACCCATGCTTCATGCATTAGTGTCCAGGCACTTCAGCTGGGCTGCTGGTTTCACCCCTCACTCCAGCTTATCACCCCCAGACTCCTGTCTGGGGGGACTAGTTTCAGCCCCTCCCCACTTCTAATCTAGTTTAAAGCCCTGTCAATGAGACCTGCTGACTCCCTTCCTAGAGCCCTTTTCCCTCTGGGGGATAGGCTGTTCTCCTGTGCTAGGATCTTTCTCCCGCTCTGGGATGGCTGTTCTCCATCAGTTGCCAGCTGACCTGGTGCCATAGAAAGTTCCCCAAGATCAAAACCCCAACATTATGTTGGTGGCACCAGCCTCTGAGCCACAGTGTCTTCTGCATCTCCTTAATTGCAGTACATAACTTACTTCTCCTTTTCCCAACATCCCCTTTGGAGGTCGCAGCTTCATTCAGGAGCACCATTCCCATGGTGATAGCAGCATCTGGGTTGCCATTGTCAAGGTAAACAGCAAAGATGTGGATACCTCAGAAGCCCCAAAGGGACAGCCATGAGCACAAAACAGCAGTATCTGTGTATCAAACTGCAAATCCCAACCTCTACCAAAGCAGTGCACTCACCCATGCCAAGAATGTGTACTGAGAGCTTCCTTTGGGCAGCCCAGGAGTAACAGGAAAGAAGGTTCAAAAAGCTGTAAAGGAGAAGCTGTTAAATAGGACACACAAGATTTGGAGAGTCACAGAATGTTCTCCACTACCTGACAATGTTCTGTCTACTGGGAGTAAAGGATTGTGGAAAAGGCAACCTGTGAGCCCCAGCAAGCACTCAGTGCTGCTGCCCACAGTCCACTGGCTGGCTGATGCAAACCGAAACAGCTGCACTGCTTTGTGGTCCTCTGCTTCCACAGAAGACATCTCCTCAGTGTCACAGTGCTTCAGAACTCAGCAGAGAAGCAGTTTTCAGTCACTGCCAGTGTTTTATGGCCTCATTAGAAGTGGTGCAAACATGAACAAGTATATAATGACCAAACAATTTGACTAATTTAGCACAATCTGAAACCATTCCCTTAACTGCTTGTTTGAAACTGTACACACAAGAAGGAATGGTTACTACTGTGCAGAACAGCTGCTCTGCAGAGCTGGCAGGTCCCAGTGCCAGGCTGCAGCAGGAGTCTGTCATGGGGGCTGTAGCTCAGAAGTTCAGGAAACAGAAACTGATCCTTGCTTGAGGTTGGATTTCTAGGGATTACTCACCCCAGGGCTGGGCAGCAGGATGCTTACAGCTGCTAAGAAGAATCAGATGTTTTTATTTATGCACACAGATCATTCACAGGAGGTACTGAAACCTGCTGCATTCATAAACAATACCTGCATCCTCTCACATTATGCTTGCACTAATCTTATCAAAGCTCAGATTAGCAATTTTTCATGTTAGAAAAAAAACTACAGCAAAAATGCTCCAAGACCTCTGCAATTTCAGTTCTGCAATTTCACTGAAGCCTGAGCAAAAGGGTTTAGAAATGTCAGCGCTAACATCATCACATTCCAGCAGAGATTAGCAGCCTGACACAGGTCTGAGACTTCCAAATTTCACATACACAGGAAAGTCAAATGAAGACTAATGGGATTCAAGAAAGCAAACTTTGATGGGGGAAGGAGGCAGATGTCAACAGGCAAGGTCAAGGAAATGCAAGCTCTAACCCAGCTCTTGGCTACCAGAAGCCTTAAATTGGACACTCTCACAAAGCCTCTAAGCCAAGCACGGTTTCATATATGCACCAACTGTAAGGTCACTTCTGTGAACAAATGGCTATAGACAAAATGCTTACAAAAATATCGTGAGAAAACCAACCCTGGAATCCAAGAGCCTAGGACAAAGGCAAAAATTGCTTTCTAGCTTGCCCACTAAGATTAAGATTCATGAGCAGAGACTGGCAACCTCCTGCGGTACTGCTATGCTTCAAGCAGGAAAAAGAGCTGGAAAGAACATCATGAGAACTGTTTAGTTCTCTGCTTTCAGGAGTTACAAATGCTGGAATATTCATGAAGCAAGCAAGCTGCAACAAGAAGGGCTGAGAAAGAAAGTGACTGAATCCAGCTGTGTCTTACCCTGTTAAGACAAGAGCCTACTGTAGCACCACCCAGTAACTTGGTTTTACCAGTCCTCAC
Source organism: Dryobates pubescens (assembly GCF_014839835.1). Taxonomy (NCBI): domain Eukaryota; kingdom Metazoa; phylum Chordata; class Aves; order Piciformes; family Picidae; genus Dryobates; species Dryobates pubescens. Next base: position 27,818,606 of record NC_071612.1, on the reverse strand, counting down.
TTAGAATTGTATTGGTGGTTTCATTCTTAGCTTAACTGAGTCAGGGGAAAAAACTGTCCCAAGATGTGAGGGCAACCAGCATTTAGTTCCTTGGTTATCTCATGTAGTGTTGCACACAATCTGGTGCTTTGCTCATCGCCCTTAGCTGGTGGGTTCTGAGGAACAACCCCCAAGCTACCACACACTAAGACCCTTCTTGGCAAGCAATCATTCTGTTGGTTCCTATTTTGGTTCCTATTTTCTTAGCAGGCTGTGAGCTCAGTTGCTCAGGTAGAACAGTCTCACAACAATAAGGGATGATTTTAGATCTGTCACCAGCTGCACTGTGCTGGGTGCTTTTCCTCTTTCCTGGAGTCTCACATCATTACCCTAAAGCCTGCCTCACATTGTCACTCTATCCTTCAGTTGCTGCTTTCTAACTCTAGTCATCAATGCTGAGCTTTCAGCCTCATCCATCACCTTTTAGCTCTAGTGACATCAGCTTCAGAGCCTCATTCACAGGTTACCACCCAACACAGCCCTCCCTTCAGCTCTGTATTCAGCATTTCTGAGTTGTGATCTCCATGCCTCCAAATCCTCTCTTCTGCTGCTCAGTGGCTGCACGAGCCAACAGGCAGCCAGGCATCTACATCCCTTTTACATTCACTCTGTGGTCCAGTTGCCTTACACCAGAGAGGCACTTACTGTACCTCCCTGCGGGACAGGAAAGGTCTTTCAGAGCAGGTGGCATTTTAATGCTCCACAAAAATGTTTTTTCCTTTGTAATCAATCAAGTTCCTTTGCCTTCCCAATCACCATCTCATGCCTACCTAGGCAGGTGTCACCTTAAACTCTGCCTTGGGAATTCAGATGAACAAACTGAAAAGACATTTCCATTTTTATCTGTTTTATCAGTGTCTAAGTCACCTAAGTTTAAAAGTGATAATGAGAGAGAGACAATCAGGTTAGTAGTGACTAATCCTACAATAATGCCTTAGAATTATTGCCTTTACAACAAACAATTTGCTTAATAACGGAAGCTCTTCTGATAATGGAAGTATCTGCTGCAACCTCTGAGCCCACTGTGGAGGGCAAAGATTCACTGTTGCTGCAAAGGCACAAAAACATGGCACGTGACATACAAAGAGGTTTTACTTCTCCGTGGAGAAGGATCTGATGTTCATTAGAAGGACTGATTGGTGTCTACCAAAGGGAGAAATGAGAGTGGGAGAAATCTTCCAGCACAGCCTCTCCAACCTTCCTACTCCTTATCTTCCTTACCGTGTCTCCCCAGCCAGAGCCACACTCACAGCTCAGTGCTGCACACTCCAGGGGCTCTCTGGCTCCCATCAGTCAAGCACAGCTCATTACAACAGCAACGCTCACTGTGCAGCTCACCTCACACTACTCCCCTCAGCAAACAGCACCTCTTAATGCAGTCTCCAGCAGACTGGGTAGAATCACCTTCTACAAGCAAGTGGAGATGGGAATTCCTATTTTCTCTCTAAAAATGGACTTTACAGAGAAACATCACACTGCATGTCAACAGCTAGCCAGGAGTGACCTTCTTGTCCTTGTTCTTACTGCTAGAAAGGGAAAAGAAGCAACCAGATGAAATCTGTGCATTACCAGTGCAGACATGTCTTGGTTTAAACTCCAGTGCATCCTTTAAGCTTTACTGGATGAAGTCAGTGTGCTCCTGCTTATCAGCCTGACTACTTCCTTGTAATCCCTGCTTTTTCTATCAACATTTCCTGAATAAACAAATCACCACCACTACTGAATGGATAAAAAAATACCAGTTCTTTCATGCATAACTGTTAAAATGTCAAGATTTCATGTCACTTGTAACATTTTTGTGCAACCAAAACCCCAGCTCAATACTACTGAGCCACGACACGAAACTGTGGAGAATTCTTTTTCAAGTGGCAATGAATGACCTTACTGAAAGGATTCTTTCAGGCAGCTGCTTAAATGTGGTTAGCCAAGGTCTCATTTTAGAGAGAGCCTCTGCCAGCAAACAGCATCACTTTCATGCCAGAGTGAGACAGACAAAATATGTCATGAACAAAAGTTTTGTTTACTTTGAATCTCACCCTGCTTCTGGCTTTACCTTTCCTGCTCTCAAGCAGCTGCTAGGGTTCCACTAGGCACTCCAGATCAGCAGGGAATGTTCCCCTGCAAAATACCATCCTAGCTTTGCAGTTCTGTTTTCTATGGCTATCTGTGCATCAAATAAGCTTTCACAGGGAGCAGAAGTGTTGCCAGATGAATGCAACAAAGTAAGAAGACATAATAACTGTTCTCTCCAGACATCAAATGCAGCAGAAGGCGGCAGATTGGGAAGCTGGAGGAAGAGCAGGACCAAGCCACCTGAGGGAGAGCAGAAGGGAGCAGCTCTGAAATCCAGCCACTACTTCACACTGGGAAATGCTGTTTTCTCCCTCTTGTTCCCTCTAGAGAAAGGATCCTGTGATGCAATGATTGCAGTTTAACTGTGGCTAATGATGACTGCAGCTCCCTCTGACCCACTGAGAGCAGGCCTCACAGTCTTTAGGAGAGAATGGTGATGGAAGAACAAATGGCACTGGTTTCAGGCAGTGAACTGTTCAGATTGAGTGGGCAAAACCCCCACTCGGCAGCAAATATCAACAACACTGAATATTCATTTAAACATAAAAAGCAATCCAAAAGACAATACCTGCTCCAAAGTTCAGTGCATTCCCTGTTTGAGCAACTTCACCTGGCAGCAGCTTTCTCAGCCTTTGCTGTGTTCATCACCAGTTTGAAGGATACTCAGCAGAAGAATAATGTGGGATTCTGCAACAAACTGGGCCTGGCTGCTCCCGTGGATGTAACTCTGCAAAACAGAAGCGGGAACGACCCTCGTTAAAGCACAGAAATCCACTGGAAAGGGCACACCTGGCTGTGTGAAAATCAAAGCCAAAGCCGGTGTGCAGGAAAGGGCAGCCAGCAGCGGCTGCAGGTGAGCAGCACAGTGTCTGAGCAGGGACAGTGGAAAGCAGTGCTGCACCCTGAGGCAAAGCCCTTGCACACACAATGCACACCTACTAGCTGAAAGCCAGCTGGTTACAGTGTTAAATAAGGCAGGGGACTACTGTCTGCTGGGGCCTTTTTTGGGGAAAAACCAAACCAAACAAAAAACCCACCCCACAATAAAAATACAGCTGTTTTTCTGTTCCCTCTGATAGTAGGTAGATTATTTTTTATAGTTCCCTACTAATAAATCTCCCTCTGAGTGATCAGTCCAAGACATTGTTCCCCAAGTAGTCAAGAGCAGCACGGGTGCTTCACCTCTACACTTGTGGGTCAGTCAGAGCAACGGTAGCGAAGCAAGTGGAAGGTTTTCCTTTAGCAGTGTTTCAGTGGGGAGGGATAACCAAAATCACTTGCATTTGGCAATCTAACGTGAATCACCCGAGTTTATGACACTGCCTCAGCCCAGTTCTTAAGAGGAAATGGATCTTAATCACCTCACAAAAGCACCACACTGAACTTTTAGATCTAAATCCTAAACAACAGCCACAGTTCAGAGTAGAAGTTTTCAGAACACAGATCAGCAGTTGATGTAAGCATGATGGCAAATGCTTTATCCTGAGAGGAGAGTACTGAGCAGTGTGTGGCATTTGTCCTTGTGTGCTTCGCTCCAGGCACACGATGGCCCTGTGAGGCAGCTCCAGGTCTCCTTTGAGCTTGTATTCACAGACACCTCTGCAGAGGTGCCCCCACGCCAGCTCTGGGCTGCAATGGCCCTCAGCAAATGCTGACATTCATGGCCAGCTGTGGCTCACGCTTCCCTGACACAGAAGGACTTTTCAAGGGCTTTTGAGGAGGAGGGGTCTGTCTCCTTTTCTCCATGCTTTTTTGTGCTTCATCAGCAAAGTTCAACTGGGCAAAATTGGGCAAAGTTCTTGCCTTTTTAACCATATAATCAAAGTAAAGGATCTGCTCACAGCTGAGGTTCCTCTCCATCCACACTTGAAGGACCTGCACTCAAGGTGCATATACTCAAGAACTTTCATTTGAGGCTACAAACTATGTGGGGACCTAGCAGTAAGATTTCTTCTGTCTTCTCTGCTTTTTGACACTGAATCCATTTAACATTTGGAAGATCTGTGAAGCCTATCTGGTTGCAGGCAAATGGTTTAAATACATTAATGAATAACCTTGGTATTTCTCTTTCATTTGAGAGGCATCAAGAGGGACGGTTGATGCAAGATGTAAAGCTAAAGCCCATCAGAAGAGACACAGCCGTAAGTGTACAACACAGATGCAACAGAAGTGGCAGGCTGGTGGGACTCACAGGGGGATCAAAGCTCCAGTGACTGACACTGAAGCAGGCCCTGCCTCGAGGGTGCCATTGCTCAATTTGAATTGCTAACTGAGGTGACCCTGCCCCAGATCAGGCCATTTCCCTGGGCAGTGACAAGCCACTGTTGATTGCATGCATGCTTTCACAAAGCCCTGTTGAATGCTCACTAGTATTTGTACACTCATCAGCTACTGAGTGCTGCTGGACATGCCCCATGGGTGTAATCCCTCCCTTGGACAGCCAAGGATAACACCAATGTAATACACTTCTCACTTTCCCTGACTGCAGCCTGTGCTTGTGATGTCTCTCCAAGAGCTGGTCTGTGTGCCACATTTCTGGTAATGCATGAACAAGAATGAGGCCTCTCTCACTATATGGCCATTCTTAAGGTAACACCACAAACTTGCAGAGTACCCAAGAAGAAAACATGGTTTCAGGTGCTTCAGTGCTCTTTGCTAAAGCTCACTTTAGGAGGTGCCTGGCAGATGGTGGGCTGGAGGGGCTGGATTAAGCTGAGGGAGGTTTGGTGACAGCATGGTGTACAGAGCTGCTGCCCGAGCTGCTTTCATTAGTTTGGTTAGCTAGAAATAACTGAGTCTCCAAGACATGACACATATCCAGTGAAGTGTATTAGAAACCAGTCAAAAGCAGGCAGTTTTGATTGTCATTAAAGAGGATAATGACAAACTGGACATGGACTGCATGTAGAAGAAACCTCGAGATGGGGACTGCCCTCTGGAGAAGACAAAAGGCCAAGCTCAAGGTCATGTATGTGGAAAGGGAGGTAACAGCTCCATACCAAGGGGATAAGCACTACTAATTTTTCTTCCTTTACAACAGTATCATTCAGGGTGAAACTGATCAGAGAGAACATTATGGAAGGCCACGGCTCCTGTAATTATGATCAAGCCTTCAGAACAGCCTGTTTCAATCCAAGGCTCTCCCTTTGGCCAAGAACAGACAGGACAGAGAAATGGAGCAGAGTGGAGATTTTCCCAGGACAAAGTCAGAACAAAGCAATCACTCCATGTTCAGCACAGAATACCTGAAAGCAGACACACTTGACAAACAGGAATTTATTCCACAGTAACAAAGGCTTTGAGTCCATGATTTATGAGGGCAGCTACAGAAGCCGCTCATCTAAATCCCTTGCCTAACACACTGCCAGATGCTTCCTAATGATGAGGATGCAAGACTGAGGACATTTATGCCAATGGATGTGCTCTGCCATCTTCTACTTCAGCAACTATCAAACTGGTGATAATGTATTTTACAAAGTTGTTCAGGATGGCAGGCATTGGCTTCATACATCATAAAGGCCAGTAGTTAAAAATGTGATGTTATGACACAAAACCTCAGGCCTATTGTCTGTGTGACCCTCAGCAAGTATTCCAGCTTGCAATGAATACAAATCAAACACTGCCATCAGCAAGGTAAGCTGCATTTCAGATTCCTCCTGTCAGTTCTTTCTGACAATACCACCCAAACAGTCAGAACTGAGAAGTTCCAGCACTGTAAAAAGCAGCACAAATCTTACAGACACTCAAAAGGGTCTCTGCATGCAAGCTTCTAGAGAAACATTTCAAATGCTACTTTACAGGAAGTCATAAAAACTAATACCTAGGAGAGAAAAAAATCAACAGAACATCGAGTAGAACATTGAATGGCTCTAAAATGGGGCTGTTTAGTCTGGAGAAGAGATTGCTGAGAGGGGATCTGATCAATGTCTATCAATATCTGGGGAGTGGGTATCAGGATGGAGGTGCCAGGCTCTGTTTGGTGGTGCCCAGTGACAGGACAAGGGACAATGGGGACAGGCTGGAACCCAGGAGGTTCTACCCCAACACCAGGAGACTTCTGTATGGCGAGGGTCACAGAGGCCTGGATCAGGCTGCCCAGAGAGGTTGTGGAGTCTCCCTCTCTGGAGCCTTTCCAAACCCACATGGATGTGTCCCTGTATGACCTGCCCTGGCAGGGGTTGGACTGGATGATCTCTGGAGGACCCTACCAACTCCTAGCATTCCATGATTCTGTGTATATGGGAGAAAGAAATCTGGGAGTCCTTTGAGGTCAAAGGAAAAGTTACTCTGAAGCTGTAGTGAGAGTTTGTGAGAGAGCACTTGTGAGAACGTCAGATCCATACTGCAGCATGCAGGGGAGTTAAAGAATACTCCAAGTACTGAATTCTGAAATTGCAGAATGCTTTCAGCTCTACAAAGCAAGAAGGATCAGAAGTAAGAATGGTTCAAAATAACAAAGCTGTACTCTTATGACTCATTTAGTGTTTTAAAATAAACCCAAGGAAGAGGCCACTGTGGACAAATCAGCTTTGATACCAAAGCAAAGGCTGCATCAGGAATGAAGTACAAAGCAGGTACCTGAAAGAGCAGATACATGACCTCATGATAAATGATTCTCCTTTCCTTGTGGTGAGGAACAAAGAGGAAAGAACTTACCTTCAGGAGATTCTGACTTTGCAGAAATGAGAGCAGTCTGCAAATAAGCACTGCTAACCTGGCAAAGTCACTGGAAAAGCTGAGACCTCCGATGGCTCACATTTTAGGGCAGGGTATTAACAATTTCTGCAGACAAAGACACTGCTTTGATGTCAGAGACAAGTTTTATGCAATTCATTTTTCCAGTGTGAAAGCACAATGCCTGCAAGAGGGAAATGAGAACAGCAGGGGAAGCTCACATGAATTTCTGAAAAGCTGACAGACCAGGAAGGAGAAGGCAACAAGTGAGGAAAGTCAAGTAGATTGCTAAGGGTTTGAGGGCTCTCGAGTGAGTTAACTTGGAATTACAACTGGGGTGGGGGGAGGAAGAATCACACTAGGTCAAACCAATTAAACCAGTGAAAGGGTATCACAGTGACAAAAACACAAAGGAAAGAACACAGCATACACAGAACTACTCCCAACTGAAGCAAGAACAGGAAAGTTGCACATCTAAAGATGGTTCTGTGGATGTCCTCAGGCTGAATGGCACTGAAAAGATGCTTGCAGCCTGGGTACCTGCTGAGTCCTCCCAATAGGATGAAACAACAACAACACTCAAGTAGGCCAAAGGACCAAAAAATAATATTCCATCAACCCAGACACATTATACAAGAACTAAAATGTTTCCTGCAGCTCACTAGGGGTGCCTGTGCTCAACCCCAGACACGGCTCTCTAGCAAAGTGGCAGCGAGGAGCAGGGATGTCTGGGCTTGCAACGTCAGCACAAGGCAAGTGTGCCAACAGCCTTCCCATAGGTGATGGCAGAGTGCTGTGCTTACTCCCTGAGCTCCTCCAGTGGAGTTTTGCTCACATCCTTCTCACTGACACTTCTCTCAGGAGAGAATGTGGAGCCAGCATCTTACTGGAGTTTAAGGCTTCAGAACACATCCTTTTCTCGATACTTTCAGAGTCCTGGCAGCACTGCCACTGAGCAAAATCTCCCCTGTTTCCATTTCAGATGTGTGCTGTAAGGCAGCCTCCTCTCTGGTTGAGCCTGAATCTGGGTCTGACAGTCTGACACTCCTCAGCCTGCTGCATTCCTCGGAATTGAATTCATTCCCTTGCTCCCTACTGACCAGGACAAGCAAGCCTAGGGTGTTCTTCCCTGTCTTCTCTACATGAGCTACAAGAAATCCCAGCCCATTGTTCCAGGGAGCTTCAGTGGCTTTGCCAGTACTCCTCCACACCAGCAAGTCTTTGGCAACATGAACCTCTGAGGGCTGTTTCTCCACACATCCACCCGCTCAGCACAAGGGGCTGCTGCTGGTGTTGGAGGAGCAGTTGTTGGCTTGCTAATGAGTTTTGTTCCCTTTCACCTCTCTGAACTGCAAAGGCTCCTTTCAGCTCCAACAGATAACCAGGCAATTCTCTTACCACAACAGGTGCACTCCCCAAGTGTCTTGTAGTGAACAGAGAGAGACAAGAAGCAGGTTTGTGCCACACATCTCTCTTCAGTTCCATACAGTATGAAGCTCTAGTTCCAGACCCAGCAGTGGCTTTGATCCATGTAGCTTGCAGCCCCTTGCTGCTCACAGAGGATTCTTCTCTGTATGTAAAACATTTTGGCTGAAATGCTGATTCAAAACAAGCCAATAAGCATTTTGCTATTGATTTCAGCAGAGCCAATATTTCATGTTGATGGTTTATTGGTGACAGAACTCCAGAACATCAATAGTTAGGAAGATCTGTAGCATACAATAAGCTGAATAACTGCTCAGAGCAAACTACAAAGGAAAGCCATTTCCTCCATGTGAAAGGATTTCAATCCACTGCATTGCTTTCTACATAACACTTAGCTGTAGAACATTAAAGTGGCTGCCACAACAAAAAAGCTTTCAATATGAAAGGAAGGGTTCTGCAAGTGACCTTAGGCAAGGGATTCATCAGGAAAACTGTCCCCCATGTGGTTTTGGGGTTAGAAATGTCCCTCAGGTTCTGTCAAACTGGCCTGGACAGCAAACTATCCAGTGAATAAAGGTATGGCTAACACCAAGAGCCTGAACCAGAACAAAGACCTGTGAGAGACTTCATGACATTCCTCTGGGCTGAGCTCTTTTCTCTGCCCCTCATCAGAAGACATTTATTACTTTTTGTTTCCCATCATGATGCAGCTCCTCCCTGCTCATCCCAGAAGGCAAGTGATAGATGAAGCACTGACTTTGACTGCAACATGTCTCCAGAAGGACTTGTGAGGGTTAGAAGCTGCCATGTGTAATGTGTTGTGCATGGGCACTCAAGAGGTGGTGGAAGCAAGAGGATTCCATCACCTATCACAGAATCATAGAATTGGGTTGGAAGGGACCTCAAGGATCATCCAGTCCCAACCCCCCTGCCCTGAGCAGGGACACCTCACACTAGATCACGTTGCCCAGAGCCACCTCCATTGCCTAACAAGGAGGTCAGAAATCTGTTGGGAAGTTATTTTTTTCCCCAAAAAAGTGCTCATAAAAATGTATGAAAGATGAAAATGGGACTTGATACTGTATCAGGCCTGAGAGGAACAGTCAGAACCCAGCTGAAGAGTCTGACATATTTATCATTATACTAACATCTACAGTGCATTTCAGCCTGTGCAGCAGGAATTGGCTCTACTGTCAGAACACTGATAATGGTGTTATCTGCTCTGCTCTAGCCAAAGACATGCCTCCTCTATTGACAATTCAAAGCCTTCTGGAGCATTCCTGTTGTGACTGACACTTGCATGACTGATAAGAAACAAAGTCAGAGGAAGTTTGAAGGTTACTCTTTTGTCTCCCTTGAAACTGGTCTCTGAAATACCATTTACCAACCCTCCTCTGGCAAACTGTTGAGAACTGTGCTGGGCTTAGGTATGTATTAAAATGCAACTTCTGCATGTCTGGAAGTGTTCCATTTCCTTTGTTTCAGCTTGCCAAATTAAGATAGAATTATCAGGCACACTAGCAGTGGCCTTTCCAGTGCAGAGAGGGTACATTACAGTCAGCAAATACAGAGACACACACACAGGGTGACGGTCAGCTCTGCTAGAAGACTGTCAGTCACTGGCTGTGTTTAGCACCTCAACAGCAGCTGCAGGAGGTGTTTTTACTAACATCTCAAGAGCTGCAGAAAATTACAAAACATAAAAGGACTGAATGTGGTGCTTGAAAATCATAGAGAGGACGAAGTATTTCTATGGGATGATCTGTTAAATACAGGAACATTACCTTCATAGCACACTGAGGAATTATCTTCGCAGGGTATTCCCTCATTGCAGCACTTGAAAACGTGATAGAAAATCCCCACTGAACTGTTTCTAATGTTCCACAGCTGCTCAGCTGAGAAAATTTTGATTTAGCAATTAAACAAAAATTCTATCAGCCTTATCTCTACTCAAGCTGAAGTAGGGCAGGACGTAAAGCTGAAGGTTGCAGCGCGGTGTCTGTGGATTTCCATCAGCTGCCAATTACACACAGGCCCCTCCCATCACACATCATTTAGAATCTCTGCTCAGCACCATTTGGGACGCAACAAGCAGTTTACCCTTTGCTAGTTGTGTTTTCTGAACATTCCTTCAGAGGCATTTCCCTGACAACAGAAAGTGACAAGACTGAAGAGCAAAGATCTTCAGCTCAAGTAGACTCTTCAGCAAGTTATTTTCTCATCTGAATTTGTGTAGCAAACCCTTGAAGGTGTGAAAGAAAAGTCAGCAGCAAAATAGTAAAGTCCAGACTCAGAGTTGACTCCTGAGGTTCAGTCTTCTCAACAGACAAAGAGCAGTGTTCCCAGTCCAAAAGCAGCCATGACCCAAAGCTCTAGCTAGCTCTCCTCCATGCACACATTAGCAGGAAAGAGAGATCCATGATCTGACCATTCATTACCAGAATGGATTTGACCAAATCTAAGAGAACATTACAGGAAGAAGGATATCAGCTACAGACCTGCAACTGAAATGTCTTCATGGGAGAGCCTCCTGCTCAACATCACCCTCCAGAGCAGAACAATGTTCAGAACAGGAAACATCTGAAAGATGAATGGGTGTTCTTCTGGCACCAGCACTGATGTAGAGTTGCTTCAGTCCTCCTGCTGAGGACTCAAAGGCTATGTGTCTGTATTATCCAGCAGGGCACATGAACTCTCCAAATCCAATAGCCACACTATAAAGATCTCAAGTGGCTCTACTTCACCCCAGTCCCTCTTTGTTCTAATGGACTGAACAAGCCAGCATCAACTGGGAGTGTACTGGGTGAACTCCTGGAGTCCCTTTAACTTCATTCAAAAGGATTACAGGCCATTGCCCTGTGTAATGTGAACTAAAGCAGAGAAGGTGGAAATCAAAGATGGCATGGGCTTCAAATTCCAAAGAGTAACCCTTACCTGAACTAAGCACTGACATGGGCAAGCTTGTGGGAAAATGGAAATGAGAAGCTGAGCTTCAGGCTTTGGATGAGGAGAACAAGGTCAAGAGAGAGCTCAAACTTCACTCAAGAGGAAAGGTATCACAAAGCTGAAGAACTGAAAAGTGTGCAGAAAAAGAACCCCTTGTGGTTGACCTGACATGAATGGAAGCAGATCACTGCCAGCAGAGCTTTGTGGCTGGGATGTGACACCTGGCATCCTCTGTCCTCAGCTGCCCAGCAGTGCCACGAGAAGCAGTTAACATTTCCAGTGCATTTGCCATGGAAAAAAAGGGCCCTGAAAAAGTATAAAGTACACTGGTAGAAAGATACAGTGACCTGAGCTGGTTCAGTAAATAGCAGATTAATAGTGGTGCATTCAAAACTTCACTTGAAGATTCCTACATTCCAAAGAGTTCAACTGAAATGAAGTCCTGAGAGAAGTCATGCACACTAGAAACACCTGGTGAGCAGAACAGTGTCAGTTTCTTGTGCTGTCTTGAACATGTACTCCACACACCTTAAAAATAAGTAAAGAAAGAAATGAAACTGTGACCTTTCAGGGAAGGGTTCCAGGCCTGATTAATAATCCCTAATGGAATACAATGAACAAAGAGAGCTTAGAAAGAATGGAAAGAGACTGACTAGCAAAAACATTTCCCTCCTAAAAGGTCAAGAGGCTTAGTGATATAAAATGGAAGCTGTCAGCAGGTCAGCTCTGGTGACCCTGCAGACAATTCTGCTTCAGCCACTGAACCAGAGACCAAGCAAAGAAATCAGTGTGCAGGACAGAATGATAAACACAAGGGTCTCAGGGGCCCACAGCTGGCAGGATGCATCTATAGCTCACAAAATCTTAAAGGAAAATTCCAACAGCAGAATTCCAACCCCAGCACTTCAGTCTTGGAGCCTGGCAGCAGTTGTATGCGTTGAGGTCTGCAGGGCAGCTGAGACTGAGCACATCAGTGTGAACCTGCACAGCAGCAAACAGACACTGAGCACACTGGGAGGAAGGAAGGGAGATGTGACTGAATGCACCTTGAAACACAGAAAATGACAGATACCAGATCCAGCAGGCACCACCTCTCCCTCAAGGCAATTAACCCTCTTGGCAAAGCCAATGTGCTACTGTTCATCTGCACTTTGGCAAGTCATTGTTCCACCTAAACCTGGAGGAAAGCGAGTTTGAGCAGGCTGAATAACTGGCTGTTTAAAAGCACATGAAGGAACTCTGGATCCTGGGATTTATTAAGTTTTAAGATGATGACTTGAGTGTAAAAAGAATCATAGAACCACTCAGGGTTGGAAGGGACCACAAGGATCACCTAGTTCCAACCCCCCTGCCATGGGCAGGGACACCCCACACTAGATCAGCCTGGCCAGAGCCTCATCCAGCCTGGCCTTAAACACCTCCAGGAACAGGGCCCCAACCACCTCCCTGGACAACCCATTCCAGGGCTTCACCACTCTCATGGTCAAGAACTTCCTCCTCATCTCCAGCCTGAATCTCCCTACCTCCAGCTTCATTCCATTCCTCCTAGTCCTATCACTACCTAATATCCTGAGAAGTCCCTCCCCAGCCTTCTTGTAGCCCCCTTCAGATACTGGAAGGCCACAATGAGGTCACCTCAGAGCCTTCTCTTCTCCAGACTGAACAGCCCCAACTCCTTCAGTCTGTCCTCACAGGAGAGGTGCTCCAGTCCTCTGCTCATCCTCGTGGCCCTTCTCTGGACACCTTCCAGCACCTCCAGATCCCTCTTGTAATAGAGGCTCCAGAGCTGGATGCAGTACTCCAGGTGGGGTCTCACCAGAACTGAGCAGAGGGGGAGAATCACCTCCCTTGCCCTGCTGGCCACACTTCTCTTGCTGCAGCCCAGGATCTGATTGGCCTTTCTGGGCTGCAAGTGCACACTGAGAGCTCATGTTGAGCTTCTCCTCCACCAGCACCCCCAAGTCCCTCTCCTCAGGGCTGCTTTCCAGCCAGTCACTGCCCAGCCTGGATTTGTGCCTGGGATTGTCAGAACCCAGCTGCAGGACCCTGCACTTGGTCTTGTTGAACCTCATGAGGTTGGCTTGTGCCCACCTCTCCAGCCTGTCCAGGTCCCTCTGGATGGCATCCCTTCCCTCCAGCTGTCTGCTGCACCACACAGCTTGGTGTCATCAGCAAACTTGCTGAGGGTGCACTCAATGCCACTGCCCATGGCACCCACAAAGATGTTGAACAAGCCTGGTCCCAGGACTGATCCCTGAGGGACTCTGCTTGTCCCTGGCCTCCACTGGGACATGGACCCATGGACAGCCACTCTTTGGGTGAAGCCATCAAGCCAGTTCTGTATCCACCTAGTGGTCACCCATCCAACCCATGTGTCACCAGTGTGGAGACCAGGCTGTGGTGCGGGACAGTGTCGAAGGCTTTGCTCAGGCCCAGGCAAACAACATCAGTTGCTGCCCCTCATCTATTAATGTTGTCACCTGTTCATAGAAGGCCACCAGGTTGGTCAGGCAGGATTTGCCCTTGGTGAAGCCATGCTGACTGTAGCCAAAGAAGAACTAATGAATTCAGCTGATGCCAGAAAGGAAGAGAGATCAACCACACCACTACAGGGGAAGAAATGAAGGTTATACACAAATCAACACCTGAAAAATCCCCAAAGAATCCACTATGTAAGAGCAGGCTGAATACAAGTCACTAGTGTGGCCTGCCTGTTAAGAAAGGTACAGAGCACTGCATCTGTAACACACCCAACAACTGAAACACCTCTCAGAGCAAAATCTTAAGTCAAAGTGTTTGGTAGGATGCACTGGTGCACGAGTGGACACTTTACAAGGGTCCTCCTGCACTAGGAGCTAAACACTGAATATTTTGCTGTATCAGAACCATACAAAATGCTGTGCAGATGGTCAAAACACAAAAGGAGCAAAAAGAAGAACAAGACCTCAAAGGCCTCAGATCAGTACTGTGCATTTGGTCTGAACTTGGTACCATGATAGTAACGATGTGAACAACCCAACCTTACAGCAGTCCTCAGTTCTCCAAGGCAGAAAGCTCCCCTGAAGAGAGGCTAATTTTAAAGACACCAAATGTATCAGCAGTGGTGCACTGATCACCTGCCCCAGCCTTCTGCTGGACCTTCTTCCTGGTCTGTTTCTAATTGCTGCTGTGTGTCTCCCATTTCAGCCGTGTCTGTTCTCACTCCAGCCCCTGCTGTAGCTGCCAGCTTTTCTGCAGGGGCTGTCCTCCAGCCACACACAGCAAGCATCCTCTGAGTAACAGTGCTTTGAATCTCTCCAATCTGCTGCTTCTGGAACTTCCTCCTCAGCTGTACAGAGGCTTCTTTGGAGAGACTGCACTGTTTGCTCTTCAGTAAAGTAAACTTTGCAGTATCTTAGTGGGGTTAGGGAACCAGAAATCAAACAAATAGTCTGTGTACTGCTTCATTTTTACACTTTGCAAAATATTGGTAGGCTTGACTCTTAAGTACTTTTAGGGGCTGAAAGGGACACAGTGGGAAAAACACAGCAGTAAACAAAGCACTGCCCCTCTGGGAGCACTGCCTGCAGTGGCACAGACATCCACATCATGCCCTCCTGGCTCTGTGTTGCCCAGAGATGATTAATAAAAATGAAAGTGATCAATTACTGGCATATTGAATGACCAACAGCATGAATTTAATTCAATTTGGCTCTTAAATGGAGCCTTAACTCCCATTCCTAAGCTGTGCAGCTGCCCCAGTGCTGGCATTGCTTGCCCTCCCTGCCCAGGAGCAGCAGCGCAGGCTGGCACAGCTCTCTCCAGTTCCTTACAGTGGCACACAGGGGCTGCAGATGCTGCTATGCTCAAACACTGCTGCACATTCCTGAGCTCAGTTTTAAAGCCTTGCTTTGACATACAGAACATTTCAATGGCACTACAGGTGGCTGTGTTCTGAAGACAATCCAGGTCTTTTCTCCCTGTTTCCAGCATCAATACTATCTGAAATGGCAGCACTGGGTGAGCTCAGATGGTGCTGCTTCATTCCTGATCCCATTCACTGAAGGGTTCTGTGTCTGGAAAAAATAATAGCCACTTCAATCTCTGTCCCTGGTCCTTAGCCACAGAGACAACTAGGTAACCATTTTATCTGCAGGGATTCCCAGTCCGATTAGTAAGTCCTGCAGAATATTGTTCTGTTTGGAACGTGTTTTAGAGCAGTGATTATAAAGAATACATAAAAAAAATCATAGTCAAACTTCTTTCATTCCATTGACCCATATTAGAAGTGCATAGGGCTACTAAATGCATGCAACTTCCCTCTTTGAAATGGTAATTCTGTTTTCTCTCCATGCAGAGCATTCTGCTCTGCTAAGTGACCTCAGGACCTCTGGATATCCAGGAGGTTATTTCATGTTTTTGTTTACTGCTCAAAACCCAGATTTCCAAGACCTTCAGTAAAGGGCTCTCCAATTTGCACTGTACCTAAAGCACTCCAGCCTTCACCATTTTTCACATAAATATTAATGACTGACTTAATGGAACAGTGAAAAATGCTTCCTCTTCTGAGTGCAAGCATCTACAAATGAGCTAGCCTGTTCCTAAGAAAGGTGGAAGTCTAACTCGGCAAGTATTAAACACTGAGAAAATGTGCTGTGCCTTACACCTGCTCACTCTGCAACCCACTGCTGTGCATCCTATCAGCTGCTCCTTTAAGAAGCTCCTTATGCGCCATACAAAATAACCACACAAAAGGGCATTTCTCTGCACTGGAGATCATGGGTGAATGAAGGACTGTCTGGAGAATGCTGCTTAATTTATGCTCAAATGCATGTTCCCTCTCTTGACACTGCTCACAGGCAGAGAAGAAATCTCACCCCTCATGTTGAAATGACAGCCTCAAAGCTTGCCAGCAAAGCTCCATGGAAAAGTGCTCCATGGAAAAGTGCTCCATGGAAAAGTGCTCCATGGAAAAGTGCTCCATGGAAAAGTGCTCCATGGAAAAGTGCTCCATGGAAAAGTGCTCCATGGAAAAGGCTCTGCAGGCTTCCTTGCTTAGTAATTCCCAAGGCAATTCCCAGATGCTGCCACTTTCCTTCAGCAAAAGGAACGCCTGCACCCTTCGAGTGCTGATTACCTTTCTGCAGGGCAGAAAGAGTCACAGAAAAGTTCATCTGCAGCAGTGGAACACTGCCTTCTGCAAGGGGGAAAAGATGGGACAATCCTCTCCTCTCTGCTCCCTTCTCCACTCTCAAAAGCCTTGAAAGCCTACAAGACCTTAGAAGGAGAGCGCCACACTGGCCACATGGAGACTGGCTACACAGCTCTGCTCCAAGAGCAAAATCTATGCAGGGAAAAGCCTCCCTGAGTAGTCCAGGCTGAATGTCTCCCCATTTCCAGTGCAGACGTTGTTGAGGTACCACAGCCAGGGCAAAGGTGTGCTGCAGGAGCCCTGAGGTGCTGTGCTGCTGGGTGCATCTAATGCTAGCAAAGTCAGAGCTCAATTCCAAGAGCTCAGCTAAATCAGCTTTTACTGAAGATGGGGGCACCTATGAACGATTCCAAGCCAGCCTCTGTTTGCCCTGGCATGTTCAGAGCCTGCCAGCTGTCACCCAGTGCCCAGCAGCCACTTCCAGTGCAGGCTCAGTGTGGGAAGTGCCTGTGCAGCACCTCCCCTCCAAAGCAAAGCACCAACTCACCACTTGTCCATTCTGAGGATTTTTATGTGCATATGGGGGTCCACGGATGTGATTCCACATCTGGCCAGATGTCATAGCAAACACAACACACTGGAAGAAGAGAAAAGCAATATATTATTATCTATATTATTTGTTTACCCAGGGGAACAACACCCCCCACTGGTGATGCTTCCTCCAGACACACAGTTGCTCACCCACCCAGAGCCAGCACCTGCCTTGTTTTTCAGACATGCTGCTCTCATGAAATTCTTCATGACTTCTGTTGGAAAGTGAGTTAGCTCAAGACAGAGCTTTGCAAAATCTCACCTGGACCAGGACATAACCCTGGTCTTCATGTGCACTTGGAACTGCCACATCTAGAGGGCAGGAAGGAGGCAAACATTCTGCAAACTGTTGTTGAAGCATCATCCAACCCTCCATGAAACGATTCTATGCTACTCTGTGCTCTTCCTGCCTCGAGCCCAGCACAAACGTTTGCCTTGCCTGTTTGCCTTCAGGACTATCAAATGCTACAGGAACCCATAATTAAAAGCTGCAGTCATTGACAGCAGGTACGTGCTGCCCTGTGGAGCTCTTCTGTAGTGCTGTGTGCCTTTGCTTCAGTTCAGCTACAAAAAGCAGCAGCAGCCAAGGTGGCAGCAAAGTGAAATTGTGTGAGGTTAGGGTAGGGACGCTGGACAGCCTGGGAAGCAGACCTTAGCTCTTGTGCAGGGTCTGCATGACAAACACCAGAGGCACAGTGAGTCATGAAGACTGCCTTAAGAAAGGCAAACAGTGGCTTTTGATTTCCAAGTTAGAAAGACAGCAGTGGGAAGCTGTGCTCATCTAAGCATGCCTCTGGCTTCCCAGCACTGATACTGTCACAACCCTGGGACCACTCCAGTACAGTGCTGGCACCTGTGCTCATGCTCACTGCACCTCCACACTCCCAGCAGCACAGGCTGGTCACGGTGATTTAAGCAGTCCTAGGAGACAGGGCTGCTCAAAGACCAATTTAGCAGATTGCAAGAGGTGCCCTCTTGATGGCTCCAGCTTGAGCTTCACAGAGGCAAAGTGCTTTGGCAGTGTTTGCGCAACAGCCCACTACCAGGCAGCTGCCTTCTGACCTGAGCACAGATTTTGCCTTTCCAGACTGCAGAGGTATGCAGGCAAACCTGAACTACACACAGAAAACTGAGAATCACACTGGCAGGCTGCTACAGAAAACCCTGCCAAAAGCCCCCTTGCAGCCCACACTGTAGCCAGCTGAATGAAAGAGCTCTCAGCACCAGTACTGAGTGCTGCAATTCCTTATCTAAAGTGTTAGAAATGTGCCCCTTCATACCACATGATCTTTTATTCTCTCTGCTTACAGAATGAAGACTCTTGAGAGGAATCTGATTTGCTTCTTGCTGTATCAGTATAAAAGGACAGGACTCTGCAAATAGCTAAAGGCTGAGGTCCTTCTTCACCTCTGTGCCAGCACATCAGGGGGAAAAGTATCCCCAGGTGAAGGGCAGGATCTGAGCCAAACTCACAGATAACCCAGGGATACCTTTTGGGTAGCACGTGGGGTATCAAGTACTGTGCCTCGGTCATCCTGTTTGCCATTCCAAGTCTGCTGGGCAGTGCTGCAAGGCCCGCAAGGGACCAGCAGAGCCTGCAGGCCTTCCACATGGGGCTGAGACTGCTGCAGCCCTGCTGCCATGCAGTCCGACACTGAGCACAACACCAGCACAGCTCTGCTGTGAACTGGCAACAAATCCATGCCTGAGATGAGAGCTCTGCTCCTGGGTATCCAAGCCCATGAAAACTGTTTTCTGCATAACACACAACTGCAGCTCTCAATCCTCTCCTCAGAGAGTCCTGGAAACATCACCTACAAGACCCAACTTCTTGGTGTCAATGAAGTCCTCAAAGGAAAACTCAGCCAGAGCCTCTGGGATCTTTTCTTCTCCTGCTAGCAAAACCTGAGAATTTGTTCCTAATTTGGAAACAGACCATTCTGTCAGGCAAAGAGGCACTGTGGGGTGGTTCTTCCGATTAAATAAGAACCCTCCAACATTTGGGAGCACAAAAGCTCTTCAAATCGAGCTAAGAAGCTCTGGAGAACAAGGAAAAGACACGAGAGCCTTGTCTGTTTGCAGGGATACAGGGGTCAGCTGCTGCATTCCAGGACACCTATGAAAGGGATTCAGCTGAGACTGAGAAGGTTGTTTCCCCTGTGGTTACTGACTGCTGGCTGCCCAGCAGCACCCACACCCCACGAAACCCAAGCTCCTCTGCTTTCCCAGCTGCACGCTGCCTCAGCAGGACTGCCAGACAGGGGCATGGACGCTGCCAACAGCATGGGCTGCCTCTGGCCTTTATGCATCCTGGCCCTTTAATCTGGTCTTTAAAGCTCAAAAAGGAGAAAATATTCATGAAGAAAATATTTTTGTGTGTATTTATTACATATTTATGCCCTTCATAGAAGCATTTTATGAAGCATGACTTACTCCCTGTAGCTCGACACCCTCTCCATGTCTCCTTTAATGAGCTTAGATGAAAAAAGGAGCTCTGCATTCTCCTGGTAGGGTAAAAAGCACCAGCCAAGAGAATCATAACCACACTACATCTTAGAACTGAAGCAGTAATGATTGTCCAAGTCCTTCTGTGGGTCTACACACATAGTTGTGCCCTTACAGCAGGGAGGTCACCTCTGCACAAGCCTGCAGGGTGCAGTCCCCTCCAGCAGGAGAGCTGACAGCAGTAACCTGATGTCTGTGTGGGTAGGAAGCAAGAGATCTTTGCTAAACATCACTTTAGAGCACAAGGCTTTTTGAAGGCTAAAGAACAATAATGACTTTTAAGGGGAGGCACCAGCTCCACACCATGATCAACCATTTCATACTTCCAGCATAAAACCTTTTCCAAAGCCTCCTCCAAGTGCTCTCCATTTTTAATAACCAGTCTTCCACAGGCAATAAGCCACAACATAGCACTGATGCCATCTGAACTGCTTTTCACTCTGGTCCTGCTTGCCAATTCAACCAGCAGGGTGACAATTACTGAAGGGCACTAATACCATTGTGTTAGAGGTCTGGTAACATGGGAACTGACCCTGTTCACAGGGCGCAGCTGATGGGGTAAGTTTTCTGCACTACAATGAAGAGTTGCCTTCAGATGTAAAATGTCCAGCTGCTGCTGAGTGCAGGAAATAGTTCAGGAAAGAACTGATGTGCTCATTTGCTTAATTTAACCAGGAAGTTAATTATGTCTTCAACTATGTACTGAATGCAGAATGACTCTTGCTTTGAAGAATAGAGTTTTAATCCCTATTATCATAGTATCAGTCAGGGTTGGAAGGGACCACAAGGATCATCTAGTTCCAATCCCCCTACCATGGGCAGGGACACCCCACAGTAGATCAGGCTGGTCAGAGCCTCATCCAGCCTGGTCTTAAACCCCTGCAAGACTAAAAACCAATTCTCCAAACCATTCCAGCATTGCATTTCTGACCTGTAACCCTTAGGTACAGAATGGGAATCCCATTGCTGTCCCCAGAGCACGGTTAAACAAAAGCAAACACCCCTGCTTACAGATCTTTGCTTGGACACAAACATACACCTTGCTCATGCTCAGTGACTCACTCATGCTCATTGCTCAGGAGAACCTGCCCCAAAACCTAGACTCAGATACTGCATCTGCTAGCAGCATTCTGAGCAGTGTATCAGTGCAAAGGCTTTCATGAGGACATGCATGCTAAGGAACTAGTCCCAAGTGCAGGAGTCATGCAAGCCTGCCTACCAGAGCAGCCATGGCCCAACCAGTTTTGTTGTAGATGAACTCCAGGTTATTCCTCCGCAGATACAACAAGCCCCCGACCAGGGAAACCAGCAGAGCCAGGGCAATGGTACCAGAGTAGTTGGGAGGCCTGAACACTCTAATCTGGAAAGAGAAATGACAATACATATCACAAACAAAGGTAAACACACAGAGCCTCTGCCAGATAAACAAACAGGGAGCAGCTGAAATCTGCTCTCAGAGTCAGAAAGACTAATCCCTAAAGGCACATGTAAATAAGAAGTTGTAGTAATGCCTTTAATAAGCAGATAAGAGGAAAAAAGGGGTTTTTAAGCATCACTTTGAATTTTTCAACTCAAACCCATAATTTCTACAACATGTATGCAGGTTGAGTTTGAATTAGGAGTAGCTCCCTTTGGATCTGTTGTGTAAGGCACATTTTACTTGCTAACAACTAACAACCACACCACCACTGCTTTCGTCCACCCAGAGGAAGGCCGTGCGACATTTAAAGGCAGGAACAGAACATCACCTGCAGACACAAGAGGCAACCACAAGTACCACGACTATTGGGTGGTGGTGTTTTGTTTTTTTCTATTTAATGTGTTCTAGAACCTACAGGAGAGAGAAATGTCTTAAGGAAGGAGGACTCTGTCCCCAGCCTGCCTCTGGCTTCAGCTGTGAAAGCAGTGAGACTCACATGAACGTCTGTCCTGTCGGCTATCCATTTCGCCAGCTGCTCAGCTGCAAACCCAATCCTCTGCAGGTCAAACGTATCAGCTCTCTTGGGTTTACCTTTAGGAGGAAAATGCATGAAAGTCGGAGCAGAGTTCATATTCAGCTACAAAACCAGGAAAAACAGCAGAGAACAATTAGTGACTGTGCTCAGAATGGTTCCCTTCTATCTACAAGACAGCACCAACCACATCAGCATGACAAGCACCATTTTCCTCCACACATTACTCTCTTGCTATACATCTTCACGTGTTGTCCTGTAGGAAGTGTGCTGAGAATGCTCCCTGCAGTAGATTCTTTAGGGTGTTCAATTATTCAGAGTACTTCCCCCACAGCCCTCTGAGTATCCTGAGCTTTCCAGTCCTCACACTCAAAGAGCTGACCTCCAATTAATGAAACAGAAAATCCCCAGTCAAGCTGGTAAAGTTATAGGGGAGGAAATAAAGCATGCAAGTAGCTTGTTATGGTTTCTCTTGGCCAGCTCTCACTCATCTGAAGGTAACCAGCCTAAAGCATTCAGCCCTCAAGGCACACTTCCTACACCACTAGCCCCTGGAATGCAGGCAGGCCCAAGGAGCCAGCTGAGGCTGCAGGGCTTGCCCTAGGAGCTACACATCTGTTAGCCGATGGTGATGCCACTGCACTTACTGACAGCACAGCAAAAACTCACTCAGTTTTGTGCTTTGACTTTGCAAGATGGTATAGAATGATTTCACTACAGAAAACTCCTCCATCTTCAGAAGTGGTGCAATAAAACCACTTGAAAACATAATGTAAAATTATTATAAGCAAAATCAGGGGAAGTACTTAAAAATAAACTCATTTGGAGATCTTTCAAACACAGGGACAGAGTTTGTTTTACTCCTGCAAAATGAGTTTCATCACATTACTGAAACATAATATTACATCAGGGCCAGAACTGAATGTATCAATAGAAATGAGCAGCAACTACAGCATTTTCCATCTAAGCAAATTACAGTCCTCTGTGACCTGACCTGGAAATGAAAACTGGCCTGAGAAAGGCTAAACCAAACGATGGTGACTGAAAGAGTTCATGAGGTACAGAACATTGAGCTACAGAGGCCTTCTGGCATGGCAGTGTTTGGGGGCAGCAGCTGACGAATCAGCACCATTACTTTCTGGGGCGCTCTGCTGTGCTGTCTGTACTGGATGACTTCTCTGCACACAAACAGGAGCTCAGCAGAACACTTCCCCCAAAACACCCTAAAATAGCCATCAGTATCACACTTAGCCCTGGAGTTCTCAAAGACAGTCACAGACTTCTGTATTTATCTAGTTTCATCCAAACCTTATATGACTTGAAATACAAACCACCTGAAAATAACCCCATCGGGGGCCTTTCACACAAGCAGTGAGATGGACTGGACTATGCCAGTTTCTACTCCTCAGCTTAAGGCAAGGTCTAACAATATTTTTTTATTACTGTTATTATAACCACAGCAGCATAATGCAAGGTGCTTTCAAAGACTATTTGAACTGCAATTCTAAAAGCAAAATCTGAAGCCACTGAGACCCCCTCTTTCCACTGGCAGCCCCAGACCCCCTCTCTCTGTTAGTTAAGAGCTTTTTCGCCCTAAAGGAAATCTTTAAATGCAAAGGTTGGTTGCATTGCACTTAATTCTAAAAAAAAAAAAAAAAAAAAAAAGCCATTAACAATGGCTTGAAAAAAACAATCTGCATAATGTAATCTATAAACCAGCATCATAAACCCACTTGGAAAATGCTGGAAGTGGCTACCGGCATCATCTGTCTTCACTCATCTCAGGGGAACTGCAGTGCCTGGGGGTTTGAACCAGGCAGAGGCTCCTACACCTACAAAGGAAGTGATCTGGCTTTTGTCCCTTGGCAAATCAACACCCAGCTCTAGAAATTCGGAATGTTCCAGAGTATCAGATGCTTACCTGCTGAAACACATCTGCCCCTTCGTCATAATCCACGATGGTGAAGAACAGCTTGTTGGAAAAGGCAGAGGAGTAGCGCCAGGAGTTAGCCAGCACCTGGTACTCTTCATTGGCCTGCCTGGGGAGGAAGGAACGGACACCCCTGTGGCACCTGCTACAATCTGCAGCCAGGTGCAGTGGTCAGAGGAATTGCACTCGCAGGGGTTGGACGAACTACACTTTCATGGCCATTCTCAGCACCCACATGATCAAAGCTAAAAAGCTTCGGCTAGCTGTGCAGAACACTGCTTCCAACTTACCCTCTCCAGAACTGGAAATGTGCCAAGTCAGACTGCAGCAGAGACCCCCCCCAGGCTGATGCTAACAAACAGTAAAGCTTGAGAAGAGGAGTGGCTTAGTAGTATCACATGAACCCACCAACAGATCCATGCCAGGAGATGCCCACATGGGCCTTCAGCCACAGTATCTCCATTTCCTTTCTGGGGACAGCTGCAGGTAGGGAGTTCTGAAACCAGTCAAACCCCCACACAGCAGTGTGACAGCAGTGACCTTCCTCAAACAGCAGAGCCACAGAATGAGCCTCGAAACCACTAAGCACCGTAGAGACAACGCTCAGGCCATGAGCGGCAAGCTGGTGTGCAGCACAAGACAGCCAGGATTACTGCCACTGAACCTCCTTCATCAGCGCTCAGCTGCACATGGCCAGGAGGTTAGGTGTTGGGGAGGGAGTCACACTGGTACTGCTCACGTCTGGCAGACACCTTAAGAACTTCTCCACTTCCTCACAGCTCAGACCAGCCTGAGGCATGAAATAAACTACACACAGCCCCAGCAGAGCTGGGCTGCAGCATGTAATGTATCCTAGGTGAAAGAATCGACCAGAAAAAAAACCAGCAATTGCATTGTGTGCTCT
Source organism: Dryobates pubescens (assembly GCF_014839835.1). Classification (NCBI taxonomy): domain Eukaryota; kingdom Metazoa; phylum Chordata; class Aves; order Piciformes; family Picidae; genus Dryobates; species Dryobates pubescens. Next base: position 27,794,436 of record NC_071612.1, on the reverse strand, counting down.
CTCACCCTCTCCAAGAACAAAATCTCATGAAATCCAACAAAACTCATCTTCCACCCTTTAGCTGATGGTGTAAAACTTGCTGCCTTACACACTCAGTCCATGGGCAAAAGAAATGTGTTCTAGGCACTGGATTCCCTCTAGAAATGGACACTCACTAGCATCCTGAAGAGGGCAGTCAGACAACAGAGAAATGCTGTGCAACCCTTGGCCCTCTGCAGGGCACTGCCCTGGCACACCTGCTGTATGAAAGCTGGACAAGACACAAACCACTTCACCTGCATGCCAGCGTTATTCTCAGTCTGCTTTTCACTTGTGGTGAAACAAGATTCCTGGGAGACTCAGACAGTGCATGATTTGGGAGCAGACTCTTGCTACCCGTGGCCTTTGCATCTTTGAATGAACAGAACAGGTAGGAAGTGAACTTTAGGAAGCACCATTTGGCAGAAGGCTGTAGTAGATTTTCTACAAGGGGTTCAAAGCACAGCCTCCTCACACTGAAGGTAGCAAAGCACTGTGATACATCTTGATGGTAGCTCTTGAGGGGTGTGAAGAGGGCATGAAACAAGGAGGGCATGGAACAAGGAGGGCAGGAATACTAAGTCACAGGTTTACCCCAGACAGAACTGAAGCACACCCTACACTGCCCTGTATCATTTCCGACAGGTAGAATGCTGACCCCATCATACTAACTATCTGAAGCATTGGCTGCTCCTCTGTAGATCCAGGAAGAGCAAAAACCACAAGCATGGTCACTGAAAAACATTCTGCCTCCAATTAACGTGAGGCAACCTCAGCTCTGTCACTTCTTACCTACATCTCACTTTTGAGCAGCAGTTCCAGCAGCTGGTGTCTCTGAAATCCTACAAAGGCAGAGGGCAGAGCCACTCTTGGCATCAGCTCATCAGAACCATGGTAGCACTGCTATTGCTTTGGCAGGGATCTCAGGTGGAGACTGAAATGCTGCTGCTGCCACTTCTTAAGAACCTCCTCACAACAGCAACAACACTAATATGAACCAGCTGCCAGGAAAGAGTGGCCAGGTCAAAAGGGCCTCACCAAGAAAACTCCACAGACTCAAGAACAAGCTGCTGAGCAAATGCTCCACAGCAGTGCCTCCCACCATGCAGGAGGTGCTCATGCAACATTAAAAGTTTCATTTCAGAAGATTTATCGTGTGGGTGTCTGTGGCAGATAACAAGATTTATACAGCCTGAGCTGTATTACATTAGATTAATTTTGTTCTATTAGTCCAGCATTATAGTAAGGAAAACAAAACCACAATGTTAGGAAATTAATAAAAGAGCCTGGAATTCTTTGCCACAGAACGGCTCAGGCTGGAAGGAACCTCAGAGCTCATCTCCTCCAACCTCCCCACCATGGGCAGGGACACCTCTCAACCAGACTCAGCTCTCTCTAAAGTGAACTGTGACCAACACTGCAATTTACCTCCAAAACAGCTTTGTTATCTGGGATGTTTTTCCCAAATGGAGAGAAGAAGGGATTAAGTTTGTCTTTTGGCTTCTTCTCAATACCCCACAGCTAACAGATTGAGATGCTCATTTGCATGTCTTTTTGTTTAGGGTGACTCCATGTCCTGATGAAAAGCACTGAAACATCTGCAGATGTGTCCAGAAAATTCAGCAGCATGGCAAGCCTGAGGAGTACGGACACCAGCTGGAAACTACACTGCTCATGCAGCCTAGGAACTTCTAACAGCAGAAGGCAAGCTAAAATCCATGCTCTTCTGCTCACTGCATCCCAGAAGACTGCCAGTGTTCTGCAGGTAAAAGCAGCTCTCAAAGCACACTTTGTACAAGCTGCAAAGGGGGGAAAAAAAAACCAAAACCAAACCCTGTGACCACAGGAAGAAGGAGGAGTCTCTCAGGATGCAAGTATTCAATTAGTGCCTTTTTAAACAGGACTTCTCAATGCTTCTCTCAAGGTCCTGATGTACACTGGAAATGAAAATGCAGAGCTTTCAGCAGCTCCTTCTATGTTTCCTGTTCCTTCTGTGAACCCAAGCTCAAAAATCCCCTCCCAGTAGAGCTAAGAGACCGATCAAGGATGTTCTCACTACCTGCTCTCTAAGTGTTGATCCCTGTGATAAATGATCCCAAGTTAAAGGTTTTGGTCTAGGTGATTTTTGTTTTGAAGGGACATTGATTACTTTTTTCGTATGCAACGGCTCTGAAAACATTTTGATAAGGAACAGTTACATCTTGGATGAAAGCATCCTCACAGAACATTACAGATTAAGTTCAAAATCCATTTTAGCCTCAGGCAAAGGGGCCAGCGAGTAGCTAACCAATGCATGCATTCCAGCCTGGACATCCTTTCAGTGCTCCTGCCCATTAATCAGCCATTGATTTGAAAATGTCCATTTGCCTGCTCACAGTTTTATGTGCAGTATGATCAACCTCATTAAGTTCCTTTGATTTCACATGGAAAAGTGGAGGGTAACTTCACCTCTATTCAAACAAACCCAGCTGAAAGCAGGAGGTTGAGTTTTTTCCTTCATTTTATGCTCCAGCATTTTCAGTTGCTTCCGTACATCAGCAGCCAGGCTGGCACACTCCAGGGTGAAGCTTACAATCTCCTGCTCACAACAGGAAAAGACACAGAGCTGTCCTCAGCCATGGCACCGCTGACACTGTTCTCATGTGCCCTACAAATAACCCCTGGAGAGAATTAGCTGTGGCTGTAATAATGACAAACACAGTGACCTTCATCAAGCTGAACCTGGTGCCTCTCCTGCAGCCTTATCCATCACCTAGGAAAACAAGGAACCATGCAAAGTCACATGGAAAACCTTCAACTGCTATTTCATTCCCTGAAGTTGAATTCTGGCAACACAAAGAAGAGATAACAGGAACCAAGTGCTGGAAGCTGTGAAGAAAAACTTCCCTTGGCTTAATGACGTCGGAAAGCCTCCTGACCTCCTCCATCTCCACAGCTCCACCTGTGCAGGGTGAGCTCCTGGAAATGTAGTTCCTGCACTCTCCCTCTCAACTCACCAACTGACTGCAGCGACCACAATGGAGCCATTCAAAAGTATACTGCAAGCTGTGACTACAGGTATGAAGCCCCATCTCCAGCCACACAAGTACATGGTTATAGGTACACAAGACAAAGCTTGCACTGCAAATGCTGCATTCACAGAATGGTAGGGGTTGGATGGGGCCTCTGGAGATCACTGAGCCAAACTCCCCTGCTCAAGCTGGGTCACCTAAATTACATTGCACAGGAACACATCCAGGAGGGTTTTGAAAGTCTCTAGGGAAGGAGAGTCCACAACAGCTCTGAGCACCTTCAAATGAAGAAGTTTTTCTTTATGTTAAGGTGGAACTTCCTGTGTTCCAGTTTGTGCCTACTGCTATCTACCAAGCCAGTCGCACCATTAGAAGGCTATCAGATTGGTCAAGCATGATTCTCCTTTGTGAATCCATGCTGACTACTGCTTTTCCTCCACATGCTTAGAGATGGCCCCTGGCACAAGCTGCTCCATCACCTTTCAGGGCTGGAGGTGAGGCTGAGCGGCCTGCAGGAGCCTGTCACACAGCAAGCATCTGCCCCATGCAAAGACCAGCCCTGCTGAGCGTCCTGCATGCTGGCTGAAAGGTTCACCCCAGCAGAGCGGTGAGGAGTGAGCCCAGGGGAGCAGCAGTTACCTGCAGACAGAGCACTGCCGCTGTGGCTGCAGAGCAGTGAACATCACCAGCACAGAGTAGTTCCTGGGGGGAGCCTTCACGAACCTCCGGAACTTGTCCCCATTCATGCGGATCACCGAGCGCCTGGAGCTCCACTCCATCAGCTGCTCCACCTTCTCAGCCAGCATGTTCTGCAATTGAGCACAGGTATGGAGAGAGATGAAGCTTGAATACCTGGCACTTCATACTCACATCCTGCCTGCTCAGTCTATGGACCCCAGCAGCAGGCTGGGGGCACCCCTGCTGAGCCTACAGTCCCAAGCAGGCAGCGGATTTGCACTAGTAAAAGAAATACCTCAGTGTGGAGACAGCAAATGCAATCAGGCAGGGTTCTGCTGGAGGCAGAGGAGCAGAGTAAGGCTTTCTACACACAAGGTACCAGCACAGCAACACTGAACTCATTAAATCCTTCAAGCTTTAGAAAAGGCAGCACTGATTCACTGCGCTGGGTAAGAGATGCAGCAGGGCACTGTCAGTCACCAAAACATTCAGATGAAAGAAAAACACAGCTACAGAGGAAGAGAAGCACTTGTTACACTCAGGATTCCATTACCAGTGCCACATTTATAGCAATATAAGGTTTGTATGTTGCCACAGACAGGAGAGCACCTTCCTACAAACCCACCTAGGCACCTTCCGTTATGGGAGCAACGTCTGCAGATTCTTTCAAGACTGAGATCCCCAAAATATTTTGGGTGAACTCTCAGTTCAAACAAATGCTCAAGCTAGCAGCCTGGCCTTGCAGATTGCAGAGCTCAGTCTCACCTTGATATTTGTATAATACAACTAAGAGTTTGCAGAGACAAAAGGAAAAGACTGTTGAGTGAAAGGCAAGGGTGAGCTCCACCTCGAGGGGAAGGTCTTCTCCTGCTTAAAAGAAGTGTTGAAAAGTAAGGAAAAACATTGAGAAACAAGAGGCAGGATTTCCCTGTTACCCTAACAGAATAGCAATGGTCTGCTATTAACAGCCAGGCAGGACAATGAACTACCCAAATTATTCTTGCCATGAAGGTACTCAAACCAAACTCGCTTCCTCCCAGCCCCTAGGTAAACGCCCCTTCCTTTGCTAGCAACATGCACACAGTGCTGCACCGGTGCAGTGTCACGGCTCCTTCCGCCCCACGCCTCACTCGCACCTTCCTCTGCATGCCTCCTGAGCACCAAGAGCTCCTGTTGGAACTCCAGCAGCAGCAACAGCAGCAGCAGACGTCAATCACTACAGGAACTGGAAGTTGCTCTGCCTTTCACAGAATGCTGGCAACACATCCCAGTTGGAAAGTGAGCAAAAAGCCAGAAGAGCCACAACAGCTCAGCTCCAAAACTTTGAGGCCCTTTAAATGGCATCTGGATCTTTTCCCTCTCGGTAAACAGGGCTTCTAGAGAGACATTTCACAAAGCCATGCATAGTTGAGCTCTCTTCAGCATGGAGTAACCACACAGAGACTAATCCCTCACAGCCCTGAAGCCCCGTGCTGCCACTGAAGAATTACCCAGTAGTCAAGCCGGACAGCTCTGCTATGGGTAAGAGAGAGCCGTCTTCCTCCTCTCCAGTTCTCCAAGTGCTTTCCAACACCAGGGTACAATACAGGTACTGTGTTTTCAATCACAGGAGATGACTGAACTGCTACGATGCAGCAAGCAGCTTGTGAACCACTGGCTATGGAGAAAGCATCGAGACTTTACAGTGCATTGGACTACAAAGGCAGGCTGGGAGGCAGCAAAAGCCTGCCCTGGTAAAAGAAAGAATGCAAACAAATTAATTCAGCAATCATTTAAAATCATACAGTAAATAAAATACACATCAGAGATGCTTTGCTTCCTCCAGTAAGTGCAAACACAGAAGACAAAAAAGAGGAATAAAAGGGTGGAAGTTAAACTGCTGTACAGGCACTTAGGCATTGCTTTGTAACCAGAACCTGAACAGGAAAGCAATGATACCTCAAACACACTGAAATCATTGACAGACTCCCTCTGAAAAGTCATAAATTATTTGTTTCATCAAGGAGTACCCAGCACTGTACTTCTGTTGTTCCACAAGAGACAGCTAACACGAGGGTGTGTCCCAGACAAGAATCACAGAAGCAGCCAAGTGACCTTTAGTTCAGCAAAAACCAAGCAGCTTTCTCCCACATCAGCGCAGCTGGTCCAGAGGTGACAAACAGCACTGAGCTGACAAGCACTCTGGGTATGAGCACCCAGGTGCTTCAGCTCACAAAACTGAAAAACCAAGAAAAGAAAGTGAAAGAAAAGAATTCTTTGCCAGGGTACTTTTGGTGGCTAGTTCTAAGGAGTTTGTTGTCAATAGAACAATGAAAAATACAACAGGAGAAAGGAAGCATGGGCAGGAAATGTGACCTTCCACAGCCACCCTAGGGGTTTGCTTTGAAAGCACTCAGCACTAATGCTGCCAAGCACTCTCCCCAATGATTACCCAGCTGCAGAAGACATCCCAGTTCTGATCACCTGAATGCACTCTGATGTATTCTCAAGCCCTCTGCAGATCCAAGCCCATCATCATAAAGAGATAAGAAAAGCTGTGCCAGCTGAGGCCAACAGTCAGCCTAGTCCACAGCCAGTGGTGGACTCCCACACAACAGTGTGGGCACTAAGCAAACATCTTCTGTATCGTAGGATATATCCTGCCAATCCTCCTCATCTGCATCTCAGCAACACCCTGAGCTGCAAAGAGCTACCTCTGCATGTAAAATAACTCCACAAATGATACATACTGAAAAATTGCTGAAGGCAAAGGCTGCATTTTCTGCACAAACACATCCATCTGTACATGATGACACTTCTGTAGCTCCACATCCTGCCCTGACTCCCAGCTAGATGTAGAGGTATGCTACAGATAATTCCATCTACCACCTGACGCTGAAATGAGTACTCCAGTTTGGAAGCCTGCATTCAGGTCTTCCTCTACGCCACTCTCACTAGACTACCTGGAATACCTGGGGTACCCAGTGCCACAAAAACACAGACCTGCTCAAGTGAGTCCAGAGGAGGATGACTAAGACGATCAAGGGGCTTGTCTCCCATGAGGACAGGCTGAGAGAGTTGAGGTTGTTCAGCCTGGAGAATTCTCCGTGGAGACATTACTATGCCCTTCCAGTAGTTACACAAGAAGGACAGGGAGGGACTCTTTTATCAAGGGGTACAGTGACAGGACAACCTGGTCCAGTGGGAGGTGTCCCTGCCACAGGGACACTGAAACTGGATGATCTTTAAGGTCTATTCCGACACAAACCTTTCTGTGATTCTTTAAGGTCAGTATTAGCACACTAGTTACCTGTGCCACCTTCCAACAGCCCTTTTCAACTTCCATTGCACTTCAGAAACTTTTTTTACAGCCTGAGCAATCTGCAGAAAGAGTTTCCCTACATGAAGTTGCCTTTATGAGCAAGGTCGTCTTCAAGTACTGCACTTTCTCCTGCGCCATCCTAAGACCACCACTTCCTTAGCTCCCCTGCCACATGCCACATTTGCTGTGACAACGAGTAGCAAACAGATCAGAAAGTGAAACCAAATCATGCCAGTGGAAAGGCAGGATCCACTGCAGTCACTGTTTCTTACAACAGCAAAATGACCTAAGCTACTGGAAGGAAAGTCCATGCATGCTGGCCACAAAGAACAGTTCTCACCTATTCATGTGTCACTTAACGTTAAACTCATTCACAAAGTGACCCCAGAGGCAACTTAACTAACTAGCCCAAGGTCAAGGGAGAAAAGCCCCTCTTCAATAAACTTGCTGTGAGAGGGGAGCAAGTGGTGATACTGGTGAGAGACCAGTACCTGCTCTTGAGAGGCAGCTTACAGAGGCCTGGGAACGATGACAAGATCCAATGAACAGCTGCAAAGCTCCAGGATGTGTTCAGCAACAGAGCTGGTTTCTGTTCTTCACCCGTGCAAGAACTAACAATGAAGCCCTGCACAGCCAGCAGGATGCCATCAGGAGCAGTCACACTGCCAGTGGCACTCACGGAGACTGGCAGCACCGAAACTTCCTACAGTCCTACAGAGATGCCAGAGACAAGCAGGTACCACTGACAGCTTGTTCTAATGCTAGGCTGGCACAAGTTACACTCCCTGCTGTCCAGAGGAGTCAGGTTTCACATTCCATTCACTGGACACTAACAAACCAATTCTTCCTACAGAACTGTGCCATGCACTGTGACAAAACTTCCTCCTCTTGGCCACAGGGATGTGCAGAGCCCTAAATCAGTCTCAAGTTAGTGCAAGTTTTTCTCCCCCTGTATTTAGAAACAAAAGAAATCAATGTCATTGTGCTAAGCCTAGAGATGAAGTGCAAAGTCACAGGAATCTCTTTCAGATTTCAGAAAGCCACCACAGACACTTCAACTCCTCCCCACACACCCCCAGGGCAGTAACACATCGGTGACCACAGGCAGGAGAAAGCATCACCAGAAATGAGATGCAATTACTATCCTAATCCCTGCAGACAGAGAACACACCTATCCCCACGTGGCAGAAACCTATCCTTTGAACAGAACATCCTGTGATTTGCTATCAGCTGTTAGGTCTGCATCACACTGAAGTACATGAAGCATTCCTTTGAAGCCTGATTTCCTGCTACATGAGTCCTTGCCTCCCTCTCCAAGGATGCAGTTCATCTGCATTGAGTTTACTCTGCAGAACAAGAGAATTCCACAAGGAACAGTTATAAAATGTATGCAGTTACGAAACCTGTGCTGGACAGAACACATCTCATGGGCTTAAATATTCTGCACCATACATACTTGTGGACTTACACAGACAGGACTGAACTGGAGGAATTGTCATCAATCCTGAGTGCTTCCCACACACACTCAAAGCACCACTCTGGCTTGAGTGCAATCACCCAGCTGCCTCCCTGGCACACTGCTTGGCCCACTGGGTTTGGGCAAATACCCAATGCTCTGCTAAAGAAAAGAAAGCACTGGTTTGCCAAAAGTCATGCAAGCATGGAAACAACAGCAGAGTAATGCAAGACTCCAAGATCCCAGCACATAGCACACAGGGCCTGTGGGCCAGGTGGCTTTGGACCAGCTCTTTGTGAAAGGAGAAAGGCAAAAGCAATCTGCAGTGTGACTGAGTCACTTTGCACAGACACAGCTCTGTCTTCAGGATGAGTTACCAGCATCTGCAGCACCAAACTAAAACCTCATGTTTATACAAAAACAAATGCCCTGTTTGAGGCATGCAACAGTTTTCATTTCAAAACCTACAGCTCACACAAGAAGAAAATTCACTCTCCTGCCAGTCCCAAATGGCATTTGAACAGGCTGGCAGAGAAAAGCAACAAGAAGCAAATAAAGCAGAGTTCTGTCAACTAAAAGTGCAAATTCCAATGAACACAAAGTTCAGGCAAAGGCTACCTTCCAAAAACAAAAGCTCTCTTTCAGAAACAAGCCAATGGCTTCAAAGGAAAGCTGTGCTGCATCCAGCTCCTGAATCAGCTGGGGAAACCACTCAGAGCAAGCTCCACTACACACCCCTCTTGCCACAGTCTGTCCTACCTGTAACTGCTCATTGTTCTCTTCTTCCCCTTTTCCCTCTCTCACCGAGATGAAAATCCCCACTTTTGCTGTGGAAATGAATCAGAAAGAAGAGAGGAGAGGACCCATCACAACTGTTATGTGGAGCACAGGGAACAAGAAGACTCAGAAAACCATGGAATTGCCTCCTCTAGGAAGAGGAGATGCAGAACGCTTTCAGAAATTAGTCTGAAAGTAACACAGGAGCAACAACAAGAGGAAGAAAGCAGGCCTGGAGAATGGTCCAGAGGGTACAAGCACAAGGGATGCAAGCTTCTGCCACACCCAGGCCATGCAGCTGGACCATGTATGTAGCACCTGCTATAAAGCTTAAGGACCCAGGAAGTGACACAAGGGCTCAGACAGGAGTCTGCAGCAGCATGTGGCAGCTCTGTTAACTAACAGCTGCACACACCCTGGATGCTGCAGAATCCTGCACTGCTGCTCCCATGCCACAGGCATAAACAATTTACAGGTGGAGTTAACACTGCCCAGGGTACGAGCAGAGGAGTTTTGGTTTCCTTTACGCTCTGAAGTAATTTTGTCCAGGGAATGATTCCAGTGTGGCTGCCAGTTGCATAATCAGAGTGCTAAGAAATCCTAGTGATGGAGCAGAGCCACACTCTACAAGGGACTGGAGGAGCACAGAAGAGAGACAGCTCTTGTCCCCTTGGGTCGGACAAAGCAGATCCCATTTAGTACTGGTGCTTGCACACAGAATACAAGAGAGCAGGAGTCAGCATGCCCCACAGCTGCTTCACCACACCATCCAACAGCAAAACAGGGTGATGCTGAAGAGCAGGAGGCTTCACAGTGCTCTCTGAGCTGTTGCTGCAGCAGGGAAATAGTAAAAAAAACCTCATCCAGAGAATTTTATTTTTAAAGATTAAAATGACTGAAGACCTAAGACACTGCAGGGCAGTGAGGAGCAGGAAGCTGGTAAGACATACAGCTACTGAAGTACAAGGAGGAGGAAGCACTCCTGTGTAACTTGGGTTTGCTGTCCAAAGCTGCAGAAGTAATGGGATGTCATTTGCCACGAACACTGAAGGAGCAGGGCTAGAACACAAGCACCAGACAGATGTGGCAAGTAAAGCATTGCCATTTCTGGAAGGCTCCAAAGCAGAGACTGGCTGAATATTTATCAGCTGTAGAGCCCCTTTGTTTCACCCCTGAAGCCCTAATTACTGTGAACCCACACTGTCAGCCACACTTTTGTGCAAGGGTACATCCTCTCCCAGTTTAGAAAACTTAATTAACTCTTTAATAAGCCACTATAAATGTAAAGGCTGTGCAACACTAAGATCACCTTATGCATGTTTATAGTATGCCTGCAGACCCTAAAGCATTTCTCCCCAAAGTAATGGCATGGAAGAACTGATTTCAGTTTACCTGGCAAGCTCCTTTCTTGTGATAATTCCATCTGTCACTCCTCACGACAGAGACCTCACGACTAAGAACTGCCTGGATCTCGTCTCCAGAGCTTGGTGCCATCCTACAGCCTGCACCACAGCCAATCACTTCTTCAGTGATCACATCAATGCTGTTCTAATCATGAGGGAAATTCAGCATGAAATCTGCCCACCCTCCCCGAGCGGGCAGCCCGGCCTTCCTGCGCCCCCCTTGCCCGAGCGGGCAGCCCGGCCTTCCTGCGCCCCCCTTGCCCGAGCGGGCAGCCCGGCCTTCCTGCGCCCCCCTTGCCCGAGCGGGCAGCCCGGCCTTCCTGCGCCCCCCTTGCCCGAGCGGGCAGCCCGGCCTTCCTGCGCCCCCCTTGCCCGAGCGGGCAGCCCGGCCTTCCTGCGCCCCCCTTGTCCGAGCGGGCAGCCCGGCCTTCCTGCGCCCGCCCTCCCCGAGCGGGCAGCCCGGCCTTCCTGCGCCCACCTTGCCCGAGCGGGCAGCCCGGCCTTCCTGCGCCCGCCTTGCCCGAGCGGGCAGCCCGGCCTTCCTGCGCCCGCCTTGCCCGAGCGGGCAGCCCGGCCTTCCTGCGCCCGCCCTCCCCGAGCGGGCAGCCCGGCCTTCCTGCGCCCCCCTTGCCCGAGCGGGCAGCCCGGCCTTCCTGCGCCCGCCTTGCCCGAGCGGGCAGCCCGGCCTTCCTGCGCCCACCCTCCCCGAGCGGGCAGCCCGGCCTTCCTGCGCCCCCCTTGCCCGAGCGGGCAGCCCGGCCTTCCTGCGCCCGCCCTGCCCGAGCGGGCAGCCCGGCCTTCCTGCGCCCCCCTTGCCCAAGCGGGCAGCCCGGCCTTCCTGCGCCCCCCTTGCCCGAGCGGGCAGCCCGGCCTTCCTGCGCCCCCCTTGCCCGAGCGGGCAGCCCGGCCTTCCTGCGCCCCCCTTGCCCGAGCGGGCAGCCCGGCCTTCCTGCGCCCCCCTTGCCCGAGCGGGCAGCCCGGCCTTCCTGCGCCCACCCTCCCCGAGCGAGCAGCCCGGCCTTCCTGCGCCCACCCTCCCCGAGCGGGCAGCCCGGCCTTCCTGCGCCCCCCTTGCCCGAGCGGGCAGCCCGGCCTTCCTGCGCCCGCCCTCCCCGAGCGGGCAGCCCAGCCCTTGTGTTCTTGCTCAAACACCACCACAGAAAGTAGCCTCAGATGATGGAGGAAGCTGCTGGTGCCACTGAAGTGGTGTTCCCACCAGACAGACAGGAGATCTGCTGCAGCTGGTGGCAGTGTAAGCACCAATTTTGAACCCACTTCATCAGAGCTGTGCTGACAAGCAAAGCAGCAGGACAGGTATGCCAGGTCGCCGTACTGCATGCCTGCAAGGAGTGTTGTCCGAAGGGCAGACGTTAGCTTCACGTAACACTAGTGCGTTCCAGCCATCCAGGGGACAAAGGAGGAGCAGAGAGCACAAACCAATGTTTAAATGTTCTGAAGGAGTGAAAAACTGCACCAGTTCTGGAAAAATTACATTAACTGTAAGAAAAAAAAAAAAAAAAAAATCTTAATTCCAGCTGCGAGGCCTGTGATGAAAACCCCACAAATGAGATGATTGAGCAGACACCTGCACACTGCTACCTCCTCAGGTTGTGGGAATCCAATAGCTAGCAAAACAGGGCTTGCATTATTCATCTGCTCTGACGTGGAGGTTTACAGATGGCATCTCGAATAGCAGCACTTAATTTCAGTGCTGAGCACTCCAATAAATACATGCAATTAATATTCTAACAAACTGCACCCAACCAGCTTCCCAGTGCCCCACAAGCCAGCAGTGTGGTTTGCCACCCTGCTCTGCTGATACGAGCAGGCAGCACACCACAGAAAGTGAGCTGCCAAGCACAAAGCACTTACAGAAGCTGTGTGGGTCATGGGGAGTTGTAGCTGGAGCCACGAATGGTTGTAATCACTACATCTAAACAACAACAAATGCAAAGTAAATGAAACCAAGTAAATAAACTAGAAGTTAATGAAGAATCTTAGGACACCAAATCTGCACCTGGCTGACTTCAGCTTTCAGCTGTCAAACTGAAAAGAAACTCTGCTGGATGACAGACACAGACCTTTCCTCCATGGTCAGACTGTGGTCCAGGCCTCCCTTAATCACAGACTCAGAGTGGTTTGGGTTGGAAGGGAATATCTCCAAGGATGGAACTCACCCACCTCCCTGGGCAACCTGTTCCAGTCTTCCACCACCCTCATGGTAAAGAAGCTGTTCCTAACATCCAATCTAAATCTGCTCTCCTCTATTCCAGCCCTTTTGTGGAATTCATCAGGACCAAGCATTCATCACAGAGAGAGCCACTAGTGGAAAACATTAGAGTCAAGAAAACCAGAGGTGAAACCAGCTGAGAGGTTATGGGTTGGTGGGGGGCATTGCTTCTCCTCCCCAGGCATCCACTTGCAGGTACTGTTAGATAAAAAACCACACACCTGACTAGGTGAACTCAGGCTGAAGAAGCTAAGCCATCCTTGCCTACCTTACATGGAGATCCCAGCTGAGTTGATGTTATAACATATTCAAAGCATAGGGTAGTTTTGTACCACTGCTCAAGAAATGAAAAAAGATTTCTCCTGATGATTACAACATGGCATAGAGTTTGCTGCTCTGAAAAGAGCTGGGCTGAACCATTTTCACTCAACAGAGCACAGCAAGGGGACAAAAATCAGTTCTGTGAGGCTCCTGTCAATAGATGGATAACACAAGAGGCAACAATTAAAGCCTAATGAATGAGAATCATCCCTTTTATAGACCAGTGCAGAGAGTGATCATGAGCAGATGAGAATCCATTACCAGCCTTGTGCATACAGGGAATTGCAAGAAGGGCTAGAGAGGGGAAAATGAAAGCACCTACCAGAGATCACCTTCGTTTTGATCACGCCTCATACCACGGTGTCCCAGCTACTTTTCCTTCCCCAGGCATAGCAAAGGAAAAAGACTTCACAGAGCTGATTCATGCAGCCTTTTCTGCATTTTCAGGGAAGAAATACAAACTCCAGACTTGTGAGTCAGAGTGAAGACTTTCAAGCCAAAAACTGGGAAACTAACAAATCTGCAAGACAACAGGAGGTCAGAGAAACACAACCATGACGAAGCTCTGAGAACATCTTCCCTTTGTTCTGATTAGAAAGCAGGTCCAACAGAATTAATGCAACACGGGCTGCCAGATTAAAACAATGTGAAAGGTGAAAATAAAGGCTATCTGTGTGATCACAGAAGTGTGGCACCAGGCAGAAACTATGGCAATAAAAAACGTAGGAAGGGAAAACATCCCATGAAGGAAAATGCAGCATTGTTACAGCAGGAGCAAAGAGAGGCAAGGGAAACCCTGCACTCCAGCACTGGAGGGGAGAGAAATACAACATGAAAGAGGAAGTGAATGGAAGGGGTCTGAAGTTTGACTTTGAACAAGACCTAGAGGACAGAAAAGAGATGAGTAAAACCCAGCAGAAGCACCAAACTTGGCATCCTTCTCTGTGACTGGCATCTCGACATTTCCAAACAACAAAGCCTTTTACAAAGCCTTCCTCTGACAGCCAGCCAGATCAAGCTCTTGCCCATTTGCAATTCCTTGTACATTAGGGGACAGGAAGGAGGATCACACAGCTCCTTGAGCAGGGATTCCTTTCACCAACAGCACCTTCCTTGGTAGGTTCTTCAGCAGAAAACAAACAACATGTCATGGCCTAAATGAATGAATGGACTCTGGTTCAAAGGAGGCAGACAGCCTCTAGTGAGAGATGAGGCCCTTAATCCTTTTAACACAAATTAATTACTTTGTAGGTTCAGATCTATTTCTGAGTAGCTTAAGGGAAAACTACTCCTAGACGCCAGCAGGTAAGAAAAAGGTGCAATTAATAAGACTGATGCAGCATTTCATTATTGAATGATAAACCAAAACCCTACAAATGGTCAGGAAGCTTTAGTGCAAACCCTAAAGGTTCAAATGTGTTAAAACAGTGGCTTAAACACCCTGCTCAGCATGGATTTCTGTGTTGGATATTAAAAATTCAGGTACTTCACAGCATGTTGAGGGAACTGGGAGCGGCATTAAGGCCTGCCTTATGAAAGTAAAAGCTTTGTGTTTACCACAATAGCACTGCTGCCATAAGAACATGGAGGCAGTGTGAAGTTTGGACTTCTACCTTCTGAAACTGATTTCCCAACTTGACCCGAGAGCAAATTTCTGAAGGTCTATCCATTTTTCCTTTTTGGAAAAGGTGTCTACAGGTCTAATAACAAAACTCAGTTGAAAGCATGTCTCAAGCCATTTTTAAAAGCACATCTTTGACTCCTCATAGGCTCAAGATTCATTGAAAGGACTGCAGTAAAACATCTGTGTCCTCCAGAAAAAAAAAATTACTATCAAATCATTAAATTCAGAAAGAGTTCCATTTTTACTTCTTGAGAGATGAACAGCCTTCAAATTACCCTGGAAAACAAAGCTGCTGTATCAGCTAATGAACTTCTAACTTCCTCCCTGATAGCCAAGCAAGGCTGAGTTCTGCATGGAGAGCACAACGCCTTCACTGCTCACAAAATTGATGTGGCTGTAACTGAACAGCTTCAGCTTAATTTCTTCATCACATCCATGCCAACAGACTAATGCACTAACACAGCCATAATTACATCACTTGACATAATGGGCAAGAAAAAATACAACTAAAGGTGCAAATGTTACTTCCTGTGAAACTACCTGGATATGCTGTATGGACCTGGCCTTGCAGTCCCTCCAGCACGGCCCCCAGAACATCCTGGCGGCACCACCACACTTGTCCCAAGCTGCTGAAGGGGCTGAGGATGGAAATGCTGTTCAGTTCTTATGAAAGGAGAGCCATCTCCATCAGGACACTAGCCTTGACACTTCAGGCTGTTAAACCTCTGTAAGAGTATCTCAACTGACAGCTGACTTTAGGCTCCTCCTGACTTTAGGCTGACTTTAGCCCTCCTTGATTTCTGGTGCGGCTCACTTCCAAATCTTTGCTGTATTACAAATATTTGGCACTCCAATAAACTTGCCAGCTTGGGTGCCTCTCCTCCACCTAGCATCCCATTAAAACCAAGTCAAGTACTAAATCAAACACCACTCTCATCTTGTGCTATCCTCTTTTGCTTGGTATCTGCAGATGTACCACAGCTAGACTAAGCCAGGCAGAAGCAGGTTAACTGAAGAATGCGAGTCAATGACAAACAGGAACTGAGACCAGAGCCAGCAATGACAGATCTGAATGAGCTTCTCCCACCTGCCACCAGGTATTTACAACCTAGATTTTGTGGCACCTCCCCTTTCTCCACATTCTTGCAATACACAAACAGCCCAGAACAGCAAAAGAAAAATGCTGGTTTGAGTATCTTATGTCCTCTGTGAGGTTCCCAAAACTTCCAAGTATTGAAGGGCTGGCACTTGGAGCACTGGGCACAGGGCACTCTGAGCTTCCTTCCTCTAGCCACCTACATGGACAAAGGCAGTTACCACTGAGAAGGTCACAGGAGCTGAAATGGCAAAAGTGAGCATCCTGAAGAACTCTCCTTACTTAGGCATGCCCTTGGCTTCCCTCTCTGCCCTCCGTGTGCTCCTCAACTTGGAGGCTTGGCAAGCAGCACCCCTGTCCAGATGGCAGCAAGTGAAGCTCCTTGAGCAGATTGCATTACAACGTTTTACACTGAGCACTGATTGGATTAACTGCAGAGATAGCTGTGGGAAGCTGGGACTTCCCTCTTTGGAATGACCAGCATTCAGCTAGAAAATGATCTTCCCTCTTGTGGCTCCTCCATGGTACAGTGAATCAACCTCCTCTGGAGCCCTGTGCAGCAGGACAGCCTGCATAGATCAGGATCAGCCAGCAGTGGAGGGCAGGGGGGCTGGAGAACAGAGCTGCTGCTGGAGCCTCAATAGCCACACCCTGCAGCCTTCTGCTTCCAACTAAACTCTAAACTGGTACCAAGAGGAGCCAAGCACCCAGATGAGCAGACAAACCTTTAGGGTACTTTATGTGAAGCAGGACATCACTTCCCAGAAATCAAATTAATATCAACTGATCACAGGAGTTCAGGCTGAGATGTCACATTGCATTCAGAAACTCAATCTGATTGTCCCTGCTCAAGGTTCACAGCACACAAGGGCTTCAGAATACCTCATTTCTGTGCATGGAATGGGCTAAAACACAAAGGTCAAATCAGATGAGGACTGCCCTTCCACATGTACAAAAGCAGAACTTTGGATGCTTATTGCTTTTAAAGAAATTGGCTTGAGCCAGCAGCCGCCACAAGCAGTTACAGAGGAGCACTGCAGATGGAAATCCTGCACCAAAAGCTACACACTCCATGAGGTCTCATTAAAGTAGAATCATAGGTTGGAAAAGAGCTCAGAGACCATCAAGTCCAACCTACTACCCAACACCTCCTGATTAACTAAACCATGGCTCCAAGTGCCACATCCAACCCTTTTTTGAACACCTCCAGGGATGGCGACTCCACCATCTCCCTGGGCAGCCCATTCCAATGGCCAATCTCTGTGAAGAACTTTCTCCTCTCTTCCAGCCTAAACTTCCCCTGGCACAGCTTGAGACTGTGTCCTCTTGTTCTGGTGCTGGTTGCCTGGGAGAAGAGACCAACCCCTACCTCGCTACAACCTCCCTTCAGGGAGTTGGAGAGAGCAAGAAGGTCTCCCCTGAGCCTCCTCTTCTCCAGGCTAAGCAACCCCAGCTCCCTCAGCCTCTCCTCATAAGGCTTGTGCTCGAGACTGCTCACCAGCCTCACTGCCCTTCTCTGGACACATTCTTTGATCATCTAAAGGATCTACAGTTTTAGAGATTCAGGAAGATTAAAAACTCCCTGGGAAATGCTCTTTCCTACAGACCAGGGCAGAAAGGTGCCTGTAGGTGTGTGTGTGCATGTGAAATGCACAGGGATCTGTACTCATCAACTATCCAGCTCACATGAAACAAAGAGAAATGAGACAGACTTGAATGCATTTTAAGTGGAAAATGATTAGAAGCGCCCCAAACCAAAGAGAGCACAAAGGAAATGAAACCCCTGATAATATCTGGAAACTGTCCAGCAGATATTAATGATGTTTTATCTTGGTTTCAAAGCAAATTGCGCCCTGAAGAAGTTAATGCCCTGTTATCGGTAAACAAAGCTTGGAAGAACACTTACAGACAAGAGCTTTTAGTCACACCTAGCTTACAAACCAAAGTGTTTCCCAACAGCAAGAAAATATTTACACAGTAACTTCAATATTAATGCACCCTTCTGCCCGCCGCCCAACAAGTTCTTCTGCACCCACTCCAAGCACTGTCACATTGTCAACCACAGAACCCATCTGCTAAGTTAGAGGCATAACTGTCCTACATCTTGAATTTGGATTAAGCTTACTAGGACTGACATCCTCCCTGAAATTCCAGAGAAATCCCTGCCATTCACTTCACATTTCAGTTGAAAGTGTTGGGAGAAATAAGACACAGCTGCAAGATGAAAAAGCTTCCACTGCAGCACATTAAAGCTGAGCCAGCCTTGGTTAAAGGCACAAACCAAGACTAAACTACTCAGGAACGTGATGCAGACAACTTAGCACTGTCAGCTCCTATCCTCTAACACACTGAAGGACCTGCACTTCAAAATACAATTGATCAGTGAACTTGGCTTCTCTTAACTTGCAGTAGTCACACCTGATACACACTTCCACTGTTTTTTCAAGCAGGGTCCTGCCGTGTTCCCTCAAACAAAGCTCAGTATGACTGAAGCATTCCTGCTGCTCAAACAGCATTCTGAGAAGTGTCTTTGTCTTCTTGTGTGCTCTTTAATAGATTTGTATGCAATTTGTGTGGCAAATTTCACAGGCATTTTGCCACAGATTCAGATCAGCTGCTCCTGGAACAGAAGAAGTTGCTCACCACCTATACTCCTATCTGATCAGGTCACTAACTAGGCAAGTCACACTTCAGCGTAAGTCCCACAAGAACCGAGGACTTGCTTAGACAACATGCAAGAGGCATCTGGCTACTAATTCAGTTTGATGTGCCATTAACAGTAATGCCATTTAAGGCATGTGGCTTACCAACCTCAGTCATCCATCACCATAAAGACTGACTGACTGCAAACTGATTTTTGCAGTGCTCAACTAGCAGTCCTAGGTGCACTGTGATGGCAACAGAACTGGCTGATACAAATCTGCAGCATTTTTGGACAGGAAGTCAGAAAGGCACAAATGGAAGAGAAATAAAGTTTCAGTTCCTCATAGTTTTTGCAGCAGAGTGCAGCATTTAGTGTCACGTTGTCACATAGTGGCGTAGTGTCACACCTGTGTATCACAGGAAATCTGCCAGTTATCATACTAACAATTCTTCCAGGCCTATTTCAAAAAGGCAAGGGAGCATCTCCAAGAGGTTGCTGCACACAAGCAAGCTAAACCAAACAAATCTCTTGCAATTCATGCCAGCTTTCAAGGGGGTTTAGTTTCCCTCATGCACACCTCTACATTTTAAAGTGTTCCACCAAGTATGAAGAAATGGTTCAAGATGATCTTTCTCACCATGTTAATATTAGAGGCCCAGGTCTCAGGAGAAAAGCCCACACCCATATCCTGCAAACCAGGATCAACAGCCATGCTTGCAGCACCTTCCAGACCTGCAGACAAGCCAGAAGATGTGACAGCCTAGCCAGAACACAGTGCCCTGAGATGAGAGGAAACAGAGCAGGCAATACTCAGGAGATGACATCCCTGTTTTGCTTCTTGGTCTCATTTCTAAGAGCCATGTAGACAATCCTGACTGAACAATGAGCACAGAGTTAACACCATCACTTCCTCTTGGAGTTGAAGTCAGCACAGCAATTCACCAGCACACCTACTCCATCAGGAAATTGTGGGCAGGAGGTGGACAGTGCAGCCTCACAGGTCTAACCTCAGCATCCCAACTCCACAGCAAGACGAGACCTCACAAACATCCTCCTGCATTTCTCATTCCCTAGTTAAAGCTCATGGACTGTGCAGGGTGCTGCTAGTGCTCCTGTGCTGTGCCCTACTCCTTCCACTACCCACTTGCTGTAGTTTTTGTAAATTATACCTACTTTCAGGGGGTTATTGGAACAAGAGGCCTATACCAAACACCAAAGTTCACCTTTCAGTACTGACCAATACCTTAGCCAATAAAATGTAACCTTCAAACCCTTTTTTAGAATGAAAAGAGCAAGTCTGAAGATCCAAAACAGTAACAACAACCCCAGAGCTTCCCCACTCCAGCTGTACTGCCTGACTCCTGCAGACCACTCAAAGCTGAAGCAGATGCAATCCGTACTGGCCGTGTGCTGCACAGGATGTGCTGTACAAACAGGGAGAGAACAGAACAGGGGAGGAGATCAATTACACTACTGATCTGTCTTGTGGCAGTGAGGATGCCAAGCAGGAACAGCTGGGACAGGAAAGTTTCAGTAATCCAATTATGAAATGCCACCAGGCTGCTGCAAGCATCCTTCAGTTCACCTACTGCATGCAGGCACTGCAAACATCAAGGTCTTCTGTACAGATTAACTGCTGGTTAATTTTGGCAAGTTCCTTGGGGACTTTACTCAATTAGCAATAGACTAGCAAGGGATAGAGAGGTTTTGGCTGCTTGTAGAAATAAGCTGAACATAAGGAATTCTTGCAAACACTCCCCTCCCCCCCCCATCATTCTTTTTAGGACAGAGCTGAAAAAAAGCATTTTGGATTGCATTTAAAGAGTTGTACATTTTCAGGCACAACTTCTCACTGCTATTTCACTTCAGATCCAGTACAGTCATTTTAAAGCTTAAAGATTGACTGAAAGAAAATCCTCTCTCTCTGGCCAATTACACAAATAAACCCTCCACCTAAAAGACATCTTTAAAATGGCTTGCAGCTGAAATCTATAGTCAGGGCTGAGCTGCTCTTCCCAGATTCAACCTTTGCCACCTCTCAATTTTTAATGAAGTTTTCAAGAGGAGTCTGTACTTAGGATAACTGCCAGACATTTTCCTGCATGCTGTTTCAAAAGCAAAACTGCACTGCTCCAGCCTGGAGACCAAGTCCAACGTTCCAGCGATCAGAAGATGAGAAAGGTTTTACCTCCAGATTAATGTTAAACACAATTTCAAGAGGTAAAGAGAAGAAAATCTTTTAAAGCTTTAATATCACAGTACTGTTGAAATAGTCTGAAAGACCCTGAGAGACAAAAGGTGGTCTGGTCTGCTGCAGGTGCCACTGAGCCTCTGCTGAACACTCCTCAGCCAGGACACATCTCGGCTTTCCCTCCACTCGCTGCGCCGCATTTCACACAACCTCCTCCTTTCCGTTAACTATGCAGGCAGAACACGGTGAGGAGGAGAGAATGCTGCATACCACTGAGAACAGCCCCTTGCACTATGGAGCAAGAGACCAGGGGCAGCAGGCTTTACTGCACACCTGGCAGGCCCTGGCTCAGAAAGGATGAGGATTGCTACCTGTATAGAGAAACACCAGAACCCAGTACAGTAGGAAGGGATTTTGGAGCAGAATGTACTATCCTGGCAGCAAGGGAAGGCACACAGGAATGATCAGCAATAACTTCAAATAAACAAGGTGGGCTCAATACCTGAAAGAAAGGGAAAGGAGCACAGGGTACAGAGGCAAGAGGATCCTGTTAACTTATCACAGTTAGTTTTACGTGAAACTTCAGGACTGAAGGCTCCCTCAGGAAAATAACCACACCATACTCCAGGCCTTAAAAACTCTCCCCAGCCTTGTTGCCCTTCTCTGGACACGTTCAAGTGTCTCAATGCCCTTCCTAAACTGAGGAGCCCAGAACTGGACACAGGACTCAAGGTGTGGCCTAACCAATGCAGAGTACAGGGGCACAATGACCTCCCTGCTCCTGCTGGCCACACTGTTCCTGATGCAGGCCAGGATGCCATTGGCCTTCTTGGCCACCTGGGCACACTGCTGGCTCATGTTTAGGTGGCTGTCAATCAGCACCCCCAGGTCCCTCTCTGGCAGCTCTCAGCCACTCTGACCGGTGGCTCTGCATGGGGTTGCTGTGGCCAAAGTGCAGCACCTGGCACTTGGACTTGTTAAATGCCATCCTGTTGGACTCTGCCCATCTGTCCAGTCGGTCAAGGTCCCTCTGCAGAGCCTCTCTACCCTTCAGCAGATCAACTCCTGCCCCCAGCTTGGTGTCATCTGCAAATTTACTGATGATAGACTCAATCCCCTCATCCACATCATCAATAAAGATACTGAAAAGGATGGGGCCCAGCACTCATCCTTGGGGCACCCCACTAGTGCCTGGCTGACAGCTGGATGTGGCACCATTCACCACCACTCTCTGGGCTCAGCCTCCAACCAGTGCCTTTGCCTCTCTAATTGTTCTCCTTTAGCCTTTAAATGGTGCAGATTCCACATCAGAGAGTAAAGTTCTTCATGGCCATGATGAAGACATGAAAAGGCTCACACAGAGATGTAGGTTAGATCCTTGGGAAACAAGTCCTTTTCACAATGGCACTCAGAGCTAGGCTGCCTAAGATGTAAAGACATCATTGCTAAAGGCTCTGTGGGCACAGACATCAGTCAGGAACAACAGGCTTGGCTGATATCTGGGATGAAGGAGCAAGATTATCCTTCCAACCCTACCTTCTAACATTCCTCACAATCCCTGTAACTTCTACACCCACTTGGGGAAAGGGTGAAAAAGATAAGGAATAGAGATACGAGTCCTGAAACGTTTCAGAAACAGTGTAAAGCAGGGCAGCAGCTGGTTTACTGCATCATATACCACCATATTTGTGAGCAGACTGAAGATCAACAAGACGCTCCCACTTGAAGCAAGCTGATGTGCTGGTCTACAAAGCTAGCTTCCCTGTGTCAGGTTTAGCAATGGTGACAAACTTACAGACAGAAAAACAGCTGCTCTAGTCACTTATCTGTGGTTTAACTCAGCTTCTGAATCATCCATCTGAAAGCTCAACTTTACCCTCTACAAAAAGTCCTTCTGCTACTGCAGTACCAACCTCCTTCTGTGTGTTTCAGTCAACCCTTATTTATCTATAAAAATAGTTACAGGAAGCAACTTACAATAAAAAGCCAAGTGGTCTCTTGAAAACTCAGAATCACAGAGGACCATGTTGGAAGAGACCTCAAGGGCCATCTGCTACAACATTACTTAGCAAAAGCATGGTCCAGACAAGACAGCCCAGCACTCCGTCCAGTTGAATCTTGTAAGTGGCCAATGCTGGGGAATCCACCACTTCATTTTTTATGTTGATACGCAAGGAATTTACCTCAATGATTACTGCTTGACAAGCCCATAAAGTCAGACCCCTATTCAGAAATCCAAACAGGCATTTTACAGACTAGCTCTGGCCTTTTAGAATCATAGAATATCCTCAGCTGGAAGGAACCCACAAAGATCATAGAGACCAACTCCACACTGGGCAACCTGAAAGCTTAACCATGACCACTTCCCTGGGGAGCTTGCTCCAGTGCTTGACCACCCCTCCAGCCAGGCACATTTTCCTAATAACCTGATCTGAACCTTCCATGGCTTTAAGCCATTCCTTCCAGCCCCGTCACTGGGCACCAGAGAGAAGACAATCAGCACCTCCCTCTCTGCTCCTTCTTATTTGACTTCTCTGGCCATAAGCCTTGGTTACCTGCACAGTTTTTTACAGAAACCAAACACAAACTCCACCATCCTTCTCTCAGTCTGAGCAGATGGTTCAAACTGAGGATCTGACAGCAAAACTGTTCTTTCCCTCTTCTCCTCCACCACAAAGCACAAGTCATCTGGCAACCCTCGAAACAGAAAGCACACGTGAAAAAATGTCAGAAATTAAATTCTACAGTTTGGTAAAAACTTGTCTCCTCCCTTAAACGAAGTTAGAGAGAAGCAGTAAAGAGACTCTGCTGCTTGGCACTGAGGATCTCAGAACCCGGCCTGGCATCGAGGGCAAGCCAGGGGCAGACGTGTAGCAAGCTCCGGTACCACTGAAACCTGAACAAGCAGACACATTACAGGTTCTTGCTCATTTCCCTATTTAAGTACAACGGCTGCTAAGCTAGACTGTTGCTACAGAAGCTGCATTAGAACTGCTCCTCTTCTCCACGTCTCTCTTCCCCAGAAGCCACTTCCAGGCATCAGCACCTGCCCCAGCACTCAGCTGCTGCCATCGCTTCAGCGTCACCGACGGGCACTGGGCATTTCTTTTAGCTGGCACCGCAAATGCGGAGTTTAACTCTCCTGATGGCTTCTCAGGGCTCCTCACCCTCGGCTGGCTGCTGAGACAGCCGAGCACAGGACGGCGGCCCTCGCCCCCAGCGGCTCACAGTCAGGAAGTGGAGGGCCCACGACAACGGATGGCACCCGCCTGGGCTGGGACATCGCGCTGGGAACCGCCAACGCGGCGCTGCCAACCGCCGGCGCTGCCAACTGCGGCCGCTGGAGGGGCGGCGCTGGCTGCCGGCTGCCCTGGCGACGCCGCCGCCCGCAGCCGGCCATCTTCCGCGGGGTCGGCGGAGCAGCTGCCCGGCGCCCTCCGCCCCACCGGCGCCCCGCTCAGCGCTGGGGAAGGAGAGAAGCCGGCGCGGCGGGAGCAGGGTGCCCCGTGGCCGAGGTAGTGCGGGGCCGACAGAGCGAAAAGCGCCGGGCGGAGCGGGACGCAGCCGGCACCCGCTGGCGAGAGGAAGGCAGCGCGGCAGGGCAGCCCCGGCCCATCAGCCGGGTGCGATGGCGAAAGAAACAAACGTTTCTACCTCTTTCTTTTTCTGTCCTCCCCCGAGCTGGCCGCAAAGGAGGAGCAGGAGCAGCAACAGCAGGAGAACACAGCTCCCGGCCGGCAGGTGCAGCAGCCGCCGCGGCGCGCCGGTACCCAGCGCCATGTTCCCCCCGCCGCCCGGCCGCTGGCCTCCGCCAGCGAGCACCTGCGGCGCCGCTGCCCACCTCCTGCCTGCCGATTGGGCCGCGCCCCGGCCAATCGAGGCATCCCGGCCTGTCGCGGTGCCTCCTGGGAAATGGAGTTCTGCTGCGTGCGGCGCCGCGTGCCTCGAGGCCGGGACCCGGGGCTTCCGCGGGGCTGCGGCCGTACGCCCGGCCCCGCCCCCGGGGCAGAAAGAGCAACTTGCGGTTCGACTGTGAACAAAACGCAATCTGCGTGCGTGCACTTGGCAAATTTCACCGCACACAGCATTCTGTGCAGAAAATCATGCAATGCACTGGTACAATCCATTTAAATTTAATCCCCAGAGTACCAAACGTGCAGCTTGGTTACTTTCATTCAAGGCACTGTTTAAATTGGAGATTGCATATTGTTCTGTTTTCCGTCAAAGTACAGGCAAGTTAGGTAATGTTAAATTAATGTGCACAGACTTAATTTTTTCTTCACCCCCCTCCACCTCTCTCCCAAATTTCAACTCACCTTATCTTCCATTTGTTATTCCACACCTGCCAAAGATCAGAAGACAGCACTACTCTCTTCAGACTGTTCGAGATCACTCAAACACTATGGCTCTTATAATAAAAACACCATAATAAAGCATTAAGCTCTGACACTGAAAGAATAATCCAAAGTATGTTTATTTTAGGCATAGGCATTTTAAAGGGTGCTGCTGACACCTTAGCATTGGCCATTTAAAACATGCAGTACCCACTGCAGTGTAAGTGATTTAGAAGTGTTTTGATTAACACTGTAAGAAATTATTATTCTTGCACGCAGCCTTCATTAGCTGGTTGAGGTTTTTTTCTTGTAACAAGTAGTCTTTGTATGCTATTTACTTTGCATTTATGACTGAGGAAAATCATCTCTTGCAGAGCTACTGTTTAATGTAATTATCTGAAGACTTATAGGTGCCACTTTTTCAGTAATGCCCTTAAATTTAAACCTGGCCTTTATTACACCCAGCTGAGCTGTGACAGAGGTGACAGGAGTGAAGCTGCCATCTCAGTCATATAATAAAAAGTTTCTATTTTGCTTGTCAGGTATCATCTGCTACTTCTTTGAGCCACCCTCGGGTTTATTCATGATATGTTTGTTGAGCTTTTTTTGATTGGAAAACACTTCCACAAGCCCTAGCATTTTGTGCAGGAGTGCAGCCTGACATCCATAAACACTGCACACATTCAGCAGTGTTGGTTTGGGTTTTACCAAGCCCATCACTGGAACGTTAGCTACAACAGCAGCCTGCAGCAGTGAGGGAAAGTTCATGTGAGGCTTATATGCGCCAGCCTCACAGAACAAGGAATTGCATTTGCTAAGTGCCATTTAGTACTGAACTGACCTGAAATGAAGCACTTTGGCCATTTGATTAAACATCTTAACCCTGAGAATGCTTGTTTCCTTAAAACTAATGATGTTATATCACAAAATCACAGAATCATTCAGGTTGGAAAAGATTCTTGAGATCATCAAGTAAAACTACTAACCCTATTCTACCAAGTTCACCACAGCACTAAGTGCCACATCTAAACGACCTGGAAACACCTTCAGGGATGGTGACCCCACCACCTCCCTGGGCAGCCTGTGCCAACACTTGACCACTCTCTCAGTGAAAAGATTTTTCCTAATGTCCAGCCAAGATGGGAAAACACAATGTGTTTCATTGTGATTTGGGACCAAAATAACTAATGTCAGACCTTTCTGCAAGAGATTAAGACTGTTGTAATTCCTGTATCTGAAATCTGCAGGGGCTAACAGTCTTGGGAAGTGACCCACACCAGTATAGTCCTATTCTGCCAGGAAAGGGCTGTGGTTATGAGCAAGTGGCCAAAGCAGTAGCAAGGGCTGCTTCCAAGGGAAAAGATTATAAACTTCTGGGCAATCTTTTCTTAAGGACAGACTTTTACTGCTTTTATAGGGGCATTAAACAGTCACAGGGCAGAAGTTCCAGACTTTCACATTGGAAGATGGATTTGTTCCTACAATTGGATGGAAAGGTGTCTGCTCTTCTGGCTTGCAGCCCTCTGCCTTGAGAGAGTTCTTTGTCATTCATGCCCTATTGATGTCTCTTGAACCAGTGAGCCATATCACCTCGAATCAGGACTGAAGGGGGAGTGTACTGGGTGACATTTTTTCTTTCCCCTGTTAAAGATGAAGTATACAAAACAAAGCTGAAGAGTATGCAGCCTCCCAGAAAAGCAAGCTGCCATTCATCAACTGTGTGGTTAAGAGTATTCTTACCTCTCATAGATGTGTTTTTCAAGGTACTGAAGCTCTTGGGGGTTGGCACCCACAGACTCCGATGCATGCCTAGGAAGAATCTGCTCCTGGCTTGTGGGTGGCAGTAGCATAGCTGTTGCCGGTTCCTATTCTGGACTTTGTTTTCTCTAAGTACAGAGGATAAAACTACCCAGCTACCTGTCAGCCACCCCAGCAGAGCAGTTGAAGGAGTGAACTGTTACAGTCTTCCCTTAATTTTATTTTTGGGGGAGTGAAGGTAAGGTGGGGAAGTGTTTGTTTCATAAACTAAAGAAAGACAGCAGCGGGCCAGGCTGTTCATGCTGACAATGCCTCCTTCAATCCAAGCCACAGTGGCAGCCTTTTCATAACCTTTTCCTCCTGGCCAAGGCACCATCCTTTCCTGGGCAGTGCAGCTGTAGTACTTGCAACATAGAATATACATAGAATAAACCAGGTTGGAAGAGACCTTCAAGATCATCGCGTCCAACCCATCAACCAATCCAACACCGCCCAAACAACTAACCCATGGCACCAAGTACCCCGTCAAGTCTTCTCCTGAAAACCTCCAGTGATGGCGACTCTACCACCTCCCCAGGCAGCCCATTCCAATGTGCAATCACTCTTTCTGTATAGAACTTTTTCCTAACATCCAGCCTGAACCTCCCCTGGTGCAGCCTGAGACTGTGTCCTCTTGTTCTGGTACTGGCTGCCTGGGAGAAGAGACCAACATCCGTCTGTCTACAACCTCCCTTCAGGTAGTTGTAGAGAGTAATAAGGTCAGAGCAAGCCATGGTTGTTGTTGCACATTGCCATGGGTTGAGCTGAACCTGCTGCTGCTGCTGTCCACACCATGCTGCAGCCATGCCAGCCTCAGAAATGAAAGTGCTGGCTGGGGCTTGGAGTTCAGATTGCGCCATGGGGGGCTGCCTGTGCCACTTGCTGCTTCTGGAGTCTGGCTTCTGGGCTGTGTTCTCTTTTCTGGCATGGCAGCAGAAAGAGTGGCAGTGGGGGAGCTGCTGGGTTTGGGTTTCTGGTTTATGCTGTTTTTTCCCCTGTGTATTCCACTGCTCTTCTTCTGCAAATAGGCCAAGCTAAGGTAATCATGCAGCGTATTATTAGATTATTAGCTGAGGTAATTACACATTGTGCTTATGATACCTTATGTTACATTGAACTCTTCTCTCTTCATCTCAGCCCTCAGTTGTGTGTGTCACTCTTCCCCTCACTTTTGTGTTGGGGGAGCAGGTGGTTTAGCCCTTGCACTAAACCCTTACATACATAAAGTTTAGTGGCATGCTTTATACCCCGTGTATAAAAGGTAAGTTCCATGAAAACAGATTGACTACAAAAATTCATCCCATCTTCACTTGGCTATTTTCCATTTCATTGACTTTTAGTAAACTTCTTACTCGTGTATGCAGTTCAAGGGATGTACATTTTCCTGTCATTGTCCTATTCCACTGACTCCAGAAAAGATTGCAAGACATATTATACAAAAAACTTACTAGATGAAAATGAGCAACAAACTAATCTTCCACACCAAGAGGCCATACATTTGAGTTTCTCTTGGTTTGCAAACTTTTGGTTTACTTTGTTCATAGATTAATTTCACATTATTATGATAAATGCAGCACATGTTATCTGGGATAAACAGACTGACATGCAGAAGAGAATAATCCCTACAGTCAGGAAAATTGAAACAGCAATCTAAGTAAACCCAAGAATTTTCTGAGTACAAATGACACTTGAGTATATAAATATATACAGAGATGTGTGTGGCTCTGTGTCAGCAGTGGGTGTTCTTGTGTTTTGGTGCAGGACTAGAGCTCGGATTGCTTTACTGATTTGCCTGATTCTGCACCCACTCTGATCAAACAGCTGTGGTTAGGGATCCTGGCCCTTGCTAGTAACTCTGGGCTGTTGGAGTTGTAGCACAGGGAGGTGTGGGGATAAGCAGCAGGGATGACCTCTAGACTCCTGAGGATTGTCCAAGCTGTCGGGCTCTAAGAAACACCGTGCAGATGTCTCTTGGGATTCCAAATGAAACATTTGGTGAAGAAATGAAGGAGGTTGGCAGGTGAGTAGCACATAGTGGCAGCAAGTTAGTGCATGCAAGCACACAGCTTTTATCTATTGGGAAAGCCTCAGTGCCGCCTGCTTCCCTTCCTCTGTGCTCCTGTGTGCTTAAAGGCCACAGCAGGCACAACATTTAGTATCAGGGACAAATTTCTCATCAGATCTTTGTCTTCAGAGTCACATTTTTAGTAGGTTCAGACTGAGGCTGGTCTAGCAGCCTTGTCACAAACTTTTCTTGGGCTTGGTTAATGTAGCTTTGGGCCAGTCTTCCTATGAAAGAAGCAGTGGTGCATCAGCTGTCACACCACAGGAACATTTCTAGCCTTGAAGAAAGGTTGCAACCACACATCAACAATACTGGATTGGGAAAAACTCCTCTGTGCCATTCATTGTTTTAACCAAACCTTTAAGTTCAGTCAGAACAGTGAGTTCCAGCTTCCAACGGCTCTCCCTCGGCTCTAGAAAGCTCAAACAGTTGTAGCAAGGCAAACCCAAGCCATGGTCACTTAGAGTGTATCTCTGCAGCAGAACAAATGTAGACGTGCCTCTTGAAGCCTTTTGCATGTGGCTTTTTCAGAGGAAAAGGCTTTTTAAAGCTTAACTATCTTAAATATTTTACTTAATAATTATAAGCAACAGCATAAATATGTAAATTAAGATATTCATCAAGCACATGAGGCTGATTTGAAACCTGTGATGTTAAGCAAAGGTAATGGAAACATTTTAGTGCCCTGTAATAATCCAAGCGAAATATTATAGTTTTCTTAATGGCTTCTTTTGCATCCCTATGGATATTTATTCCTCACAGAAAGCAGTTCTGATGGAAAATGAGGCTGATATTACCTCTAATGTTAATGTTCCTGAAAGATCACATCTTTCAAACCACTGGAGTCTTTGACTTTGTATTTAATATGGGAGAGACTTTTCTATGTCCTAAAAAAAGATCCTAAATTCCACTGCAGCCAGGCCTTAGTCACCCTCTTGAACATCTTCAGGAGAGACTGGGCATGGGGAAGTCAATAGGAGGAGCAGTGGAGGACACTGTCTGGTAGCTCAGCCTGCAGGCTCTGAATGTCTCCCAGCAGCTCTGCATCTTTAACATCAGCTCTTACCTGTGGTGCTGTGACCCAACACCTGATACTATTATGGGAAGATCATTGCCAAAGAAGCCATCCAGTGCTTGCATGATTAAGCAAAACCTGACAGATGTGGTATTTAATAGGTTCTTAGCTTTGTTCCAGCTGCTGCTACTAGCAGAACTGGCTTCACAACACGAATGGAAGTCTTTTGAAGCTTCATTATACGTCCTCTTGCATTTGGAAAAGAGACACAAGCAAGGACTTGGACTCCTTTTTTAAACAACCAAGGAGCTGTTCAATTCTTGACTGAACTTAAGGTAACTGTCACAGTGTGTTTGTGGTGTCATGGCAAATGAAACAAAAATTGCAGTCTTTCCTAAGCACTTAGATGGGAATTGTAGACTGAATCATCTCTTCCAGTTAGGGGGGATTAAAAACATCTGAGCTGTGAGCACTCTCCAGCTCTGTATGGATATGATGGCTGACTCACCATTCAGGGTTAGATAAGCATGAAAAGGATAGAACCTCCTGAAAAATGAATCCCAGCAATCTAATTAATCTAATCACCACAAAATATTTTCTCCCTCAGTCTTATATTTTTCTGGTACACACAGAAACATAAAAAGTGCAATTTGTAGCTGTGCACTAGGCTGATCTGCTCTCTGTGACACTGCCCCATCACTGCCAGCACTCACTCACAAGACTTCAGCTAAGAGTTCCTCTCAAGAGTTCTCTGTGACATCAGCTTCCCTTCACCTCCTGAGCCTCCAGGCGCCACTGGGGAGTTCTGACCTTGTGCTGGGCGGGTGAAGATACCCCAGCCCCACCATTTAGACCTGACACTGCCCAGGGAGGGACATTCCTTCACAGACCCTTGAGATCACTGACAGTGTCTGGAATGCTCTGACCTTAAAGCCAAGTGAGTTTAGTGTAGAAAAAAAACAAACAGCTTGTGAAATCAAACATTGTATTTGGAAAAAGGTTGAGACTTGACTGGTTTGACTTCTGCTTTCCTCTCTTCAGTTGGCAAGCTCTGATGCAATGCTAACTTCACACACAGGGCACCAACCATGCTTGGCTTTGCAGCTGGATTGATGGCTGGGCTGTTACTGAGCTCAGATTCCTGTCTGCCATGGTGTGAGCACACCTAGCTGGCAGCGAAGCACCATGCAGCTCACTCCTACCCCTCTGAGGTGGGACGAGGAAGGAAAATACAATGAGATTGGTATAGTTTTGACAACAGAGTCACTGGGGAGAGAACAACAGGAGCTGGAAATGCTGGGCAACTTTGGGCACTCCTGCTTTAGCTAGGCAGAGCTTCTGTGGTCTGTGTCTGCAAGCTAACACCCGAGTGGGTGACTGCAGCAGCCACAGACTCTTGCTCTGACGTATGAATGGCTCCACTATGATGAAGGCAGCAGATCTGTGCCTCTCAAGGATCACAGGGAAAGGAAGTCCAGACTTGCTTACCTTGCACAAGTCAGATGGAGGAAGGTCTTTCAGAAGCACTAAAGCAAGCTTCTCAAAAATGCTGTGCTGGAGCTAGGGTTAATGCTAAAAATCATAAACATATGGCTTGCCTGCACCCAGATGGAAAGACAAGGCAGAAAAAAAATCATAGCTGGCTTGAAAGCCATTTAAGCATCAGCTTATATAAAATATCTTCAATCTGTGTTAAATTCTGTGGGGAGAATCCTTCAGCTAATTGTTTTAAAAATACATATCCATACAAACATTAGCACTGAGAGCAAAGAGATTCAGCTCTGGATTAGGGAATGCAAATCAACTCCAGAAACACAAGCAGCAAAGCTAACAAGAGATTAGTGCAGAAGCTACAAAGCTAACAGGGGATTAACTCTCAGAGAGCTTGCCAGTTTATCACTATGAACAAAAAATACAACACAAAAGAGGAGATGAGAACAAAAATAACCATGGAGGAAAATACACAGAGTAGAACAACCAAACTCCAGCTTCAGTGAATGTCTGACAGCCTGCTTCCAAGCACAGGCCTGAGCACTGACCACACACCACCCTGCACCCAGGGGCTGCAAGGGCAAGGCAGAGCAAGGTGCTTATGGTCATTCCAGAGCCTCACCTACTGCTCTTTTTCAGCACCTGAGCTTCCAGCATGCTGCTGCCCAGAGCCCTAAGCAATTAACCAGGATTTTCCTGTAAACTGAATGCTCCAGCTCCAAGTTTTGCTTTGATGGGAAAGAGCATCAGCTTTTCTTTACCTCTACTCTGTAGATTAGGTAGCAAATTCCTTCTTGATAAGAAGCTTGGAGCAGATTGTTCTGTGGCCAGCCTGTCTCAGGCTCTTACCTGTACAGGTTTTCTGTCAAACCAGAAGCACTAGGAAAGTTACAGCACATAAAGGATCTGAAGGGTAATTGCAGCAAACTCCAGGTCCTTGCCCAAGAGGCAAAACACCTGTGATCCCCTAGTTAAACTTTAGAAGGCCTAACCTCCATACACTGGAAAATTAATGAAGAAACCTTCTCTTGATAAAGCTGAGAGTGCAGCATAATTGAGAATGGCAGCAGCAACAGCATACCCACCCCACCAGAGTGCCCACCACACCAGCATACACTCCCCACCAGCACGCACGCATGAGACAACACAGGGGCTCACTTTCAGCCATTCAAACCAACTGCTTTGTTCTTCAGTGTAGGAGGCGTTAACACACTTACTTGATGCTCATTACTCCTCAAGAAAGCCACTTCCATTTTTAAACCTCTTAAGTTTCTGAGTTTGAAGGTGTTCAGCTCAGCCTTGTCTGCAGGCTGCAGGCAATGCAAGCCTTGTACCACGCTGTGTCAGATTCACTAAGCACCATCCTGATGATCTGGACTAACCTCAGCCAGAAACATTTGCTCCTCACACAGCTTTCAGTGAAGCACACCTGAGTTAGCAGCATCCCACAAGGATACTGAAGTCAATCTGTGCACTGAATTCTCCAATCAGTGCCTTGCAAGACCTTTGAATCACCCAAAGGACAAATCCTTCACCCCCCCTGCTGAGCAGGCTGTCACTTTGCCTTTGGACAGGTGTCAGCTATAACGACCCACACACATCTGCCTGGGACACTGGATTAACTGCATTTACCAGTTTAATTATGCTGACATAATACCTGTGACAGGCATGTTGCACACTTTTGGGTCAGCCAGTCCCAGACCATCTATTCCTGCAGGCCCATCACAGCTCCGCCTGCGTTGGTGATGGTGTCACACCACCGTGGTGCAGGTTAAGGAGGGCACAGTGCTGCCTGCCAGTCTAGCTTCTCTCCAGTGCTGTAGATAACCAGCCTCCAAGACAAGGGTCTCTGCCTATTTTATTTAGATTTCTGTGCTTATTACTACAAAGAACAACACCTGTGACTTCTGAACTGCAGCACTACCTTTAGAATTTAAAGAACCAAAATTTAAGTCAAGAGAAATGAGGTGAACTTTCCTGTGCAAGCTGTAGAAGTGGATGTGGATATCCTGTCCTTGTGGCACTTTTGTGGGGTGTAAGCATCTTCACCTTGTAGGGCTTCACTGACAGGCTCCTAAAGGATGGAGGGAAAATTCCAGGGTATGGCAGTTGAGTACTGAGATCTCCTGTTTCCATTTAACTGCAGCCACAGGACAGGGGATCAGGCAACCACAGAAAGCAGCAGAGCTGCTTCAGCTGGGGGGTTGAGTCTCTTACACGTGGTACATCCCAGTGAGAGCATGGTGCTGTCACAGGTACAGGTCCTGTGTTTGGTGTTGCAAAGGCACAGCAGCATAGGAGGGAAACAAAACACCATGCTGTGCTTTTATTGTGCTCACAAACTGGGGATGAAGGAGCCTAAAGAAAGCAAGAATGGGCAATTTTCATCCCAGAGCTGCACATCAGAAAATTTGGGATGGCAGGCATGGAATTGTCAATGTCCTGGTGAGATGGAGGCAGGTGGCCATGGCAGCTGCTTCCAGAGGCAGCAAAATCTTTGGGGGGTTTGAATTACTGGGGGCATAACATATCCCCACTGGTTATATTCAGGCTTGATGGCATTACAGTTTGGGTCAATAAAGGAAGCTGTAAATCTAATCAAGCTGGTCTTTTGGTAGTTTTTTTCCCACGGAACTAGCTAATTTAGCTAATTAACACTAAGTAGCTTCAATACGGTAGATCTAGAGCAGCTTCTTATCGTGGATCAGATTATCTGTTGAAAAAGAATCATCAAATCAGGATGCTTCTAGCAGGGCTCTGCAGAGAGCAGCTGGAAGCTACCATTAAACATTTTTATCACTGTTCTAGTGTAAAAAAGTCCTCAGACACCCTGTGACAGAACCTGGAGACTGGCGATAATAACAAGGCAGTCCTGTTGAATCCCTAAGATCATGCAGCAAGCTGAAGATATGCAAGAAAATAATGGTTCATACATCCATAAAGATGATTTGTGGCCCTTGGTCACAGGCAGGGGACTCCTGAAAAGGATTTACAGCTCACAGCAACCTTGCTGTAAGCTGATCCTTGGCTGTAAACAAGTGAGGACTTAACCTCTCTGGGTGGTGCTGCTGACTGCAGCTCTGGAACCCTGCACATTCTACTGCTGCTCACATTGAACAAATGGGAGAAGGCAGAGAGAAGGACCAAAATTCACTGAGTGAAGAGAAAATGCCTTGGAGGAAGAGACTTAACCTGTTCAGCATGTTAAAAAGAAGACTGAAAGGTGATTTGACACAATGCAGAAGTATTTCTGTGAGGAGCAAATACATGGCATTAAAGGTCTCTCCACCTCAGCAGAGAAAGGCTTTAACAGACCACAATGAGGAGCAGCCACACAGAGTCAAGGTGGAAAGAGAAACTGCATTTTTAAGGAGGGCTATCTGTGCACTGATTCAAACTGAGGACAGGAGTCAGAGTTGGTTTGACTTTAGGTACGAGGCCAGATGTCTGTTTTAAAAAAAGCTGTTGGCATCAACTGGCTGAAATTCACTGGCAGGTACCATACCTGAGGTCAGAGTAGGTGATCTCAGCTCCCTTCTACCTTAAACACCAGTGGAAAACACCTGCCCTAAAGCCCAGTGGATATGCAGCATCCAAACCACAAAGCTGCATCACATCTGCACTCACCAATGTGTTTCGGGGGGGGGGGGGGGGGATGCTGATAATTAGGTTCATTAGCAGCTGCTAATCATACACCACATCTTCTCTCAGTGTTGAACTCCACAATCAGAAGTCTGAGTAGAATATTATGGCAAACAAATCACCTTCATTGGTGTGATATAATCAGCTCAAATAAGGGCAGGCAAATTGAGTTAGAGTCTTGATGTGGTGAACACAGGATGTCAGCAGCAATGGCTCAGTGCAGCCAAGCAGAATTCTGCTCCTGTATCACAAGAGCAAGCTGCTTGTGCCCTCCACCAAGCTCACCAGCAGATAACCAGCACACAGATTATCCTGCCTGGCAGTGTGATTGCTCCTGCTCCTTATGCTCCTCATCCCACCTGCTAGAGCACTAACAATTTCTTTCAGCAGAAGGATCAAGTGTGTGTGAATGGCCAAGTCCTTGCCAAAGGAACTTCATGCAGCTCTTTGAGATGCCAGGAGCACTGCAGTGCACACACAGCTTCTGCTCCAGGAGCTGGCATCAGCAATGCCTGGCTCCCACCTAGCCCACCATGCTGGGTACTGTCCCACCACATAAGGACAGGCCAAAAACCTATCCAAAACTTTGGATGAAAGTGTATAAATTAACTCCAGTTGTCCTTCTTTCTTAGATGAACTATCTCTGTGCTGTTCTTTTGGTGGTCATTTGTGTGTTAAAATGTAAGAACTGATCCATTTCCTTGGGTGATTTAACCCTGTAAACCAGAAGAATATCAACACTGTTAACAAAAACATTGCTTTAGTAGGCAGCAAAGCCCAACTGGCCATCTCACCTTAAACCATCCTATCACTCCAGTGCCAGGAAAAGCTATCTGCAAACGTTTGCCAGCCAGAAGAAAACTGAGGACTGAATTTCAATTCTTAGTCATGCAAAACAACCTTCATCTCTCTTACAATTTTCTTAAAGGTCAGGAGTTGATTCTAAGAGTGGAAGAATGCTCTGCATTTTGCAGAGAAAAGAAACATGCAAGAAATGAGCCCAAGCTAACATTCACCTGGTGACGTTCTAGTGTGACCAGGTCTGAAAGCACAGGTACCTAGCAAAGGCTGTTTAATTTATACATTTGTCTGATTTACAGTTTAAGCTTCCAGGCACATAATGATACCCTGCTAGTGGTTAAAACAGAGTTGAAGCCCTGTGAGATCAACAGGAGCTCTTTGGCAGCTGTTTATTGCTGCATCAGAGTAACCCTGGGTGAGGAGCAGGACTGGTAACAGCCCAGTTGAGGACACGTCCTGTGCAGAAGCAGAGCGTTTGGACAATTGCAGCACTAGTTTCTCCCAAACCAAGCGTTAATGCAAGCCCTCTGTGTTCCTCATTAGGCCTGCATTTTACATGCTGCCTGCAGAGGAATTCAGTTTCTTTGAATGCCTGTTGCAACATTTCAGAGAAATATTTGTTGTGCCTGAGTTTAAAGTACAAGCAGAGAACTTAATTAAAAGTACCAAAAATAAAAGCTTATTCCTCTATACTCTGTACACGGAGGTCCAGAACATCTCCATTTCAGAAGCAAGCACAAGGCTTCATAAGCAGGTTTGATGAGCAGCTCGATGACCAGCACTAAAGTGCTCATAATCAATATCTAAATTGCATGTTAATGGCTGAGCTTAAAGACTTCACAGCTTGGAAAGTGGTGCAGGGAATTTACCCTTGGGAATAAGCTGAGCCATTGCTTAGTTTGTTTCTAGAGGTAATTACTATTAACTCAGGGTTTTTCATGGTAATGCCTCAAGGGCAAATGAGTAAATCAAGAGTGTTTTGATAATTTGCATATAAGGTACCTTCTTAATTGTGCTTAGCCACAAAGGCAGCACTGGAATGCTGCTCGGGTAATTGATCCCAAAGCCTGGCAACTGTGTTCTCTCCTCTACACATTTCAAGCTGACACACATGGCTTACAAGGAGCCTTCTTCCTCTCCCACTTGCCTTCTGGGGCAGTCTCACTCCTGGAAGGAGAAATCCCTGTGCTCCAGCAAGTCCAAAGGCTACAGCTATGCAGTGTCCTTATGTAAGGCTCGCAGGCTGTGGATGAAGAGGAAAGGTTGATTCCCATTCTTCACATGCAGAGTTTCTGGGCACAGCACGGCCCCTCCTGGGGTGATCCACATCTGCTCTGCAACAGATCCCAGCTTGGCAGCATCTCAGAAGGTATTTGCCAGTGCAAACACCAGCAGAGCTCGTGAAGAATGGTCACAGTGATCACTTCAGGTACCAGGTGCTGGGTCCCTGGAAAGCCCGATCCCAGTTGTTCTGAGCTGTCAAGCCCTCATGGCAAGGATCTATAGCCCCCATCTCTACAGGAACAGAGATACTACTGACTGGGGACCACACAACCTCCTTGCCTGTGAACCAAAGCACACAGACTGCCGTGCTGCTACCTCTGCCCAGCTGCAGGAGTCCAAGTGGGAATCACTTCTGCTTTACTTCCTCTCCTGAAGCCAAAGGACCCACCTCTCCAAATGCACATGCCAAAAGGCACCTATGGAGTGATGCTGAATCAAGAGAAAAAAATATCACTTCCATCAACTGTCTCCAAGGAAACTTAAAAGATGCGGCTTTGCTTTAAAGGAGCTTAATGCTGTCCTCTTACTGCCCAGCCCCTGGCACCATAGTGAGCTCTCCCTTGATGGAGATGTAATGGAAATAATATTTCACATGTTGAGACCACTCTAGCCTAATGAAGCTGTAGCAGTCTGTGTGGAATGAAGCCTTTGTAGAACTCTTTTGTGGTTACTGTGGAAAGGACTGTAATTGGTTCATGGTAAAAAGAATACCCATCTGTCTTGCAAAGATGAGTGACAGAGACAGGAGTATTGTAACTGTTTACTGTTCATACCACTGCTAAGCCAAGCCCTGACATATAGAAAAGAAGCAGGTTTGCTTAGCTTACCTATACAAATGGAACAGTGGCCACCCTGCTAAGATTTATGTGAGGCTAATTTCAACAGCTTCAGGTTGTGAGCCTGCAGGTCCTCTGTTAGTTTCTAGCAGACAGGTGTGGTAACATGAATTAACTCACCTGAGCAATGGACACCTAGAATACTAAGGCCACAAAAGTGTACTTTTCTAGTCTGTACCCTTAAAAAACTCCACAGAACAAGCCCCAGCACTGCATCCAGAGATGAGGCTTTGGACTCAAGTGTCTCTATTCCCTTGCACTTCTGTTTTGAACAGTAGACAGATATCTGCCTTCACCTGGTGCCTCATACCACCAGGGCAGGAGAACCTTAAAAGCACTTGCACTGCTTCTTGTGAGGCTCATCCTCCCCTGGTTTAGGTGCTCCCTGCTGGGGTCAGAGTGGCTGGAGAGCTGCCAAACAGCGAGGGACCTGGGGGTGCTGATTGACACCCGCCTAAACATGAGCCAGCAGTGTGCCCAGGTGGCCAAGAGGGCCAATGGCATCCTGGCCTGTATTAGGAATAGTGTGGCCAGCAGGAGCAGGGAGGTCATTGTGCCCCTGTACTCTGCATTGGTTAGGCCACACCTTGAGTACTGTGTCCAGTTCTGGGCCCCTCAGTTTAGGAAGGACATCGAGACTCTTGAACGTGTCCAGAGAAGGGCAACAAGGCTGGGGAGGGGCCTTGAGCACAGCCCTGTGAGGAGAGGCTGAGGGAGCTGGGATTGTTTAGCCTGGAGAAGAGAAGGATCAGAGGTGACCTCATTGCCCTCTACAACTACCTGAAAGGTGGTTGTAGACAGGAGGGGGTTGGTCTCTTCTCCCAGGCAACCAGCACCAGAACAAGGGGACACAGTCTCAAGTTGTGCCAGGGGAAGTTTAGACTCGAGGTGAGGAAAAAGTTCTTCACTGAGCGAGTCATTCGTCATTGGAATGTGCTGCCCAGGGAGGTGGTGGAGTCGCCATCCCTGGAGGTGTTCAAGGGGAGATTGGACGTGGCACTTGGTGCCATGGTCTAGTTGTGAGGTCTGTTGGAACAGGTTGGACTTGATGATCCCTGGGGTCTCTTCCAACCTTAGTTACTGTGATACTGTATGGCAGAGCATCCATTGGCTAGCTGCAAACTGCAGCAGAGACACACCTTGAACTCTGCTATGAGATCTGTGCTGCTCTGTCCCCCAGGGATGGGTGAGAGGGATGGATTTGGCACGGCTACCTGTTCAGTATTTAATCATAGGGATGCTCTGGCCAGACACCCCTCTCCCTTTCCTCCATTCTCCTCCCAAAGGCCGAAAGTTTCCTGGTAGCAAATGAATGGTGGTCATTGTGACAGTCTACATTTGGGTATAAACTGCTCATAAATCCTTGGCAATGTCTTTTTAAAGGACAGTTAGGACAGTTAGGCTCTGGGGTTTGGGTTATGCATCAATATTATTTTCAGTTCTTAATCACGTATCTTGCTATGAGCAGCAGCAAAACTGCTGTTTCACCAACAGCCCCTGACACACTGTATATCACAGGGTGATGATTCCTTAACTGGGCATGTGCTCTCTAATCAATAGAATAATGGCCTTTTGCTTCTTTAAAATGTCTTTACCACCTCTGAACAAGATGACTTGGAGTGATAAATATCAAGCCCCTCCTCCCACCCCCCAGTATTAAAAATGCTGCTTTTTGTGTTTCCCCTCACAAAACTACTTGCCAGCGCATAACAGCAATTTTAACTACAGCTCATTCTGGCACGCAGGGGAAATTACCCTGCTTATAAATTGTTTTTATTGCCCACATCCATTGTTTCTGGAATCCATGCCAGCTGGTTTTCAAAGGGAAGCTGCCCTTTTTCTGTCTGGGAGTCTCCTGGGCAGGGGTAGGAACACTGCTTCTGGTCAGCATTGCTGCAGTGAGTTTCTTACCTTCTGGAACAGTCAGACCTGCTAGGCATGAGCGGGAAACGCCTGGAGAATGTGTGCCCCAGCAAGTCAAATCACTGGCATCACACATGCACAGCAGCTGTGCCACCGGGCCCTGCTGCAGACACTTTGTGTGGCTAAACTGC
The DNA here is from genome assembly GCF_014839835.1 of Dryobates pubescens. Lineage (NCBI taxonomy): Eukaryota > Metazoa > Chordata > Aves > Piciformes > Picidae > Dryobates > Dryobates pubescens. The sequence goes on along the minus strand of NC_071612.1, from coordinate 27,754,367 downwards.
ATGGGCAGCTGTCTACACATCTCAGGGAGCCATGAATGTAGCAGAAAAACTCATGTGTCAGTGCTTCACATCCCCTCCTTGCCTCAAACTGAGACTGAAAGTTCAGGTATCAAGTCTGATTGGTAAAATAGGGGGAAAAAAAAAATCTTATTTCCAGGTTCCAGATCTCATTTTTTTCTCTCATGACTGATTCTCACCTCTAGTAATGCAGCTTCAGCCTACATATGGCATAAACCAGAATTAGCTAGCTAGAAAAATGCAAAGTGACCTTAGCACACAAATCCCTGCCCTCAGTGTCACCTGCTTTGTGTGGGCAGGGCTGCTATAAACTTTAACATCTTTGGAGCCACACAGCTTGAGGAAGTCCTCTTCCTCTGTGCACTTGGAAACCTAAGATGTGTTCTGGGCAGGATCTGCAGCTTCTGCAGATTATATTTAAGTGCTCACAGCTTTCAGGAACAAAACACAAAACAAACCAATTCAGCAGCAGGTCAGGATCAGCAGTTCTGGGGCTGATCAGAAATAGCATGTCTTGGATGCAAATAATGGGCTGAAAACTGCTGAGCGAAGAGCAGCCCTGGAGGAACTGAGCTGCCGGTGATGTGGTTTCATTTGTCCTCCTTACCACAGTCACAGAAGGCTTCAGCTGTTGTTGACTCTTCCTAAGATGTAAAGATGTCCTAAGTACCATGTCTTTTTTGCTTCACCTTCAAAGCCTTAAGCAATAGCTGTGAGAACATGGAGCAGTGTTACAAAGCTCATGGCCACTGGGGCAGATGGAGAGGTGCAGATCAGACCTTGTCATCAGAGCAACACCCACTGCATCGCTTCTGCAGTCTTGGCTGCTCTCTGTAAAACTGGGAAGTGACTACACACAACCACCTCCCCCTAGAAATTTAAAAATGAACATTTTTTTATGAGTTTAAAAGGCTATGAGAGAAAGAAGACTCCGGTCTGCACTTGATGCGAGCTGGGGGGCAGTGGAGTTGCATGAGGGAAAGCTATCGGCTTAAATCTGCTCAGATGAGTTAAAGCAGCACTCACAGCTGGCTGGAGGGAGCTTGCAACAGCTGCCCCTGTGCCAGCAGTTTAGGCAGGAGAGCTGCTGAGGCTTTTTCTGAGCAGGGGTTAATGCAGGCACATCACCACACCTGTCAGGTGATTGCATTTTTCCTGAATGGAAAAATCCTGTCCTGTAAACAGCATCTCTGACAGACAGCATCCTCCATATGAAGATGCAGGGGCTTGGACACAGCATAGCTTAAGGAGTTCCTCCCTCGGTAAGCTGTCCTGGCTTTGCTCAGCTGCTGGCTGAATTTCCCTGTGGCCTGAGGGCAGCAAGTTAAATCAGGAACACATTCAGAGAACAGGAAAGGAGGAAGAGAGAGCAGTGTTCAGAGAGAGTCTTTTGGTCCTGGCTGAACGTGGCTGGTTTGACACAACTGACACCCTGACAGGCGACAGGAGCAGTAACACAACAGCAGGCATGGGGAGGGATTGGAGGGTGACAGCAGCTCCTGGCACCAGCATTGCCCCAAAATGGAAGCATTACTTTCACATCACGAGGCATGAATAACAAAATGAAAACCAGGTTTTATGACTCACCAGCAAAATCTTCCTACCACCTCAGAGAATAAGGAAAGAGGGGAAAGATAAATAAGAGTGCATGAACAACATCTGAGTTTAAAAGTCACTCAAATAAAAATAGCTTCCTCTTGCCATTCAGCGTCAGCCGTGCTCCAGTTACAGGACAGACAATTCAGTGCTAATCAGGTAAAAGCTTTATTTACCTGACTGTAATTAAGCTGCTCTCCAGAAGCGTGGCTGCTGTAGGTAGCTTTAGAACCTACCATAAGATCTTCCACAGTTATGTTAGAGAAAATGAAAAGAATCCCTCAACATTTTCATGCTTCAGGAGCTGTGCAACCACCAACTGGTGGGGAGCTGGAAAGCAGCTTCTGGAAGCAGGTTAGCACATTGCTTCTGCAGTTACCTCTGACTCAGTGACCATTGCCAGGCAGGGTACATTGTATGAGAGTGATCATCTACAGCACACCTGTGGCTTCTGCTGGACAGAAACATCCTTGCCTGGTTCTGTGCTGCGAGTACATCATCGCCACTAACCGATGGGGATTCTCCTGAAGGAAGTGGTAGAGGAGCAAGCATCAGAGCAGCAGGCAGAGACCTCCAGTGTCGCACAGCTCCTGACAGGCTGTGCTGTGCAGTTTGAGAATATTCTGGTTAGCTGCATGGGCTGAGTTTAGTTCCAGTTGGAGCTGGTGTGAATCTTCAGTGAATTAAGCACGAGCTTGACCCTGCTTTAAACCAACTCAGGGACTTCATACAGTGGAAGGCCTTGCAGTGGTTGTAGCACACAGAGATCTCCTGCTCTCTGAAGAACAGCCAGAGGGACTGTTTAGAAGTGCTGAACATTCGTGCAAGTCACAATGTTGCCCATTTAGGATCCTAATTAAGTATGGGGAAACAGAGACAGTAATGAGGGCAGCAAAAAAGGACATTTTCCTATAGGTTTTCCTAAGAAGACTGAAATGATTTCTGCCACCAGTCTTAGGGGTTACTTGTCTTCAAGTTGCACCAGGGGAGGTTTAGGTTGGATGTTAGGAAACATTTCTTTAGTGAAAGAGGGGTCAGGTTTGGAACAAGGTACCCAGGGACATGGTGGAATCACCGTCCCTGGAGGTGCTCAAAAAGAAGGGAATGATTTGAGGGTTGTGGTGCTGGTGGGTTGACTGTTGGACTTGCTGACCTTAGGGGGCTTTTCCAACCAAAATGGTTCTATGAAAGCTAGGAAGCCTGAGTTACCACTTTACAGAGCTGTTCTTAAAACCTCAGGTAAGCCAAGCACGGCTGGGCAATAAACAGCCATCACTGGTATGTGTCTGGAGAGCCCCAGAGGGACACTGGGGACATGCCTTAAACCAAAGCAACCAGAATCTGGAGGGGAAACCTGCAGGGGGGACACAAACCAGAACATTCTGAGCAGTCAGCACGTGATAGAGTCTGAATCTCAGTGCAGGATGCATTGAAAGTGCTGCCAGAGAGCACCACCTGGTCACAGACTGGAGCAAACTGAGCTTTAAGCAGCAGCAGCAGAGGCACTGAGCTCACCTGTTGGGCATGGGGCTGACACAGCTCTGCAGAAGCCTTCCTGGCGTAGGGACTGCCTAGCAAACGTTTCAGCTGGTAGTGTGCTGTGGTGTGTGGCTACCTGCCAGCACACAGACAGAAACCCCAAAGTGTGCACAGACACACAGGTATCTAATGCCAGCACAGAAAGAGCACTTCTCATCTCTGCTGCTGAAGCTTCCTACAAGATTAACACAGGTAGGTAAAAACCCCACAATATTTTCTGTGCAGACAGCCTACAGACAGAAGAGTTTTACTTCTAATGGCATCACAGGTCTGAAACTTTTAACTACAATCATTTGAAAGAGATCTCAGTGGCTTTCCTGACTTTTTTTCCCCTGTGTGCACTGAACTGGAATTTCAGGACTGCTGAGTGGTGTCACTTTCCTTAATAAATTTACCTGGAGGGTCTTTGAAATTTGATGGTTTGTGCTTCTGCAGCATAAGAAATCAAACCCATGTGGCATTCCCAGTCCTTGGCAGGAGGTCCCAGAGGAAGGAATTAGTTTTTGCTGAGCCTCAAGGGTGCTTAGGTTATGGCAAGGAAGACGCAGGGAGCATTACACTGCAGCTTGTTTCCAAAGATGCTGAGACTCATTTGATGTTTCCTGCTTTGAAGAGAAGCTTAGTTTTGCTGAAGACTGAAGCTGCAATGAAGGATGACAACTTGTTCAGAGGTGCTTTGAACAGAACTTTAGCACTAATTACATCAAAAGCCAGACAGAGACCCAGACACTAACGTTTCTGCTAAAGAAGCACACAGGAACTTAGGATGAGCTGGTTTGGAAACAGAGCTGATTGCTAGAGCAAATAATTTAGTCCTAATCATGTAGTTTCTGTAGTTTGTTTTGTTAGGATCTGAGCTTTGTTTTTAGTGTTCTGGTGGCTGATTGGTTTTCAGTGTTGCTGCAGTCATTTCAAGTCATATGTTCTGGAAAATCTTGGAAGGGATGGATGAACGAAGTGTAACTGGAGCGTTAATACCTGAGCTGTAGGCTCAATTCAGAGTTGTTGATCCCTTGTCCAATTCCTGTTTAGTTTTGCTTGCAGTGTTTGAACAGCCAGGATCATTTTGCAAGAGAAACTGTGCCCAAGGTATTAAAAAAGAAGTCTGTCAAAATGAAGGTGACAAAGGAGAGCTCCCTCCCATCGTTCAGTTTAAAACTCTGAAAAGTCATGGGGGAGGAAAGAGTTGCAAAAGAAGAAGAAATGGAAAAAATAGAATGAATCCACTCATTAGTAACTGAAAGGGGCCTCTGCAGTCTAGCCCTGGGATACCACTCCTGAGTGCAGCACACAACTCTTTCCTGTGACTGCAGTACCTGTAGCAGAGGGTTTCTTGGCTTGTCACACTCCCGAGCTGGTGGCTTGCTTTGGTGAGACCATCGCTGCTGCAGCTCTGAAACCTGCCAGGTACTGGGTGAGTGTTGTTGTGACCTGCTGAAACCCTCTGGTCTCTGCTAGCAGCATCATTTAGTGCTCCCTCCCAACGCATATCCGTGTACCTGCTCAGTCTGTGGCGAGACATCTCATCGTGTCAGACACTTCCACTGAACGGAGAGCCTGGGTACCGGAAATGCCCACGCCTGGGTGCCAGGAGGCTTTTCTCCCTCCCTCCTCCAGCACAGCCGTGTGGCAGCACGAGTTCAAGCATCCTGTGTCCGACTCCTGCATCAGGGTCGCTGCTGCAGCACTCAACCATTTCTGTGCTGCAGTTATTTCTCTCTAATGAGACAGAGATCAAAGCAGGAATTATTAATGTGTGAAAGGCACCTTGCACCACTGAGTGGAGTGCAGTCAGGACAGCATTTTCTCTCTTTCCTGCATTGGCACCGCTTTCCTTCCCTGGGACACCCGCAAGTCTCATCAGGAACCTGCCAGCTTTCTTAGGAGGGCTGTGGAAGCCAAAGTGAAGCTGCTCACTGAGGTCTGGCCTCAGTGCGTGCAGAGGCAGGCAGCACATCCTGACCCACTAAAACTCGACCAGATCAGGCACTTGATTTGTTTGTTGCTGTGCTGCTGTAGTTCACTGAATTTCCTGGTAGGAGTTAATTTGCTCCTCAGAACATCAGTGCCTTAAACTCTTAGATAATGATTTCAGTGTGAGTTGTTAATGGAAAGTTCTCTATCCTAATTTCTAACAGTCTGGGTTTCCAATTTATTTCCATTTTCCCTGGTTAGGAAGCCTGGAAATGAAGGTTTCCTTTTGTCATTTCAACTGTCTCAGTATCATCCCACCTGCTGATGGCAGGTGGTTCCTTCTGCTTTTGCTTGTGTGGGTTATTTTTCTGTACATGTTTGTGTGTTGGTTGTGGGGTTTTTGTCAGTGTTTACTATTGGTTTTAATGCTGTGAGATCAAACTCAGTCCTTCTTTAGGCTGTGTTTGTTCTGTTCCTGCACTTCTTGATCTCTGACACTCAGCTTTGTTTTCTTTAATAAAACTTTTTGTCCCACTTTTCCCAGACACACCCTTTAATCCTAATATGGCCTGGGAAAGGTTTTTAATCTATTTACATTTCTGATAACATTCTTACCTTGCTTAGAAAGCAGATTTCTTGGATTCCAAGAAATTCTGAACCTCTTCTAAATCCAAGCCCTTAAGCTCTTCGTTCAGACACTTTTTCTAACCAGTTCTCCTCACTGATCAGATTGCAGCTTCTGAAATGGAAAACTTTCTCACAGAACCCTGGCTGCTGTTTAACAGGAAGAAAGCTAGGAGTGTTGGTAGCACTTTCACCACCACCATTTTGATCACATTTTAATGTCTTACTGAAGTAATTTCTGGCATCACTTCTCAGTGATAAACCAATGGAAACCTTTTTCAGCTCTGAGGTTCCAGACTATGCAGAACTGTGATTGTCTCTGCAATAGTGACATTATCTTCTCGCCTTATTCTCCTGCTTCATCTCTGCATTTTTTCTATCCAAATCTGATCCAGGGGCTCTATTCCATTACTGTCCCAACACAATCTGCTTTATTAACCTTCCCCAAGAAGATTTTTCCCCTGAAGCTGGCTCTCTTCTGTTTTCCTCTGCGTGCGATACAGAACCACAGGTGCTGCTCATCTTTACTTTTGTGTCCGTACCTCCTGGACGATTTGTGCCTGTCAGCAGCTATGCTCTGCCTCGACTGCCACAATCACAACCTCTTCCAGGCTCTGAGCAGTAATTCTGGTGTCCCTGCTTGATGTCTGGGTCCTGAGCTGAGCACAAGCCTTTCGGCCACTGCCTGTTGCTTTGCTGTCCCTTCCAACCCTTTCACCATGCCCATGACCTAGCTGCAGCTCTCACCTGTAACTAAGGCTGTTTCACTGGCTGCTGTACCCCTGTTCATCAGGGCTTCTCTGGGTGTTTTACAGTCTCCTGTAAAGCTACAAACACACCTCTCAGAACTCTCCACGTTTTAAAGCTGTTCTTGCCAGCGCAGATCAGCCTCAGCCCAATCAATGCTCCTGCCCTGGGCTGCAAGATGTGCAGCCCCTTCTCTGTTCACGCTTTCAAATGCTTCGCTCCCTTCAGCCTCCCTTGCAGGCTTAGTAACATTTGAGCCACTTGTTCATGCTCCTTGCTGCACTTCCCATTGCTCCTACAAGTCACACACAAGTCACTGAGGATAAAAAGTTTCCACTACCCTGGCGACCTCCCCTGCCTGCCCCAGCGGGGCTGGTTCCATCTGGTCAGGTTAGCCCTAATGATCTCCTTAAGCCATACATTTACTTTTCCCTTCATCACAACCGTTCTTTCTTCTCTGCAATCTGTTGGAGGATCTTCTGCATATGGAAATGGATCCTTTTAGCCTCGGGCACGCACCTTGTAACGAGACTCTGGCGCTTGTGCTTTATACCTGAGCTTGGCATCCGGGCTGGTGACAAACACACCTGTCTTCTGCCAGGAGGCTGGCAATCTCTCTCCCCTCTCTGCTGTGATCAAAGGCAGGGAGCCTCTTTCCAGCTCCGAGCTGCTGCCTCGCCATGCAAAGCCTTCCATCGCCAGACACAGAGCAAAGCTAAGCCCCGGTGGAACCTCTCTCACAAGGCACATGTCCCTTTCATATCCCTTTCATATCCCCTCTTTCAGCTTTCGGATTCATCTCAGCACACGAGACCAAAGCTCATTAAAGCCAATGAGAAACTGCCACACTTTCCATGAGAGATCAAGTCTGTACTGTCTGCAGTGCTCCTAATTCAGTGCTTTCCTCCAAGTATCCTTTGCTTTGCAGGGTGTTGTCTCCCAGCCTCTTTTAATGTTCTTTTGTTGTGAGAGAGGAGCTGACAATATTATTTCTGTCTCCATTTTCTCCTTTGAATAAAGGATGCTTCTTGCATGCCCTCTTAGTCACCTCTTGTCTAAAGTAACTCATCCTATGGAATAAATTCTGAAAGGAAGTGTAAAAGCTCCTCCATTTCTTTTCACCTATGATGTTAGTCAGAGGATGAAAGCAAAGCTGCTGAAAGCATCTGACAGACATTTCTAACAGGTGCTAGGACTGGCATAGCCTCACCAGTTCTTCACTGCATCCTTGATCTTCCCTTTTTTATTCACTGCAGATTTAGCTGGCTTGATTACTGATTTGCAATAACTAATGTCACCCTAAAATGGGCAGCTCCTAACAGATTCAGTACTTCAGCCATAGATAAGGAGAGGTGCAGATTTCTTACCTGGCTACAAGCTCCTGGACTACAACCACCTAATTATCTTTTGGCTTGCTGCTACAAACCCCAAAACAAACCAAAAAGAAAGGAACAACAACAACTTTTTCCCTTTCACATTCAACAAACACATTTATCTCCTTTTCCCCACACTGAGTTATCTTAGAGGGATTTTGATAAGGAGCTGTCCTAGCACCAAAGATGCAAACAAAATGTAGGTTTTTCCCCTACAAAGTCACAGAATCATTACTGAAGATGATGCCAGATACAATCTTGGATGGGGTATAAAAGCCTTGGTTAGCAAAATATACCCAGATTGATAAGATCCAAGAGTTTCTCCTTAAAGTTTCAAACTTTTCCCACCTAAAGTTCTTTGATTGTGGCTGCCACCCTTTGCATCACATCTTTTGACCAGGTGTTTTCTGCCTAGGGGCACACTCACCATATTTTCTGTCACCTTTCCTCCAAAGTCAAAAAACTTGACTGAAGCTAAGGGGCTCAGCTGTTCCCATTGCCAAAGCCCTGACCTCACTTCCCCAAACAAAGCAAAATCACAGAGGGATTGATTTATAAACAAATCTATTTCAGGCAATGTTTCTAAATTTTAGCAGGGGGAAAAGCTTTTAAAGCTTCCTGGAAAAGTACAAAGGTATTTTCTCAGTGAAACAATTGCAAGTGATGCCTGTTAAGCCCAGGACCTCTTTTAGGGAGCTTAAATTTCTGCAGAGGGCCTGAAGCAAGTCAGTGCCCTGGGCTGGGATACAGGTACCCACAAGCTGAGCTGGAAGCCACAGAGTTAATAGGAAACACTGGGGACAAAAACTCTTTTCAGATTCACTTGGGCACTTTATTTCAGACTGCTAAGGCCACCCTCTATCCATCACCCAAAATGATGTCCCCTTCCTCCCCCTTCCCACCACAGCCCTTACCGGGATCTTGTTATTCCTTTTCCCTTCCATCTCTCCAATGCCTGTGAGAGGCTTCTGCTCCCCCTCCTACCGGTCCTTGGGAAGCAAAAGACCAAGTCTCAGCTTTCATCTGCTGCAGGGACCAAAGCCACTTCCCCAGGAATGCTCTAGGTGCCAGATGAAAGGCTCTTTCTTCCAGAGAGCAGAAAGGAGAAAGTCACCCTGGTTTTTAAGTCCCCAGCACCTTTTCTGAGTTCTTTAGGGCCTGGGGAAAAGGTGCTGGACTTTACACCGACTGGGAGCTGTCAGTGGCTGTGATCTTTTGCCTCCAGCCAGTGACTCTCTGGGCATCTGCTGCTGGTAAGCTGGCTGCTCACACTCACTGGTTTCTGGCTCTTTCTCTAGGTGTCTAATGGCTCCAGATTACTCTTTACCTTATGTCCAGCATCTCTCATTGACTTCAGCCTATTGTTTGGTTCCATCTGTCTCTCACTGTCTTCTGGGTGTCTCTTTTGCTGCTTGTTGTAGGCTACCTTCTTTTCCTGACCTAGGTACCTAGGAAGCTGCACGTAGCTGTGTGGTGATACTCAGAACACTCCCTTCACTGGTTCCACACCCAGGCTCTCCCATTCAGAACCCAGCCTGCTGGCCTTTCTCAGCTTCACTTCTTGTGCAGAGGGGACAGTCACTTGAGATTTATTTATTACACTATTCAAAAAGTTAAGTAGTTAAGAGCAGCACCACATGGCTGAGTCAAAACAAAACCAAACAACAAGTTTTAGCCTCTTTAATAAAATGTTGGGAGGTACCAAACCGCTGAACATTTACACTAAACATTTAGTTTATAAAGCTTAATTCTCAGCATATTTCTCTGCCTAGAACTCCCTTTCATCCCCCAAGGACTGAAGGGTGGATGTGGTTCCCTGCAGGTTTTCAATGGAACTGGGATATTATTTTGGGTTCTGCTAGCTTTCTGTGTCTGTTGATTCAGCAGAGTCCAATTTACAGTGTGGATCAGCTGTGAGCATAAAACACAAACCTAACACTGGGTGGTTTGATCAAACTTGCCTCTGCTCAGTCTTTCTGTGTGTGTATTCCACCTGTTTTCATTCTTTTAGGCTCAAAATGTACACCAAATCTCCCCTAAACCTGACTTACATGATCACAGCTTTAATCATTCAAAAATAAGAGGTTCCAAGACTGCAGCCTGAGCAGAAGGCAGGGTACAGTTTTTGTGCACTCTGAACTTAGCCCAGATCTAATCAGAACCACTAAATACTGTCACAAAAGAACAGCAGCAACAAAGAAGGGAAAAGACAGAAATAGTTCCCTTGCCAACTGCACTTGGGACCAGGCAGGCTCCTCTGGGAAGTGTCTCTTGCATTTCAAGAGCATCATTCTCTGTGTGTTCATCCTTCCCTTGACATATGCCATAGGAACCCCCAGAGTTACAATATCAATGCCTGTAAGAACAATGCAGCTCTGCAGAAATAAGGGAAACTGGAGGCATGCTTATCAGTCTAAGAAAGATTCAGAAGTGGTCTTGGGTGATTTAAGACTTGATTCACTGGCTCTCCAACTATGTGACTACCCTTGCCCACAACATTTCCAGCCTCACCTTTTTGAAACTGGGGGATTTCATCTCACTTGAAGGCTTGGGTTCCATGTTCAGCCACAGGCCTCAGCTGGGTACAAGTCTTGCTAAGCCTGCAGCTGCAGACAGCATGGCACCGGTGCTGCAATCCAGCTTTAGGTGAGTCCTTTCCCGCTGTGAGGAAATGGTTAAAGAAAGTGGTTTGATGCATTTCTAAACCAAGAGTAATGGTTTCAGTTCAACAGGAAGCATGGCTGCTAGGGACCTGATCCTGAGCACAGGCTCACAAACACTGCCTTACCTGTGTGGCTCAGGTCAGTCTTTTCCTCTCGAAGCTGGTGGGTGGCACGAATCCATCTGAGCACTGGCTGGGTGTTAGGCAGCTTCCACACAAACTGCTCTTGGGAGAATCAAGCATCACTGCAGTTCATGAAGAGATGATAAATGGATGAAAGATGTTTGGGTTGGTGTCACTACCAGATTCTTCCCCAGTGACTCTGGGCAGGCATTTGTTCTATTTCTGTTTCAGTGAGTAAAATGCTTCCAGGAAGCATCAGGCATATTGAGACTGCTTTGCCAGATGATCTCTTTGTGCATAGCAGTTGGAAACTTCTGGGACACGTGAGACTTATCGAGCAATGCAATCACAAGGAAATAAGCCTAGAAGGAACCTGGGGACATCATCTAGCCCAGTGTCCTGACTAAAGCAGGTCTGCAGACAGGTTCTTGCTGAGCCTGTCAGTAAGTATTTCCAGTGATGCTGATTCCCCTGAACCACCTATTTCAGTGCTTTGCTGTTCTTATGCACAACAAAACATTGACGGTGTCTACCTGGAAGCCTTCTGCTGTCACTTAGGCCATTCCTTTTCATCCCATGTACCACAGACATGCAGAACAGTTCATGCTCTCCCCTCTGTGGCAGCCTTTGAATGCCAGAAAATGGTTTGAGCTCCTCTCAGTTTGGCAGGTGGGTATCACCCCCCCTGCACAGTGGTGCAGTCAGCTGCAAAGCTTCAGGCTGTCATCCTCCCTGCACATGTGCCGCACATCAGCACTGCATTCCACTCCTCTGGACACTGCTGGATCTGCTTTAATCCAGACCAGCACCATGGCCAGTGCCAGAGCTCTCAGGAGCATCCTCTGCACAGTGGAGGTGTGCTGGGACTGAGCCACACTTGGTGAGCAGGCAGGATTTCCTGCAGGCACAGAAGCTACCTGAGGACATAGCTGAAATACATCTGGAAATCCCAAACGGTCTTCAAGGTCAAAGAAAGCAGCCCTGCCCAGCTGTATGGGAGCTCTGTCAGTGGGGCCACAGGCTGCCAGTGGCCTTTTAAAGGTACAGGTGATTAAAGATGCAGACACAAACCTACCAAACACAGCAGGGAAGTTCCAGCTGGTAATCAGCTGCCCCATTTTCAGCACTCCAGCAGCCTGAGTTAGCAAGAGAAAATGTCCATCATGCTGTAGAGAAACAGCAGCTGCAAAAGACAGCTTTAGAAAGAGGTTTTTGCAGCCTTGCCAGTGCACTCACTAAGGACCTGGATTCAGCCTCTGGAAATTCCAGGATTAGCATCTAATGGGCTTGATCTCCTTGATCTCAAGAGTGAAACTCCTCCTTTTGCCTGTGCCTCTTGCCACTAAGCTGAAATTTACATGAAACTTTTCTGCACTACCAAGACAAAGGAATGAAACTCATTGAATGATGTCCAGCAAACACTGTGGTGCTCCTCTGCCAGGTCCTGGCATTCCAAGGGGAGAGAGTAAGCAGGGAGAGCTTTTACTTTATGAGACAGGCCTGGACAATTAACTGATGCCATTTCAGCTTGGGATCACTGAAGTGCAGAAGGCATTCACAACTAAATGTGTATTGAAACACCAAGAAAATACTAGGGAGGAGGTTTCAGTGTTCAGTATCTTTTCAGAAGAATCCTGTTTGTGTGAGAAACTCTTGAGAGCACATGGTTATCTGTGTCTGCAGGGAAAGTATATTTGGAATCACTAGAATCTGGAGCATATGGAAATGAAGCTTCCCAAGCAGACAGCTGAAAATGGCACATTCAGAGAGCAGCAGAGATCTATAGGAGATGGAGAGCTGCCAGGCTCTTGGGAATGCTTCAAGACCATCACTGGAGCCCCAGAAGAGCCTGTCAGCATTTGCTGAAAGTATGGTATATGCAAGAAAAAAAGTGTTATGAAACAGAAACATCCTAAACAACTTCATGACAGCAAAATTTCTCCATCTAAGAGCCAATGTTCTCCTACAATTAAAGATACTCTTTCTCCACCAAAGAGTCAATGTTCTCCTACAATAAAGATACTCTTTCTCCAAAAGCTACTGAAGCTCTAGTTTGGTAAGAGAGAAATAAAGCAGCAGAGATGTGGCGTGTCCTCTGCAGCCCATGAGCTGTATCACCACTAAACATGTGTCTGGCACTAAAATTATGCAACAAGCTATAAAATAGTTAGGATAGGATAGGGTAGGATAGGATAGGGTAGGATAGGATTAACCAGGTTGGAAGAGACCTTTGAGACCATCAAGTCCAACCCATCACCCAACACCATCTGATCAACTAAACCATGGCACCAAGCACCCCATCCAGGCTCCTCCAGTGATGGTGACTCCACCACCTCCCTGGGCAGCACATTCCAATGGCCAATCTCTCTTTCTATGAAGAGCTTCTTCCTAACATCCAGCCTGAACATTCTTTGGTGCAGCTTGAGACTGTGTTAACCAAGGCTCCTGGCCCAGCAGCACACAAAACAGTGAAGGAAGATCTAGATGCGGAAACTGATGCTTAGTAAAGAGATCCTGGAGGAGGAGGGGAAACCAAAATCACTTTGACATGGCAAGTGAGACATTGCAGTTTCTTGGCTGGTGCCTGTCCTCTTCCTTATTTATCCACTCCCTTACTGTTCTTCTCCAAGTGACCCCCTCCTGTGTGGTTCTTCATGCCTTTAGTGTTACAGGACTGTTAGCACTGACTTTACAAGTCCCTGTGTTGGTATAACATTGGGCATTTGGGTCTTTCTCACTCTCCCCAGCTGGTCAAATACACCTCAGCTGGATATAAGGTGACATCATCTATTAGTCTTCTGTCTGTCTGGATTCAGGTGAGTTGAAGCCAGAGGTTGAGGAACAAATTTGCTTCTTCCTTTTCTCCTGTTTCTCCTGCAGAAGTAAAGGTAGTGTCACCCCCAGGTTTAATTTGGTGCTTTGGTACAGCTGGGCACACCAGAATGTTCAGTGGAGTTGGAGGACACAATGGTCAACAGCTGGTTTATGTCGCAGCCTGGCCGAGTTCTGTGATCTTCTGAGCACTGTGGCTCTTGGAGGAGGGCCCTGCAGCTCCAAGTTCAGAGGCAGGAGTGCACAGACATCCCCCCTTGTTTGCAGGGGGCCAGCCACCACCTTGGCTCACACAGTGACAGCTGTGTCTGCTAACTGAACTGGAGAAGAACTGGAGAACTGAACTGGCCCTGCAGGTCCAGCTGCAGTGTGTGACAGAAGGGATGCCTTGGCACAGCTCTTTCCCAACAAACAAACAAAACCAACCAAACCTAAACAAAACCCCCACAAACCCCAACCAACCAAACAAGATAAATACTTTGACAAGGAAGGGTAGAATGGAAAGCTCTGGGGTACCTCACTTCACATCACCAACTTCAGCACCAGCTACGGTATTGCAGTCCTTCAGAACGGTGCTGGGCTCTGGTCCCACCTATTATCACCCAAACCAGGCAGCAACAACAGCTCCAATCAACACTCTTGAGTGGCTCCAGCTGAGAGAGGGAAGAGAGAAAAGGGAGCCAGACTGTGGGGGACCGAGCCTCAACAAAGGAGGCTGGTGGGGGAATTTGCCCCTGGCACTGGAAGGCATTCTGGTCATTGTTCCTGCACCGAGAAGAAATTAGAGTTCATGGATTGCAGAGCACAGCAGCGCGGTGTGGCTCTTCTCACAAAGAGATAGAAGTCCTTGAAGAAAAGAATTGCAGAACAATTTCTCTCCCTCCTTTGCTGACACAAGTTACAAGAAAAGCCCTCAAAATATTAACTCCTTTTAACTACCCAGGCACTTCTGCCTCTTGCCCAGCTCCCAGCACAGCACAAGTGGTATTCCCACAGCCCTGCTTGGTGCTCAGGGAGAGCAAGGATGCAGACTTTCCCTTTGAGGGTTGTGCCTTTAATCAAATATCTTCTTTAAACCCAGAGCAAACTAATGCTGCTGAGAGCAGAATTGTGAACATGGACCCAAATCCCACCCTCTGTGAAGCCATTCCCATGGGTGGGATTTGCATACATGTCACAAGAGATAAAGATAGTTATGCCTGCCTAGCACACACATCACCACTTTGGGTTAGAGACTGGCAGGGTACAGCAGAGATCAAATATTAAACTTTCAGTGCACTGACTGGGAACTTGGATGTTCAAATAATATTCTTGGGATAGACTTTCAGCACATAATGAGAGTGCAAACAGAGTGGGAAACACAAAAAGCAGTTCAGGTCTAGCTCTGTGCTAACACAAACACAACAATTTTCCTTGAGGTCTCTGAGAAATTAGTCGTCAGGAGCTCATCCCGTTTGTCAGATGAAGTCACAGAAGGAGCAATCAAAAGGCTTTTAAGTCTGCTGTCTGACAAATTCCATCGAGCCTGTCTCTGAGAACAGGAGAATTTTCAGCTGAATTAGGAAGTCTTTAGCATCCATGTTTATCGAAAAAGAAACAGACAAAAACGCCTCCTGCTCTTCAGTGCTCAGCAACACCCTTCTGACCCCCGCAGTGCCTTGCTCTTCTGACACACATGCAGCAGAGGCAGGTTGTCTGAGCCCCAAAACTGTTGCAGAAAAGAGCTTCAAACCTTGTGCCTCACATTTTGGCATGGTTGAAAAGGGTTATGAGGAGGAAAAATCTAGGGTGTGGGACAGGGATGATCTGAGTAACTACTACAGGCAGGCAGAGGAGTGCTGAGCTGCATCTCCTAATGCAGGCATTACTGCAGTCAAACTGAACACAACAATGGCAGCTGGATAAGAGCACACTGCAGTGCTTTACACCTGGTCTGCTCTTCCTGCCCTGACACCATAGCACCAGCAGGATGAGTGCTGCTCTACCAGGCTGTCAAAGCTATCAGAAACTCCTCCAAAGGTGCAGGACAGCACAAGAGATCCTGACACTAGCCAAGCATTGCCAGTGTCTTGCAGTGTACCTCCCCTCCAGTGAACCACCCAACAAATCTGATGCAGTAACAGAGTCCAAGCCTTGCTGCTGCCAGCTGTGCTCCCTCCATCCTGTCACTTATACATTCGACATGGAAACAACGCCTGACCCTTGCAGAGCCAAGAGGGACAGCTCCTGTCTGTGCAGGTGGTCTGGGCTTTGTTTCACCAGGCACAGCAGACCAGCATCTTGGTGCTGATCAGGGATAGGATAGGATAGAATAGGATGGAATGGAATGGAATAGACCAGGTTGGAAAAGACCTTTGAGATCATCGAGTCCAACCTATCATCCAATACCACCTAATCAACTCAACCATGGATCAGCCTAGTGAGCTCTTTCCTTAGAGGATCAGCATCAGAAGGATTCTTCAGACCCAGGGTGGCACCATGCCTTTGTTTCAGGTTTCCTTTTGCATAGTGGCCACTGATCAGCTTGCAGCACTTTCAGCTGTAGATGCATCTCAGCAGTTCCTTAGACCCCGTTTAAAGCCTGGAAGGACTGCAGGCTAACAAGTCTTTCATCCTAGAATTTCTGAAAGCCTCCAGTCTTCTGAAGGCTGGGCTGCTTTCATCCTTCCTTCATCTGCTCCACTCTCTCATTTTGCTCCTGAAGTATTAGGGAATGCCCCAAACCTGTTGTTATTTTTTTACATTTCCAGAATCCTTGATCCTATGACATTATTCCTGAACTTAAATCTTTTTCTTTATTTTCTTTATTTTATGTGTCCTAAAGATTTTCCTGTGCATCTTTAGCCCCGCAGGCCTTTCCAAGCCTCTATTCCTAACCAAACTTTCACCTACTCCTCTTTCAAACCTTTCTTTTGGGCTGGCTGTCAGTTCTCAGAGTTATTTCCTTAAGTTATCAGTAAGGTTATTTTGCTGGAACACAAGTGATAGAATCAACCAGAGCACACAGAGTCAAGTTCTTGCACTGCCACCCTGTAATAAAATAACCCAACCCCCCCCAACAAACAAAAACCCATTTGAGAGATTAAAAAGTCTCAGTAAAGGGAAGGGAAAATGAGAAAGTTCTGTATAGAACACAAAGCTCCAGAGGTGTTAAGACTTGCATTGGTATGATGCAAAAGCATCATTTGTAAGCTTGAACTGTCGGTGATTTAGTTAATGCATTCCTCTTTATGCACAGAAATGATTAGTCCCTGTGTCGAAGCAATATTAGAGGGTTGGGTATCCTATTAATTAGGCACTCAGCATTCAAAGCAGAGAGAACTCGCAGTGATTCCTGAAAATGAAAGCAAGAACATTGGTTGTTACTACTTCCACCTGTCAAATCTTACTCACTTTGATACTAGGAGGAGAGAAACATCCTAAAAGTTTTATGAAGAATCCCCGAGGAGGCAGTGCTGAGCTTCCTGCTGCTGTATGCTGGCTGAAGCACACAGAATGGGTCAGAGGGATGGGGCAGGGAAATGCAGCTCTTATCTACACACTCTCAGACTGGTTTCAATGTTGTTGCCTTCATCTGCTCCTTGCGTGTTCATCAACAGAAAGGTCTCCAGAGGAGTTGGAGTCACTTTATGGAATGACCCTTGCAGGATTTGGCTGCTAAGGCTGTGTGTGGTGTGCAATAGGAAGCAGCCACCAAAGGGGTGACTATGCTGCTCAAAGCCTCCCTTCCCCTATCTGCTAGAGCTTCCAGTCTGATGCTTTTACACTTGTGTAGCATGATTCTGTATTGATCACCGATTGTAACAGCTTTGCCTCCCATTTCTGCTAGTTCAAAGCATGGGAGGGTCTATACACAGCCCCCTCCCTTATCTGGTGGGCATGAGGTTACATGGTTACACTGGCTTATTAGTGTGCACCACTGAAAAGAGCCTGGCCCCCTCCACTTGACCCCCACCCTCCATGAAATCCTACTTCTTAGATGCTGGTGTTCATCATCTTCCCTTCTTGCAACATATCTACTGTACACCAAATACCTCGCTTGTTAACAAACATTTATGATGGCACTGCAGAAGATTTCTACCTCCACACTGTACTGCAGAACTGAAGGTCTTCAAGATAGAACAAGCCAGGAGCTGAGGGTGATGGCCAGGTAGGCTCCCTAGCAAGCAATCAGTCCTTAAGAGCTAAACAAAGCAGGGCAAGTTCCACAGCAGCAATTAGGGTTAACCACAGCTCGAGGGCTGCTGGAAAAGCCTGTATCAATAAGGCATCTGTGACAGCAAGCCAGGAAGTCAGATCAGCAAGCCAAGGTGAGGAGAAGCAAAGATTAGCAGCGTGGAAAGCTGGGCTCTAGAAGGCAGCCAGTAACAAATTCAGGCCAGTTTAAATGCAGCTGCCCAAGCAGTTAGGGTGGAGGTGCTCGTAGCTCTTTCGTGCACATTAGCTGCTTGCTACAGATGCCTGGTGCAGGGTTGTAGGGCTCTGACCGGTCAAAGATGACATTCAGTACACATGCTTCTGGCCTCTCTGGGGAGGAGCAGAGGGGTAGCGTCTGACAGTGCGCTCAGTGGGAGGGCTGCAAGCTGAATGGCTCCTTCCGTGCTCTTCCCCTGGCCCTGGTGCTGACTCTCAGGAACATTCATTTCTGAACGCATTTCTAAGTTACTCCTGCGTGGTGTCTGGAGCCTGCACTTCGACTTCCAGATGTCAATATTCTCGTTCTTCTCTTGTCTTCTGCAGGCATATGTCCAGCTCTTTGATCCTGCTCCTGTTAGTAAGGGGCTGCTTCTGCATGGCATTTGTATCAATAAATACAAACGTTCCTGTACAACAGAATTGATTTCCAGGAAATGGAAGAGTTCTGTTTGCTCAGTGCTCCCAAATGCAGTCCTTTCCTACTCATACTCTCCTGAAGGTAGCACCATGTGGAAACCTGGCTTTATTGCATCTTAAACACTTGGTGGTTAGCTTTACAAGCCCTCTGGTGTGAGATCTCTGCAGCTGTCGATAGAGGTTGACAGAATGTGCTGTGTTTTTAAAGTGCATGCTAAAAGTGTTATAAAATCTTTGAAATCCACAGTGCAGGACTCTGAAAAGATTCAGCAACTACACCCAAGCTTCCCTGCAGCACCCTCATGGGGGTTACATACAGAAAATAAAGAAGAGTGAATAATACCGCGATGTTTGCTCTAGGTAATCCTGGAGTGAACTATCCCAGCAAAGTGTGATAGCAAAGGATTGGCTGTGCACTGCAGCAGCCATTTCCCTTTGAGCCCTGGTTCATCAGTGCCCAGGCTCCCACCATCTTCCAGGAGCCTCACCTCGATCATGCAAACAGTGCCTTAGCTCTACAGCACAGTTCGCTGTTCACTGGCAGCACAGCAGTGCTGCATCCTTTTCTAGGTGAATGCCTGAAATGTTCTCTTCAGACATGTTCCAGAGGAGCTATGGAAGGCATTCAGGCTGCTCCCTGCCCTTTCTTAAGCACAGCAAGGTTTGGTCTCTCGTCTCACCAACCACTCGGGAAGTGGGGATATTGTAGTTCTGACAACATAGATCTTTGAGCTGTGCTCCTGAAACACATTGTTTAACTTCAGCTGGGACACAGTGACCAGGAGGTAATAGAGCTACCTTTGTCTCCCAGTTGTAGAAGAAGCCTTGATTCCATCAGTGTACCAGCAGCACAGCAGGATCTTCTTACAACCAGTGACTGCAGCACATTTGCTCAGGTTCTAGGTAAAAAACTATCACCCTCTCAGCTGCAGCCTTGCATGCTTAGCCTGTGAGCTCAGCCATGATGCAGCCTTTCAGGCTGTCAAATAGTTACTGGTGTTGTGCCCAAGGCCATGGCCTCCCTTTGAACAGACCCTTCTCTTCATTGGGTTTCACAGGTGTCATTTCAGGTGGAATTTGACACCATTAGCAGAATTTAGTTAACACTTTTGCAGAAGATGTAGGAGATGGAAACCCCTCCCTGGTAAATTATTCATCTGTTCTCTCAGCCCTGTGGCTGTTTTGGTTCTCTCTTTGCACAGAACGTAATTATGATTGCTTGTTGCCCTTGAAACCACCTGATGGAAACCTGAAAACCCCTGAGCAGCAAGTCTTGGAAGAAGATGCAGTTGCTACAGCAGTCCCTCACCAGTGAAACCAGGGGAAAACCATGTAGCTGATTATTCAGAGTGTCCAGGTTCCATGAACCACAGTATCCAGCTTTAGACAGGGCCAGCAGCAGATAACAGTTTTGGAGTGAATAACACTGTGTGGTACATAGCAAGCAAATCAGCATTTGGCTGTCAAAAGCTTGTCCCCAAGGGTATGTGTGGAATACAAACTGCGACTGATTAGGAATATACAGCTGAGAATCTATTGCCCCTCTCCACTCCATGAAGATACTCCAGCCATGGAAAAAGAGCAGCTCATTTTGGATTTGCTTAATCCCTCTCCTTGCTGTGTTGCTTGCTAAGATAACACTAACAGAGGTAATTATCAGAGTGCTTCGTTAGACAAGAAACAGGAAAAGTACAAGGAACATAAATACCAGGAAAATGAAGTGCCCACAGCGGGGGTCACAGGCTTAGGCTTTCAAAAGCCAGTTCTGACACATCCTATTTCTAGCACCTGACTCCCTAAGTGGATCTAGTAGAAAGGGTCAGGCCCCCAGAACCTACTGGAATCTCTACCTGTCCATCACTGGTGGAAATGGTGCAGCCCCTCAGCGTGAGCAGGCAGCCCCAGGGGTGGGCACTGCATGAGCTGAGGCCACACCATTGCAGGAGCTGTTTTGACACCGCTGTAGCTTTCACCACGCTGCCCCTGCATTAGGTCCCTGCAGTGTTTGGGTGTGTTTCAGGATGTGCTGTTCAGCCTCCCTGTGCTAATAATAACACTAATAATTATCTGCTTAGCCTTCACAACCTAAGCTGCTTCTTGCTCCCACGACACTGTGCCTGCGTGGTGTGAATCTCTGCTAAGCAAAACATTTCAAAAGCAGATGGTTGCCAAATGCCAGAATCAGTAAAAGCTTCACAGCTTGGAAAGTTTTAGAGGTTTTCACCCTTTATGCCACTCTTTGGAAAGCAGCCTGTAGGGACTCCTAACCCACTTTCAGAAATCCTGGGATAAACAAGGGACCAACCACAAACCTGAATGTTGTCCAGCATGTACTAGGAAAAAACACAAAACACTTTCTGTCCTTTCACCTGAAAAATAAAGCAACCTACAGCCAGCAGCAGCACTCAGAGCCATGCTTTAGTAAGCTCACCCTGCTATTGGTACAGAAACAGGCAATCAGGTACTGTGGGTTTCCTTTGGAAAGGATGAATAAGTGGTCCAAAGTCTTTTGAAGTCACGGGCACACAGGGAAACTAAGCCAAAAAGATCTGCTAGTGAGAAAATGGCAAAGGGCTCAGATGCATCATGTTGCCATCCTGAGCTGTGGTAGACGAAGAGTACACGTGGCAAGTGGTTTCTTTCAGAAGCTACTGGAACCTCACAAGTGTGATGAAAGGACCAGAAATACAGTATCACAGGTTGGAATCACCAAGGTTGGAAGAGACCTCGAGGATCATCAAGTCCAACCTATCACCACAGACCTCATGACTAGACCATGGCACCAAGTGCCACATCCAATCCCCTCTCGAACACCTCCCTGGGCAGCACATCCCAATGATGAATGACTCTCTCAGTGAAGAACTTTCTCCTCACCTTGAGCCTGAACCTCCCCTGGCACAGCTTGAGACTGTGTCCTCTTGTTCTGGTGCTGGTTGCCTGGGAGAAGAGACCAACCCCTTCCTGGCTACAACCACCTTTCAAGGAGTTGTAGAGAGCAATGTGGTCTCCCCTGAGCCTCCTCTTCTCCAGGCTAAGCAACCCCAGCTCCCTCAGCCTCTCCTCACAGGGCTGTGCTCCAGACCCCTCCCCAGCCTTGTTGCCCTTCTCTGGACACCTTCAAGAGTCTCAATGTCCTTCCTAAACTGGGGATCACTCAGCTCTTGGGAACATGGAGAAGTTAGACAGCTCATTAAGAGCTGGAGGTGATTCCTTCTGGAGCAGAAACACCTGGACCTGGAAGAGAGCCAACGGTATCCCGGGGTGCATGAAGAAAAGTGTGGCCAGCAGGCCTAGGGAGGCTCTCTCTAGAACCTCCACTCTGCCCTGCTGAGACCTCACCTCCAATCCTGTGTCCAATTCTGGGCTCCCCAGTTCAAGAGAGACAGAGACCTGCTGGAGAGAGTCCAAGGGAGAGCCAGGAGGATGCTTAGGGGACTTGAGCATCTCCCCTGGGAAGAGAGACTGAGAGCCCTGGGGCTGTTAAGTCTGGAGAGGAGAAGGCTGAGAGGGATCTGATCAATGTCTATCAGTATCTGAGGGCTGGCTTCCAAGTGTAGGAGACTAGGATCTTTTCAGTGGTGCACACTAAGACAAGAAGCAACAGGGTCTAGCTTGAACATAGAAGATTTCACCTCAACATGAAGAGAAACTTCTTTAGAGTGAGGGTGCCAGAGCTCTGGAGCAGGCTGCCCAGACAGGTTGTGGAGTCTCCTTCTCTGGAGACCATCAAAACCCACCTGGATGTGTTCCTATGTGACCTGCCCTGGGTGACCCTGCTCTGGCAGCAGGGTTGGACTGGATGATCTCTGGAGGTCCCTTCCAACCTCTAATGTATTGTAATACTGTGGAATAGTCTGGCAAATGATTCAGCTGTTGAGCAGTTCAGGGATACAGTACCAGGCACATGATGGGAGATGCAGCAGTTAGTCACTGGAGCACTACCTGGGGGGTGCTGCAGCCTCACTATCAGTTCCAGAACCAGCATCTGATTTCTGCATCGATTTCTGGAGGCTGAATCCAGTATCTGCTGCAGATGGACAGCAATACCTCTGTCTAATGAAGTGCTGCTGGGCTTGGGTGATGGCCAATGTGTAACTGAGCTTGACTTACCCTGAGATATTTGCAGCTGCTTTTGGTTTCACAGATTCTTTTCTATACTCCATGAACACAGAAAAGTTTAGTTTATTATCAGCTCCAGCAGCATTTCCAAGAGTGATGGAGAAAATAATTTCTCTTAAGCAGAGATGCAGAGATCTGTGTTGCTCACGTATCTAGGTGTAGGTGGGACACACACAGATGGCGAAGATGGCCCTAGAACCTCTCAGGATGCTCACATTTCCTTCCTGTCTTGGCTAAATGACAAAATGGGTGCACAGATGCCAGATTTTGGTCATGATCTGTGTGATTTTGGGTAAAACCCCACACATTTGTTGAAGTCCAGAGATGAAGGAAGTGAAGATGCTTTGCAATGGCTCTGGCCAGATGCTTGCCAGGAGCACCTATGGTGGGCACAATAGATGAGGTGCAATGTACCTGTGAGAAGAAAATTAATTCTGAGCACTTTTACATCATTTCATTCATCAAAGAAACTTTGACCTTGCTATTCCTTGTTATGCATGTAAATAAAAATGAAGGCAGACGCTTTGTGCTGAGCTGCCTGTTGGGTTCTAGAATAGCAATGAAGTGCCACGCTGAATCAAGGTGCTCCACAAACCTTAAATTTCCTTGGGAAAGGCAGTGATTTATTTTATGGCAATCTCCTTTCTGCTGAACAAGTGGTTGCAATTTTAGTGGCAAAGTACAGCAGCTGGAGACTCACTGAGAGGAGCAGCTCAGCACCGCAAAGCACGGTGTGCAGAGAGACTTGCATTGAACGCAGAGGTCGAAAGGCATCTTGCTGCTACATGATACTGGAGAAACAGCTTGGAGTGGTGCCCCTTGCTTAATTCTGAGCAATAAAGAACAGGCGCATTAAAATGTCAAACTTCTTCATGAGAAGGCACTGGAGCCAACGACCAGCTTCCCAAATACCACACCTGATGGTCGATTCTCAGCTCTTGATGGAGAGACCACTGCTGATTGTCAGCATTAAGCAGAGCAGTGAGGCACTGCTGGAAGTCAGGACTCATTTCCTAATCACACTGGTATTTAAAAACTGGAAAAGTCCCAAAGTGGGTAGTTATGCTCCCATAATTCAGACAGCAAGTGCTAGTTCTGCTGGAAATGATTTGGTTTGCTTCTTACAGGCACTGATATTTGTGGTTTTACTTGGTGGAATGCTGCAAATAACTTTCTAGCACCTTGTACAACTGACAGAGAAATCTTGGGTGTGAGGCTGAAGGAAACAGATAACTACCAATGCAAGAGGAAAGGCTTTCTCCACGGCAGGAGATGATGGTGGCACAGAGTGGTATTGCACTAATCCTGCCGCAAGCCTGTACATTCTGCAGCTAGGCATGCTGAGCAGATCCCTCTGTTTAGCTAGGGGTTCAATAAGCTCTGTACTTAGTTGATTTGGAATGCAAGTGCTGCTGGAGTAAGAAGTCCGGGAGTGATGCCTTAGTCAATATTTTCATTGGCTAAAGGAATTGCCAGCTGACTCAGGACCTTATCTCCTGCTTCTCAGGATAAACTTCTTGTTTTCAGAAGAGTCGCTGAGTGCTCAGATAGCAGAATAAAAATGCTGTTGTCAGGTGCAGAACTTCTCCCTTGCTAAGCTTTCTGAAGTGCTATGTTGGACAAAACTCAGGCAGCTGAAGCTCACACTTTCACCACTGCCAACACTCATCCTGAGCTTGGCTTTATCAATTCAAATTCAAAAGAAAAGAAGAGAGCATTTCTTGTACTTGTCTCTGGAAATGAGAGTGTTGCTTTAGGACTTCTCTGTTGCAGTTCTCTCAACAGCTTACAGGGATCTAAAGGTTCTTTTAAACTTGCTGTGAGAAGTTCTAGCCCTACTTGTACCTATCTTCAAATTCTATTTAAAGAGCTAAGAATTTCTTCTACCATTGGATGCATTTGGACTCATGGACTGCAGGCATAAATCCTTCAGGACAGAGGTGTCTACACTTTGACCTTCAGATTCTAGGAATTGCCACTTCATCACATTTCATTCACAGACTCACAGAATTTAGGGGTTGGAAGGGACCTCCAGAGATCACTCAGTCCAACACCCTGCCAGAGCAGGGTCACCCAGGGCAGGTCACACAGAACACACCCAGGTGGGGTTGGAAAGGCTCCAGAGCAGGAGACTCCACAGCCTCTCTGGGCAGCCTGCTCCAGGGCTCCCTCACCATACAGAAGCCTTCTGGTGTTGGAGTGGAACCTGCTGTGTCCCAGCCTGTCCCCATTGTTCCTTGTCCTGTCACTGGGCACCACCAAACAGAGCCTGGCACCTCCATCCTGACTCCCACCCCTCAGACACTGATAAGATCTCTCCCCAGCCTTCTCCCCTCTAGATCCCAGAGGGGAGAAGTCTTTCTTCATTGCAGAGATGTTCCAGTCTGCCAATCAGCCTCATAGCCTCCCCTGAACTCTCTCCAGCAGATCTCTCTCTGAAATGGGGAGCCCAGAATTGGACACAGCATTGCAGATGAGGTCTTAGCAGGGAAGAGACCTAGCTCTGCTGGCCACACCTTTCTTGATGGACCCCAGGCTGGGTATATTTTAAACACTTCCCCAGGCAACCCAGAGTTTTGAGGTGAGAAGCCTCCACTTCAGTCCCAGCTGGCAGTCCCGGTGAGTGTAAAGGCAACCACATCAGTACACAGCAGCACTCAGAGGCTCCTCTGTGCCTGGGTTCAGAGCACAAATGTGTGGATGGCAAGAGGAGCAGCTGCAAACAGCTAGCACAGAAGGTGAAAAGCAGGAAGTAAAAAATGGAAACCCATTTAATCTCTGATGTCCCAGCAGAAGCCTGGCATTGCTCTTTCCAGGAAACTGGGGTTCTGCTAGGGATATTCTCATCTCTGAGCCTCCATGTGTCCCTTCTCTGATTTTTGCATGTAGGCTTCCACATGGCTTTGCAGTGGATGGGATTTGCAAATCAGAGCTACTTATTTGTCCTAAATGCATTTAACAGAGGGGTGCCAGTTACAGACTCAATTTTGTCCTTTCCAAGACAGAGATACTTGAGTCTGGAGAGCCTGGGAGAAGAACTGGGTTGCTTGCTCCATTACAAGTGACTCTACCAAGAAGCCACCTAAGCTTACACAGATCAAGACTAGAACAAGATGAATTTTAGCAGTGAGAATAACTAATCTCTGAAATACTTTATTGATAGGGGCTGTGTATCCTCACATCAGTGGTGAATTTAAGCCAAGACAATGAGCTATTTTTCATACTGTGTTAGCTTGTTCAGATGGTTTTGAGATAACAAATGACTCCCTGCAATTCTGTGGTCTCTAACTCAGAATGGGTGTTTTTTAATGGCCCCCTCCAGCTATGAAATCTGGGAGTGAGTGTAGAGAATGCCATTTCTCCAGCAAATACATTGATTTCTTTTACCTGATGTGGAACTGCTCTTCAAAAAGCATAATGGCCCTTGCTTGAGACTTTTAGTTCAGTATCTTTTATGTGCTTTGGAGGACCATGATGAAGACAGACACCTCTGGAGGGCTACCTGTCCTCTGTGGTGGCTGTACCCTTGCAGGCTTTTTGCTCTTCCAGCTGACAGGCAGCTTGAGTCCTCCCTTCCCTCCCACATGTGAACATTGCTGCTGGCACAGCAGGCACTTTGCTGGCAGAGTGAAGGAGGATGGTGTGCACATAAGACCAGGAAAGAGAGGGTGATTTCTGCTGAGGACAGCATTTGAACTGACTCCACTATCATCTGGGATTAGCAAAATTCCTTAGGCACTGCTCTCTGGGAGCTGCCAGCAGCTGCTGACTGGAACAGCAATCCCAGCACCTGCAATCAGGTCAGCTATTTTCAGAGTGCCCCTGGGGAGCTGTGGCCAGCCAGGTGTTCCAGTGCCTATCTGTCAATGCTACCCACTCCACAGAAAGGAAAACTGTGCAGGAGCCTGCTATCAAATTTTTCCTTGACTTTGATCATCTGTTCTGCATTTTACCAGGGTAGTTTTCAGCCCAGCCAGAACAAAAGTAGCCTTCAGCCCAGTCCTTCAGCTGATGTGGGACCATGCCATCCAGGGTAGAAAGCCTCTTGCCCATGTCCATACAGTAACCAGGAGATGTGCTGCAGTGCTGGGAGGCCACTGTCCCCCAAGCCTGCAGGGCACCCACTGGATTTGTCAGTGTGCAAGCTCAGAAAGAACACATTTGTAAAGTGATGGTGTTCTTGTGAGGAAATAGGCACTGGTAATAAACATACTGCAGTGTATTCTCTCTTAATTAATGATCTTTTTCACTGCATCTCTGTTGCCTACTTCAAGAGGCTTCCATGTAGTTGTGGGACAACAGTGGCCCAGCTCAGCAGGCAATGACCATCCTGTGACACAGCACTGAAGTGGCAGCCCTCTAGGACTGTTTGAAATCACTGCTTAGCAAAACAGAGATCATTTTAGGCCCTCCTTATTCTCCATTTTCAAAGGAATGGGTTTTGAGCTGTCTCCAGCTCCTAAGCTCTTATTATGAACCTGTGAGATGGATGCTGTGGATTCCTAATGTATGTTGCTGGATGGAAAACTTGTGAAAGACAGCAGCAGGCATCTCTCCAGTACTAATCACTTTAGGCCTTACCTCAGAAGAGTCCATTTTGAAGATTTTTTTTCTTTTTACAGAGTTTCCTGCATGTTCTCCTTCCCTTTTCTCTCTGCAAAGTGAGGAAGTCTGATCTACCAGTTTGGTTTATTCAAGACTATTGTTTTGCATGATGAGTTGTACATTACCCAGAGATGCCATGATGGAACTGAGATGCAAAGTTAGGAGTCAAAGGTACAATAATACAATCCAGGAACTTCAGAGCTGGGATTTTAGTTCAGGTCCTCCTCTACTTTGACCAGGACAATTTCTTTTAAATTAAAAAAATAATAAATTAGATGACCTAATTGGAACATTCAGGAAACTCCAGAAGAATATTGGTTGGGCTCTGATTATTAGAATACAGATTTAACACAAGAACATTAGAAGGAACAAATGCAGATGACCACACAACAAATCTCCAATGGTCTGTTGGGGCTTCAAAAAATCCCTTCACGTCCTCCTTCATTCTCTTTCTTCTCCTTTCAGGGCAAGCAGCTTGCAAAGATTCAGGTGGAAGCATTAGCAAGCAAATGAAGTTGGGGATCAGCAATGATGAAGCCATTTGCCACCTCTACTCATCACATTGTAACTACAATAACTACTCTGGGCAAGACAGGTGCCCCATTAAGCAAGCTAAAAGATGTGAAACTGGGGGGGGGCGGGTGGGGGGTGGAAAACAAATCTATGAAGTTTCTAAGTAGCTTTCCTTCTGCCTGGGACTGAAGGCCATTGCACTTCTTCACCTACTAGCATGCAATCAATATGGATTATCAAAGAAAGGAGTGAGTAACATTCCTGTAATAAGATCAGCATAGGGTGAAGAACTGAAGCATCACAAAAGCATCCTTTCAATAGAGTGAGCTGATACATGACATTTGTGCAATCCTAAACTACGATTACCAGAAAGCTGGAGACAGTTGCCTGGGTCCCACCTTCACCTTTGTGTCTGCCTGCAAGGTTAGATCCAGCACACTGCATGATTCCCTAAAGGGATGCTAGCTACTTCAGAGAGGAGAAGACCACTTCAGTTTTCAGTGCTAATTCCTTACAAAGCACCAAGAACCTCAGTATTTTATGGTTTGGCATTGTCAGTAGTTTAATCAACTGCTCTGGCAGCGTATGCTCTCATAAAAGGCATTCTAAAATCAAATGAAACTTGCTGCACTCCAACTCAGAGTCTGGCCTTTGGGTGGGATGAAGCATGGGAGACACTGAAGATGAGTGCTCATAAATGTTCAGAATCTGGCCCAGCAGGAATACTCACAGAGCAAGGTTCTACTAAATCAGAGTGCAGTGACCCAGAGCCTGCTGCTGCAGAAGCCACTCCTGTAGCAGCCAGCATGTGCCACACAGCGTTGGAGATGATACCACAGCTATCCACTGCCTCAGAAGCAGCCACTCACTTGATTTATGGACTGTCTTAAAGGCATGGGAGGCATCAAAGGGCAGAGTTCTACTGAAGGCTCTCAAGCAAGCTGCTATCTCCTCCCCACAAGTGATTTGTATGATTTTTTTTAAGTGTTGTGGCAATGTAATTTCTCAGCTGCTTGTGACTGGATTGAACATTTTTTGGTATGTAATGAAAACAAATGTGACCAGAAAATATTCCCTATGGGATTATCATCTCTCTTCCAGGTCAGCTCTTTTAGTCTTGAATAGCTTCAAAGGGAAGCTTCCTTAGGCTATATTTTTAAGTTCTAGTTTTTGTCTTGCAGAACCTGTCTTGCCTGCTAAAGTCGTGGATTCTTGTACGGATTAAGGGGTGCTGACCCTCTAAGACCTGAGCATGGCAGTGCAGGACTGAACATTCTCCTGCATCATGGATCCATAAGCTGGTGTTCTTACTCTGACAGAGCCTCTTCTCTCCCTTCTGCCAGTCAACAGAGACTCGCTCAGCGCTGGTACCACAGACAGAGTTCCTTCAAGGGCCAGAGCTGCAAGTATTCCACTGCAGTGTTTGGAGAGCAGGCCCTCCAGCTCCTGAGTAAGTATTTATGATAGAGTGAGTTAGAACTTGGAACATGGCCATGGAAACATCTTGGTCTTGGCAAAGCCACAACTTTGACAGCAGCACTGTCAGTAATTCTCTGCAGCTCCCATCAAAAGCAGCACTGCTCTCTTCAGAAGGAGTTGTTCATTGAGCAGGAGTGGCAGCTGTGGGTTCAGCATTCCCTGACTCCAAAGAGCATTCTCATTGTCCTGCCTGCAATCACTCTTACCTATTTATTGGAGGTGGTGGTGATGGCACTGGGGAAAAGAAAGTTCATAGAATCACAGAACTGTCAGGGTTGGAAGGTACCTCAAGCACCACCCAGTTCCAACCCCCCTTACACTAGATCAGGTTGCTCAGAGCCACATCCAGCCTGGCCTTCTTAGACTCTCTTCCTCTCTCCACAAATGCTGCCTCATGATAGGTGCTGTCTGGTTTCTGTATTCCTGTAACATTCTGTTTGTCAATCAAGACATCCTGCAGGGACATTTTTCTCTCTTGCAAACTTGTCCAACCAGACAAACAAAGCCCAGGGATACAACCCAGGTGTCCTGAGCTGTGGTGTCTGCTGCAGCTCTCCGCTGAGCCAGATGGAACTTTTGCCACTTCAGATTTTATCTCAGTCTAATAAAGACAAAGATCAGTCTGCAATTAAGAGTGATGACAAATGGGAACATCTTGAGAGATTGAAAGGGTTAGGAATGACATTACCTAGGCTGAAGAGACCTTAGCATGAAAGCTTTAGAGGCACAAAGATTTTCTGCAAACTATTTTTCAAATAAAAGAAGAAATAATTAACCCCCCCAAACATTCCAGCCCTAATGGCTTGGAAAATGCATTAACAACCACCTCAGTGATCCAGAACTAAAATGTGGGTTGCCAAAGCAGGCACAGAGCTTGGGAGGAGACTCTGGAAGGCTGTGGGATTTTCAAATAATAAAGCAACCATGATAAAAAATGCAACTGCTCACACAAAGAGAGAGGAAGAGAAAGGGAAAGGTGTTCACTCCAGGCTTAGGAAGGTTACATTTCAATGGCAAACTGAGCTTGCTGAAGAGCTACGTAAATATTTTCTCCCAGCTTTTATAGAAGCCCCTGGTGGCTGAAGTGACTGGAGTGGTTGCAGGCAGGTGGAAAGACAGTGACCAATGATGGGCAAGGGCGCTGAAGAAGTAGCTGGCTGCGTGCTTCACCTGTGTGAAGAGGTCACAGACCTATTTCCATGGAGGACTGCTGCCTAACCTCAGCCCTGCAGAGCCAGAAGTTGCAAAGGTGGAAAGGAAAGACTCTAGATATAACCATGGCATGTATAAAAAGGAGAACAGGAAACTCTTTTAAGGATTGGTTTGGGGACAGACCTTAACATTAGTGGCTCTGTCACACAACAAAGGGCTTAGTTATGGAATTTGCTGATAAGTAAGCTGGCAGACACCAGTGACACTCTGGAGCTGTGGGGTATCCTGCAGGCAAAGCTGGAGCTTAGCAGCACAACCAGGATGGCATATAGCATCATGGAGTCAAAGCTCCTGCAACACAGCAGATATTGCTGGTGTGGGACTCCAGCAGCCAGTGCCTGTCTCCTGCAAGCAGAGCAGCAGAGAGAAAGCCATTGTCCTGCCAGTGTGAAATCAGTTTGAAGATCTTCCAAGTCTGGCAGGTCTTGTTCATGGGATGACTAATAAATATCAAAGCAATACACCAGGAGGATGATGTAGAGACTATAAACTGTAAGGTAATTCTATTAGCTATTACAAAATATTACTGTACAAGGATCTGCTGAAGCTCCATCTGGAATACCATCCATAAATCTGGGCACCTATATTCAAGAAAGATGGATTTGTACCAGAACAGCTGCTGGGAAGGACTGTTGGCATGCTGAAGGGAGAGCTGAGCTTGTTTAGCATAGAAAAATATAGAGACTATAAGGGCATTGCATGGCTCTCCATAAATACATGGCAAATATAAATGCTGGGAAGGTGAAGCCATATATAAAATCATAAAATATCTTTTGGAAGGACAAATATATTTAACAAGAGTAACTGCTACAGGAGTTCTAGCCCCGAGACTGACAAAATCCCCAAGCAACAGTGCAAGAAGCTGCTTCCCACACAAACCAACGCAGAGGCAGGATAGCTGCTGGCCAGACTCTTGCACAGGTTTCAATCTGACTTCACAGGCAGAGCACCTCCGACATCTGACTGCTGCCAAACAGCAGCTCAGCATCCTGTACTTCAGATGTGGCAACTTTTGTTTCCTCATCTGTGCAGAACAGATGCTGAGAAAGTTTCTGGGTGAAGACTTGGTGCTTTGGGAGCCTGGAACATTTTTCTCTCTGATATTTTGGACCCTCCTCACCAGTGTAAGTCCTCTCACAGGAAATTCTATCACATGTGCAATAAAACCAGAAAGTTTCCTGCTTCTCTCTCCCTGGAGCTCACAGCAGAGAGGAGGCAGAAGAGCCTGGAATTAGAACTCTCCACCTAACCCCTAAGAGGAATCTCTGTCATCTGGTAAAAGGTACTTCTGCCGCTGGGCTGCTGCAGGTTGAATGACAGAAGAGGGAGAGCAGCATGGCAGAGGCTCTGCCAGCTGTTATGGATTGGCTGTGCCCAGGGTGTTCTGCTGAGAAGAAAGAAGTGTTGTGCCCCGACTGAAGTCAATATATCTGACTGTGCTGAGTCCAAACCCAGACACATTCCAGCAGTTCACTCTTCCCTCAAGGAGCAATGCTGAAATAATTGATGCATGTCTCTGATGGGAAATCTCCTTCACTCACTCTTCAGCTGCATCACTCACATAGCATTCATTACAAGCATTTTGTCATTCTGCCCTCAGCAGCAGCATTCCTCACACCTCCCTGAGTGTCAGACAGGGAGTGTCTGGAAAACACACGAACAATATAACTTAATTACAGAGATACAAAAAATTGTTAATGGTAATGAATGTATTTTATGACCTTTAAGATGAAGCCAGACAACATTCATCTCCTTTCTGCTTTGGCAAACCTTGGTGGGGAATGTCTTGAGTGTCAGAAAAACGCTCCCATTTTCACAGGAACTGATTCTTATTCACCAGCAAAACAACCGGCTGTGAACGATGGGAGTTTTACAGCAGCCACACAAGGGGCTCAGATCAGCATTCTCCAGGCCCTGTTATACAAGACTGGATTAGAACAGGCAGGAATCACTCATTTAACAGCAGCCTAACACTCACCAGTGTAAATCAGAATGCATACTGCAAGGACTGGGGGTGCTTGGAACCAAGGAGGATATGAAGCATAAGGTGCTAGCTGCGGCGACCCTGCAAGGAACTCTGCCCAAGGTGTGCAGCAGTACTGATCCGGAGCCATTCTTCCTTGCATAGCTGTTTGCCATTTCACCATCAAGAGAAATCATGACAAAAACAATCCCTGCCAACCACCAGAATTCCAAAGATCACCAGGCTGCATGAAGAGGAGTGTAAAACAGAGGTCAAAGTGACATTTCCTTACATTCCAGGAGTCTGTGTATTTGCTTTGCTTCCTTTTCTTCCCCTTCCAGCTTGCACTGCGTTTACCTATCAACACAAACCAAAGCCCAGCACAGAGACTAGTGAGGGATTTATATTATTCAAACAGAAATCTGGGCCTATCTCTGCTGTAACTCTTTTAGGATTACTCTGGACTTAGGTCAGGAAACACAAATTTGGTGCAGAAACCTTTCCAGTCTTAGCTGACAGGAGTAAGGAGAGACCATTAGCACTGTTTTACCAGCAGCTTTTCCAGTTCAGGAATATCATCAGCCAGTTTCACACGTCATTATTGTTCCTTTCCACAGTAAGCCCACGTGGCTGCTTTCACCTGACTGCTCTGCCCCAGAGCTCATCTCACTGAAGGGTAAGCCTTCATGGCACACTGCAAGCTTGCTTGAGCACTTGAGAAGCTGTGAGTTTCCCCATCTGCTGAGCTGCAGGGAATATCTTTGTAATGGCATCTTTCTGCAGGTGTTGAAGTTGTAACTCAGTGCCAGCTCGTAGCTGTGTCAGAGCAGGAGTAGCAGGAATATTCTACAAGGAACAAGCACCACCAAGTTGCCAGAGAAGTTGGTCCAGTACTGAGAGGAGATTAACTGCTGCTAGGACAACAGTTTAGCTGTTACTGCCTAGCTGCATGGCAAAGACCAGAAAAGAAAGGTCATGGTGAGGGGTCCCAGCGTGGCCAGGGATTATACAGCATGGAATTAATTTCAGCCATCGAATGAGGGTAATCCTTTTCCCTGCTCAGGAGGGGGAGTACCTGAGTGCCTTGCATTGCACACTGAGTAACAGCTCTGCTCTGCTTTGACCACTGCACATGGGGCTTGTGGGAAGCTTCTGGTTTGCTCTTCTCTTTAGCACACATTATGCCTGAGTCAATGCAAAGTGGCTTGGCTGTGCAGGCCTGTGTTTACATCCTCCCTTCTGCAGGCACAGCACTGCCTCGTGCACTTCCTTCCTTTTGGTATCTCCTCTTTGCCATGGCATCATTGTATTGCCTTTGCTGCCTGCAGACGAGCACATCTCAGATTCCTGAGGCTGGGAGGCAACATCTTCATCCTCCTTGTAACCTACTTCCAGGCTTTAAAATCTTGTAAAGAGATTTTCATACTGTCAGCTGAAGATCTTTCCCTGATAGCTTCTTCTAAGTCCTGATAGGCTTCTGTCTCAAACCAGTCATTCTTCCCAACAATACTCACCCTCCCTACAGGAAATACAACTTCACTGACCTTATCCAGAGGCTCTGGATGTATGCCAGTCATACTTCAGTTTGACTTGTGAAAACCAAAGCATGTCACTGGATTTGCACAATGAAGGCAGATTCAGCTTGGATAAGTATCAAAACACCTGGAATACCACTCCATGTGAATAAATATTTCAGTGGTTGATTGCATGATGATTACTGTAAGAGGTATCAAAGACTGGAATAGGCTCCCCTAGGAGGTGGTTTGACGAGAACGGAGACAGGGACGACAGCACTCAATATGAGTGATAATAATCATCCAACTTTATTGTTCCACACTTCATTACTTATAGTCTTATCTTATACATAGTTAATTCTATTCTAATTTAACACATGCTATTGGTTACTATCTAAAAGGTTACATCATTGTTTTCACTACTCTGTGGAATTTCCTGATTGCTCTTTTTCCCAGATCTTCACCTACTCCTTATCTTGTTTGCCTTCCTTCTCAGGGTCAGCTTGACTCAAACATACCAAGCATCAGAACTTTTCCATAACTCCTACTCCATTGCTATAATAATAACAGAAAATCCTTCAAGGCCTGGCTTGCACAGGTGTTCCTGGGACTCATGTCTCCTCTTGCTCAAACCAAACCCCAACAATTCCCCCGTTTTTCTTTTGTGCAAGTAAGGCCTTGGAGGTTATTCTTTGAACACTTTGCATAATACAAATATAAACAAGCTTAACAATAATCAAAGTTAGTACAATAATACCTAAAAACCTTAAAACTTCTTTTATCAATTGTATAACCCACTGTCTGCAAGCTCAAACAAAATCTGTTACTGTCTGTCATGTTGGCCCATGTCACTCATACAAGGCACGGTGCTTAAGTTGAACTGGTTAGAATGTTCTAACAGCGTTGGCATAATCCATGGTCAAAGATAACAGACATTGTAAAGAAGAACTTAGATCTTAATAGTTCCAGTCTTTACATTTCACTAATTGACAGAGAAGTCTTGATTATGCCTGAACACATTGCACACTGAGATTAAGACACAAATGCAATCCTTAGCACTCTTTTACAATCTGCTTTAGGGGTATGTTGCATTTTTATTTTCGCTAGGATGGTCAAAAATCATCAATTGTTTAATGGCAGCAAGATTTCTTTAATCTGTAAAGGTAGATCTGGCCAGGCTCTAGCTTCACAGACAGAAATCTGCAGGAAAACAGCAAGAGCAAAAAGAGCTTCATTGCTTGCCCAATATAAAATTACACATCATAACGTGTTTTTGCTCATCCTAGTAATTCTGATCTCTTCACATTCACACAACAGTTAAGCAGTCATGACACTCAGTTAGAAGTTAGATGCTTTCTGTTGACATCTTGGGTCATCGTGACAGTCGCTGAGGTCAGTGCTAAGCAGGTTTGCTGGTTGTCATTTTCATGACAGTTGTGCTGTGTGTCTTGTGGTGAGAGGGTTACAGCACTTCTAAGGTAACCATGAGCTAATTTTTTTTTTTTTTTTTTTTTTTTTTTTTACTATGGGAGTATTCTCTCTTTCCCCCCCCTTTTTTTTTTTTTGTTTTGATTTTGTTTTGGTTCAGTTTTTGTTTGGCAAAATGTAAAGATGAAACTTTATCCCCTAGGATGTCTGCATTCAGAGGCACACTTAGTTAACAAGAGAGAAGACAAAGTTATCAAACAACCATAATATTCAGTCCTAATTCACATGGTGCCATGGTACATTCTTCTGAGTGATGTTTGTGATCCCAGATGATCGATGTTCAGCTTCATGGGCAATGCTGTTTCCTCATGGTCTTGATTCTTCTGCCGTTGTTTATTGCGATGATCACAAGTAGCAGGAAAGAAGGCTTGAGGCGACCTACTTGTCAATTTTTTTTCTCTCTTACTTTCCTAATTATTATTTGCATTTTGTTGTTGTAATTTTTAATCTGTATTTTGTTATTCTAATTACCTTTTTAATTTTAACCCTTTTTTTTTTTTTTTAATCTTTTATTTTTGTTTGATCTTATATTCTTCAATTTTTGTAATCTATGTCTAAGAAGGAAATCTAAAGACGTTACGTTAGCTAAAGAATACCATTGAAGATTAATACCTATTTACTACAAACCTTAACATTATTACAATATTACATGGAGCTCCTTTGAAATGCTTAGGCACACATCTGAGAAGGTTCGAACCAAAAAGAAAATCTCACAAGGTGAACTCATCACCAAGTACTCACACCTCAGTACAATCACCGTGCATTAACTTCCCACAAGTACTAAATGTGTACCATTCACTATGCTCACCAGGAAAACCCAGCAAAACTCTAAATAACAAATCTTCACACCTTAGCACAATCACTATGTATTAACCACCCACAAGTACAAATGCGTACCATTCACCATTCTTATTACAAAGGCTTAGCAAAACTCTAAATAGCAAATCTCTGAAAGACATTGCAACCAGGAATGAGAAAATTAAGCACTGTTGCTTTAAATCAGAGCAGAGTTGCGGCTGAAGCCACTGAGAAGGGGGGTCGCTGGTGCGAGCCTCTGCGGGGGAAAGGGTGGGGGCCGGGCAAGCGGCCGCCGCTGAGCTGCTGCTGCTGTCAGTGCTGCCGGTATCAGTGGTGCGTCAGTCGGTACTGCCTTGGTCGGAGCCGTCGGTATCCGCGGGGGCCGGCAGGGCTGGCGGGCGGGGTGCGGTGGTAAGAACGCCGTCACCGCGAGCCCCCAAGCGCTCCGCTGTTTCTCAGAGGGGCCGTAAAGCAAAGTCAGTCCTGTTTGAATTCCTCGCTGCCGGTGTTGTGGTCCTCCGAGAGCTGCCTTTTCTCGGCTTTTTTCCCGCTGGGTGCAGACGGCAGTGGTGGTGGCTAGCAAAACGCGATGTGGCCGCCGGAAGATGTATCGGAGGCGGCCCCGGTCGATCGGTCGATACTTTTGAAACATGTCGTCCGGCTGTAATTCAGATACAACTGGGGCTGCATCTCGATCTGACAAATTCGCTGTCACTGCAGCAGCCATTCGCTGTTCTAGTTTATATTTTTTAATACAGTTTATGCATTCTCTCCACGGCTTTTGTAACTTTGTAGCAGTTTCATCACCATCTATCACCAAGTCCCACAGGTTGTTTCCATCTTCTCTCCAACAAGTTTCATCAAAACAACTATCTCCGCTCGGGAAATCCCCTAAAGCGGATCCATGGGCCAAAAGCCCAGGAATTACTTTAGGCGATATCTGCGCCTTGCGCTTTTCTAAAAAGCATTGAAATAAGGAGAGCGCTACCTCTTTTTCCATGTTCACCGACGTCCGCGAACTTCACTGCCGCGATCTGTTACCCGCCGGTGTCCGCTGCTCCTTTCCTCAGGCCCGCCGATGTCGGCCCGCCCGAGTTAACCGCCT
The DNA here is from genome assembly GCF_014839835.1 of Dryobates pubescens. NCBI lineage: Eukaryota > Metazoa > Chordata > Aves > Piciformes > Picidae > Dryobates > Dryobates pubescens. The sequence goes on along the minus strand of NC_071612.1, from coordinate 27,717,310 downwards.
GCCCGCCAAGTCTAGCCCGCCGATCCTTTTCCTCGGGCCCGCCAATACTGGCCCGCCCAAGCTGCCGTCGGCCCGCCGATTCTGCCCGCCGACGCTTCCTGCAGGCCTGCGAATATCGGCCCGCCAAGACTGGCCCGCCCGAGCCTTCCTCCACGGTCAGCTCGCCCGTAAATCCCGGGTGCGGTCTCCACTGTCGTCCCCGTCGACACGGCTCAGAGTACCCGCAGAATCGGGTCCCTGTTCGGGCGCCATTTGACGAGAACGGAGACAGGGACGACAGCACTCAATATGAGTGATAATAATCATCCAACTTTATTGTTCCACACTTCATTACTTATAGTCTTATCTTATACATAGTTAATTCTATTCTAATTTAACACATGCTATTGGTTACTATCTAAAAGGTTACATCATTGTTTTCACTACTCTGTGGAATTTCCTGATTGCTCTTTTTCCCAGATCTTCACCTACTCCTTATCTTGTTTGCCTTCCTTCTCAGGGTCAGCTTGACTCAAACATACCAAGCATCAGAACTTTTCCATAACTCCTACTCCATTGCTATAATAATAACAGAAAATCCTTCAAGGCCTGGCTTGCACAGGTGTTCCTGGGACTCATGTCTCCTCTTGCTCAAACCAAACCCCAACAGTGGTTGATCACCACCCCTGGAGGGGTTTCAAAGACACAGAGGTGTGTTGCTGAGGGACATGGCATCAGCCTTGGGCAAGTCAGGGAATGGTTGGACTGGATGGTCTTAAAGGTCTTTGTCAACAAAAGCAATTCTATGATAAACACAGTAAACCCTGAGGAGAGTGTGAGAAGCATGGTGTGTACTCCATACTCAATCCTGTGTAAGAACAGAATGGGACTCATCACCAGTGGAAAAAAATGTCTGCTGTCAGAGACAGTGAGGTAGAAGAGCATATTTCATCTGCAGATAACCTGACTTTACTGGACTTGATGGATGCTGTAAGCAATCACTACACGTGGTGTTAGAGAAACTCCACCTCAATAAGTTCTGATTTCTTCAGATCCACAGGAGCTAAGTCACCTTTCCAAGCAAGATCAAAGTCTCCCCTCCAGTGACAGGGCCAGATTGCTGGGTCTCTCTTCCTTGCCTGCTCCTAAAACTGGGTTGGTTCTCCTTCCTTTTTCTGTATCACAGCTGGTTGATAAACAATTTTACCTGCCTCACGACACAACCTTCTTCCCTGGTGTCTGTGTCACAGAGCAAAAGGGACTCTTTTCTCAGCTATTATTGCTATACTTTCAGCTGTAGACCTGTGAGTACCTCGTGGGTGGGGAGACTTGGTCAAACGCTGCTCCTGCTTACACTGCAAACAGTCTGGAGTCACAGCAGTGACAAATACTCTAATTATGTTGATCTGTCCTTTTAGATCACCTTTAGATAATGAAGTTAGTTCCCTGCCTGGATTCTCTACAAAGTCTAAAAAGCTCATTCATACTCATCTTAAAAAAAAACCATCCTGGAGCTTGATAAACAGCACCAAAAAACCCTGAGGGTAATGAACAGCAGAGGAGGAATCCCACTCTGGGTCAAAGCCAAAAAGCTTCAGGGAAATCTTTCTAACCAATTTTTTTTAAGTCCCTTTTGATCCCAAGTGAGTCAGAATAGTGAAGGAAGTCACCAGGAAGAGCAAGAAATGAAGCCATGCAGAGCAGCAGCAGCTCAGTGTGGCAGTTAGGGAGGCAAAGGCTTATCTGTCTGACTCACAGGGTACAAGACTGAAACACAAGACATGACCACAGCAGCTTTGGAAACTGTCACAGAGGCACCCACAAGACAGACTGCGACAGCTACCAAAACACTGGAGCTGTTGTAACCAAAATTACTCAGCACTGCTTCCCACACAAGCACATTACAGGTTCAGAGAGCTGTTGGGAATATCCCACTGCAAACCTTAACCTTCAGCTTTGAGGAATACACTTCCTGGAAAGGTGAGCCAACATGTGCACATCCCCCCAGCAAGGAGACACCTCCCACTGCAAGGCTCCCCAGAGGAACACTCACCACAGAGATGCTGAGAACCCACTCAGGTTCCAGAAGCATCCTCAGATGTTGTCCCAGTCCAAGGGGAGGGCTCAGTGCTGAAGGAATGGATGCTTCAAGGGCAATCAACTAAAAATGGCTCTGCAGCAGCACTCCACAGCCAAGGCTACACAGTGGTCAGTTCCAATTAGTTGGAGGGTTTGGTCCAAAGAGAAGCAAGGGGAGAGCCTGGGCAAGGAGGTGCCGGTTAATGGCTGGGAGGAGCCAAGCTGATCTTAATTAGCCTCAAGGAAGGCCTAGCCTTCAGTGAGGGCTTTGTGTGTCTGTGAGGGCAGTTGCAGCTGCCACAGACACCTATTTAGAGGTGTAGTAGTATCAGCCTCCCCAGTTTCCTTATGTTAGAGATCAGTTTCCCCCCAGGGCATGTTGGAATCCTGTGAATTATGTTTTTTTGTTCCTTTTTCCCCCTGCCATTAGCTGCTTTTGAGATTCCTTGCATATTTTTGCTGTGAGTAGATTATTTTCTTCTCATCCTCACAAGACTTTGCTGATGATGTTAGGAAAGGGCCCACAGAATGTCTGTGAATGTCTGGTTCCTAGCACAATGGCAATCCAGCTGGGGGGGCAGATGGGTGCCAGGGGTGTGAAAGCAGAGGAGGAAACAGAATTGTCCACAGAGGAAAGAGTCCCTGAAGTGCACATCCATCTCACTGAAAGGCCACAATTAGGTCACCTTGGAGCCTTCTCTTCTCCAGACTGAACAGCCCCAATTCCTTCAGTCTGTCCTCACAGGAGAGGTGCTCCAGCCTCGTGGCCCTTCTCTGGACACCTTCCAGCACCTCCAGACCCCTCTTGTAATAGGGGCTTCAGAGCTGGATGCAGTACTCCAGGTGGGGTCTCACCAGAGCTGAGTAGAGGGGGAGAATCACCTCCCTTGCCCTGCTGGCCACACTTCTCTTGCTGCAGCCCAGGATCTGATTGGCTTTCCGGGCTGCAAGTGCACACTGAGAGCTCCTGTTGAGCTTCTAAGCTCAGAATCCTAATTTTACTTGAGCAGAAGCTGAAACAATGCTAAAATATCTTTTAAACCAGGCTGTAAGTGATGCAGAATCAAAGGCACCACAACTGAGCTTCCTGAAAGGCAGCCCCTTCCTCCCAGGCTGGCAGCCCCTTCCTCCCAGGGACTTGCTGTTCTGTGGCCTCACAATCTGCACACAGTTCCACACCACACTCTCTGCTTCCTGGAGCATCACTTTTTTTCCCCAACACGTCCTGGAACTTTGTCTCCCTTTGCACCTCCCATGGCTTTCCTAGTTCATGCAATGCCCAGTGTCCCCTGCCAGACCCATCCTGTCCCAGGGAAGCTTCCCTTCCTGGCACACTCAGCCAGTACCTACCACATGCTGGGGCAAGGAATGGGACAAGTAGGGCAACATGCAAAATCTCCTTCATTTCAGAGGCTTACACATAACCCAAGCACTCCTTACTCACAGGAATCTGGCACAGCACAGCACGGCCACAGGCAAAGCAAATGGTGCCTATTACGGTCTTACAAGAGAGAAAGCCCTGCTCTGGGCTTATCCCTGTAGATGTCAGTGTGCATACATAGGTACACACACACACAGAGTGAGATAAACACAGAAATGAGAAGCAAAACCCATCCTGTAGATGGGCTGAAATGTTTCTGTGCTATGAAACACCATGGCTTGGGTTCTGTTTAGAAAGTGCTTGCTGAGAATGCCTTTGTTGTACAAACTGCCTGACACTGTCCACAGAACTGAAGGACACTCGCAGTGAAGCTGCTGACAGCCTTTCTGTCCTACACACCAGACCCTGTGCCTTGTACCTCCTCCTCATACCCAGCCCCATGGTGCCTGACCCAAATTTGGAGGCTTTCTCTGACTCACTGGATTTCATCTGCCTCCAGAGTGTGCTGAGCACATGTAATGAAACACCCTGGAGTCAGCTAGCTTCACTTTCACCCAGTGATGCTCTTCTGCTCAGATATTCAGTGGGTGAGAAAGGCAGAAGTGCATCCTAATTGTGGGGCACATTTGGCTGGAATTCTTGTTCTGAGTATGAGTTTTGTGTCTCAGATCAAATCACCAGACTAGAAGGTATTCCAAAGGCAGCATTTGCTGTATAGCTGGAGTTAATGCAGGACACCAGAGGCAGGAGACAAAGTCTGTCAGACCTGGGGGAGCAACTGAACACCCCTAAAGCCGTCAGCTCCTAGAGGCAGTCTGCTTCATGCACAGCCAGTGCTCACTGGGTCACAGCCAAGGGGAGACACTGAGTGTCACCCACCCAGGATGAATCGCAGTGTGGGAAGGAGTCCTCCTTACAGTATGGGATTAACCCCCTTCAGGAAGGGCAGGAATTGATATTGTGCCTGCATCACCAAGATGAATGCCCTCACCCTCTGGGAGGAAGAGAAGTAATAGAAGCTCTCTCACTTTCTCTCAACTTTCATTCATCTCTTTCCTACATTTTTTTTAAGAAGAAACCCTTGAACAGTTTTACTTCAACTGAACTATTTAAAAGTAATCATCTTATCAAGAGGGAAAACATTTCCTGTTACACCCAGGCTTCTAAGCTGAACACGGGCACTTCACTGATTTCTCCCCCAAAAGCTGTTCCATCCTTTCTTCAAGTTGCATACAAAGGGCACCCAAATCTGACTCGTGGCAGCTTCTTGTGCTGTCTCCCAGTTTTCTTAACAGAGTCTTCATAAACTCCTTTTAACCCTTCAGGCAGCCTGCAGTTGAACACACAGAAGACACCATGCAAGATCCACCAGGCTAGCACAGGCACTCCCAGGTGGCCACAGCCACAGCAGTTAATGCAGCTCCACTAGCAATCAATTTATAAACCCAAAGGTTATGTAGTAATGCATTGAAGTTTTGTATAGCACTTACATCACAATGAAGGCTTTTCACTCCCTGCTGTCTCATGTTAAGTAACAATGAAGTGAGAACAAAAGGTAACTGCACATTTTCAGATGTGAAGTTGGGGTTTTGGCTGTAATTAGACTTCTGTCAAGTTTAACGTTCTAGGTGGCTGAAGTTTCCAAGCACCTCCTAACACAACAGATACATGCTGGCTCCCACTCCCACTCAGAATCAGCCCATTCTGAACAGCAGCTCCTCACTGGGACCTGCTGCAGAGGGAACAGCTGAGGACTGACACTTACGAATACACAAAGCTTCGCCAGAATGAAGGAAACAACAACATTTACAGAAGCCAAACATCTGCCCTTCCTGGATCAATTTCTTCCAGTTGTTTATCTTGTAAGAAAAGTCAGCTTTTCAAAATGCATCTTTTGTTTGTTTGTTTATATACAGACTCATTGTAAAACCTTTTTTGCTAACTGAAAAATAAGCTGGACCCCCCTCAGTCCACCATTCAACTAACACTTTTCAGCTTAACCTAAGCATAAGATGCTTGGGACCAAAAGGAGCAATCTGGAAGGTTACAGCAGTGGAGAGGGAGCTGTAAGGCTGGAACTCAGTTGTCACTACCAATAGCTTTTATCATGGAGAAAACAGCAATAAGAGTAAAATTCATTTATAAGGTGCATTCTCAGAGTCCCAGGGAGATTGGCACCCCAAGCAAGCGAAGGCTGCACAGGAAACCGGGCATTCCAGTTCTGCTTTGAGAACCTTCCCACATAGAAATGGGAATTTCATTTCATTGTGAGACCACAGCCTAATAGCTCAGACACCCACAAGCTGCAAATTGCATTTAGGACCAAATCATGAATCAGAATATTCTGACTCAAAAGTTATGCCAATAGGAAAAGGATGAAAAATTGAACAATTAGGGCTCAATATTACCAGAGGCTTTATAAATAAGGCAAAATACTTTAAAATCAGTAACACAGTCAAAAGAGTAAGGAAACCACTAATGTACTTTAATGGTCCCATGCATTTTTCTTTGATTTATAATTCTGAGGAGAAGTCTTCACCTCAGCAAAGCAATACCCCAGCCATATGTATATATAACACCATGATGGGCAACAGCCCACAGGGAAATGGAAGAGAAAAGGTTGACTTTTGATCACAAAGAAGTGATGCTCTGGTCCTGGAGGCAACCACAAGGGAAACTGTGCTCTTTTCTATATAGGACCACCACTCAGACTTCTGCTACACCTGTGTGCAGGTTTCTGTGCTGTTCCTTGCTGTAGGAAGGAAGGCACAAGCTAAGCTCACTGTAGCTCTGACTCTGGAGGGGGCTTCCCTGCCAGGCCATAGGAAAACCCTCACCAAAACCTTCAACTCCTCTGTCAGACTCCAGAAAGGGCAGGGAGGAGGCACGAAGTGGCTCTCTGCTGGCAACCAATCCATTGCTATCGATCTTTCCACAGTGACAAGGGGAAAGTTGTGATTCTCCCATGTCCTTCCTTCCTTCTGGACTGTGGGATGTCAGCAGCATCAGCTGTCTTGGATGACACATGGCATCTTGGGCAGGACACACACAGTGCTGCCATGGCCAGTTCTTGGTCCTCAGCCATAGGATTTCTCAGTGGTGTCTGTAGCAAACATCTACAACCACAAGTATTTCACATCATGTCTTCACTTGGAGTCACCTTATCTAAACAAATCCAGAACTGGTGGCTAATAAGTGCCAAATTCTACCACAAACTTACCACTTCTTCATCACTGACCCCAAACTGGTAAGCACTGACAGATGAGGTAAAGGGCTCCACTGCCACACTTACTGGGTCTGTATGAAAGGTAAGAAAGAAAGAAACATCATTTCAAGCAGGTGATGATGTCCTGGGTGACACTTTCAACCCTGCTTTGCTATTGCCTGCCCTCTCCAAATCCACCCTGACCCAATGTGCTCTCATTCCAGTTTTTGCACAGGACACTGTGGGTGCGTTGGCAAGAGCAAAGGGCCTTTCCCAAAGTCAGTGTTGAAATCAGTCAGCAGTGGTTCCTGATATCTTCCTTTATTCTTTCTCTTTAAGAGAGCCAATATTACATGGGTAAACAAGGTGATAAAGAACAGACCATGCCACCAAAAAGGAGACATGCCAGTGCAAGATGATAGTAGCATTACTGAGCTTTAGACTAATTACAGCTGTTCATAAATCATTACACTGGAAGGGTCTGTAGGCTGAGCTGGGAATGGACATTCTCAAAAGTGACAATGAATTCAGGTCATCTATTATGTTAATGAAGCATAGATAGAAAAGATAATTTCATTAATCACAAAGCTTGCAGTGCCAGTCAGTGCCCAACTTCTGGGTGCTCAATTAATTACCAATCATACTTACAAAGGGAGAGAAGTTTTGTTGTTATTGAAACAGGGGAAAGAAGCAGAATGCTGAAGCCAAATGCCAAGGGTAGGGTCAACAGCAATCCACAGAACTTCACTGTACATTAAACTCTGCCTTTTCTACACTGCTCCAGAGCAGGCTGCAGCACTTTGTCTGTAATGAACCAGGCAAAGCTGCAGCCAGGTTTTAGTCCAGGCTCCCAGCCTTCAGTGCAGTGCCACATTTACTTCCCCCTCCCCTGCTGCAGTCATTTCTTTACCTCTCCCCAGTTGAAAAGCACATCCAGTGCTCAACTGGCAATGCTCTGAAACCTGTCTGTGTATCTTCTGCTTCATCTGAAGCTTCCAAAGACAGTCCCAACATCTTTTGTCAGTGTGTTACCTGAAATCACTACTTCCACATGAGAAACCATTCTACCTGCTCAGAGCTGAAAGCCATGGCTTGTGACATTTGAAACCTGAGGTCTGCAGTGCTCTCACTGCTGATCTCAGGCAGAGAGCCCTTATGGTGTGGGTGGCTGGAAGAAAAGCTGCAGAGCGGCAGCTGGGTGATGAATTTAGTTCCTCTTGCCCTTTGAGTCTGCACTGCAGCAAGGCACAGAGAGAAAATGTCGATCAGTTTCCTTTGCCTGAGACTGTGCCTGTTAGATGTGCTGCAGGGAGCTGAGCCTTCCAGGTGTTGTTGCCACGTGGGCTCCATAGTGAAGCACAAAGGATTTGTCCTGATGCTACAGCTCCTCCTTTGGGGCTTTTTGTCAGCTATCTGTAGACAGGTTCAAAGAGACTCTGCAAGAGGGGTACAAAGGAGTTTCAGGAAGGTGTCTGGCCAAGCATTGCATTGCTCACCAAGAACACACAGCACAGCATACAGCTGCCAGGAAGGTGGCCCCCAGGGTGGAAGGGTTAGTCTCTGTAGCTCCATGGGACTGTCCTGGGTGCTGCTGAGCTGCTGTCTGTGGTTCCATGGTTTAGTTGATTAGATAGTTTTGGATGATAGTTTGGACTCTATGATCTCAAGGTCTCTTCCAACCTGGTCTATGCTATTCTATGCTATTCTATTTTCTTACTGCTACTTTTCCTCTTGGTTTATTAATGATCCTGCCTCAGCATTCCCATCTCTGTAACCTTCTCCTTTTCCTGTCTCACAGCTCTTTCTCTGCTCTCTGAGTCAAGGTACACAGCTAAGCCACATCAGGGCTGGACCCTGGATCCTTTGTACCCACAAAACTAAACCCCTGAGAGTGGGAGAGTTCATGGCAGGGATTTCAGGGAGAGGGTTTGAAGATCTGTGGGCAAAGAGCTGGCATGGAAGCTGCAGACTTTGTAAACCTCAGCAACAGTGACCTGTATTCTTCACTGCTATCTACTTGTACCATGATCTGGAGCCTACCTGTCTAGTACCTACAGGTGTTTATCTTTCTTAATGAGCTCCATAATGATTCTGCTTGTCTCACACATCTGGAGAAGGACCAGCTGCAGCAGCTTAGCTCAGGAAGACAGCTAGAACAGGTCACACAGCTTATGCACACTCAGAAGTTATTCCTTGTTGTTAAACAATTGTTATCATAACCCCTGCCGCAGTCTTCTCTGAAATAGTACAAAGCCATGCTCCACCATGACTTTAGAACAGCTTGCCTAGAGGCCTGGCAGAACAGTGTGAGGTTAAAGCTGAACTGATTATCCAATCCATAACCAAAAAGCAATTGCTACTTGCTTCCAAACCTTGCTGATGCAAATGAATTGAATAACAAGTAGTGCACAGTAAAAGAAAATAATAAAATGAACAGAACCTCCTTTGGTTATGAAAACTTCACATCACAAAACGTGCCCAAAGCCTGTGTGAAAGGTTTGTCTCCAAAGACAAAGCCTGAGATGGAAGAAGTGTCCCAACCTCCACTGCACTGTCCTGTGTGGGTGATGATTTCACCTTCCAAAGGCACCCAGCAGCTGCTCATCTCTGCATCTCTGCATCTCCATTGCAATAATGGCATAATGCCAGTGGCCCTTTTCTGCAGCTCTTCCTGCAGCCCTGCACTAGAGGCCGCACTGTGCTGCTCTCTTTCACTAGCTGGGCGAAGCTGGCTCCCAACGTGCAGATTCTGTGTTCCAAGCATTGTGCTCTCTGCTGTTCATGGTGAGGTTGCCAGCACCACCACGTGCTGTCTTTAGGCATTTCTAGTGGTGAGCACTGATATCTGTCCTGCTCTGGCTAGGATAGGGCCAAGATTTTGGGCTTTTTCACAAGAAGCTGTGCCTGGACCTAGCCAGGACAGCCAGCAGACCGAACCAAGGGATATGTGTCATGACCATGTACAAGGAAAGGCCTGGCCAGGGCAAAGGGCAGGACTGTGCCTGTGACACAGCAACTTATTTTCCTTCCTCTCTTTTTCCCCTGGGAGCAAGGTATAGGCATGCTGCAGCCTCTCTCTGCATTGTTCTATCAAACTCTCTCAACCCACAGGGCTTTGGTGGTTTCTGTTGGTATGGTGTTGCTTGTGTTGGGCTTTTTTAATCTTGTTGGTTTTTTCTTCTCCCAATTCTCCTTCTCATTCCATCAGGGTGTCTGAACCATGACAGCAGGGAACCTTTTGCATAGATACACCAATAAATCTGCATTAGTTGTCTCCAGATGCAGTGGAAGACTGCAATAAATATAGCATCTGCAATAAACTCATCTGGCAACATCAGAGCAAGCAGAGTAGTGCTGTGTATAGCCTCTGATGTTTTGCTGCATAGTCTTTAATATATATCCTGAGCCAAAGACTTCTTAGGGCTGGCTCCATTTGTCTTTGCTGCCTTTATACCAGGACCTCACGGAATGGCAAATGTGGGTTTGTGTCAGCGAGAAAGAGACAACAACTACATCACAAAAGTAAAGGCATAGGGCTCAGGATTGGGCTTCTGTTTGAAGCAAAAGGTAAACATTTCAGTCATGACTGGAGTAAATGACTTGAAATAAAAATACAATTCTTTAGGAGAATAGCATAAAATGCTCCTGGCCCAGGAGAGCACAGCAGCCAGTGGAGTGTGTTGTCTTGCTCTCACCCTAACACATAATCCTGTGCCTGTGCCTATGGAGGTCTCTCTCACAGCTGGTTAAGTGTCTTGTCCCCACCTTCACTCCTACTTAAACCTCTTCTGGAAGGTCATGACACTGGAAGTAGGAAATATTTTCCCCCTTTAATTTCCAACCAAAGTTACTTTTGGCAACATTTACATCGCCTTCCTGGTTTGCATTTGCTCCTCTGGATCCGAAAACGCCTCCCTCACCGCTAGTGTGTAGTCTTTGGCACCTTGCCTTCATCTTCCCCCTGTCACATTGCTCCATTAAATAACCCACACCTTCTGTTCACTCTTGCAGGAGGTTGGGTCTCTGGTTCTCCTCTTACCCCATCTCTGCACCAAAATCAGATGGGATTCCTTCTTGCACATTAATGCCTTGGAACTGCATAAAACCCCTGAGACAGGTGTGATTATCAACTGTGTTCATGCTCACCCATCACTAGTAAAAGCAGCTAGCTTTACTGGCAGCTCATTTCAGCCTATGTCTTCCACTGGCCATAGCTGGCACTGCAGATGCTGCTTCTTCAGTGATCACAACTGGCTGCTTAGAAGCTGTTTCTGACACCAGTCCAGAGATGACCCTCATTTAAACTTGTCCAGCCACAAATCCTGGTCAAATACCAAAGCTGCCTCTCAGTCCTTTATCCCACAGCCTGGCAAAGACCAAGCAGAGTGTGGCAGTGGTTAAGCAGCACGCAGGAGGTTTCAGCAGCTGGCACCCAGGGAATGCAAGTGATGAGCATGGTCTGTATATGTCTGTTTCCCTGTTTGGTACTGCCTCCTGTCATGCAGCTCCCATGCATTGCAATAGGTGTTTGGATTAGCCAAGCACCAAGTGTGTTTTCAATGCCAGATGCCAAATGTTCACATCTTTGCATGCTTGTCTGGGCCAGTTTTGGGTCTGCACATGCCCCCTGCATGATATCACATCTCTCTTGCACAGATCCTCTGTGCAGCTGCTTTTCTTCTTAGTGCTCTCCAGGCATTTTGTAGCAGGATGAAGATAGTTGAAGTAGGGTCACCCCTTGATTCCATGCAAACTCATCATGTGACCTTCTCATTTAAGTTTAAATGGTCTCAGAAACTAAATTTCTCAGAGAAGCTTTTAGATGGTTGGAATTGGTGATATTAAAGTGTTAGTATCAGCTACCCCTGAGCATGTTTCCCCTGGCAGAGTGCAGCACCTCACAACAATCTACTAGGTTTCCTTACAAGACTGTCCTCCAGGAAGGAAAGAAAACAAGGAAAAGAAAAAAAGGGAACAGAACAGAACAGAACAGAATAGAATAGAACAGAACAGAACAGAACAGAACAGGTTCAGCTAATTCACTCTTAACTGTTGTGAAGCCTCTCTGCCCTCACAGAACTGAAGAGAGTTGAACTAAGATTTGAAATACAAAATCATAAATAGGGACTTCCTAGCTCTCTAATTTCACCCCTGAAGGACCAGGCTGTCAGTGGGAGAGCAGGAGGGTCTCAGCAGCTTTCATGATTTGCTCTCAGCCCATGCCTTCAGCTTAGGCTACTCTGCATTTCCAAGCTTGTATTTTGCATGGGAAAGAGCTGCAGGCTGACATTTTAAAAATGTGAGCAGTAATTCCTCAGGCTCAACAGAATCAACTCCTCATCCATTAGCACTGCTTTGTGCAGGCCAGGGAGGACCTGAGCCGCTCCTGTGCGTTGCTTCACAAGTCCTCTTTACGAAGGCAGACGTTTGGGCTGTTAGCTGTGCTTCCACTGAGCAGAAAGGCTTCTGAGAGAGTTTCCAAGCTTCCTGAGTGTGTTTACCAGATTTGTGCTCATTTGGTTCACTGTGGTGGCTGCTCTTACTGGAGTTCCAACTGGCCTATAACAGCCTGGAATAACACAGCCGGTGATGTGTTCACTCTCTGCCACACACACCCCCATCCATTTTCATACAACTATTGAACGCTTTGGGTTGGAAGGGACCTTTAAAGGTCATCTAGTCCAACCCATTTTCATTATCTTCTAGGCAAGGCTTCTGTTCCTCTTCAGCAGGCATCAATAAACATAATAAATATTGCTGCTTTTGAATCAGCTTTCACTTTGCCACAGCCAGGTCTGTGTAGAAGTGCAACAGCCATTCCCTTGTGCTCTGCAGCACCTTCTCAAATTTGTCTGCGTTGGTGAAGTTTTCCATTTCCATCCAAGCTTAGAGAGATGAGTTTGTTACGGGCCTCATGTTACTGGGGAGGAAGGGAAGCCATTTGTGATGATGTGCTAGCTGAGGAGACAAACATCAGTGTCAGCATGGAAGATAAAGGTGCAGGTGACGTGGTTTTGTAACCACATGGAAGATGTTAGGACATCTGAGTTCAAGGACAGCACAAAAATTTGACAATTCTCTTTGTGGTACTTAAAATTACTTGAGACTGGGTAATATTTGAAATAAACCCTCTGAGTTCAAAGAACTGTTGTGGAATTATTTGCTGGGAGTAAACATTTCTAAACCAGTTGAAACAGTCCTCAAGTTCTGTTTATCACTAAGTAGGAACCAAAATTGCATGGGTAGTGTACTCCAGCAGCCAGTCTGCAGGTCTGAAAGGAAATGGAACACTGAGAGGTGTTTTGAAAGTGTGGGGAAACAGGGAAAGTGATGGAGATATGAAAAGCACAAACCAAAACAGTCTCCGTGAGATGCTTCAACAGAGAGCAGATTTCTGGGAGGGACTGCACCATCACTCTCTCAGCAGCAGCAGCAGTTTGAGCTACAACAGCTCAGCCAGGTACAGATCAAATGTTTGTAGAGATTGCAAGAGGGAAAAATGTCCATGGGCAAAGTTTAAATCAGAGGCTGATGGCTAATTCAGTATAACGGCCATAAGAGCACAGGGACAATGACTGCTCTGGAGGCTCTTCCTACCTACTTTGCTTGGGTACAGAGGGGAGAAGCTCCTCAGAGGGCCAGGGGTAGCCATAAGGGTCACAGATCACACAGAAGCTCTGGTTTGCACTGAAAACTCAGAAACAGCACAAGACTTGATCAGAAAACGTGCTGTGCTCTTCCATTGACTAAGTTAATAAGAACACAGTAACCACTCCAAGTCTACCAATAAACTGCAGGGGATTCACTCTAGGTCATTGCAGCTGCACCTTATGGTGAAGGCACTCTGCTATTGGGTGCAAATCCCAAGCATGTAGAAGTAGAAATCTTTCCTCAAGCCCTCTGCTCCCTCATGCAGTGCTTTTGCACGGGTTTTCCCAACAGGAAAACATAGGAATAACTGGGAAACAAAACTATACAACAGGAAAATCTGCAGGCAGCTGATGCTGCTTGCCATTGCACAGACAACGAAACCAGAGCGGCAGCAGGTGCCATGAGCCAAGCTGAACGGTGGTGCACAGGCCCTGGCAGGCAAACCCAGCACCATGGTGCCTCTCAAAGCATTTTCCACAGAAACCATTCCCCACTTTGGACAGGACAGGATACATTTCATTCCCTCAGCAGGACCTGAACACACTGAAGGAAGCAGTCTCCCAAGCTTTCCCACATCCTTCACAGCTAACTCATGGCAGAGGAACACCTCCAGCTCTTTAGCTGTTTCACTGGTAGCTAAGGCAAATGCCAATGCCAATAAAATTCCTGTGAGTGGCAGAACTGCTTTTAAAAAGCATTAACACTCGCAGCTTGAGCAGTGCTCACTGGAGGGCTACCTGCAATTTTTAGTCCCATAAAATAATGGTTTGGCTCCTGTGTCACATAAGGTCACTGTGCTGCCTGAAATGAGGTCCCACCTGTGCTGCTGCTTCAGCCAAGGAGCCAACAAGACCCTTGCACACACTTTGAAAAGTATTTTCAGTGTCAGGTGCCAAGCTGGAGACACACTGAGATAACCAAGGAAGGGGTGGAGCAGGGAGATTGCCCAAGAAGTTATTCTTGTGGAGCGAATATCCTCTCCCAGCATGACTTCAGAGGATGTGGTGCAACCCACTTACCCAAGTGCTGTTCCGTAAGGGCCTTAATGGAGCACCAGATTAAAGCTGTTCCCTTTAACATAGGGTTTAAAGCCCATGAAGCTGGTTGGTTTGGGCTTTGTTTACCCTCCTTTGTTCACTCTGTTATGCAACTGCTTCAGAAACTGCTATCGAAAGACATTCCAATAACTCTCCAATGTGATGGAACCTTCTGGCAGTGCCAAAAGGAGCACAGGCAGTAGCAGTGGCTTGGGGTCAGTATTTCCACCTAAAATGTGGTGTGATCTGCCTAAGATGTATTTTTCCCTTGTATGGGATGTTTTCCACAACAAGGAAACAGCCAAGCACCAGCTGAAAGGAGACTGGCACTCATGGTACCAAGCAGCAGCTTCTGGAACACTAACTTCGGTCTGGGCCATTGTCAGGCTGCTCCTGGCTAAAGGTGCAAGTTCCTCCTTACTGCAAAGAATCATTCCAGGTACAGAACACAATCAATTAACTCTTGACAAGAAGCTGTGTGTTACTGTCTGAGTGTGCTCCACCCAAGGGTCAAAGGCTCCTGAATCCCCTGCAGGTCCTGAGGGCACCACAGGCATCCCAGACAGGACCAACCCAACAACCCAGCTGGTAACTGGTCACCAAAATGCCAGCAGCTTCTAGCTGTAAGGGCAGGCATGTCTAAAGACCTTGCCTCATCAGTTACTGCTCCTGGCATGGACAGTCCCTCTCTGAGGGAATCAAAGCAGCAGTCAGCACCAATACACACAGGGAAGAGAGCTCTCCTGCCACCATGGCAGGCAGCTGACAGGATGGGGAACTGGCTGACGGTGTTGAAGTCACCACCAGGGGAATGCAGAATTCCTGTTCAGAGTGGTTGACTCTTCAGAAAGGAAGACTGGTCCAACAGTGCTTCTGTGCAGCATTGAGGACACTTCCTTTAAAGACAGAGGAACTCAAGAACAGAGTATAAAAAAACCCTCTTATTTTATTGGGATTTTAAGAGCCGATTCCAGAAATGGTTTAAACCTGCTCTGCTGCTCCTTTAAGATAGGGACTACTTCCAGTATCTGAGAGCTTGGTCCACCCAATCTGAGGTGTCAGAAGTCTGAAGGACACAGAAGTTAAAAATAAATAGCATTAAGAGGAAAAATGTACTGTAGAACCTCCCCATGCCTTGCACTCCAGATGAAAGCACTGACTCATCACTTGGCTAATCACTGCTGTAACATCATGCTAAAGCCATTGGTTTTAGGAATCAGCTGGGGAAAAACAGGAGTTCTCAACAGTTTCTGAAGCTGAGGGTTAGTTTTGGTATGGAAATGTTGTACTGCAGCAGAGAAGATCCCCTGGTAAGACCTGCTTAAGGAAAGCTGCAGATGATGCAAGCAAAGTCTTCACAGGCAGGCACGTGGGTGCAGGGAGACCTAGAGATGCACTGCCCAGAAGGCCTTGGTGGAGTAAGAGTGGCCATTTGCAGCAGGCTGGCTTACAATTCTCAGATTGGAGTTGCTCATCTTGTCGATTCTGCAGCCTTTCTGATGACAAAGAGGGAAGGCACAGCCTGCTTCTCTCAGTCATTAGGCTGCTTAGTTGAAAAATGTGTGCCTGAGAGACATCAGAGAGGAAATGGAATGATTCATATTTTAACTTACTCTAAATTAAACTTAGAACATGAACTCCTGAT
Organism: Dryobates pubescens; assembly: GCF_014839835.1. Lineage (NCBI taxonomy): Eukaryota > Metazoa > Chordata > Aves > Piciformes > Picidae > Dryobates > Dryobates pubescens. Next base: position 27,701,333 of record NC_071612.1, on the reverse strand, counting down.
TCAGCTTCATGAATTATTTTGTAGCAGTGACTCTGAATAGGCACTGTCAGTACTGAACAACTCAGAGCACCAGGTCCTGAAGCTGGAGTTGCAGTGACATTCCTGGGTGCAGTAACTAATCCAGGCAATAAGCTCGTGCATGCATTCACATCTGGATGCACACCCAGATTCATTCCCTGGAGGACTGCAGGTACCAAACTGCAGGCTTTTGTTCTTGCATGCAGTTGTGCAGCAGCCCTGCCCCCGCTGATAGCACAGACCGCGGCACTGCCCCCGCTGATAGCGCAGACAGCGGCACTGCCCCCGCTGATAGCGCAGACAGCGGCACTGCCCCCGCTGATAGCACAGACAGCGGCACTGCCCCCACTGATAGCGCAGACAGCGGCACTGCCCCCGCTGATAGCACAGACAGCGGCACTGCCCCCACTGATAGTGCAGACAGCGGCACTGCCCCCGCTGATAGCACAACTGAACAAAAAGAGAGCTGCTAAAACTTTGGAAGTGAATGCAAACGTTCCTGGAACTGCAGTACCAGTAACACAAAATGAAGTTCGGAATGTCTGTGACTAGGCAAAGATCTACAGCCATCATAAAGCTGTTGCAATGTAGCTTGGTATCTGCCATGCTTTCCTATCCAGCTTTTAACATTACAGAGTCACAGAATTAACCAGGTTGGAAAAGACCTTTGAGATCATCAAGTCCAAGCTATCACCCAGCACAGTATCACAGTATCCCTAAGGTTGGAAGAGACCTCCAAGATCATTGAGTCCAACCTGTCACCACAGACCTCATGACTAGACCATGGCACCAAGTGCCACATCCAGTCCCCTCCTGAGCACCTCCAGGGATGGTGACTCCACCACCTCCCTGGGCAGCACATTCCAATGACAAACGACTCTCTCCATAACCACCTAATCAACCAACCTGTGGCACCAAGTGCCTCATCCAGGCTCTTCCTAAACACCTCCAGTGATGGTGACTCCACCACCTCCCTGGGCAGCACATTCCAATGGCCAATCTCTTTTTCTGGCAAGAACTTCTTCCTAACATTCAGCCTTGTGGTGGTTTGAGCCTTAACTGGGACTTAAAAGCTCAGATGGGGGCCAGGCTGAAAGTCCCTCCCCTACTGCTCCCTTCTCTTTCCCAATAGAGAGGGGGAGAAAAAGAAAGGAACAAATCCACCAACAATAATTTGGATTCAGCTTGGAAGTAGAAAGATAAATAATTTTCTTTATACAATATATATCTATATCTATGCAAAAATACCAGGGTTCACAAGGGTAAGGCAGAGGGATGGATAGGGTTAAAAAAAAGGGGGAATATACAATACAAAAGCAGTCCTTCGCAAAGGCCTGGGGTGCAGCAGGGAGGAACACGTGTCAGAGAAGCAGGGGAACCAGAGGCAGTCCTCATCCAGGCAAAGGCAGGGACCAAAGAGCTAACAGCTGCAGTGTCCTCCCTCTTATAGCCTTGCTGGGCAGGGAGGGGGAGTGGAACAGACTAATTTAGTTTCCCAGGGGGAAAAACCCCAGCATCCAGGATGGGTGTTAACCCCTCACAAGCCTGCCCCATTTCCCCCCTTTTCCCCTCAAAACCCACAGCACCTGTGCTCTGTTGGAGTCTCCTCCCACCCCAGCTGTCACCACTTGGCCCTCCCCACCCACTCCCCTTTTTAATTCCCCCCAGGAAGGGCAGAAGCCCTAAGCTGAGCCCATCTGGGCTGAGGATCCTCCTCTCATCTCTGGTGAGTGCCCATGGTGCACACTGGGTGATGGTGGTGGTGACAACAAAGGCCGGGGGGCCTGGTGGCCCCCTGGCTGTTAGGGCCACGATTGATGACTCCTCCAATACCATCCACGGGTGCTGGCTGGGGCTGAGCTCCTCTGAGTGGTATCTTGGCTGGTGAGGGTCTTGCCCCTGGCTCTGGGCCAGGTGCAGGAATGATGGTGGAGGAGCAGGAGCTGCTTTGGGATGATGATGTGATGCTAATCACCCTGGTTTTACCTGGAGGCCCCTGGAGTCTGCTCTCATCCTTCAACAAATCTCTGCTTTTGTGCCTCACTTGCAGACCATTTCTTCTCCCTTTACAACTAGATTCTGCAATAACAGAATTATACAAACAGATACCAGAACATTCAAGATAAGAAACTGCAGTTTCTGCTGTGATGCATGCATGAAAGAGTGCAGTGCTGACAGACCAGCACCCAGCATGCCTGTGTCCAGCCTTGGCAGAAAGCCTGCTGGAAGGGGCAGCTGTGTGTCCCACACAGAAGAACTCAGGGGGCTGGTAGCAAGCACCAGCACAGACTCAGAGCATCAGCCAGCCCAGGGCTCTGGCTCAAGCAGGATCTATCAACATAAGGAACATGCCAGTCAGAGCCTAGCCAAACTCACCTATGCAGGGAGGGCAGAATTCAGCAAGTGATGAGGACCTGTCCTACTGTGGTTGCCACACCTTGCTAAAGCAAGGCCAGAGAGCACACAGAGCATGCAGAAGGGGAGCAAGGGATTTTTAATGAACACATAAGCAGGAAAAAACTACAGATATGGAAAATAAAAAGGGAAGGAAGGCACAACTCTAAAGAATATGAACTTAGATGAATTGACCTCTCCTGTAAACTGAAAACCAGGACCCAGTAAGCACTTCTCTAAATGCTAGTGGCAGTGAAGTAGGAGTTGTAAGCTTAATGTCTGGAATCACTTTATTGGAGTACAAATCCACCTTCTAGCAGATGTTTCTTCTCCTGCAGGTACAGGAAAACATATTCTCTGGTTTGGTTTCCAACCAAGTCAGTTCAATAACAACTTCATTTGAAGCTGGTGAATCAAATAGAGCAGAAAGAGGAGGGAAATTGTTTTTTCCCTCTGTTTCAGTCTGAGACTATAATAAGGTCTGCAGTCATGGGATCTCAGAGACTCCTGAAGCCTTGAAGGAGCTGGCAGTGACATTGGCTTTAAATTGCCCAAATCAATTTCTCTGTGTGTGTGTCTGGTCACAGTATCATCTGACATGGTGTTGGGAACCAGTTCCTGGACTTGTGATTCTTCACTGGCTGAATCAATGGTGTTTTGAGCTCACCTGGTGGCTGAGGGAGGCTTTGTAGGGCTGTCTTTACACTTGGATGGCAACTCTCTGATGAAAAAAAGACAAACCATATAGGAAGCAGCAGCAGGCCTTTCCTAGCCAGATATTGCTTTTTTGGCTTTCAGCTAGCACTGGCAGGCTGTTAGGTGCTATTTTATCAGGTAAGAATTACTCACTGGTACCACCTCAAGCCCATGAAGCCTTTTCCTGTCTCATCTCTTTTACAAGATGGAAAAGTGCAGAGGAGAAGCAGAGGTTGCCCCAGGTTTAGAAGAGAAATCTGCCCAGCACCAGCACAGTACCTTTGAGAGCTCTTAATTTATCTGAGAGACTAAAGCAGCAGCAGCAGGAGGAATAGAACTGTTCCTGTGAAGCACTTAAAAGGAGAAAGAAATGGGAAGAAATCCTTCCTGAGGTCTGTGAAGTCAGGAAGACTGTCAGGAAGTTTTGCAGTGGCAGTGCTGGTAGCAGAAGGGGAAGGGCTGGTTTGTGTGAAGCAGGCAGTTTCTCTGCTGACAGATTGTGAGTCCTTTGCACAGCTCTGATGGATAAGCTGCTGGTGATAAGGCTGAGGGAGGAAGGAGAGCTCCTGCATTGGTGTGGTAGCCTCGCAGGCTGCACTCAGCTTCTCCATCCTGCAGTGGGGGTTTCTGTGCTATTCATATGGCTAGGAGGTGGCAAAAGACTTCTAAACCAGGCATAGCCCAGGTCAGAAAATGAGGCTGTGTCCCACCCTCTCTGAGCAGCAGGATGAGCAGAGCCTCCATACAACTTCCCAACACTTGCTCAGGCTGTGCTCCGTGGGTGCCTGTGTGATCCCACTGCCATGATGTGGCCACTGTCCCTCTCTGTGCAGGAGAGGCATCACGTGGAAAACGGAGCTGTGTCTGACCACTGCTCCACTGGAGAGGGAGGCTGCTTGTCCTGCAGCCTTGCAGTGCCCAGGAGCTGGAAGGATCAGCACCTTCTCAGCACTCCTTGTGTCTGCAGCACCAGCCCTCCTGATGAGTGTTTCTCTGTACAGAGTGATTTTATGCACTTTCTAACACTGTTAGTAGGAGTAGGGAACCTAGACACCAGCTGGCTAAAAATACTTGCAGTGGTCTGAAACACTGATTAGGTACAGAGAGTAAAGCCATGAGGGCAGAACTGAAACACAAAGACTTGGGAAGTACCAAAGCAAATAAAATATTCCAAACTGCAGCTTCATGTGAAAATCTTGGGGAAGAATCCAGAATGTGCATGGGAAGATGAAGAAAAGCTATTAAAAACCCAAAATTCTGTTACATGAGAGCTCAGCATGCAAGCAGAGATGTGGGCAAGTGGCAGAACGTGCAGCAGCTGGATGTGCATTTTAAATGCAGGAGGGAGGATCTGAGAATGTGACAAGAGTAATCCTGTCCTCCTTTCTTCTTCAGCACTGTTTAAGTCTTTACTAAAACACAACAGGCCAGACCTGGCTGCTCTCTCACCTTGCATGCTGCTGCTTGCAGTTCTTATCTTCCTCTAAGGATGATCATCCTGTAGTCTTTGCTGAACAGTAAGGCAATGCCAACAAACAGCAAAACAATTCAACTCTGCCTATTGTTTGGATGCTGTTCAGTCTGCTTCAAAGAGCAGCCACGGGTAGGCCAGCTGCATTGCTTGTTGAAGCTGGGCTACATTGCTGTTCTTCAGATTGTCCCAGTTTCCACCAGAAGGTGACATGTGTGTTGTACCTAAACATGCAGAGCCTTCTGATCTGTATTGCAAACTGATTTGCTGGTCTCCACAACATGACTACAACATCAGCTCTGTGTTCTCCACACTCCTCAGAGCTTCAAATTAATGTCTTCAGCACTCATGGTGGCCTGGAGCAGATCTGCTGTGATGACAGGCTGAGGCTGTTCAGCCTGGGGAAGACCTCAGGGAGACCTCAGAGCTGTCTTCCAGTACCTGAAGGGATCCTGCAGGAAGGCTGCAGAGGGATTTCTCATCAGGGTGTCTGGAGACAGGCCAAGGGGGAATGGTTTGAAGCTGAGGCAGAGCAGGGGTAGAGTGGAGCTGAGGAAGAAGTTGTTCAGCAGGAGGCTGCTGAGACTCTGGCCCAGGCTGCCCAGGGAGGCTGTGGCTGCCTCCTGCCTGGGGGTGCTGAAGGCCAGGCTGGATGAGGCCTTGAGCAGCTGAGTGTAGCTGAGAGGTGTCCCTGGGCATGGTGTGGAGGTTGGAGGAGCTGAGCTCTGAGCTCCCTTCCAGCCTGAGCCATTCTAGGATGCTGTGGTACCCCTCTAAGGGACTGATTTTTCAGACTTTCTCAGAGGTTAGTAATTCTGTGATCAGAATCTAAAGTAACAGTTCTGGCCAGAACTGTAACAAACTGCTGCTCAAAGGAGTAACACAGAGATGGGGAAGAAAAAAGATTGAAAACTTGCAGGAGAAATTGCTTGTTGCAAAGATCTCTAGAGAGAAAAGGTAGAGAACTGTGTGGAAATAAATAGGTTCCATGCCCCATAAAGTGTTCTTGGTCTTTAGAAAGACTTTATCTTGAAATATGACAACACTGACATGCAAAAAGAAAAACGCTAGGAAGAGTTTGCTGAAGCTAGTGAAAGGCTTTGTTTCTGGAAACAGCTGTGGCTGCCTCCTGCCTGGGGGTGCTGAAGGCCAGGCTGGATGAAGCCTTGAGCAGCTGAGTGTAGCTGAGAGGTGTCCCTGGGCATGGTGTGGAGGTTGGAGGACGTGAGATCTGAGCTGCCTTCCAGCCTGAGCCATTCTAGGATTCTATGATCTTGCTCTGTCTTGAAATGCTCAGGAGCTTGCCAGTAAATAGGCTGCCTGGCATCTGCAGTGGTGGAATGTCCCTTCTGCCCATAGCTGACTGCTTCCATTTGCTTGTGGTACAAGTTGTCAGGTCCATCTCTATTAGCAGGTCTCTAAATGTTGCTTTGCTCCTTCCTTAGTTCCACACAGTGGTCTTCTGAACTTGGTATCTGACTGAATGTCTGTGGTCATTTTCCTGACCCCACCTGTCAACTCCAGGCATCTTCATCCCCTTCCATTCCTCCTTTTCCTCTGAGTTGTGCAAAGTCAGAAGCTGTGGTGAAAAAGGACATGAGTGGTGATGGGAGAGTTTAGCAGAGTGAAAAGGGAAGGAAGAAGATGAATACATCAGTGAATCTTCTACTCAGGGCTGCTCAAGGATCCTGAGAAAATAAAACAATCACTTCCCTGATGGAGGAAAATGTTGTGCCAAATCACAAACTCCAGGTCATCTGGTGGTGATAAGAAGCCTTCAGACAACTTGCAGCAGTTAGCAGCAATTCCAGCTTCACAGCATTTGAGCAGCGATGTCTGCTGTTCCCTGCAGTCAGTGCAGATGAGAGAGGACAAGGACACCTCAGAAGGGAGCATGAGCGCCTGCCTGCAGGCTGCTTTAAATGCCTGGCTGCAAGGAGCTGTCCAGGACGCTGGGGATTTTCTGGAGCATTTGGGTACAGGCTCTAGGGAACCAGGCTGCATTTGTAAGCTAAGGTAGGAAGCTCAGCTCTGCTGGCAGCTGTTTAGAGCCAGTCTTTGTTCACTCAGAGCTGGAGAGTGAAGAAGAGTAAAGACCTGCACCTGCACTTTGCCTCCTGCAAGGCAGGAGAAGGTTCAGGATCCTCCAGAGGCATTCAAATCAAGATTGTGCTGTAAAGGTTTGTCCTAGCAGGGCATTGGTAGCCTGCTGACCTCAAATGGTTGCTTGAGGGCTAAAAGCAGAGCACCTTGGCAAAATCTGAATCAATTTAGACTCTTGCAGACAAAAGATCTCTTACTTATCTGACCTGATGGTGCCTCATTGTTTCACAGCTTTACCTTTTCCCCTCTTTCATGATGAGCTAATTGCCATTCCACCAACTCTGAAAACCCCACTGCTTTGCAAGCCAAAATTCCACACAAGATGGGAAGGGAAAAACCAGAAAACATTCAGAGAGGAATATTAATGAGGTGAATTTGCACGTGAATTTGGAGAGCGTGAGGCTTACTCACTCGAAGTTCTAGTTTAATTTAGCACCTCTACACTTCAACAGGAGCTTAGGAGTAGCTCTGTCAGACCTAAAAAATGCACAATTATTTCAGAAATCCAATTACTTTTCAAGCTCAGGGTGTTGTGTGTGAGAGACTGGGGGGACGAGCTGCAGTGTGAGTGTAAGCATGAATCTATGTATGGGTCTGCACAATCTGTGCATACCCAGAGGTATTTGAAGCAGCTGTGGATGTGGTACTGAGGGACCTGATGTAGTGGTGAACTTGACAGTGCTAGGTTTATGGTTCAACTCAATGATCTTAAAGGGTCTTTTCCAACTTAAACAATTCTATGAGTCTATAATTTTAAGTTATGCAGAAGACAGCAACCTGGGGACAGCAGCTGGCATGCTCATGTGTGGGACTCTCATCCAGATGGACTCAGGCAGGCTGAAGAAATGGGCCAACAGGACCCTGTTTGGATTCAGGGACAGCAAAGGCAAAGTCCTGCACCTGTAAAGAAAGAAGCCCTACAGCAGTGCAGCCTGAGTGCTGCTAGGCTGGAGCAGTCTGTGGGAGAGGCTGCAGAGGGAGCCTGGGGAGCAGTGAGCTGACCGTGAGCCAGCAGCAGCTGGGCAGCAGAGGCCCCCCAGCCTCCAGGGCTGCATCAGCAGGAGCACCACCAGTCAGCCAAGGGGAGGCACTCAAGCCTCCAGCTTTGGGCCCCCCAATACAACAAAAATGCAAGTCTAGGGGAAAGCAACCGAGCTTGCAGGAACTGGATCATGAGCAGAGGCTGCATGGCCAAACCCTGGTTCAGCCTGGAGATGTCATCACTGTGTGACACCTAACAGCAGCCCCTCAGGACCTTCAGGGAGGGCATCAAGTAGGTGGAGCCAGGGTGCATGGTGTTGCAGGAATGAAAGACAACGGACATGAACTGCAATGAGAGGTTCATAGTGAGTGTAAAAGGGAATGGTTTCCCCATTAGAAATCCTGCCAGGTCACCACAGGGGCTGGGCAGGCTCCCTTCTTGGAGGTGTTCAAGACCAGAGTGGGTAAAGCCCTAAGCAGCTTAGACTGATCTCAGAAGGCTCTTCTGGCCACGTTCTGCTGTGGTGCCCCAATGTGCTGTGTGTTTCAGCTGTGTGACTGTAGGGACAGTGATGCTGGTCAGGAGAGAAGCGAGGATCGCAGCCTGGCAGGGCTGCATGGGTGATGATGATGGATTGTGTGTACAGCGGAACAGCAGGGCCAGCAGAGCCAACGCTCTTAAGCCACGCTGCTCTGCTACAGGTACTTCAGCTTGGCACTCATTGTAGGTATTCAAATCACTTCCAGACATCAGTATGACTCACAAAATGAAGCTAGGTACTGGAGGGCATATTACTAGGCTGGGATCCTTCTCTGTGTGTGATTCCACACCAACTGTTGCTGAGAATGAGAACTGTAGGATGGAGTTCAGTGTTTGCATACTCAAGGGGCACAAAGCAAGTGCTTAGGATCTGTGCCTGGAGAGCGGTGGAATGAACAACAGCAGACAGTTCTTGTTCTTCAGAAGTCCATGTTTTCTGCTTTCCTCATAGCTTCCCCCTCCAGCTAACCCTCACTTTTTCCATCCTTTTGATCCTTCACCACTGAGACTTTCCCTGCAGCTGGGTCATCCTTTTGCCGTCTCATGGGTTATCTCTTGAGAAACAGCTCTCCTTTCCCAGAGTTCTTGCTCCAGCCTCTTGCTGAAGAGCAGTGTCTATATCAGGAGCTCCTGCTCTTCCAGCTCTCTCCACACAGCAAGATGTTTAATTATCCTTTCACTGAATCTGGAGCAGAGTTGATCTCCCACGCTGTCACCTTCAGTGGAGTGTGATTGCTGATGTATTCAATACACTACTAGCAACCAACACGACCACCACACTTAGTCAAAAACCAGTGCTGTGAGCTCCACTTGTTTGAAATAGGAAGCAGAATAAAATAGTTGGAGTTTTAATATTTTTTTAGTCCAGAGGCTAACAGAAATTACGTAGGTAAGACACTGTCCTGCACAGTTGTGTACTTGCGTTAAATGATGCCAATTAACAGCAGCATGCAGTCCAGATGCTGAGGTAGCAGCAGCCACCTAATCCCAGTGCCCAAATACCACTTTAATTAAATAAGGTTAAATAACCTGGGGAGTGATTACATTACCCCAGTGTGCTGTCACATCAGCAATAATTCAGCACAGGAAGAGTAAGGACAAGGTGTGGGAGGGGGCTGTGGAATGGGGGGAAGGATAAACCATCCTGTTCTGCCAGGAATCCTGCTCTGAGGATCTGCTCTTGTCACAAGGTTGTCACTGGTAGCCAAGCTTAGCTGCTCCCTGTGTGTCAGGTCACCTCACCTGTCCTCAGAACCCCCTCAGATTCTCACCTGGACTATTGCATCCAGTTCTGGGCTCCCCAGTTCAGGAGGGACAGGGATCTGCTGGAGAGAGTCCAAGGGAGGGCTGCAAGGAAGCTGAAGGGTCTGCAGCACTGCCTGGGGAGGAGAGACTGAGCGCCCTGGGGCTGTTCAGTCTGGAGAAGAGAAAGCTGAGAGGGATCTGATCAATGTCTATTGATATCTGAGGGCCAAGAAGGAGGGGATAGGCTCTGCTCAGTTGCTCCCTGGGATAGGACAAAGGGCAATGGATGGGAACTCACAGCACAGGAGGTTCTACCTCAACATGAGGAAGAACTTCTTCACTGTGAGGGTCCCAGAGCCCTGGAGCAGGCTGCCCAGAGAGGCTGTAGAGTCTTTGGAGCCTTTCCAGCCCCATCTGGATGTGTTCCTGTGTGACCTGTGCTGAATTCTATGGTCTTGCTCTGGCAGGGGGTTGGACTAGATAATCTCTGGAGGTCCCTTCCAACCCTAACATCCTGTGAACTCGGTCTGTGCTCACCAGTGGGAGTCAGTTCTGAGCTGTCTTTGCTCTGCATGCTGCCCATACCTCCACTCAGTGTAACACCAGCGGCTGGCAGCTGAGGGTGGGTGACACAGCCAGCACAACACAGATTCAGGCAGGAGACCAGCAGGGCTCTGGCTGTGGGTGTTGGCACAAAGTGCACTCTGGGAGCAGGTCTGTCAAGCACCTTGGTGTGGCTGTGCTGCAGACTGGCAGGACAGGGAGGCCACAGGGATTAGTGTGCAAAGCCCCAGCATGCACAGCTCGCACGGAGCCTGTGTCGGCACCGCGCAGCGCTCCCTGGGCTCTCCGCGCTGGATGTGCATCTCCCAGAGAACGCAGCACTGATCGTTCTCTACACTTATTGCACACTTCTTTTTTATCCTCATCCTTGGTTTTTTTTCCTGATATTTGCTTTCCTCTAAGTGCTTTTTCAGTGCTAAGAAAGTACTTTTCAGAGAAGTAGTTTGATATGGTGTGGAAATTCGTAGCAGAGCAGCGCTGTGAGCTGTAAACACAGTGACATTTGAAAGAGGTTTGATTGGAATTGGTTTCCAGAAACAAAGCCTTTTACTAGCTTCAGCAAACTCTTCCTAGCGTTTTTCTTTTTGCATGTCAGTGTTGTCATATTTCAAGATAAAGTCTTTCCAAAGACCAAGAACACTTTATGGGGCATGGAACCTATTTATTTCCACACAGTTCTCTACCTTTTCTCTCTAGAGATCTTTGCAACAAGCAATTTCTCCTGCAAGTTTTCAATCTTTTTTCTTCCCCATCTCTGTGTTACTCCTTTGAGCAGCAGTTTGTTACAGTTCTGGCCAGAACTGTTACTTTAGATTCTGATCACAGAATTACTAACCTCTGAGAAAGTCTGAAAAATCAGTCCCTTAGAGGGGTACCACAGCATCCTAGAATGGCTCAGGCTGGAAGGGAGCTCAGAGCTCAGCTCCTCCAACCTCCACACCATGCCCAGGGACACCTCTCAGCTACACTCAGCTGCTCAAGGCCTCATCCAGCCTGGCCTTCAGCACCCCCAGGCAGGAGGCAGCCACAGCCTCCCTGGGCAGCCTGGGCCAGAGTCTCAGCAGCCTCCTGCTGAACAACTTCTTCCTCAGCTCCACTCTACCCCTGCTCTGCCTCAGCTTCAAACCATTCCCCCTTGGCCTGTCTCCAGACACCCTGATGAGAAATCCCTCTGCAGCCTTCCTGCAGGATCCCTTCAGTTATTGGCAGGCAGCTCTGAGGTCTCCCTGAGGTCTTCTCCAGGCTGCACACCTCCAGCTCCCTCAGCCTGTGCTCACAGCAGAGCTGCTCCAGCCCTTGGAGCATCTTTGTGGCCTCCTCTGGACTCCCTCCAGCAGCTCTGTGTCCTTCTGCTGCTGGGGACACCAGAGCTGGAGGCAGGATTGGAGGTGAGGTGTCAACAAAGCATAGAGTCAAGGGGCAGAATCCCCTCTCTTGCCCTGCTGCCCACACTCCTCCAGATGCAGCCCAGGCTACAGTTTGCTTTCTGAGCTGCATGAGACAATCCTCCATCTTCTGTGTTTTCCCACCTGGGCTGAGCTAGAACTATAAGCAGATGCATCTTTCCAGGGTCTCCTAGGTGATGCTGATAGGAATAGCTCTGAAGGAGAAATAAATAGCTTTAAGAAGCATGCTTGTTTATTCTGTGTGCTCGCATTGTCTGGCGCAGGCAGCTGCAGCCCTGGCTGTGAAGCAGCCTCTGGGTGCATTTCTTGCACTGCAGCCTCACTGACTTGTGGTATCTGTGTGCAGAATGGGCACAGGCAGTGACCCATAGTGCCTAGCAAATGAAGTTCAAGCTTTCTACTGCATCCTTACAGATGAAAATATTTCAGTCCTGACCCCCTGTGCTTGCTGTGCTCCCAGCTCTGAGCCCTTCCTCAGCAACCCCTGCCAGCTGTAAACAACGTGCTGCACTCTCTAATGGCTCCATCACACACAGCTGAGTGAGATCACTGCCTGCAACTCTGCTCCTGCCTGACAAAACACAGCCCTCACATCTGAGAGGTGCTTCTCAGGCAGGACACCCGGGTCAAGCACTAACAGGGCTGTTGGCATTGCAGGCTGTCCAAAGCTAAACCATACAACAACCTGCGTTAATGTAAGTCACAAATGCCAACAGGAACTTCCTAGGTAAGGCCCAGATAACTCTTCTCCAGAGGAGTGAGTCTGGAGGAGACCTCCTCTGTTATTTTTATGCCATCCTTTGGAACCTGCAGGCATATTCTGTCTCCACTGATGACCTCAGATGAGTTTGACTTCTCTTCTGGCACGAGTTTCCAAAGACTTATTGTTGGTCAGCCCCATGTAAGGTTAACCCCCTGCTGGGTTACCAATTCTGTACAATGTATGAACAAAGTCCTTAAGAAGTAGCAGATGGAGCTTACCTGCAGGACACTGCCCAGGACGAGCTGTTGAGGCCAGCATCACACACAGACTGGCAAGCTTGTTCTCCATCACTACCTGCCCTGCAGCCCCAGCTCTGCCAGGAGACAGGCTTTCCATCACACCAGAAGGTGCAGCACAGCTGGGCCTTCCCTGCACTTGTGGAGTCTATTTCCTCCTCCTAGAATTTAAGTCCTCTTCCTCTACTGCCATATTCCCTTGCACACCTTTGAGGGAAAGCAAGGAATGAGCTCTGTGTTTGTGCTGGAGATGCACACGCACAGGTGTGCAGTGCACTATAGCCTTAGGCACAAGTGTCTCTCAGAGACATGCTTGTGCTCAGTTAGTCCAGGTCAGACTCTCTTGTCTTCATTTCTCTCCATTTCCCAATTCTCATTCTTCCTCCAGACACTTTGATCCCCTCTCTTTCTCTGCTCTTATCTCCATCCAAGTACAAAGCCCAAGCTTAATTACTTTTTTCCCCCTCGGTGGCTTTGCTAAATTCATACCAAAATACGGTATTTCTGTCCCTGCTTCCAGTCTCTGGCGTTACTGACATGGTTCTCTTGATAATGCTGATGGGTGTCCCTGCTGCTAACATAAGGCTGTGCCCTGCAGAATGTCCTCCTCAAGGATCTCCTCTCACTATCTGTGAAGGCTGCTGGGCATTCCTCACACAGCTCCCCCTGAGGGGTCTGTGAGAGCTGGTGACTCCCCACAGAGCTATCTGTGACTCTTGTCAGAGCCTCGCTCTGCTATTTGTCATCTCCATCAATTTCTACTCAGTAGTTTCTCATTTTCTGTTTTGTGAACCTCAGGCCAGGGTTCCTGCCTGCATTCTTCAACAATGTCACCCCATGAAGATGAAGAATGGGCAAGCCAAAGAACAGCCTGTGGGTATCTGAACTCCATTAGAACTTCCCCAAAGAGCAATTAAGTCTAGCATTCAGCTAACATTAACATTCCATGCAGGTAATAACATTTCATGCATCTCTTTCCCCCTACTCTAAAGAAGGGAAAGATCCTCAGCCCTCTTCCACAGTCTCACAGTATCACCAAGGTTGGAAGAGACCTCAAAGATCATCAAGTCCAACCTGTCTCCACAGACCTCATGACTAGACCATGGCACCAAGTGCCACATCCAATCCCCTCTTGAACACCTCCAGGGATGGTGACTCCACCACCTCCCTGGGCAGCACATTCCAATGGCTAACAACTCTCTCTGTGAAGAACTTTCTCCTCACCTCCAGCCTAAGCTTCCCCTGGTGCAGCTTGAGACTGTGTCCTCTTGTTCTGGTGCTGGCTGCTAGAGAGAAGAGACCAACCCCCAGCTGGCTACAATCTCCCTTCAGGGAGTTGGAGACAGCAATGAGGTCACCCCTGAGCCTCCTCTTGTCCAGGCTAAGCAACCCCAGCTCCCTCAGCCTCTCCTCACAGAGCTGTGCTCCAGACCCCTCCCCAGCCTTGTTGCCCTTCTCTGGACACCTTCAAGTGTCTTGATGCCCTTCTTAAACTGAGGGGCCCAGAACTGGATGCAGGACTCAAGGTGTGGCCTCCCTGCAGTTCATTATTGCAGCTGCTGGTAGAAAGCCTGACTCAGAATTTGCCCTTCCTGTTCTCAGCTGTCAGCTGCACAGCCTTCCTAGCAGCAAGGGAGAGGAGGGCAAATGGCTGAAGGCTCCTTCTCTGGAGCATGAGTTCCAGCCTTCACACCTCATACTGAACCTTCCCTGCCTCCCAGTACTGCCTTTGTTTAATCTCTTGTGCTTTCACCTCCTGCTCTGAGAAGGGGAACTGGGGAAGGGAAAGGAAACCCATAGCTTGAAATGGAAACACATTGGGTACAGTAACAATATTAGTGCCAATATCAGGCACACAAAGTTGTATTCAGTCCAAGTAGTGGATGCCAGCTGTGCACTCCCAGCAATGAATGCTCAGTGTCAGACACTGCCAGCACCACAGCTCCAGTGAGAGCAGGTGAGTCACAGTGAGCAGAAGAGGAGAGCTCAAGAGCAGAGTGACAAGTGAGCCCCTCAGAGGATGATGACCATGGTGGAGAAGAGCACATCCCCAACAAGCTTCTTCCAGTGTCTGGTGAGTGTGAAGCTTATGGAATACTTCTGTTGGCCAGCTTGAGGCAGCTGCTCTGGCTTTTGCTGCTCCAAGCTCTAGCACCTGGCTACACTCAAGCTGCTAAAGACCTTGCTCACCGTGGCCACATTCCATGGCTGGCCACGGAGGAGAAGAAAGTGTCTTTGCTTTGCTCTCACTGAGCTGGGTGCTGCTTTCCTCTCAGAAATGGAGTGCTCCTGAACAGGTAACTGATTCTATGATTCTGTCCAAGCAAGGCCACGGCAGAGATGAAGCTGATGAAGAGCACAACAATAACAGTCACACTTCAGCAACTCTGCTTCTTGGGGCAAAAGGAAGATTTGTCAGACCATATAGATCTACACTGAAATAATCAAATACCAGGCTAGATTGGGCCTGAGGGATTGAAAAGAAGATATGAAGATTTTATTTGAAGGACATGATTAATTCTATACAAAATGTGCAGGCAAAGGTTATGTATCTAAATTTAGGTAAGAGTGTATTTGCAAGAGAGGAATTATTTTCAAAGGGGAAAACCAGGAGTGGTTTGAATGTCTGTCTTAGGTCACACAAGGTCTTTTCACCCTTGAAAGACCTCCTCTTCCTGGCTACAGTTGCTGACTGTTTATGGCCACAATGCCTACATGTTGAGCACTTAGTTGTTGTAATAGATACAGAAGGACCTGAGTCTGCAGATGGGACTCTGCTCTGATTTGGGTCTGAGCTCAGGCTTGCAAACTTAGGGACTGGTATGGTTTAACCCTTCAAGCAGTTTGTCACCATTTAGCTTTCTTTACAGAAGTTCTTGTGTGCCTTGGGATGTGTGCTGGAAGCCATGAGACATGGACAGAGGAGGTTGGACATGCTTGTGGCAGTACCTTTGGGGCTGTGTTCAATGTGCAGTGAGTGCCCCGGGCTGAAACTGCAGCCCAGACCTGCTGAGGTATAGTCACCAGGGCAAAACAGTAGGCTGAGTGTATCAGCATTCATTCCCACCAGCACCTTAGGTGTGACAAGGGAGGTAAGCCAGAGACTTGTCATCCTGGCTCCTTCAAAAGGTTTATTTAAAGAAGTGGGCAGGACCCAATGGATTTTGTCCTTTGGCAGAGGTCATCTGGAGTTTTCCTCTTGGGGTGCTCAGCTGGAAGCATTTGCACTTTGATAGGTAATGCATTTGTTAACAAGAGACCTCAATCATTAACAGTATCTGTTTGAGATCTGGCTTGACAGCCGAGAATCGATGTGTGTCCAGCCCACGATTTGAGTTATAAACCCTTGCCAGAACCCAGGAACATTTACTAAGTAAATATATTCTTTAAAAAGCACTTGGGGAGTGTACACAGAGCCTGACACCCCTGGAGCAGAAACTGCATTTGATTAGCAAAATGGCAGAGGAAAGAGGAGAAGATGTTTTTTAGTAGATGTAAGCCACTCTTCTCAGTGTTCCCTGGTATGCTGAGGAAGAATTTTTCACTGAACTCATCTGGGAAAACACTAAGGACTTTCACAGTTATTAGGTGGCCAGAGGCTCGGTGTTGAAATCTGAATACTCAAAACCCTAAAGACACAACAGAGCCTTTAGTGCTTACTGGAATTGCTTCAATTTGCAAATAACTGAGTAACCAGAAACGCAGTTTATGAGATGTTAAAGTTTTCACACATCTCATTAATATTATTTAGAGTAATAAGATAAACAGGCCTGGTTTAGAATGAGGGAAATGGAGAAATAGAGACAAAGAGTTCCAGCTGTGTTTGCACTCCAGCATTAAAGGGAATAAAGTGATGTGGACACAGGTCACTAACAGGAGGAGTCATATTGTGTTCACATTAACTCTTTTTTGCTATAATAAACCATACACCTTTATTTATATGTAATTCCAGCTTCCAGTCTAATTTCTCTGTCGGGGTGCCAAATGGAATCTGAAAGCCTTTTTGAGGAGGCAAAACACAACTGGAAGCAGAGACACTCTTCCAAGCTTACCTTGAACTCCTGCAGGTGGCAGTGAATCGCAGGCACCATTGTCCCCCTAGCCCCGGCCCCGCGTCCCTGTGTGAGTGCGCAGAACCAAGGCTGCGCGGCTCGGCAGGCAGCAGCCTCGCAACTGCGGAGCGGGGAGCGCTCAGAGCTCGGCGAGGGGGAGTCCCTTCTTCTGGGGCTCTGCGAGAAAACGACGATAACCTGGCAGTGACGACATCTACACCGCACTCGTGAAAACTATCTTGTAGTGGTTGTGTGGCAGTCCTTTAAACTGAACCAAAGCGAAATGTGCAAAGCCTTCTGCTTTGGGGTCAGGGGGGCAGCCGAGCCTGCGGGCACGGAGCAGCCCCAGCGGCGCTGCCATCCCTGGCCCCACAGCTGGCTGCCAGCCCTGCCAGGCAGCCAGCAGCTGCCACAGCTGCTGCTGTTGGAAAAGATGTTTGCTGCAGCTGAGCAGCTGAGGCCAGCGACTGCCGTGCAAAAGCTTGAAATAATAGTTTGGAATGGGGAGGGAGGTGGCACTGGGAATTGAGCACAAAAACTTCTGTTACAAAACACCCCCGAAACGCTTAATCAAAGACAAATAGCCTCGAACACATTGAGTGGTGATGTGTTTGAAATAACAGAAGTTAGGGAAAACGAGGCACAGCAGGCATTTTCTTCAGCTATTTACAGCAGTAAAGGTTGGGAGGGGAGTTGGCTGAGTTCAGTTCCTAATCTGTCTGACTGCAATGTGCCAGTAATCAAAAGGCAGCTAAAAATCTTACCTTGTTTCTCAGTGATAAACTGAAGCAACTTTTGTGATGCAGTTTTAAGTCCCACAGAAGCATCCAGAGACATCCACAGCCAAACAAATTCTTGAGGAAGGGAGCTCAGTGTCTGGTCTTAGGCCCAGATGTGCACATCTGAGGGAATATTCTGAGTCATAGAAGTACACCATCTC
Source organism: Dryobates pubescens (assembly GCF_014839835.1). Lineage (NCBI taxonomy): Eukaryota > Metazoa > Chordata > Aves > Piciformes > Picidae > Dryobates > Dryobates pubescens. The sequence continues at coordinate 27,683,923 of NC_071612.1, read as the reverse complement.
CATCAAATCAAGGTAGGTGTCAGCCCAGCCCCTCAAATGGCTCTGTGCTGGGCTCTTACACATACACTTCAGAACTGAATTCCAGACTTGATTTTACAAGGCTTCCTGCTTTTGGCTTGGAGGTGCAGCTGCACTCAGGAAATGAGGATACAAAAATAGCATCTTAGGCAACGATTTGGCCCACAGAAGCATGAGTCTCTTCCAGCTCATAAGAGCCTATTTCAGTGATTGAAAAAGCCCCACAAAAAGCTTCCTGGTTAGTTTTATCAGGTGGATTTAAATGTGCTCAGAGAACACTCGCTGGGTTCTGCTCTGCTTGAATACCTGCTAACCTAGGCCTACCCCAGGCATTACAACTCTGTGCATGGTGGGGGCTGTATTTCTATTTGTCTGGATGGTTTGGGGGTTGTTGGTATTTTTTGCAACAGAGCTGTGTCCTGACAACTGTGTTCCTTTAGGAGCCATGAAGCTGTCAATCACAAGAGCAAAGCCTGGAAGACCAGAAGGCACCTTGCTTAGCAGCAGCACCTGGGCTTGGGAACTCATTACCAGTGGGGATTAGGATGACCACAAATCTCCCTGGCTTCAGAGCAGAGAAAAACTCCCTGCCTTGGCTTAGCTCTCCCTTTCACATCTCCAAATGAAGGTGATTAAAAATACACAGACAAAGGGAAAAGGAAGGAGAAGGAAGACATAGGGGGAAATGTACTGAATATCCCACTGCTCCCTAAAAGCACCCTCACTAAGAAGCAAAGAACAGGAAATATTGCCCACAACCCATTATCAGCTGGGAGGTTTAAAATGTGCTTGAAAGCATTAGAAAGTGTTCAGAAAACAAAGCTGTAGGGAATGCTAACAGCTTCCTGCACTTTTGTTTTCAAGGATGGCATGAGGACAGATGGCAGGGATTCAGGACTAGAAGTGACCATTACAACAGTTTATTTACCTGCAGTTTGGAGCAGGCCCATTTCACCTCCACTGAGTGCATGAGTTTGCTGTGACTGGTACTGTGACTGGTACTGGACCTTGAGGAGTGCATCTTGCCCCTCAGCTAGGTATAGACAGTGATGTATCCTCTGATCTCCTGAGTGCCTGTGGTCTGGACCACTGTTTGTATTCTAGAGGGTGTATTTTGGTTTGCATGGTCTGAATTTGGCTCCCCACTGGGTTTCATCATTCCAGGCAGTCCCACAGACATAGTCAGGCACTGTGGGTTATTCACTATTTGCATTCCTTGAAATCACTCAGGGTATTTTGAACCCTCCCTCGTGCATGGAGTGTTACAGACTGCATATGTAGGAAATCAGTATGACCAAGGCAGCCTTCCTTCTTCTGTTTTCTGATTACTGGATCTTACACTTTACTCATTAATGCTCTGTTATTAGAGGATTGTTCTGGATGCAAGATGTGGTACAATAATAAACTAGGTCTTGAAAGTCTTCCTTGCTTGGAGTTCCCTGCTGTGATACAGTTAAAATGATAGTGCCTTCTGACTTCTCTCCTTTACACGCTCCAATTAACATAACAATAATGACAACAATAACAGATTAGCCAACGACAATTTCCTGCCTTGTTACATAGCATCAGTCAGGGTTGGAAGGGACCACAAGGGACCATGGGCAGGGACACCCCACACTAGATCAGGCTGGCCAGAGCCTCGTCCAGCCTGGTCTTAAACACCTCCAGGGATGGCACCCCAACCACCTCCCTGGACAACCCATTCCAGGGCTCCACCACTCTCATGGGGAAGAACTTCCTCCTCACCTGCAGCCTGAATCTCCCCACCTCCAGCTTCATTCCATTCCCCCTAGTCCTATCACTATCTGACATCCTGAGAAGTCCCTCCCCAGCCTTCTTGTAGGCCCCCTTCAGATGCTGGAAGGCCACAATGAGGTCACCTCAGAGCCTTCTCTTCTCCAGACTGAACAGCCCCAACTCCTTCAGTCTGTCCTCATGGGAGAGGTGCTCCAGCCCTCTGATCATCCTTGGTGTCACACAGCTTGGTGTCATCAGCATACTTGCTGAGGGTGCACTCAACACCTCTGTCCATGGCATCCACAAAGATGTTGAAGAAGCCTGGTCCCAGGACTGATCCCTGAGGGACTCTGCTTGTCCCTGGCCTCCCCTGGGACATGGACCCATGGACAGCCACTCTTTGGGTGTGGCCATCAAGCGAGTTCTGTATCCAGCTAGTGGTCACCCATCCAACCCATGTGTCACCGGTTTCACACATCACTTTTTAAATCGGCATTTAAGGGAAAGGCTGTGGGGTGGGGAGTGCTCAGCTGCAAGAAGTGTTAGTTGTTTTAATCTACAGAGCAGCTGCATTTTCACTGGCCTGTACCACTGCATGCAGAATGGTTTGATCAGTCACTGTCCCTTTGGTTTCATCAGTCACTGTCCCTTTGCCCTGATCCAAAAGCTTGCTTCCCTCTGAACACCCCAAGTTCAGCTGGGTCTCCAGTCTCTGGCATTCTCCATTGTTGACTAAGTGACAGGATGCTCCTCACTGGCTTTACAAAGGAGATTAAATGTTGGATAATTTAATACACACAGCCATGAAATTAAGATCAGTTAATTTCATGTTTTGTTTTACTAATGCATTTGAGTATTTACACATCCTGGAGATAAGAGGCCTTGCTTTACTGATAAGCAGATAGAGATACACATGAGAGATACCTATTGGTAGGGCTGAAGCCTGATGAAATGAATGCTTTGTCCTAAGGAACTGCAGGGTTGAGAATGGTTCTGCACGTCAGAGAGCATCCCAGAAGTAGCTCTTACACCCCCTCCAGCAGGCTGTTAAGCTGAGCTGGACTGGCCAGCCATGAAGACTACCTCCAGGGTAGATTTAGATCCCAGCAGTCCACCTCTGTTTGCTTTCAGAGCTCAGGGCATCGAACAGGAAGAGAGATCCCAGAGTTCTTGCCATCACTTGGGTTGCTTTTTCCAGGTCAGACTCTGAGCTGAGCCTCCTCTTCTTGCAGGAGTGTCAGTAGAATGGTTTAACAGTGCATTTAGTTATTAATCATCACTACTCTCTCTCACTGCATTTCTATGGCCATGCAAGCAATATCTGCCCCAAGGCTATGAAAGCACAGTAATTAGGGGTTCCAATTGCTGGATCAGAACTTCATTACTCCTGTTGCTGCAAAGATGCAAGAACAGCCTGGACGAAATATTGATCATCAGTTATTCAGCAGTTATTCCTAGGTGATAACTCTCTGTACTGCAGAGCAAACATAGCAAAAGAACTTTTCTGCCAGTGTTTGTGGTTTTCTCAGTCTATTTTTCACTGACCTGGCTGCAGTTAAGCTGCAAAGCCCTACTGAACAGCAGCACTTTCCCAAGGCAGAAGGATGTCGCCAGCCAGATTTTCACTTTTACTTTTCCCAGCCATATTTCTTGGACACTGGGAGACTGCTCAAAAGGCAAGAAGCTGAGCAGACTGACAATGTCTCTCTGTCCTATTTATTATCCTTCACATTTCTCCCCAGTTTGCTTTTTTGTGATTATCAGGACCCTCTATTAAACTATTACTTTTTTTATTGAATATTTTACCTGAGTGTCATTCACTAAAATAGGTCACAGCAGATAAGTCCATTGAGGTAGATAGTGGTCTGAGAAGTTATCACCTCCTTAAAAGCCCAATATAGAGGGGATTATCCCACTCTGCCCAGCATTGGTGCAGCCTTATCTTGAGTACTGCAGTTCTGGCTCTCACAGTTTGAGAAGGCCATGAAGGTCCTTGAATGCTTCCAGAGGAGGGCAACAAAGCTGGTGAAAGGGCTGGAAGGAATATTCTGTGAGGAGCAGCTAAGCACTTTTGGCTTGTCTAGTTTGGAGAAAAGGAGGCTGAGGAGAACCTCACTGCTCTCTACAGCTTCCTGAGAAGGGGAAGGGGAGAGGCAGATGCTGGTCTCTTCTCTCTCAGATCCAGTGACAGGATGTGTGGGGATGGTTGGAAGCTGCACCAAAGGAGGTTTAGGCTGGATATGGCAGAGCATTTCTTTGCCAGCGGGGTGGTCAAACACTGAAACAGGCTTCCTAGAGAGGTGGCCAAGGTCCCAAGCCTGGCAGTGCTTAAGAAGCATTTGGACAACACCCTTTACAACAGGCTTCAGATTTTGGTCAGCCCTGAAGAGGTCAATTAGTCAGGCCAGATGATCACTGCAGGCACTTCCCACAGAAATAGTCTGTTGTGTTGTGTTGTGTTGTGTTGTGTTGTGTTGTGTTGTGTTGTGTTGTGTTCTATTCTATTCTATTCTATTCTATTCTATTGTGTTCTGTTCTGTTCTATTCTATTCTATTCTATTCTATTCTATTCTATTCTATTCTATTCTATTCCATTCTATTCTATTCTATCCTATCATACAGCCTGCTGTGTTCTAACATGAAGCACAGTCTTATTCATATTTTATATTCTGTCTTTCCTAATTTATATATATATTTTTTAATTTAGAACGGGAAACTCTGGATTTCAAAGAAAATAAACTACCCTGCTGTACTGGAAGTGAGGTACAATCTCTGTGTGGTCCTGAAAATAGCCTGTAAAGGCTTCTTGTGACCACCCCTCAGACCACTACCACAAGGTAGTTTGTGCTTCATCTCACGAAATACTTACACTGGAGCTGAAGAGGCGTGACTGGAGATACTAATGCTGCTAATGGTGTTCATCTCATCCAAAGGGAGCCCAGACAACACAAAACAACAGTCCCTGAGCATCCAAGTTTGTTCTGGAACAGGAAGTGTTCAGAAGCTCACCCAGCACTCTTGGCAGTCAAACTGATCCCACACAAACAGAGACACTGTTCCCAGAAAGGAATGGGCACACAGACCACAGCTTCAGCTCAGCTACACAACCAGCACCTTACAGGCTTGTGTGCAGACACCTGTGGGACTCCAGGGTAGTGGATGCTGAACCCTTCACTGTGGCATTAAACAGCCAGGGGGGACAGCAGCCTCGGGCTATGGCTGCACTGAGCAGTCCAGGACAGCAGCAGCAGGCGTACACAGGCAGTGCTGGAGTCTGACAGATCACAGAATGATTGAGGCTGGAAAAGACCTCTGAGCTCATCCAGTCCAGCCTAACACCCCACATCAGCTAAACCATGCCCCCAAGTGCCACATCCAAGCTTTCCTTAAAGACCTCCACCACCTCCCTGGGCAGCCATCCCAGTGCTGTAGCCTGGCCCTGAGGGCTGAACGCTCATCAGTAATTAGAGGCCATAAAGGTGCTCCTAGAATACCTATTGTGGTTTACAACCACCGAAAAGGTCATGACAAGACACACTTCAGGACTTCAAATGGAAGCAGCCAGAGAGACAATGCCAACTACAGGGCACTTGATGGAGCCATGAGGAAGGGCTCTTCAAAAGCACACCACCAACCCAAAATCAAGCACTAATGAAGAGGCACCCGTGAATTTTAGTCCCTGTGGTGGTTTGAAAGGAAAGGCTCTGCTTTCCCTCCCCCACTGAGAAAGAAACCGCGGCTAAAACTCAGTCGGAGAAATGAGTATATTTTACAAGGAAACAGATTCTATGTAACACAACAAATACAGGTATTTTACAATATATACAGAAATATACAGCAAATAAACTCAACCAGAAACCAGACCCTCCACAGAGGAGGCTTCCCCCTGTGCCCCCTTCACCCCCTTACCTCCCTTCTCCCCCAAAGAGGTAGAAGAAGAGAAAAAAGGGGAGTTAGTACAGCAGAGGCCTATGCACAGGAAGTTAGTTAATTCTTATCTCTTGGCAAGAAGCCCAGAAGCAGATCCAGCCAAAAGGGACAGCGAAGAAAGGAAGACTGAGAGAAAGTCCCGGCTGAGCCGGGCCCAACCTCACCTCCCACCTTACTTGGCCAATGAAATTCGTTTAGAATACCAAAATATTTTATAAACATTTAGCCAGTGTGCCCCTTTCTTAAAGGCACAGCCTCAAACGGTCACAGTCCCTCATGGCGGCTGAAGGGGATGAATTGTGGCCTTCCCAGCTGGAGTGTATGGTATAATTAGACAAAGCTGGTAGGATCAGCAAGGCTCTGTCTGGCTGCCATTGTCTGAACTGTGCCCCTTAAGGAAGCCTACTTTGTGCGCTGTGTGGTGCCTGTCAGACCTGCTCTCCAGAGCACCTGCCAGACCTGCCTCTTCCTGGAATTTGGACATATGTTTTGTGATCAGATCCTGGGAACCAGGCCCTGCCAATTTCCTGTGAAATTGGCTTTGGAGGCTTTCCAGTTGATGGGCAGGTTCCTCCTTCACCAAGATGCCACATCACCTCCTTTCCTGTGGACATACAGCCATTCCTGTGGTGCATCCACACCAAAAATGAATGAGAAAGGTAATTGTATTTGGGTTTTGTCTGAAGATAGATGTTCCTGAACCGTTGCAATGTAGCTAGGAATTAGGTCACTCCAACTGCATCAGGAAATGTGTACTGAGTCTCACATAGCTTCATCAAAAGCTCCACCTGGATGGGCAGGTATGGAGGGAGCATTTTTACAGCATTTGAGGCTAATGCTGACTGCAGATAAAAAGAGACAAGCTGGAAAGGGAAGTAAATCTTGTGTTGGCTTTGAGCCTGGGAGTGCTGAAGGCAGGCAGGGGTATGCTTGTGTGACCAATGTTTCAGAAATGGAGCAGGTACTTTCCTAATTGTTTCTTTTCATACTTCTCTGGAACCCGCTGCATCACCACGGAGCAAAATCACAGTGTCTCTAAGCAACCCACAGATCTCATCTTTCACCCTTAACACTGGGCAAATACAGGATGCTGCACCACCATACACAATGCAAATGTTTCCTTACTGTGTTTATACTGAAACATCACAGCCTCCACCAGCTTCCTGCCCCTGGGCTGCTTGCTGATATCAGACTCATAACGAAAAGTGGGGTTTGTGGCTCCTTGTCATCAACCCAGTTGTAAAGAGAGGGACAATCCGAACATCATTAGCAGCGTGGTTGTCCTTTACATTTCTCCTGATGTATTTATTCTGCCATTGAGTGAGTTTCATCTGCTGTGGAGAGCCACACAGAAACCCAGAGCCATTGGCTTCACTTTTTCAGGTAATCAGGGAAAGTTTCAAAACCATCCCTGGAAACTTCATGGCACGAAGGGTCAGCCTTCAATTTCTTCCCTACCCTTGTTGCTTTAAACTGCAGAAATACAGTAAACACTGCAGGCCTCAGAATGAGATCTCAGTTTGTTCTCAGAACTTCAGATACGTTAAGAAAATGTCTTAAACATAAGGAGTCAAATCCGATGGCTCCCTAGCCCTAGGCAATCCTGCAGTCCATCAATGCGGTGTTTAGTCAGGAATTGCATTTTACTTAGTACAGGCTATGAGATTAGCACATGGGAATAAATGAAACCGGGACAGTGATTGTGTAGATACAGATCAGCACAAAGCCCTCAGCTGCTGGCAGGTGACCTTTCCCAATGACCCAAAGAACAAACCCGTGTGCAACACCCAGGGTCCTGCGTGGCTCCAGAGAAGGATCTGGTGAAAATACAGACTCTCCTGATGCTGACTCAGCATTGCTGCTGCAGTGGGGATCGTCAGGGGAGGGTGAACCTGATTCTATTTTGGTAAGTAACTTGTGGTAGTGTAAATTTGAGCTAAGGTGCTTTTACCATTTTCTCATTTTGATCAAACCAAGAAGAAATTTCACATAGCAGCAGCTGAGCTGGTGGCTGTGAACAGCCATGTACAGACAGTAATGAACAGAGACTTTCCTGCACCACAATTATCCTATGAATCTCTCTGCTCTGTAATATCTACCTCTGCAGAATCAGCTCTCTTCAGAGCTTCAGCAAATAAAGTCTCAAACCCACTGCTCAGGTATGTTTTAAGTAGGTATTATCTATGACACTCAGCTGCTGAATTCAGACGCTGTGCATGATGATGTCATCTCAAGAGGCTACCGTGATAACCAGAAACCTAAAGGCAACTGGATGTCTTTAATTATTCAAAGGCAATGAGGACATGAGGCTGGTGTGGAAGGCTGCAGTCAGACTGGTTGGATTGCTAGTTTTGTCCCAGATAAAGCTGAGATCTTTTCAGGTATGGTTTTGAGGAGCAGCTGAGCCAATGCAAAAAGCCAAAGGGAACCCTGGCGGTGTGCCGGTGCTGGGCTGTTCACAATGCACTTCTGAATCCCGAGCTGTCACTAGGGGGACTCCACCTGGGGGGAAGGGGCAGGGTCTGCTCACTGCATCAGTAGCAGTAAATGTTAGTGATGGCTACTGAAGCTGAGGAGGCAAAACATGCAGATGTGTGACCCAGCTGCAACGGCAGAACAATGACAGCTTGGGGGGGGGAGGTTAAAATATGATATTCAATTAACAAAGAATTCCTGAAACTGCCTTCTAAGAGCATGCACTGCATTTTCAAATATTCACATTCCCAGAAATTCCTGTGTTTGTACTTCAGGAATGGTTTACATTTGGCATGATAGAACCAATCTCTGCAGAAAATCTGTGTAATAAAACCAGGAGGAGACAATGCAGTTTTAAAGATGTTGTACAAACCTCCACATCAGCCTAACCTGTTCAGATGGATCTCTGCATGTGGCCTCTGGGAAGGGACAGCTTATGGACAGAAATGTGTGATGTATGGCCTCACCAAAACAGACAGGTACCCCTGCCCACAGCTGCTTTCTGGCTGAGACAGCACAGCCCTGCCCCACCCAGTCTCAGCAGCTCTCCCCACAAAGATTACACGATGGGAACCTCTGCTTAATGTTAAAGCATTACTAAAACATACCATGGAATGGTTCCCATCATTGTTCCAGCAGTGTAAAAATCTCTCTAGATTTTAGACCCTTCTATGTCTGCACTAAAGACCACACCAGGGAGCAGAGGCATGAATGATTAGTGCATGTGTAAGTAGCCTTCTTCCCCTTTCTTTCTTGCTATGTCCAAAAATCTTGTCATTGCTTCCTAGTCACTGCTCTGCATTTGCACCTCTGCCACATCCTTGATGGGATTAGAACACATTATTTGCTTACACCCATCTTAACATGAACATGAAACTGGTTGTCACCAATTAAATTTCTTGCTCCCCAATCCTTATGTGAGACCTTTAAGCTGTGTTAGCTGGAGTTTTCATGTTTCTTTGGAATTATTCCTAACTTAAACATGGAAACACAAGAACAGATTTATAAGAGCCTCCCTTTCATCCAACCTGCAGCTGTACCTTCGTGCTCCAGCTCGCTGGAACCAAGCTCTCCCTGAGGCAGAGGGGGCAGCCACGCAGGGACTCCATACAAAACAGCTGGGGAAAAAGCACCCAGCAAACCCCTTCAGCTCATCACCTTACAGCCTTGCTTTATAGCTGCTGTTAAAGCCTTTAGTTACTGCATGGAGTCCTTCAGCCTTAGTCAAATCCATCTCCCTGTGATAAATTCTTCATTATTGGGTAAGTTCGACAGCACCAATGAAGGGTGTGCCTCGTCAGGGGCTCATTTCCCACCGTGTCTGAGACAAAACTCAGGGAGGAAAGGGATAGGCTTTAGATTAATGTGATCAGTAAATTAGCTGTCAAAACAAATGCTCTCTCAGATGCTTCACAAAGCCCTGTTTAAAAGAATCACCAAGCTTTCTGGCTCAGATGCTTATTTCTTTTTTAAATGCAGCCCAAACTAGGTGCTTTGTACAGTAGCAAAGCTTGCGCCTCAGAGTCTGGTGGCTGGCTGCAGAACAAAGCCTGATGATTCTCACACTTTCAGGCAGGGAGAATCTTTGTGGCTAGCTCCCACAGCCCTTCTGAAAACTCCTGAATCTTGACATATCTGTACCACGAGGAGCAGCTTTTACTGATAGCAGGGCACTCACCACGCAAGTGTGAGCGCAGACACGGGTCAGAAAAGGAGAACACAAGCACTAGCAAGAGTCTCTCTTGCACCAAACCCAGCAGCCCTCTCTGCATTGGATGAGCCAAGAGAAAGGATAAAAACAGTGTAAGTGTTAACAAACACTACTTCCCTGCTGCAGTTACTCAGTTGTTGGTCACCAGCAGCTTTGGGATTTGGGGATTTGAGATTGCCTCTGGAGTTTTGTTTTTATTGATTCTTGATAGACTTATCACACACAAATTCCTTAATTCCTTTGGGCTCTCTTCTTCCTGGCAGCTGTGACTATCTTGTACTTATTTAGTATGAGTAAGGCCTTCTCTTCCACTTGTTTGAAGCCTGCTCCCTACCAGTTTTGCTGAGAGATGTAAAGGACAGACTTCTCTTGGTTGTATTCCCTGCGACGTTTGAGGCTTTACATAGTCCCATCACACACTCCTCCTATCAGTCATCTCTTGTCCAAAAGAAAGAGTGCTTTTAATCTCCATATTTCTGGTCTGACTTATCTTCCACCTCTGGAACTGCCCTCATTCTGCTGCATTGTTCTAACTGGGGTGATCACGGGTCAAGACATAGACTCCCCAGACTTCATGCAGTGTCATCAGGACCATTTCTGTTCTTTATTGCTTTCCTAATATTTTCTAACTTCTATTTCCCACTTTAACTGCCTCTGAACATGCAGCTGATGCTTTCAGAAATCTACTCATAATGGCTACAAGATCTTTGAGAGCTCATTATTGTGCATCTACAGTAGGTTTATTGTGTCTTCCTCACCAAACTTATTATTTTGCATCCATTGACACTGAATTTCATCTGCCATTTCATTCCCATTTGCAGAGTTAATACCACAAGATATTCCTGCAGGTCTTCACAGTCAGCTGGAGATTTTAGCATGCCACTCTAAATATATCTTTTATCACAGGATCAGAGGATGTTAGGGGTTGGAAGGGACCTCAGGAGATCATCGAGTCCAAGCGCCCTGCCAGAGCAGGGCCATAGAATCTATCACAGGATCTATCTATCCACTGTACTGACCCTGTCACTGGACTCCAGCACATCTGTGAAGCAAAAATGCTGTTGCAGTTGACATTCCCTTGGCACAGAGCACTCTGACCTTTTCCAGGGCAGCACAGTTCCTGCACCGCCTGGGAGGTCTGACTCTCCCTGAGCACTTCTGGGCAGTCTCAGTTCTGAAGCCAGGCACCTGCTGTGCCTGGAAATATCTGGGTATCTCCTGCTGTCCTTCAGCGAGGCTAATCTGACCAACAGATTGCTTACCCTACTCAGTAACTCACTATTTGAACTGCTTTAGTCCTCCTCCTTACCAAATGCATGGATGCTTTGCCACATCATTTTCTACTGAGCTGTGGTGACATCTGACACTCAATATCAGACAGTTACTCCCTCCCCCTCCTCCTCCTCCTTCTTTGTGTATTGGGAATTGGATTAATTTTGCTGCTGTAGCTTGGCCTTGCCTCTCTCAAGATCAGTCAGCATATTTCAGTTGCCTGTTGAACTTAATTTCTGAGTGGATTCCTACCTCTGCTGCATTAGAAACAAAGGAGGTTTTCCTCAGTAACTTTTGTGCAATTAACCACTTGTTCCTTGGAACTTCTTTTGCCTTTTGTCATCGTGGGCTTATATTTAACAAAATAAAGATGGATGAATTGATCAAAGGGTTCAGATTTCAGATTTTTTTCTTCTGCTTGGCCATGGCTTTCATTCATTATATTTCTAAGAGTTTCTTTTACTTTGCTGTTGTAGTACAGTAGGTTCCCTGCTTGATTACTTACTTCAGTTTTTAAGAGGAATTTTGATAAGCACTGTGCAGGATGATCTACAGCCAGAAGCAGCCTTCACTCTGCCATCAGCATTTCACTCTACTAGCTGTTCCTTCTTGTACCCTTAGTTTCCCAGCTGCCACATAGCCCAACACTATGTTCACAGAGAAAGGAACTCCACAAAAGAACAAGGGCAACGTGCTGTGATACTTTCCCAGACTCCAATGGTCTGTGGATCTTGGATGTCTGAGCAAAGGTCTTCGGAATTCTCTTTTCAGTAGGTTTTTCCCATGGATTTGCCAAGGAGATTTGTAACTCAGGGGCTGCATCCCTTTCTATGCTTCAGCCCCACAATAGCAGCTTCTACTGCCAAGCCCTTCCCTTAGCAAACACTACAGATGTGGACACTAAGCAGACACACAGTTCTGACAAAAGCATCAGCAGGAGCAACCTTCTGAAGTTTCTTTTGAAGCAATGAATCTGGCTGACTTGCTAGGGTTTCATTTCTATTTGCATAGTCCTGACTAAATGATTAGTGTGAAATGGAAGATGTGATTGTAGCAAGTTGAATTGAGGCTGCAACTTAGTGCCTGTAGGTGAGCACAAAGTATATGGTCATGCCATGTGGGGATGGTTTAACAGGACTGCTGCTGCAAGGCTTGTTGACACTCCTCATGCTAACATCAGAACCTGTGGTTAGTTTGACTGTTAGAGTTGTGGGGCCATGAGGAACACGATGCAAAGGGGACACTAGTGAGGACTGCTTTTCAAGCTCTGCACTTCTGCCTCAGCCAGCTCATTGAATTTTAAGGCTAGAGACCTTCAATCTTCCAGTCATACTATGCACTTTATTCTGAGCAGCCAAAGAAGGGACAATGTAGGCTTGTGAATTCTCAGACCTATAAGGCAGTACCTCAGAGGCAAGTTAATATGTAGAGCAGCCTCTACAAGAGAGAAATAACTTGGTTTGGCAGTTATCACATCAAATCAAAGGCACAATGCTTCTACCAATTATGCTGAGAAATTGCTACACTTCCTTATTTACACAGAGGAACAAATAAACTGCATCCACAAGGCACCGACCCTGCTCAGCTCTCACACAAACAGAGCACGTGTGCAGCATGGTCACACACTTGTCACTAAATGTTCACAATAGGGCTGTAAATGGATGTATAAAGCATCCTGCTGAGCATGCCACATGTATAAAGTGTTCCTGCTGAACATGCCACATGTATAAAGTGTTCCTGCTGAGCATGCCACATGTATAAAGCATCCTGCTGAACATGCCAGATGGATAAAGAAGTGTTCCTGCTGAACATGCCACATGTATAAAGCATCCTGCTGAACATGCCACATGTATAAAGAAGTGTTCCTGCTGAACATGCTGCAGAATTTCTCCTTGGACAGACAACTTCTTTCATCTACCAACCACGAAACCTGGACTCTGCTTTTCAGTTTCTGCATCAGTAGCCTTTGACTTTTTAAAACAATTCAAGTGTCACCAGAAGACAGAAACAAATCAAGTTAAGGATTTGTGAAGCTAGGAATTGTTTAAATTCAGCCTCTCAGCTGCAACTGAGCAAGACTTGAGAGTCACTCTCTGATACCTGAATATGATGTAAGAGCACTTGTACAGATCTTCCTTACTGCAGTGATGGGTGGGTTAAAAGCCCTGAATTTTTCAGCTTTGATAATGAGCTTTCTTAAATCTTCATCCTTCTACCTCCAGGCAGTCCAGGCATTGGCTGAAGGCCTTAGTCATGGGCAGCGTTTGGCTCTCCCAGGGGCTGTGCTGGGCAGTGGGACTCACCTGGCCCTGAGATTTTGTGTACCCCCCCTCTGTGGAAAGAAGAGGCCAGAAAGCAAACCAGAAGCAATTCTGCTGACATGGTTGGGCTGTGTTTTGATCTGGTTTGACTGCTGGCTATCTGGCTTGCAAGCTGCCCAACACAGAGCTGTTAGCAGAGCAACAGGAACAGGCTTGCTGCTTTCAGCTTGGATTTAAAATCAAATATTCTGCTGCTGGGATTCCGGTTATATCAGTAAAGGATGATGCAGTGTAGGGTTTCACCACCAGACCGTGTAATCCAGTTCTGTGGACATTTAACAGAATATCTGAAATGTCTGATGAGCTGTTATGGGGATCCACAGGCAGAATTAGAGGCCCTCTGAGAGCTGAGTTTAATTATTTTATCATCAGAACTCTGGTTTCCTGTAAGCACATACTCAGAAACCAGAGAGGGGTTTTACCTATAACATAAGCAAAGTTTACCTCCACTCTATGTATAATGAGGCTGATCCCACAGCTGGGATTAACTCCATGCTTTTTCCATATCTGCTTCCTAATTCCAGCAGAGGCAGGGTGAGAACAGGCACTGCTGCTGCCAGGCATCAGGAAGAGCCTGCTGGGAAAAGCATGGAGACCCTGAATTTTCACCTGTGAGCTGCAAGTGGCTGTCTGCTTGCCTGGGCTTGATTATAGTTAACCTGATGAGAGAAACTTCACAAACTTTGCACAAAACTTCTGGGTTTATTTTGACTCTTTTGTTTTGCCTTTGCATTTTGCCATGCTTTAGGCCTCGATTAATTGGGATTGTGACTAAGTACTCTTGTGATATATTTCTGCAACAAACCCAGAAGTGCTGCTTTTCTACCAGCTACTTGAGAAAACTCCAGTGAGGGACATTCCCTGTGGCTTCTCAGTCATACAGGAGCCGGGAGCAACGTGGGTGGTTTGGTTTAAGAGAGGAAAAATTAAAAGGCAGAATGCTGTTAACATTTTGTTCCAAACTGCCCTGCTCAGACTGAGTGTGGTTGCTCTACACCACGGGTGGGGTTCAGGGTGCAATCAGAGAGGGAGAATTAAAATGCTAGTATGGTGGAGTTTTGTTTGTGGAGCATGAGAGTCTTTCCTCGGGTTTGTGTTATGATCAGAAGAGCAAATGTCTTTTTCTCTGAGTTTTATTTTTAAAGCACTTTTCAGGGGGTAATGTCCTCGAAGAAAACTCTTCAAATAAACGAGGTGAATGATTGTGTGCCGTTTATTATAAGATAAAGGCAAAACAGCGCTGGGCACAGAGCAGGTTTGCTAGAGGCACCATAACAGTATCACAGTATAACTAAGGTTGGAAGAGACCCCAAGGATCATCAAGTCCAACCTAACAACACGAGTTGAACCTATAGACACGTCAAACATACACATTCATACATCTCCCAGCACGCTCCCACCCCTCCCCATCAGGGCTGGGACAAAACCTGCACTTTCTACCTGGCCAGTCTTCAGACATCTTGGCGCCTCACCTTTCTCTCCCAATACACAAGGATCGAACCCCACGCAACACAGACTACGACCAACCAATCAGCCCCAAGATCGAACCCCACCTTCCCCAGCAATTCCCCTTGCGAAAGCCGAATATTACAGTTTCTCACGTCCTGATGTCCCTTAGTCCTAAATCATCACGGCAGTTCCTCTGTTTGGACTGGGTACAGAGTCTGATAATTTCGCACTTCTGAAGCAGGAGGCATAATAGGAGCCTAAAGACCTATTAAGTACCCATTATGTCCCCATTAGGCACAACAAGAGCCTGGCTGAATATGGCCTTCATTGCTTCTGTGTAAATGCTCCAGGAATCTGCGTGTTAAAAACAATAAAGACTTTGGCTGCTGGAAGCCAACCCCTGAACAAAGTCACAGCTTCTTGATAATGGACCATTACCCATAGCTGTGTGCACAGGAGAAGGCTCTCTCGCAAAATGTCCTTCCAATGGGACCATGGCCCAGAGAAAGCCTTTCCCACGACGAGCCTTGTCTGATCAAACAGGCAGCAACCTGCAGAGGCTGGAGGGGCAGCACTGAAAGGAGTTTGAGCGATCGAAAATTAAGTTGGGTGCTGGAGAGACACCTGTAAAATAAGGTAGGCAGACCTGAGGGGTTCTCCGGGCAGGGAATCCTGTAGGCTTTGGCCAAGGCAGAGTAAAGGACTCGTACGAAAGTACAATCAAAACCTGGAGAGCAAAGGGAGAAAAGAGAGCCCAGCTCCAGCCCTTTGCCGGCAACAGGGACCGCGGATCGTCACTCCCCTGGGCTGTTCCAATCATTTTCCTGCTGAAGGGAAGGACAGCCGAGAACAAGGCAAAGCCTTTTCATGGACAGGAAGGAAATAAACTTCCTTTGTAGGTGCTCAGCATTCTTCAAGTCCGGTTCCATCAGACTCTACCTTTACAATATCCCAAATCACATAATAAAAATTCAGATCTTTTGCACGCAGGAGCTGAACTCTCTTCATCTCTGTAACAGAGGAAGGAGCAAGCAGGAGATGCCGAGGAGGCCAAGGCAGCAGAGCCCGAGTTGCACAGGTAGGATGCTGCAGCGTTTGTGTGCGTTTGACACGGAATGGAACTGAAAGATGTCTGGAGAGGCTCCCTCCTCATCTTTCTTCTCTCAGTGCTGTGGGGAAAAATGCTGTTGGAGATGAGGAAGGCAGCCTTGTGAAGCAGCGTTCCAGCAGCTCTGCAGGCATTTTATTGTTTCAGAGTGAAGATAAAACCGTGAGGACATTGAAATGGGTCGAGGCTGCTCTGACCCTTCCTGTGCTCAGGCGGTAACCAGCTCTCTGTATCTCCACACCTGTATTCCTCAGCACTGCACTCATCCTGGCAAACGCTGCTGCTGTGTCTTGGCTTTGAACGATGCAATTGGATCATTTTGATCTTACATCTAGGGACTCTAAACGACAAGAACTAATTAAGCATACCTGTGATGCAAGATTGACAAGCAGAACCATTTCTCTTTTGACCATTATGTAAGCTGCACTTACTGGGGGGAAAAAAAAAAAAAAAAAAAAGAGTAATCTGTAATTAGAAATGTCACCATTTGAATAACTTTTGATGACAAGGAGATTAAAGAACGTTATTCCTGGCAGCTTTAATCACAAAGCCATGAGCCCAGCACGCACCACTAATGCAGTCAAAATAACAGCCTAGATGCCAGCAATACCAGGTTAATGTTTGCCACTTGTTTGCCCAGTTTTGTTTGTGTTTCTGCAGAAAGCACAGCTTCAGCTTTGACAGACTGCAGCAGCTCAGACCTCAGGCTCTGGCCGCTCAGGTGGTGTCCCAGCAACGGAATGGAGCCCTTCATGCATTACAGTGCTGCCGTCCAGCTCCTGGCATGCAGCTGGGAACTGTCCCCTAACCGACTCACCATGTTAACAAGTTTGTTTGCTCTATGGTCCATGAGCAATAACAGCAACAATAAAACCTGCTCTGGTTGTCCAAAAAGCTGCACAGCCCTGCTTTACTCACCTTTGTGCTAGCGAAGTTACAGGGAGCTGCAGAATGAATGCAGTCACCCAGGCAATGGAGGGGTTAAGGGAAAACCCCTGAGGCAATCCAATCGGTTTCTTAGGCAAGCTTGGCTACAGAAAAAGCTAAAACTGAAAAGAAAGAAAGAATATATAAATCCTTCCAATTGCTTCCAGCTGAGTTAGTCTGGCAAAGTTAATGTTGGGGGGGGGAAATTCAACCCACCACACCTTCCCACATGACCGAAAAATCCACTTCTGATTAACTTACGCGGCTGACCTGTGCAGGAATAGGTAAGGAACAGGCACAGGAGCCTTCTCTTGGCAAGATCCCCTTCAGAGGTAGGTAAAGGATGCATGACATTGAGCTACCACCCCCCCTGCTCTTCCCAGGAGAAGGAAGCCTAGAAAAATACTAAGAATATGTGAATGCAAATATTTTCATTGTTGGGAGCTCTTCTAAATTAATTTATGGCAGCTGAGGGAAGTTTGTGTTGCTTTCCCCCCAAGTTTCTCATTTTACTCTACAAATGCAGTAATCATCTATGTGCCTCTAATTAGCACAGCTTCCTCCTGGCTTGAGAAACGCAGTGAGACAAACCTGAATTCTTTGGCTTATTCAGTAGCTCATGGAAGGAAATGCTGCACCAGGAATATATTACATGGACCTGAATGCAGCAGAGATCTAAAACACTGTGTATATTTATACAGCCTGTTACCTTTGAGAGTCTGTTGCCACAGCTATGAGAAGCCCTGGTTTACATCTGATTGTTATATTCTTGTCTTTCTAAATGCTCTACTGTGTTTTTAAGGTAACAGCTGGAATAGATCCTCCCTGAACAGATTTTTTTGCTTCCCCCTGCCCCTCTGTGACTGTTGAGGCTCAAATTGAACAAGGATAGGTGAAGCAGGTGGGGCTGTGAGTTTAATTAATAAAAATGTGAAGGTCTAAAATCTGTCAGGTAATTCAAACCCAGTTCCTAGACTGGAAAACACTGCAAAATGCTGATGGGAGGCAGAACAATGGGAGTGGAGACTGAGGAAGGTCTCAAATGCAGCAGCATGAATACAGTTTGCACCAAAATGCAAAAAAGGGGAAAAAAAAATCTCAGAATATCAGAAAATTAGAGGGGAGAGAGGCTTGGGGAGAGAGCCTGTTGGAGAGGAACCTTTGAGCTATAAGCAGGGAAAACCACAAACTTCTGTGTACCAGCTGATGCTGATGGTAGCAGTGGGTAAGGATATCCCAAACCCAAAGCAATTCAGCCCTCTTAATTTGCTGTCAGCAGACATGCTTGCATTGCTTGGGGAAAAAGACCCCAAGACTCTGTAATTCAGAAATAGGGCAAGATTCCTGGGTTTCCACATAAAGCTTTATCTGAACAATTCTGAGTCCTGGAAGCCATCTATCCTCCCAGCAAGTGGCCAGTGTCTCCCACTCCCAAGAGTCAGAGGCTTTGCTTGCTCTGCCTAGCCTGCCCTGCTCCAGGCAGCACTGTAGGGCAGTGAGGATACACCAGCACATGCCAGGCCAGCAGGGAATCTGCTTTGCTGCCAGCTGGTTTGGGGGCTGAAACCAGCTTCAGGTGCATGCCAGTGGCGAGGTGGCACTTGCCACACCGCCCAGCACTGTGCTGCTGTGGCCAGCATGGAGCGCAGCGGCTCCTGGCTGGGCTCCAGCCAGCCCTGCTTGTGTGAGGCACAGACAGTGCCTGGCAGACTTGGAGATGTTTCTCCTGAATAAAAGGGAAGGTTTCCATAGAAACTTCTCTTTTATTTTAAACAGATCTAAAAGAGAAATTTAGCAAACTATAAACCCAGGCTTCCAGAGCCCGGTTTAAGCTGTTCCTTATCGACTGCACTACAAATGAACACAAAAGCCTGCAGCCTGGAGCTGACAGCCAAAGACAGGCTTCAGCCAGCTCCCTCCTTCCTTCTGTCCGTGCGTAACCTCTATTAGGTGACAGTGGCAGTGCCACACACTTCCTAGCACCCTCCCTTTCCTAAAAGGAACTTCCTCAGAGCATCTCATCTAAATGCTCTTTGTTCACGAATGAAAACATACCCCCTGGAATCAAAATGCAGGGCCTTACTCTGCACCTCCCTTACTTGAAACTCAGTGATGTACCAAAGAGCACAGCAGATGCAAAATGGCCACCTCTGCTGCACTACATTTCCCAGGATACTGAGGTGCAGCAGCCGTGGATCAGACCCCTCTGCTGGTTGGAGGTGAGGCAGGATGGTGTCCTTCCCTCGCAGGAGTCTTCTGCAGGAGCAAGGGCACCTGGAGGGGCAATTAAATCAGCCTCTTGAGCACAGACAAGCTCAGCTTACTTCAGCAAAAGCACACCAAGGTACCCTGTGACACTCAGTTGTGCACATGTTCATTGTCACGACACATCCAATTGCCCTCCCCCTCATAGATCCTTGGGAAACTTCTTTAACATTCAACATGCAGTAAAAGTAGAGACCTTACAAAAGTCCTTGCCCCCCCGTCCCCCCCCCCCCCCCCCCCCCCGCCCTCCCCCCTTAGTACTCTGTCAGGATTTTGATCATTGTTTACTCCAGTCAAAATGAAACCCATCTGTGGATGAGGAGGAGTAAGCACAGCCCCTCCCTGCTGTTCCAGAGCAGCACTGCGGGCTGGCAGCGCCCTGTGCGCTCCTGGGAGTGCACTCCAGCCTGCACGAAGCACTGCTCTTCACCCACTGCATTTCAGCCTCCACTGAAGAACAAGTCTCTGTGATCCACGATGAAGGACTAATCCAGCAGGGATTACAGCCATGCTGACCCAGGAGGCAGGTTGGTTTGCATTTCTGGTTTTCTTTCAGTGGAAAACTAAAAAACCAAACCCAAAACAAACAAATAAAACCCCCCCCACACAAAAAAACCCACAACATGTCAGAGAGGGTCAGCTTTGGATCCTGGGGTGCCCCAAACTTGGGAGGTTAGCACATTTTGCCTGCACAGTGCTGGTTTGCATCTGAGTTCTCAGTTGCAGCGCAGTGCTCAGGAGGCTGGAAGAGCCCTCGGACAACCTCTCAGCTGCAGAGCAGCAGGGATGGGCTCCTCCTGTACAGCCAGTTCTTTGCCTCTTGGCACCACTGTGCTTCTGCTGCCTGCTTCCTCTTCTGAAAGAGCCCTGAAAATTGGAAATATTCCCACTCTTAGCAAGACTAAAATGAGACACTGATGTGAACACTTCTTTTTCTTCCACTTCATTTTAAAGCTGGACTTGTACTCTACAAGTCTGCTGCCAGGTTTCTGATGTGAGAATGGCCAGGAAGGAGTGACAGATGGGGCAGCAGCAGTGTACAGGAGGCTCTGGTGGCACATGCTGCCCATCAGGAGGGGCCGCCTGCCTGCCATGGGAACAGCCACACAGGTTGAACATCTCAGACAAGAACCATGCAGGTCAAACTGCCGCCCTGCCTTTTGTCACGTGCCAGCTGAGAGTCAGAGCCCACGTTCTGAACTAGAGAGCAGATTGGCAATCACAGATGCTGACTCACTGGGAGCTGATATGAGTAACTTAATAGCTTAGTCATCTAACACAGAGACATTTGCAAAGCTCCTGGAACCTAGGAAGAGAAATGAAGTGTGCCAGAACATCAATAAGATGCTCTTGCGGTTTTCTCAGATGAGTGTTTTGATTTTCATCTGAAATCTGACAATTGTTGGAAAAATATTGCCTCAGATATTGAAAAATAGTAATGATACAAAATGACCTCTTTTTTCTTCTCTCATTTCCATGTTGAAAGGACACCCTGGAAGAGAGCTCACGTTTCTGTTACAACCCATTGCTGCAATTTAAGCCTACTGAGGAAGAGAATCTCTTGTGCAAGGAGTGAAAATGGATCTTTATTATAATCAGAGGTCTAATATTGTTAGGCATGTGTTGTAAAATGAAAGAGCCATTGGGAAGTGGACATAAAAAGGATCCCCTCATGGTCTCAGTGCTGATCAACATGTACATGAATCACTGCTGCTGGAGAGGATCATCCTCTTGAGAGGATGAACATTGATCTGCAACTGGACTTGCTGAAGAACACATTCTACTCTGCTCTGCTGAGACCTCACTTCCAATCCTGCCTCCAGTTCTGGGGTCCCCAGCAGCAGAAGGACACAGAGCTGCTGCAGGGAGCCCAGAGGAGGCCACAAAGATGTTCCAAGGGCTGGAGCAGCTCTGCTGTGAGCACAGGCTGAGGGAGCTGGGGCTGTGCAGCCTGGAGAAGAGAAGGCTCTGGGGGGACGTCAGAGCTGCCTGCCAGGACCTGAAGGGATCCTGCAGGAAGGCTGCAGAGGGACTTTTCCTCAGGGTGTCTGCAGACAGGCCAAGGGGGAATGGTTTGAAGCTGAGGCAGAGCAGGGTTAGAGTGGAGCTGAGGAAGAAGTTGTTCAGCAGGAGGCTGCTGAGACTCTGGCCCAGGCTGCCCAGGGAGGCTGTGGCTGCCTCCTGCCTGGGGGTGCTGAAGGCCAGGCTGGATGAGGCCTTGAGCAGCTGAGTGTAGCTGAGAGGTGTCCCTGGGCATGGTGTGGAGGTTGGAGGAGATGAGCTCTGAGCTCCCTTCCAGCCTGAGCCAGTCTGGGATTGTATGATTCAATCAGGAAAAACAAGGCACTCAAGGCACTGCTGGCTGGCCACCTGGTGGGGTGTAGATAAATGATGGGCTGGATGCTGCTCTTACAGCTGCCAAGAAAGCCAACATTTCATATTCCTGTAGGATCCCTTCAGGCCCTGGCAGGCAGCTCTAAGGTCCCCCTGGAGCCTTCTCTTCTCCAGGCTGAACACCCCCAACTCCCTCAGCCTGTGCTCACAGCAGAGCTGCTCCAGCCCTTGGATCATCTCTGTGGCCTCCTCTGAATTCACTCAGCAGCTCTGTGTCCTGTGGCCATTTGCCAGGACTACAGGATGTGGGCAACTGCAGTCAGTCCAACAACAGAGATGCTTTCTTATTGTCTTTCTGTGTGTGTGTAATAAGAGAACCAGATTCCCACATTCTGTAACACAATTGCCATGCTGTTGTTTACAAGCTGTGGTGACACAAGCAGATCTGTTGAGAGTATTCAGATAGATAAAATAGATGCAGTGGGAATGTAATATTTAAATGTGAGAAGGGTAGCAGTATCATAGCAAAATGCAGCATGAAGCTGCCTGAGTCCTGCACCCAAGCAAGTCTGGCTTGCATTGGATTTGTCTTAGGCTTGATTGACATTTTAACTGAGTTATACAAAGGCTGCAACACGAGTTCATGCCTAACTAGACAGCAGAGAATCCACTGGGAAAAGAAATGTAACTGCAAGAAAAGCTTTTTGTCAAAGGCTGTTCATTGCTAGCCACAAGGGCATCAGCAAAGGGCACCTGGATCTCAGCAAGCCTGACTGGGAAGGGACTGCCAAATACATGTTTATGACTAAAGCTTCCTAAACTCAGTGCTCTCCTGCAGAATTTTGTATACCTAGTAAGGATCACAGACTGTACCTTGCACCTGTCCCTTTGGAGAGGGTGCTCCATGTGGTCTTTCACACATGGGTGAGAGGATCTCTGTAAGAGCTCTGGTAACACCTGCTGGAGGTGGTCACTAGATTCAGAGGGGCTCAGGCAGAGGCCAGGCACAGGTACAAGCGCACAGCTAACCCCCCAAGCCTCAAACCACACCAATCCCACCCCTTCAGGAATGTGACTCACAGATGTGCTGAGCACTGCTCAGCATTTCTTTGGAGCAGCTGCAGGCACCCCTGGAAGGCTCTTCTGTTGGCACTGAGCTGTAACCCAGCCTGGCTCTGTGAGCAAGCCTGTACCTCACACAGAGGTGTTATCATTATTTGGGTATTAAATATTAATGCACACCTCTGTCTTTGCATGGCACTTGCTGGATATGAAAAGGGAAAGGTCTCTGTCCTCAAGAGCTTACAGTCTAAATGCCACTGGTGTGAAGAACATTTACCTGCTGATGAAACTGAGCACACTCTGAAACTCTTTCTTTCCTATGGAGCCAGCCAGCTGCCCTAAGCACTGCACTACACCACCAGTGGCTTTTCCTACTTTTTCCTTTCCCCCCCGATTTCATAGTATCATAGTATCAGTCAGGGCTGGAAGGGACCACAAGGATCACCTAGTTCCAACCCCCCTGCCATGGGCAGGGACACCCCACACTAGATCAGGCTGGCCAGAGCCTCATCCAGCCTGGGCTTAAACACCTCCAGGGACGGGGCCTCAACCACCTCCCTGGACAACCCATTCCAGGGCTTCACCACTCTCATGGTCAAGAACTTCCTCCTCACCTCCAGCCTGAATCTCCCCACCTCCAGCTTCATTCCATTCCCCCTAGTCCTATCACTGCCTGAGATCCTGAGCAGTCCCTCCCCAGCCTTCATGTAGCCCCCTTCAGATACTGGAAGGCCACAATGAGGTCACCTCAGAGCCTTCTCTTCTCCAGACTGAACAGCCCCAACTCCTTCAGTCTGTCCTCATAGGAGAGGTGCTCCAGCCCTCTGCTCATCCTTGTGGCCCTTCTCTGGACACCCTCCAGCACCCCCATGTCCCTCTTGTAATAGGGGCTTCAAAACTGGATGCAGTACTCCAGGTGGGGTCTCACCAGAGCTAAATATACAGCTAAAGGTTTAGGGATTTGTCACTTTAATTATCTACTTGCATGCTCACTCATTAATGTGCTCCTGTTACTGCCTAAAGATCAGTAAATATTTCTTTCCTGGAAGCTGAGTTATCCATATGCATTTAAAAGATGATGCACCTGGATTATGCTTGTCAGAACACCAACAGTTCTTGGAGCTATAGAAATGTTGGACTTTGTTGGGCTGGAAGTGTGAACAGTGTTTCTTTTTGGAGTACCCTAACTGATAGGCTGCAATTTGGGTTGCCCTGCAGTGATACTTTACAGACCTGCATTCACAAGCTGACACAGATGGCTAAGTACAATTCCCCTCCTCTTATGGTTGTGGAAACTGAAGCCATGTGGGAAATGAGTTATTGAGTAGCACAAGGTCACAGAGCAGGTCAGTGGCAGAGCAAAAGCAGTTTTCCTAACTATGCCATCTCTCAGCTGGACTATTCTGTGCATAACTCTGCTCTCTTGAAGCAACTTGGCACAAAATGCATCTTTCCATGACAAACCTGCTTGTTGCCCTTCCTAAAAAAATCCATCCTGTATTGCCTCCATTTTCTCTGAATATTGCCTTGCTTTCTGTGTGTTGATTGGCAAAGGGGGCATCATAAGGAATTGTTCCTACAAGTACTAATTTTACTGTACAATTTCTAACACATCAGGGAACTGAAAGTCTGATACACAAGATCTGAATCAGAACCCCCCAAGAGTGAGCTCAACCTCAGACAGCTGTATTAGAAAGGTAAGGGTTGCTTCTCCTCCACTAGCTTCCAAACTGGCCTTCTGCTGGAGGCTTCACAGGCAAGTGGTTAGTGCAGAGTCTTTGGAGAATAAGAAAGACCCAGCACAGGGATGGAGCAAAGAGGGAAGAGTTATGTGGATTAGTGGGCGTGATGAGAAAGGCAAGCCCAAATGTTTGGGGAGGGTAGAAGCTGAGCTTTCTAGGCCTAATTCAAGTTGAAATACTCCATCTCTTCAGGTTTTTTTATTGTTGATCCAACCTGCTACCTTTATTTCTCCAGCTTTCTCATTTGCTTCAGATTTCACTCATACCTTGCAAAGACCTGTAGCCTTTCCTAGGGCGACGCAAACAAGTGCACTGGAACACTTACACGGGCCGCAGGTTAGACACCCACATGGAGCACAGTGCTGCAGCTCTATTCATTCCCACTGATGAGCACAATAATGCCAAGCCAAGGAAGCACACAATTCATCTTTAAATATCCCAGGGCTTTTGTTCAGTGTCAAAGTACTTCTGCAGTGAATAGAAGAATGATTGGGGTGAGTCTTGGATATTTTCACTGCCAACACATTTATTTACTCACATGATAAAGCGAAACACAACAGCTCACGGGAAGCATCTGTTTTCTCTCTGCTGTTTTTCTTATTATAGTGTTATGATTCTTCCTTCTTCTTAGCTCTCATAAGCCTCAGGGCACAACAAAGGTTTGCAGGCCCCTTTGCACCTGAAGCCTGTGCTAGCCCACGGAAAATGAGTTTTTCTGGCTTGTGATAGGTTCTAAAGCATGGAAGATGGATTGGTATTTCACTGACTTCTTTCTCCAGTTTGAGGTTGCTCTCTTACCAAGAGATAATTCTAATGTCACATACATACACCCATGTTGGCCTGACCTCCACTATCTAATAAACAATAGCTGCACACAGGGGAGTAACATCAACAACATTGTCAGGCATACAGGTTTCCCTTAGCACCTGCAGAAGATTTTAGCTCTGCTGCTTAGGAACCGCATTAGGACTCCTATGCACTCATCTTTGATGCTGAGGTCTGTAACACTGGGTTTGAGGGTTTGAGATTGCTGGGTTTAGAATGGAAAACACCTCTGAAAGGTATCTAAAGAGCTGCACTGGCTTTTGAATTATTCTTCCCTCACTTACATTGGGAAAATTGTCTTCTCTGTTTTGAAAGGATGAGAAATGAGACAGCATAGCACCTGTGGCTGTACCGTGAAAGTCTCCATCACCTGCCATGGTTTCGAGATGATTGACATCCCTTTTCAGCTGCATATGTGCAACTCTGGCTTCAGTTCAATCGTAGCTGTACTAAGTTACTGAGCATGTGGGCCCAGGCTCAGGCAGATACCTTCAGGAGCTCTGTGTACAGTCAGAAGGAAGCAGTCTCTACCAGAGATGACTCAGACCTCCATTAAAGAAGTCACCCTTTGGAAGTGTTTATCTTCCTGCACAGGTTGTACCAAGAGCCTAAACCAAACCGTTGTATTATCTGTACCAAGAGAAGATAAACCCTCCCAAGAAGGTCTTTGAGGCAACCCTACATTGGAAACTGCTCTGTCTAAGAGGTATTGCAAAGATCAGTGTGCTGGCGAGGGGACAAAGTACTGTGCCGTGTTGTTTGGGACAACCACTCATCTCTGTGGCTTTGGCAGGAGACAGAAATGATAGCAGCAACCGAGCACTGGCCCTACTGTGCCTGTTTAAAAAGCTGAAAGCTACAGGTTCCCACTGCTCCCAGAGCAGGTCTGAACTGCTCTTTCTCACTCTTTGGATGTCTCACAGAGGGAGTTGGCTGCAAACTCTTCATGAGCTTGCTAATACCGGGCAATTATAAACATGTAAGGAACATGCTCCCCTGTTGCTTGCATGCAGTCTTGAAAGACTGCAGAATTGGGTGTTTTATGTCCAGAAGGCAGCTTTTGCAGATTGCGTGAGATTCTGTCCTGATCAGGGTGACCACTGCAAAGTTCACTGCCCTGCTCTCGTACTCCAGTGCCAGCACTGCTGCGGAAGTGTACAGTGAGGATCTTCAGAGACAGTCTTCTTAGCCTTAATAAAAGGAAAAACAACCAACCAACCAACCTAGAAGATTAAATACCAAAACATAACCTCAGCCTGAGCTCAGCCTGTCAAAGGCAAACACTCAGTTTTTAAGGATGCTTATTCTTCCAGGATTCTCCTTCTCCTGCAGTATTTGATCATATCCTGACAATACAATCTTTATTTATATCCTGTATGTAACCCTTAGTTATGCTCACCAGGAATGCCTCACAGAGGAAGACGAGGGCACAGGGAAGATGCAGGACTAGGCCGTGAATGACTTTTCATTCAGCACCATGAATAGCGGTTTGTTAGCGGGGGAAAAGATCAACCCAGAGAGGCTGGGAGGCTTGGCAGATGAGAGAAGTAATGAAGCCATGAATAAAGGTGATAGAGCAGCTGAGACAGGGGCATTTATGCCAAATAACAGGATTCTGCCCTTGCTCCACCACATGCTGACCTGCTGAACAAAGAGCCTAAGGTCAACGTCACTGCTCAGCCACTGCAGACTGCTGCTTGCTTTGTGTTCTTCATTTCCAGATGCTTTGTTGCAAGCACCAGGCTCAGGGCCCATTTTCAGAGCTCAGGCTCAGATCTGCTTAAAGAATGTTCTGGTTCCTTTTTGGATCTGCTCTGTTGGCTTGGTTTCAGCTTTCCCCTGCATTAATGGTAATGATAATATTTGCCCTCATAGCAAAAATGTGTGTTGAGCCTTGAGCAGAGCACAGCTATTAACAGAACACAGCATGAAACAGAAAGTCCTCTTTAAGGAGAAGAATAATCCTATCCTGCATGCAACAGCTAAGGCACGGGGCCACAGGTGGGTAATGAATGGAAATGACAGCCCTGCCTTCTAGGGTAGGGCCCTGCAATGAAAGCAGAGACATCTCACAGATCATACATCAGGCATTTGAAGCGACTAAAAGTTCAGTTAATTAACTGTGGAGTGCCTGCCTTGGCAGCAAAAAATCACTTTAAAAGTTACTTGTTTGGTTATATTGCCTATGAAGAGGGAAACCTTTTGAAGTGACTGTCAAAACCAGTTTGGCCTAGTTTTCTAAGGAAATGAGGCTTATAGGATTGCCCCAGCAATTTTCCTTCTCTTCCATGAACTCTTGACCAGTGTCAACTGAATTGCACAGAGGAACCTATCACAAACTCCCACATCCCCACATGCTCTGTGCCAATGTGAAAGCAAACTGAGGAGTGTCCCACCTGAGAAAGGCTGTGGTGTGGCGGCAGCAAGACAGCAGAAGGTCATGGTGCTGGAGGCTCTGTTTCGATGCAGCTGCATTTTGTGCTGCTACTTGTTGGTCTGCTATGGACCACGTTTATTATGGACATATTGAGAGGCTCAAGGGGTCTTCTGGTTATCCAGTGGCACCGGCCAGGGCACCAAGGTGCTCTCAGAGGATGTCTCCTGGCTGGTGTCACACAATGGGACAGTCCTCTCCTCTTCCCAGTACTGCATATTAATACGTTCGGGGAGGCTTAGAAATGCTCTTTGAGAGATGCTTCTATTCAACATGGGCTATTCCAGAAGCCTGTCCAAGCTGTCAGGGGGAAAAAAGCACTCTTTTGAATTTGTAGAGGTTCTACAGCAGCTTGATTTAGTGTCCACTTTGGCAGTCTTTTTCTTGGACACCAATCTGTTGGCTCATGCAGGAGCATCACTCCAGGTCTTTCTTTAATCTTTACAAATTGCTGTTCTAGATTAATGGTAACGATGATATTTTCAGTGCATCCACAATGAGCCTGGAAATCATGGACAGTTTGTGCTAGGAGGAGAAATGTCATTTGCCAGGGTCTGCCTCACATCTGTAGAATTTTCCAGAAGAGGGCAATACTCAGCCTTCAGAAATGGCCACCACTGGCTGTCTCCCAGGGAGAGCTCATGGTAACCTCAAAGTATTTATTGGAAGCTGCAAACAGATTTGTACTGAACTGGAAAGACAGTGCACACTTGGGGCTGTTAGTTCTGCCTGCTCACACCAAATTATCAGCAGTACCAACGTTATTTAAAGTACTGTAGAGAGGAGGTGATAGCACTAGAGAGGGATGTTCTGAGTTTGCCATTCGTGGAGGCTGGACTGGTAGCAGGAAACCAAGAATCACTGCCTTGCTCTCCAAAAGGCAAGGGACAGACGTACAGCAAGGACCATGAGAAAAGCAGGATCTCACCGGGGAGGAGTTGGGGGTTTTCAATCTAATTTTGTGAGATATGACGTCCTCGAGTCGGTGACTCCTCGGGAAAAGATTAGTAAAGGAACACCTGAGAGCGCCTCGGACTTCATCCGTGTGGCACCAGCAAGGCTGCTCCACCGGAGCTGCCGCACAGCACGATGCGCTCCACAGCTGCACAAATCCGGTGCGCCCCTCGCCAGGCACCGGGAAGTTTCGCAGCACCCTCCCCGTCCAGACACACCTGCGTGTGCGCGGGCGGGCGCGGGGCTGCGCGGGCAGCGATGCATCAGGCGGCAGCGATGCATCAGGCGGCAGCGGGCTTACGCCGGTGAAAGCGGCTGCTATTCAGGACACGTGGGGCTAGCGACAGGAGGCTCTCGGCGCGGGTGGCGGGGCCCGGGCGGCGCGCAGGGTGCGCGGGTGGGAGCCGTGCCCGCCTCTCAGGCCGCGGCGGGGCGGTGCTGGCGGCGCGGCGGCCGCGGGCGTTAAGAGCCGGGGCTGCGCGGCTCGGGCAGGAAGAGGAGGGCTTGGAGAGCCGGAGGACCCCGGTGCGGCGGGAAGGCAGGCAGGCACCTGGCGGTGAAGGACAGCAACACAGCGGCGGCGGGGACGGCGCTGCCTCTGCCTCCTCTCCTCTCCTCGGCGAGGGATCCACCTCCTGCCTTCCTACCAACTCTCGTAGCATAACCTTCACAGGAGACCATCCCCTACAGACTTTCTCATCTCTAGGTTTTGGGTTGGTTTTGGTGTTTGTTTGGATTTTTGGTTTTTGAAATACTATTATTGTGATTGAGAGAATAACTGCCAAAGCGTTTCTGAGTCTATGCAGGACTTGGGGAATTATCTCGCCAGCGAAACTGTCCATCGCTAATGCCTTGTGCTCCCAGGGTGCTAAATTAGCTCTCAGAGCAGGCATGATGGAGAGAGGCTTTCACCACAGAGTATCCTCTTCAGTTTGAACACATTGGCTTGGTATTTGCTGCATGATGCTGTCCAGGGAAGCAGGATTTCTTCTCCGGATGCTGCGATTCGCCGGTTTCTGAGCTTATTGCAGAAGGGAAAAGATAATCTTTAAACTGAGTGGATTTTCCCCCGTCTCCTCCTTTCCAGAGGACGTAGATCTTTCACCAGGGAAGGATCACCTGTCGCTTTAATCCTTGAGGGAGTTCTTTTTCTTTTTTTAAGAAGTGAAATTTATTCATTTCAGTCCGTTATTTATTTATCTTTTTTATTTATTTACACCGACGGCGGCGTGATCCTGGAGAATGAGACGGAGGGGAGCTGCCAGGGTTTGGAGGACAACGCTGAGTTTAGGGTGGAAGCTGAGAGACTAGATTCCTCCCTCCCCTTTTTCCTTCCCCCCACCCCCCCCCCACCCCCGGCGCCGCTTTATTTATTTATTTATTTATTTTTAATTTTTTTTGGCACAACTTCCCTAGTTTCCCCTCCGCTCCGCTCAGTTTCGCTGCATGGCCAGATCAGCAAACCTGGACGCGGAGGAGCTCAAGGTAGGCGACCCGCCGGCTGCTGTCATTATGATCTGGGTTGGACCCCGTCCTGTCCCCGCTGCCTGCCCGCGGGGGAGGGGGCTTCTCGGTGCGGTGCGCGGAGCTCCCGCAGCCCCGGGGCGCGGAGCCGGGCGGGGGAAGCGCTGGAGGGCAGCTGAGCAGCCGAGCGCGGTTTCCTCCCCTCCGCAGCCGCGATCATCGTCGTAATAGCATTCATAATAATAATAATGGTGATGATGATGGTGATGGTGCAGCCCTTGTACTCTCGGCCTTGCATCAGCACTGGGAACAGCGCCGGGCGCAGCAGAAATCTCGTTCTAGAAGGAGGCGGCAGCGAACCTGAGGGTTTCCCGGCAGAAGTTGACTCTGAAGCATTTCTCGCCTGGGCATCTACTCTTCTTCCTCCTCCTCCTCTTTTCCTCGCCGCCGGGAGCGAGGGGGAGCGTCTCCTTCTCTATCCTTACCTCACTCGCCCTCGGCGCGGTGCCCGGGTCCCCTCACCAAGCTGAGCAAGCGGCGGCAGGATGAGGAGTAGCGGGCGCCGGATCGGCTCTACCTCCGGTGCCGCTTGAACAATAAAACTTCGCATTAGGACGGTGAGAGTGTGAGGATTCCCCCGCTCCGCCGCCCCCCCGGCTCAGCTCCGGTTCCCTCCCCGCTGAAGGAGCATGCCCGAGAGCGCTGAGCATGCTCCTTTGGGGAGAGGGAGAGTCTGCCCACACCCGCTGCCAGACCCCCAGCCCTGGGGGGGAACTGGGCTGTGATAATAATCATGGGAGTCTCACTGATGATAGTAATGACAACGGCAGGAAAAAAAATAATAATAACCACAGCAACGCCATGAAAGCCTTCATCAACACGGGGGTAAAGAGGGTGGGTCGGGAGAGGCAGTGATCAAGGGGAGGAGGCGCGTGGGGCGAGTGTGACGGGGCCACCGGGCCGGAGGGGACCGACACCTCTCCGGCGGGGCGCGAAGGAATCGCTGCTCGGCTAATGAAGCGATGGGAGAGCATGGGGAGGACAGTTTTTCTCCCCTGCTGCGCGCACAGCCCTCCCCGGGACACCCGCTGAGGACGCCGGCAACCCCGCAGCTGGAGAGGGCTTTACGCCGGGGAGGGAAACTGGTGACATTAGACGTGTCTCTTCTTTGACAAGTCAGCTCGGGAAGTACTTGAGCACACTTGTCTGCGAGACAGCAGTGAATCAATAGATTCACACCTCGGTCGTGCTCGCAGCTGCTGTAAATCCCTAAGGAGAAGCAGGGCTGAGCTGTAGCAGCGCCCGGGTGTTGGACGTGACGGGAGAGCAAGACGGAGTAGGCACTGAAACCACTGCGTGTTGAGAGCCGCTGATCCGAGCGCGGCACGGTGCTAACGCTGCCGGCCCGAGCCAGGGAGCTTGCTCCCTGCTGAGCCTGGCCAGGATTCACAGGAGACAGCTGGTGCGGGAAAGACAGGAGCGGAGTCTTCCAATTAAGGAGGAGGAGGGGAGGGAAGTTTTATTTCAACGGTTTATTTTAAAAGGCTCTCTAAAGCAAACATGCTGGTGCTAGAAGGACTCCGTGCTCTGCAGGAACTGTCCTTAGAGGACAGGCACGTCCCGCGGCGCACCCAGCACAGGGCTGCTGAAGAGGAAGGGGCTGCTCTGAATCCCGCAGGGACCTGCGCTGCAATTACAACTGATGCTGCAGCGTGCACAGCTGAGCGACCTTGAGCAGCGCTACGAGGGGCATTGCTCGGAAGTACCAGCACCTTCATCTTCGCGTCTGGAGCTTCTGGGACAGGCCGCTGGGCACGGTGCTTCCCCTGGCGTCCGCAGGTGTCCTATAGATGCGTGGCGGCTGGGGGTGCTCCCGGAGGCTGGCAAAGTGCCCCGCGTAGCGCTGGGCTGACTGTGGCAGCTCCGCTTCGCGCCGGCCGCCGGCAGAGGGTGGTACGGGTGCCGCCTCGGTCCCCGGCCCAACGCGGCCGGCAGCGGCGGACCCCCGCCTGAGCACCACCCTTGGTGCCAAGCAGCCGTGCAGCCTGCACCGGCAGCTTGGGATTTTCCCGCAGTGCGAGCCGCCTAGCCGCTTTCCTACCAACAGGAATATGAGAGAGGTAAAGCTCTTGGGGACTAAAGCAGTTCCTAGCTGGTGACCTTGCTGTATGTAGTTGGGCACAATAAAAAG
The DNA here is from genome assembly GCF_014839835.1 of Dryobates pubescens. Taxonomy (NCBI): domain Eukaryota; kingdom Metazoa; phylum Chordata; class Aves; order Piciformes; family Picidae; genus Dryobates; species Dryobates pubescens. The sequence continues at coordinate 27,651,704 of NC_071612.1, read as the reverse complement.
CACCTCTAACACTGCTCTAAGTAGGGAAAAGCTTTCATCAATTTCCGGCCTGTCTTAGAAGAAATGAAGTCATTTCAGTGCTCCGTTCCTTCTCCCCTAGGCCGTCACGGTGCCTTACTGGACCACAGGGACGGAGTCGGGACAGAGGGAGCAGGCAGCTCTAGGTGCGGAGTTCTCCCACGTCACATAGCTCAGAGGGTTTGTCTGAAGAACACCGAATACGGTAGCAGGGTGTCATAGCAGAACATGCCGGGGGTTTTGGAAGCAGGCTGGGTTCACGACGCCGGGCTTCCTTCATTCTGACAAATGCATGTCAGTAAGCATTAAAAACAACAACGATGACTTTGCTACCAATACTACAAGTCAAGTGTGCTGTAGCGGTGCTATGTAATAATGACATGAGAAGTACACACTATGCAACAGATAAAGCTTTTAAACTGGTCATATCAGGCAGTAAATACAGCTTTGACATCTGTGTGCTATTTGCTGCGCTGATGGAAATGAATCCTGAGGTATATAAAGACCAAATATAATGAGGTGTAATGAATATACATTTTGAAAGGTCATTTGGTGGCAAACTGAACAGGTATCCTGTGTGCAAGACCTGGCATTGAGGGTGGCTGTGCTCCTCCTTGCTAGTCTGTGCACGAGTTCCTGGGGGAACAGAGCAGTACTGGAAACAGGGAGTACTCTGCCAGAGATCTGGAGCTGTCCTGGTTTTCCTTTGATCTGTCTCATCCCTGCTCTCAGATACATGCAGGAACTTTCCTCTGACTTTTTAATTCACATGCCTGTGGGGGTTTAGTTTTAAAGGAGTAGGACCGAAACTGCAGACTAAAGAATTCTGCAGCCTTGGGTTTAGTCTTGTGAAGCACTTTCTGTTAGATAACATTTTGAACATGCTTGAAACTCCAGTGCTCTAGGAGGGCAGTGTGTGTTGTAGGGCTCTGTAATTGGTGTACCTGTACACAATGGGATGAACTAACCTACCCAATTTGCATTTAATGTATTCAGACCTTATGGTAAGGCCTTTGTATTTATTTGCTTGAAATTGGCCGAGTTTGGTTTGCAAAGAGGCCTGGAGAAGCATTTGTGTTTTCTGGACTGCTGCTGATTTGTGATGTTCTTTGTCACTGGGCAGATGACAGATTTTGTTCTGCACATTTGCCTGGTCCTTTGCCATGCAGTTCTTTGCCATGCATTGTGGTCCTTTTGCTCTCAGGCTTGTCTAGTAACTGCAACTTGTGTGTGTCTGAGGTAGGGGTAGGTTTTCCTTCTTGTAGTCTGTAAACCATTCTGATGCTGTTCTGGAGGAAGGTTGGCTTGGAGTGGAACGTGTGGTAACAGTGAGGCTGTTTGCATGAGGGGACAAAAACAGCCCTGGAAATCCACTTCCTGCTGCCTGAAGATGCTGGTTCAGAGTGAGTTTTCCATAACAAAACCAAGATGTTGTCTGTGATACTGTGCTGAAGTGTCTTGAGAGTATCACTTTTAATATCCAGCAACATTAAACACTGTACACTCTTTCTGAACCATCTGGTGAACATCAGCTGAATCTCCTCCTGCAGGAGTGGATATTTGTAGCCTGTTTGCAGCTTTACATTTCCTGGTGGTACAAAGCTGCTAACTTAACATCCACACGGAACTGGTCCCGTATGAGGTTCTGCAGCATCAGTCCTCTGATACAATCTGTGTAATGACGAAATACTGGATTAAAAATGTCAAGCAAGAGAACCACGGGAGTTTAAATAAGAGGTTGATCCAGTAGTGTTGTGATCTTAGCATGTAAACCATCGCACCACTGAAATTAAGAGGAGAGCTAATAAAAACCTAGAGCAATTCTGTAAATACTGTTTAATGCTTTTGGTTTTTTTCCCCAGAAGAAGGATCCAGAGAAGCTCTTGGGCTTGGGCTGCTGTGGGAGGACTTCTGGGGAGACTGAGTAGGTGTTTATATTTCTGTGTTAAGTTAGTCATTCCATAATGAGAAATGTAGTACTCTGTAGCACTCAGCATCCCCCTGTGAAGCTCTACCTCATTTATTCATGTCTTTGCTAGGGACATGGACGTATGACTGTGGACTCTATGGGTTTTGTCTTTTTTTAACACAGAACCTGCTCTCTCCTCCTCTCCTCTGCCTACATCCCTCCGAGAGACTGTTCTGGTTTACTAGGGCTCTATCAGTAATGCTCAATGGAGACTATTAACCTTTGCATTCACAGCCAGAGAACCCAGCCTTTAAACTGTTCTTCATGAAAGGTGAAGCTGAAATGGTTTTCAGGTGATATACATGCAAATGTGTTCCTGTTGTGGGAATTCCTCTCCATCTCCCAATATGTGTAAGGGCTGCTGTAGTTCAGGAGTCTGAAGACAATTCTGTGCAGAAGATGTAGTTTTACACTGGACACAGAACAAAGGTCGAGACAGTGGCAGTGCTCTCACTGTACATGTCAGAAATCATTCCTGTCCTATCCCCACCAAGAAATAGAGCTAACCTGTGGCCAGGCTTTTTGACACTGTAGGTTACAGCTTTGCTAAGCTCTGCAGTCCTTAAATGGAAAATACATCAACATCTGAAGGCTTGGTTAAGGGAAAAAAAAACCACTTTATCTTCCTGTTCACCGTGGCTGATGGGATAAATCTTGTGTTCTCCTCTGCTACTTATACAAAACAGATGTGAGAAATTTACATAAAGGTTAGCAACACATTTCTTTCTTCATGAAATGGAAGAGGCTCCTGTGGGTCAGACAGCGTTTGACTTGGGCTGGAGCCTTTCAGGGATATGGCAGTCTAATGTGAAGCTGTATTTGGGAGCCCCAGTTGTGCTTTCATACCATGTCCCTTAACCTTTTGGACGTTGGTGCTGCCTTCCCAGCATCCTGATTAGGCCATGGACAAGATTGTTTGCAAGGTGTTATAATGGAAATGCCACAAGGCATTTTTCCTATGAAATAATTTTGTCTTGTGCTATTTGACGTAAACTTCATAAATCCATGTCCAATGTGGTTGTTTCTGCATCCTCTAAGGATTCAGAATGCCAAAGGACAAGACGAAGACTCAAGATGTGAAAAAAACCTGACACCATGCTGAGTGAAGACCCTTTTTGACATTGAAGGTCCAGGGGCATCCCCACAGGGGGACCACTCTTGTTTTCTCTCCCTTCCTTCAAAGGAAAGATGGAGGATGTGTCTCAGAAGTGCTCCCTTGCTTACACTGTTTAATACTCTACATTAAAGGAGCCTACAGAAACCTGCTTGGCTGCCTGTGGTACTGCTGGCTGCAGCCACGTGGAATGCCATCAGAAAGCCAGAATTAACAGTCCAGGAGTGAAGACTGACATTTCTCTGCTAAGCCATCAGATTCTTCACTAATTCTGAGGTAGTTCATGTTAACTACTCCACAGCAAACCCTTTCTTTGTGAAGAAAGATGTGAGGTTGCTGTCCATGAGCACTGAGTTCTGTTGCTTATCACAGGGAGGGATGACTTGGTTATGCCACAGCAGCGAGAGATGCAAAAGATGAAGCTTTGTTTCTGGCTGACAATGTGACTGCAGCACATCACACAGCTGGGGTTACAGAGGGACTGAGGAAGTGCAAGCAAGCTGTGTTAATAATTGAAACATGGTCTGGCCTCCCTTCTTACACCTCTGGGTTACACCTTGAGCAGGACTCTGTGATTTAACTCCTATGTGTTTGCACTGCTTGAAACGCAGTGGACGAGGACAGAATCTACTTGAAAAGCACTGGATGAGGACAGTATCCTTCTGCAGTTATAAATTAGCAGTACTTTTTAAAGTTAGTGCAGTTCCATCAGCAGAAGTACATCAGTGATATGCCTAAGAATCAGTGCCACAAGCAATAGAATGCCTCAGGCATAAGAATCTGGTCTCTAGCCACATTTCTCTGTTTTATCAGTCCTCTTCAGCTCAGCTGGGCAGCATGGTCTGGAGCTCAGAGGTTCCACCTTCCTGCTCCAAAGCTCTTGAGCAGACAAATGCTGCTAGTAGACAGAAGCCATGGCTGCCCAAACGTCCCTACCTCTCCAGCCTGGCAGAGGCCAATGGAGTGCAGTTTGTGGAAGCCCAAACATGAACACAAACGATTGGGATTTCTGCTGTCTAAATGCATTGCTCTGTGCCGTGGTCAGGGTGGAGAGTGCAGATTCTTGAACCAGACCCACACAGGTAGTTGTGCTGTTCTCACTCTCCAAGGTCAGTTTGGATGATGCTTGTACTTCTCAGTTGTGGCTCATAAGGCATTTTGAGTAGGATTCAAGAAGGGGGAAAACCTTCCTAACTTCCTGTTGAACACAGGCAGTGTAGGGGAGTGGCTGTGTGACAGCTCTTGAAAATCAGTATGGGTCTGAATCCAGGAAAACCTCTCTGGAAAATCAATCTAATTAAAACAGAAAAATTATCTGATTGGTACCTGGGTAGTTGCTGCATTGTGGTGTGTTAGGACCTGGAGCTGAGGAAAATATGGCATAACTCACTGAAGTGATAGGTAGCAGTCTTCCCAATGAAGTAATTCAGTAGGACTAAATTAGATTGTTCAGACATATGCAAATGAGTCCATAAATGTTTCTGCCCTTGAACTAGTTGAAGACAAGTAAATTAACCACGTTAACGATGCAAATCAGGGTTGCATCAAAATTAAGAGTCAAAAATGGATAGAGCCTGTGCTGCTTTTTAAGCTGGCCTGTCACTGCACATCGCTCCACAGAGATGGAAGGAGTTGCAATTTCAGGAGTTACCTGTAATAAGAAGGAAGAGAGCAGCTGCAATGAGCCTCAGGGTCTGTCCTTTACCTGGCATTCAGTTTCAAGCCTGTATTGGAGAGGGTCTTTAATCTGAACTCAGGAAGCTTCCTGGCTGTCACATTCCCAGCCTGCCTGCTGGCTGCTGCGAGGGGGTCAGGGCTGGGAGGCCTCTTCCCCACAATCTGTCTTTCCTCATTGCACTTGTGGCTTAGGAGCAAATGTGGTTTGGCTGTAAGAAGCTTGGGAAGCAGTCAAGGTATTAACAGCCTCATCAGGAGAGCTCTATCTCCTCTGTTTTCCAGGAATATTCAGGATTTCCTTTAGGAGCTGCTATGAGCAGGCTGCCTGCAGTGCAACAGAGGCTGAGTGCTGGAAAGCAATGCACAAGGACCTCACTTCCTGCAGATGCCTGTTTTCCCTGGTGATGCTGCTAGGCACATCCCACTGATGACTAACACACTGCATATTCCCATCTGGGCTGAGAGCAGCATCCTAGGATTGATCCTGCTTTGGGGCATTGATACGCATCTGCTAGATACACTGAAATCTGCTGAGGACTGCAATCCAGTGAGAGTGATCCCACAATTAACTCCTTGCAAGCATGAGCTCAGCACACTGGGGCAGTGGCTTTCACTTGGTAGGTGGCCTGAGCAGGTGCCTGAGACTTCCCTTTAATGTTTTGGTTTTTTTTACTACTAGCTCAAGCTACCAATGTTTTAACAGCAGCAGGTGACTGCAGCACAACGTGGAGGAGCTGTTTCTATTTTGAAGAAAGTACTGAGCCAGCTTTCTGTACTCAGGGTGATTGCTTGGGCCCGTCCAGCAGAGCATTTAAGAATATGAATCTCAGTCCAGTAGAGAACCTGGCAATGGATAAGATTTCAATCTGCATCTGGTGGGGTTTTGGTTTTGCTGTGTGTGTTGGCTTGTTCTGTGGTAATTTTTCTTGGCTAGTTCAGGAGCCCCCCTGCTAAGCAGGCTGGCTGTTGTGAATCCCATTCACTGGTAAGGTATGTGTGAGGAAGGAATTGGAATGATCTATGACCCAGTAAACTGTAGAGAGACTTTCAGAGTTACAAGGAGACTGGCAGTTTTTCCAGGAAGAGTGCTTAGCCTTTAGGCTGAAAGTGCTGTCACCATTTATTGCTCTCAGTAACTGGAAAATGAGGAGGCAGGCTGATCAGCCTGCAGGAGGGGTGATGGGGCAGAGCCACAGAGAATCACTGAGTGGCAGGCGTTGGAAAGGGCCTCTGGAGGTCACCTAGTCCAGGTCCTCTGCTGAGGGAGGTTCACCTAGCCAGGCTGCACAGAAACACTGCTCTGTCACCTTCAAAGTACAGAAGATTTTCCTCATGAAAACAAGTTTTCCCTCATGACCTGTCAACATACAGCAGCAGGGCACAGGACTTAACCAGTGAATGAGCCCAAACTCACGATGCAAATATACTCCTCCAAAATGACACAAAATCCCAAACCCCTCTGAAGTTTAGAAGAGTTCAGGAAAGAAAGAGAAAGGCACAAACTGGGACTAAGATCCATCTGTGCTTTGTTTTCCTTGAGTCACCACTGACAGATGGCAAGCACTGCAGAATCACTCAGCTGAGTTACTCTGGTTGGTGGGGTACCTAAGGCACCTACCCTCAGGTCTACCCTCACTCTCTTTGCCAGGAGCTCGGTCTCCTGAAGGCTGAGACAGGTGCCAGCATGAGGGCTGGTGCCTGGTGGTGCCTCCAGGGGCAGTACCCAGTATGTTAATGTTGGTAATAATGATCTTCCCCCGTGCTGCTGCTGAAACAATGGGCTTCAGGCCTCACCCGAGGCTGCCTGCCTCTGTCAGACTTCCCTGGCAGGTAAATAAACAGCTAGCAACAAGCTGGTATTGTCTGTCACTTCCTGTAGGGCTCAAGTTCAGATACACTTCGGTTTGGAACCATTCCACGTGCCACTTCCCAACGACTTCTGCAGCTGAGCAGGCATAAGATGAATGCAGAGACAGTCATCATGGAGGCTCAGGTTCCTGCTTCATCTTCATGCAGGGAAAGTGATGATTACATTCCATCTATGTTTTATTAGCTTTTCCTGAAGAAGCTGGCAGCAGAAGAGCGTGTTGTGGAGCCTGACAGCAGGTGGGTTGGTGTGTGCTGCTTCCCCAGCACCGCACTGAGCCTCACTTCTTGCTTTCAGGAGAGGCAGATACTATATTTAGACTTTTTCTCATACTTTGCTTCGTGTCTCCCCCAACTCATTATGAGTGTGTGATAGGAGAATGATCTCTTTGCCCAGAAGAGAGCTCTACCCAGCTAAGCTCCCTGTTTTGCTCAGGATCCATTTAGATGAGGTAGATAACCTTCTCTGCTGGTGTAAATATGTCATCTCCCCAGGCTGCCCAGACCGCTTGCTCTGCTGCTCAGTGAAATGATGACTGTGTGAGCAGTGCCTTTGTTTCTCATGGTAGCATTTCCATCATACTGCTGACAGGCATCAAAGTGAAGTCCCCCTTTGCCAAGGTGCTGTCCTAGTGGAAGGGAGTCCTTGAAGTGCTATCTGATAGGTTTTGTAGTTTTCTGACCCACATATGGGATCAAAACTTGCACTCTTGAGCACTGCAAATCTCAAGTCTGTAGATGGGACCTGTTCCACTTAGCTTTCTCTGGTTACTACCTTAAGGAAAACCTCTCCTCTATTGCTGAGCAGGTAGACTTCTGTTTCTCATCATGCCAAACAACATTTTTGCTACCTCACCTTTAATGAGGAGCTGACAGGACTGGCAGAGACCAGCAATCACAGGTCTCAATGTTGCTTCCATCTGTGGAGAAGACTGCTGAGGTCTGCCCTTAAAACTGATGCAATAACCAGACTGGCAATTGTTTGGGATGATGCTGTGGGTTTTCACTAAAGCAGGAATCTACTCAAACTGCAGCTGCTAGGACTCACATCTTTGCCCTTATGCATAAGGGGTCTCAGTTATATGTTCAGTTATGGGTTTTTACATTCTTCAGCACATCACCAAAACATTCTGTAGTGTTGATGTGTAAACACTTCCAGCCTCTTGCTGTGACCCCCCAGACAAAGGCAGTAGCATGAAGAGGAGGGGGGCAGGAAAGAATGGCAAGATGCAGGTCTGCTGGCAGAAGCCAGCAGCACAAGGTGAGCCAGGTGAAGGTGCCCTCCATGGGCTTAGCCAAGGCAGATCAGTACAGCTCTGGGGTTTTCTCTCAGCCATATCTGACTTGCCAGCACCGTGCCAGATTAAGTGTGCTTAAGTTTTCTAGCAATGATCGGGTGCCACATAGTTTAATATTAGGTGACACAAACACTTGTAAACCAAGCTGCAAGGTGAAATGCAGTGGCATCAGCAGCAGTGCAGAGGCAGTAAACTCTCTGTGAGGGCTGGCATGGGTGACTGGGAGCTGGAGCATCTTAAACAGGGCTACCACTCACAGAGCAGAAATAAGCAACCGTGGTGTGAGGTGCCCCTCAGCATGGAGTATTTGTCAGTGTGTGTATCCCAGGAGTTGCCACTATTCACATTATTCCTGAATTTGGCCCAGGAATCATGGCACAAGGGTAGGTGCTTGGTGCATACTGGACACAAATTGCTTGCTTGCTGCAGCAGGCAGTTCTGTTTCTTGTCCCTTCTATTGTTAGTCTTAGGTGTCTGGTTTAAATGAAGGGCTCAGAAATTGCCTAAACGTTTGTTGTTGATTCCACCCCGCCCCGCCCCGATCTTGTAAGCAAGAAAACAGCTGTGAAAGTTTCCCTATGAAAAGAATGCCTTCTGTATGAGGAAGCTGAACAGCTATTTCCACTTCAGAGAAAAGCCCAGCTCCCCTCACCTTGCAGTGGTTTGATGTTCACTCGTGTGTGTTTTTACCCCAGTAAGAGAAAGAATTGTTCTGTGTGAAGGTATTTGCCTTAAATGCATCTAGATGTAGACTTGGAGAAAAAACCCCAACCAAACAAAACCCCCACAAAAGAGCAAAAAGCTTGAAACAAGAAAACAGAGTTGAACCTTTAAAACAACCAATTTTATTCTGCATGCAGCAATTACTTCTGTGGTCAGCAGCAGGAATGAGGTTCACTGCTGTTGGAAAGGTGTGAAAAGCCTAATGTGTTCCTGTAAAATGCCTTGCCAGTTGCAGGCAAAGACAGACCAAATGACCACAGCTGTCCAGAGCCAGGCATCTCTTCATTTTATTCTCAGTAAAGCTGGAGTCCCAAAACCCTGCTCAGAACTACTCACAAAAATCTGTCTGGAGTGAAGAGAAAGAAATGTTTCATTTGTGTGTGGCAAGGGAATCCTGCTTGGTAACCCCCTGCCCTGTCCCAGATAGCTCTTCCTCTCACAGGGAGCTGAGAGATGCCAGAACCTGAGCTGGGGCTGATGGGGATGGCTGTGATTGTTGCCACACCTCCACACAGCCAACCCTTACACCAGCCCAAGGCAGGGCACAGTGGACTCTAATGACCGAAGCAAGCCCTGGGTTTTGCTTAGAAAATGCCTTTTTTGAACCTCTCAGGGGAAGGGGAGACAGCAGGGGGGACATGGCACATCTGCTCATTACATTCTGTTTTAATCTTTAGCCAATTAGAACAACTTCTTTATTAAGAAAGAAACAACTTAAAAGCACATTTCTAAAAGCAGGTGAAATGCAAATGCCTCCCTCCCATACAGCCTGGGTCTGGGTCGCTCTGAGGGGCAGCTGGCTGTTATCGATACCTTCTTCCAGAAAACCAGGCAGATGAAAGCCTGACAGCTGCAAAGTTTCAGAGGCCAAGAAGGAGATGGCAAAGCTGTTTACTGGGATGCTGCTAACAGAATTTCAATACCAAGGGTTAATGATATCATCATCAGTAGCTCTGGAAAGAGACCTGACTGCTTAAAGCCAACTTCATTCTAAACACTGAGGCAAGTCAATCAGTATGCACCTAAAAACATGCAGTGAGGGATGCAGCTTGCATACATCACAGCCTTGCTCCTTCCTGGCCTCTGAGGTTTGGGACTGGTTTGTTCCCTCAGAAATGTGGGCAGGGGTGTGTGGCTGTGCTTGCTGCTGGGCGCTGCACGGGGAGTTTCTAGGGCACAGAGAGTTAGCTTCTGCGCTTCCCAGGCCACTCTTCAGTCGTCTCTGTCTCAGCAGGCTGTTTGTCCACTGGTAGGGGAATGTTGATGAGTTGAAAATGTAAATGTCAGCTCTGCCAGTGTGCATTAACCACGGCCTGAGGGGTTAGAAAGTGGGGCCAGCTGCCCAGATCTGCATTTAGCACCACCAGAGCTGCTAGCCTCCAGCATTTAGAGGGAAAAACAAAGTACAGAGCGATCAGGAAAACCATCTCAGTGGTCTTGAGAGCACTGTCCTGGATGGTGTCTAAATTGGTGGTTCTGATCAAGTACCAGCAGTTTTGACAAGGCTATGTGGAGGAATACATCTATGGAAGCTAACTGTTTCATTAATTAATTAATTAATTAAAATGACTAGTATGAGCTCTAAGTTACCTTAATTTGTGTCTCGTGGAACTCGGTGTCAATGGGGCAGGGAGTACCCTGCCTCTGCTTGACAATCTTTGCCAGACCTTTTGCTCTGAAGATGCTATCATTAGATTTATTCTGTGAGTAAATATTCACAGAGGCTGGTAGAGAAGGGGTTTCTGTTTGTGGTCATAGCATAAACTAAGAAGAGTTATTACTTCCTAGGCATCTGCATTGACTCTCAGCCTCAGAGAGGAACCAGCTCTGGGCCTTTTCAGTCATGTGGAAAAATAAGATTTATGGAGGAAAATACCATTCCCTGTTGACTCCTGGGGAGCAGGAGAGCAAACCTGATTTTAGGTGTGATTTAGAACAGAATGAATTCAGAAGCTGTGGTTTTATCAAGGGCATTGGTCTGGAGACTTTTCTGAACAGTCACTTTGAAAGACCGTCCCTAGCTAGGCCAAATGATTAATGCTGCAGCAAACCTTCACTGAAGAAAACCAGCTGGTAGCAAAATACCATATCAGGGGATGGCTGGGGTTGGAAGGGACCTTTCAAGATCATCTAGTCCAGCCCCCCTGTCAGAAGCACCAGGTCAGGTTGCTCGGAGCCGAGGTCTGACCTGACCTTGAATGTCTGCAAGGATGGGGCAGCTGCCGCCCCTCTGGGCAACCTGTGCCAGTGTTTCACCACCGTTGTTGTAAGGTCTCTGCCCTTGTCCTGTCAGAACAGGACCTGCTGAAACCTTTATCTCCATTTTTCTTGTGGGTCCCCTTTAGGTGCTGCAAGGCAGGGATAAGGGCTCCCCAAAGCCTTTCCTTCTGCAGGCTGAACAACTCTTGCAGCCTTTCTTCACAGCCTCCTGATCATTTGTGTGGCAGGTCTCTGCACCCACTCCAACAGGTCCATGTCCTTCTTGTCTCGAGGGCTCCAGAGCTAGACACAGCAGTCCCCCAGGGTGGGGTCTCAGCAGAGTGGAGAGGAGAGCATCACCTCCCTCAACCCACTGACCACCCTTCTCTGGATGCTGCTAGGCTGTGAGTGCATGTTACCATCTCATGCCCACAAGGTATCAGCTCTGAGTCTCTCTGTGGGTGTCAGCACACCCCCTGAAGAAGCAGTATGGAAGAAGCAAGCCCATCTGAAGTGACCGCCAGTGGGCCTTGGCTCTGCTGTAAGTGTGGTTATGGTAGAGTTACAGCTCTGAGGCAGCTGCCTTGCTGCCTACATGTCTCCCTTCCTTGGCACAGAACCTGTCATGAAAGATGAGAGCCTGCATCAGGTCTTTAGGAAATTGGCAGTTCAGCTCTGGGAGAGGCTTTTGCTTCCCATCCTCTCCAAAAGAGGCAGGGTCTGCACGAGACATCTGCTTTGTCTGCAGAATTAGAAGGGAAGATTGTGTGCTGGGTTATAAATACAGAACAGGAAAGGGCTTTGCTTCAATAGGTTACAGCTGTAAGGTTACAGAGAACTGCACATTGTAGGGGTGACACACAGCCTTTGGTTTGGTTTGGTTTAATTTTCTTTTGCTTTTTACCTTACATCTTCTGAGGTGTAGCCTTCAGTACTTCTGGAAAATATCCTGGAGCCTTTCAGAACTTCTCCGAAAAGTATCCCTGAGAAAAAGGCTTCTGCTGGCCACTGATGAAGTGCAGTGCATCAGCTGAACTGGAGCCCTCCTTCTCTGAATGCTGCTCTTCTCAAGCAGAGTTCCCTAACCCTTTTCAAGTGTCTGTATGCACACAGAGCCCTCTCTGTGTGCAGCTTTTATGCATAGTTTTTAATTTTTTTCTTACTTTTAGATTTTAGCCTTCTTTTTGGCACTACTTCAGAAGTTCTGTTATTGTAGAGCTAGTCTCTGTTGATTAGCCTCTGATTTTATGAGCACTCCTCAGAGCCATCTCATTACTTTCAGCAAAATGAGGAAACTTTTGCTGAGATTTTGGGGTTCATATTTGTTTTCAAGACTTGCAAATGTGAGCCATGCATTCTGACATGAGAGCAAGAAGCAAGAGAAGAAGCAGGTGGGAAGTGCTGTCCTGTGTTTGATCTGCAAGGTGGGTACCAGATTTGTCCTCACTGACCTTGTTGCTGCCTAGTGGCTTTCTTTACTGGCAGCAGCAGTGGCACACAGCAGCCAGGCAGTGTGTGGTGGGGATGGGCATTTTGTAGCCCAGAGCTTAACAACAGAGGCAACAGGCATCAGAATTCAAATGTCTTGGCATTAATGGGGAAGGACACCTTTATTTAATAACTGTAGCTAAGCAAGGTGAATACCTGTTGATTGAATCTTTCCTTGGCCATGTTTGCCTCAGGAGGCAGAGGACTTGATTTTGCTCCCATTTCCTCCTGGCAGGAGTGCCAGGGACAGGCAGAGCCATGCTGCAGGGAAGAGGTTGGAAGGCAGCTCCAGGTCTGCTGCAGCAGCCTCCCTCAGTTGTGCAGCACCTATAGACCTGAGACCGCTCTTCTGTGTGCTAAAAGCATCTCTGCTCAAATGAGAGGGGGGTCTCAGCCTGTGTTATTTTCCCTTCATGGTGCCTATAAAGGAAGGCAGTCCCTGTTACTCCTTTCTCTGGATTGGGCCCCTTGAAGCATCTCACCTCTCTGCTTGTAGGTGGCTGAGTCTTGCTTACCAAGGAGATGGAGACTCCAAGCCTGTGGAGGATGTGTCCTCCCTTGCTACTAGCTTCAGCTCAGAAGATGAAACTTCAGCTCAGCCTCAGCATGAGGCAAAGGCATACATGTTACAGCTCATCAGTACTTAAGAGTGGATGAAAGAAAATGAAGGTAGTCATAAAAACAAGGGGCAGAGTGACAGCTTTTGCAGCTGTGCCATCAAACCCACTTTTTTTTACTTTCCCTGAGCCCCTTCCAGTCTGTAACCCACGGAGCAGAGGTTCTGTGTCACCTGTGCTGCTCAGTTTCCAGCATGGATAACAAGCTCTCTGATTCAGTAAGTGAATCCACCCGTGCTTGTGGTACATACACAGGCTGTGTGTGAGAATTATGCCAACAATTCCTGCTTGGGAGTGCTCTGCATGCAGATGCCACATGGAGCAGTGACAATGCACCTCACAGCTATGAAAGACACAATAGGAATCTTTCTGTGAGTGAGATAATTGTATTTTAGCCACATTGCAGCTGAACAATCCAGCCAGCTCCCAGTCTTTATTCACATGTAAACCAATCACTCCTGCATTGTGATGCACCCTTGCCACAGAATTGTGCTGGAATATTGTGTGAAAGTTGCTGAACAGCTCTCTGGATAACAGCAGCACCATCAGGAGCCGGCACAAGAGTTTCATAGACTCACAGAACTGTCAGGGTTGGAAGGGACCTCAAGCACCATCCAGTCCCACCCCGCTTGCCATGGCCAGGGACACCTCACACTACAGCAGGTTGCTCACAGCCACATCCAGCCTGGCTGCAAACACCTCCAGGGATGAGGCTTCCACCACCTCCCTGGGCAGCTTGTGCCAGTGTCTGACCATGTGTGAATCAACCTTTGATTTCATTCCACTTTATCACATGGGTTTCACCTCCTAAGTATTTCAAGACAAATTAACTGTACTTGGAATGCTTCCCAAGCCAAGTCATCTCCACACACAGGTTAGATGACCTTGTGAAGGTGTAGGGTAGGAGTGGAGCCATGTGCTGTGCCCAGGCCCACATCTGTAAGTGAGGTGGTTCAGAGCAGAGCCACAGCACAGGAAAAGTTGCTGGTCAAGGTCTGTTTGCCTGGTGAGGTGCAGTGCTGAGTAAGGCAACCAGAGGCATGTCTCCAAGATCTCTGATGTGCCCCTTTGAAATATTTTGGATTAAGTCCTATAGTAAAAGTTTTTAGAACCTTTAAGCATAAAACACTTCTCATAAACAGCAGCTGAGTGAAAGAGAAGGCATCTTTAACCAGTGTCACTTCTCCAGGAATGGAGAGTGAGGAAAACATCCCTAAATAATTGTCCTGTCTTCATGCAGTGTCCCCAGGCATCCTGCTGCAATGGCTAATCTGCTGTGGCAGGTTTTGTGCTCCTAAATAAGCAAACAACTTTGCTTCTAATGCCTGCTCAAGTATCTTGGAACAGCAGCATCTTGAAAAATACCCTCCAGTGAAAGTCTGAACCAGCTTGGCCTGTTTAATTCAGCAGACACACAAACAAAACAATGAGACCTGATTGGATAGCATGCAGAGTAACGGGCATATTGAGGGACTTCATTATGCTGCAGGAGGATACAATCCTATGTGCTGGGGACATGGATCTAACCAGATCCCCACCAGGAGTTACAGAGGCAGTGTGATGAGCGAACTTCCCAGGAAAGAGATGAATTGCCAGACCCTGGCTGTTCACAGGTTGAAACTGAATGCCTTCAACAGGATAGGCCTAAAGCAGTCATGAATTCTGTTTAATCTAATCTGTTAGCAGCTTAATACAGTAAATAAGGTAAATGGGTGAAATAAGCCTGTGATACTGAGAACAATTTGATTGTTCTTAGCCACTGAATCTCTGGGAAAATTGAGTGATCTCCAAGGGGCTGCCTGAAGCATGATCAAAATGAAGCAACGCTTGCAAGTGCCAGAAGCAGGTTTGCAGGTGGGCAGCAGACTCTTTAGTTAGGTCTGTGCAGAGGAGTTCATTTTCTCACTTTTTGTTTTGGCCAAGGTTCTGTGGAAAAGATCAGTCCCATTCCTGAGAGCATGGCAACCATCCCCAGGTCAGCTGAGGGTGTCTGCTGCAGCACCTGGCACAGCTGCAGGGGCACTGTACCAATGGCAGCTGTGGCATGCACTTGATTGCATCTGATTGCAGAGTGTTGAGGGTTGGAAGGGACCTCCAGAGATCACCCAGTCCAAGCCCCTGCCAGACCAGCATCACCCAGGGCAGGTCACACAGAGCACATCCAGGTGGGGCTGGAAAGGCTCCAGAGCAGGAGACTCCACAACCTCTCTGGGCAGCCTGCTCCAGGCTCTGCCACCCTCACAAGGACAAAGTTTTCCCTTCTGTTCCCCTGACACCTCCTCTGCTCCAGCTTGCCCCCAGTGCCCCTTGTGCTGTGCTTGGCCATCCCTGAGCAGAGCCTGGCTCCAGCCCTGCACATCTTGATCCCCAGCACTGAGGGCAGCCCTCAGGCTCCTCTGCTCCAAGCTCCAAGCCCCAGCTCCCTCAGCCTGTGCTCCCAGGGAGATGTTCCACAGCCTGCAGCAGCTCTCTGGCTCTGTGCTGGACTCTCTCAAGCAGCTCCCTGAGGTCCTTCTGGAGCTGAGGGGTCCATCTGTTGTGAGGCCAAACTTTTTGCTGCATTTTTCAGAAGAATTCATTTGGACAGAGATTTAAAGATATATTTGCAGGACAATCCTTTGTTGGAAAGACACAGACAGCATCATAGTATCATAGTATCAGTCAGGGTTGGAAGGGACCACAAGGATCATCTAGTTCCAACCCAGCTGCCATGGGCAGGGACACCCCACACTAGAATCATGCCTTTGGAAAAAGGACCTCCCATCTCTTTAAACAAAAATATCACCCGCTTGTCCTTCCAGAACCTCACAGAATGTTCTCAAGTGGTAGTAGTGTTCTAGGCAGAAATCCAGAGAACCGTATTTGCTGCCTGAAAATAGAACTTAGGAGCTGTAATCCATTCCCTAATTAAAGACACCATGCACAGCAGTGACTTTATTATTCCTTTATTATCTGGACCAGTGAACTGATCTGAAGAAAAGTGGCATTCTCGGGGTTCCCTTTCTGTTTTCACAAATACTTCATTTGCTTTCCAGGCAGAAGGACAATATTTGGGTTTGTTTGAAAAGCAAGGATTTGCTGTCCCTTGCTATGCAGCTGTTGTCAGATGCTGGGTAAACACAGGTTGTGTTCCTTGCCTGAAGGAACATGCAGGATTACTTTGATAACTTTTTTGGTTTGTGTTATATGAGCAGTGCTTCATAAAGGTGAAAAAAAAAGAGAAGGTGGAGAACCAAAAGAAATACTGTGTTTAAAAACTCAGGAGTTTGAACTGTGAGAGTAAAGCCTACAAGAAGTCTGCAGAAGAACTGTAACGTGGAGCACATATTGAAACCCTGAGCACAAGAAAACCTTTCTAGTCCTACAGTTTCCTTTGGACTGTGCTACTCCAAGATTTTACTCTTCCTGCAAGACACGTCTTGAATTGAATTGACATGGTTGGAAAAGACCTTCAAGATCATTGAGTCCAACCTATCAAACAATAGCATCTAATCAACTAAACCATGGCACCAAGTGCCCCATCCAGTCTCTTTCTAAACAATTTTCTGAGCTTCTTTGATGTTTTGCCATTTTAGGAAGAAGGCTTTATCTTTGGAAAGATTACCTTGGCAAATGAGGTTTTTAACTCTCCTGTGGCATACTCAGGTGCTGCTTAGACCCCAGGTTCCCTGTGATTTGCAGTTGTGAACGTTCTAGTGAGATTAAACAGATGAAGGGAAGTTCCATTCTTCAGCCTCTCAGATCCAGCACTGACATCTAATCCACCCCCCCCCACTTCTCTGTTTGGCTCTGTTCTCCCCAGCTCTGTCCTTCTATTGTATCCTTACACATCCCAACCAGAATGGCAGACCAGTACTGTCTCTGCCTTTCTAAACACAACCACCTGACATCTTCCTTCATTTTGACATCCTACCTATCCCCATGTGCTCAGGCAGGAGAGAAGATCCTAGAACTAAGTCCTTCCACTTGTCTGGTAAGCCTAAACTGAACTGGAGTTTAGAAGTACATTTCTGGAAGGAAAATGAAGTGAAAGGGAGTAATGCAAAAGAAAAGTGTGAGAGGATTTGCTGATGCAGAGTACAGCTCTGCCTTGCATCATGCTCTAGTGCTGTCTGTAGCAGGAAGCCAAATGAGTTTTGCTTCCTGAGTATGGTACCAAGGAAAGAAAGGGAGAGGAACCTTTTACAGGGTAGTTCCTCTTCTGCAGAAGCCATGAATTAAAGCACTGCACAAGACTGGATTTCTCATTCATGGCCTCTGTTCCCCACAGATGGATGAAAAGTGGATAATTGTAAGTGAGGAAGTCAGAAGACCTGGTGCTGTAAGTACTGCTGCTGTGAGTCATCACCCCGGAGCAAATGTCTTTACTGCATCTTGATACATCTTACTCTGCGAAGCTGTTCTTTCCAAAGCAGTAATTAGCAGCACATTAGGTCACTCTTGTTCCATGTATTTTCTTCCTTAGTATAGAAGAGATGATGTCAGCTTCCTTCCACTTTGGAAACTGGTTTAATTGGTGATAACTATTGAGCTTCCTTTCCAGTCCTATAGAAATTGTGAGACTGGGGAGGTCTGATGATTTGACTTACTCCCTAAGAAGTTCTTTCTTCAAAGGGGAACTGGCTGAGGGTCCATTATCATAAACAATCTGCTCCCTTTGTCTACTTATGTGTCATTTGCCAGGGGTTAAAACTTGATCCCCTGCTGGAAACCTATTTGGTCCTTCATTTATTTGGAACAGACTGGCACGTTTCTTTCCACACTCACAGACACCAAACTAGACAGCAAGGCCTTTTCTTTGCAATTTAGCTGCAGATCAGTAAGTGACTGAATTTCCCAACATATTGTTTGGTACTATTTTTACTGAAACAACGTAAAAATCAGAGTGCTCGGTAGCCTTGCTCTTTCTAGCAAGATTGCTGAACAAGACAAGTCAAGACAAAGCAGATTCTAAGTGCTGAGGGGCACTGCATTCTCCCACGGAGGGCTTTTCAACCCCAGTGCAGTTCCTCACATGCAGTGCAAACCTTTCTCATGATGACCTCTCCCTGTGTCAGAGCCTTGGAAATTCTGCTCAGTTTACCCTTGCTTTGTGTTTCTCCTTATCTGTTTTCACGTAGCTGGCTGGCACTGGGCAAGTGACAAAGACTATTTCACAAATGGTGCAGCTTGCCTCTCTTGCTGGTTGCTGTTTGGCACAGTCCCCACAATCTCAGATTCAAGCAGGCCACTGAGAGAGAACAAAAGGGCTGCAGTCCTGAAGTTCTTTTTCTCTGTACAAGAGTTTTTTTCACCAGGGCAGCTTTTGACTGACATTCACTCTTGGCTTGTTGGTCCGTGTGGAGCACCAGAAGATCCACACCAGCGGGCAGCTGCAGGGCAGGCACACTGGAGCAGCAGTGAACAGCCTGACTCCTGTGTCAGACAGCTTTGTGGCTGCATCACTCCAGGAAGCCAGTGGAGTGTATGGCTGAAAAACCACACGGCCAGAGCTTGAGGGAGATGTAAAATTCACATTTGTTGGGATAAAGGTGAAAAGACAGCCAATTGCAGGAGTAAAATAACTTCCAGAGTTACAATAAGTACTGGGGATTACACATGACAGCTGAAGAAGTTTCTTTTGTCTGACTTAGAAACAACATTTTGGCTTTTGTTTAGTCAAATATTGATTAATCTCACGGATAGTTTATAGGAAAAAGAAGGAAGGGAAGAGATAAAACTGAAAAGGTTGGAAGATGTCCATAATATGTTTATCATGGCAGGAGAAATGCTGTTCTTCCTGCCTTTGGTGGTAGAACAAGATTATCTTGACCAAGAAGATGCATTTAGTCCATGATACTTGCACAAAAATTAGCAAAGAAAAACCTTTGCAGCAAATAAAACGATTCAACCAGCTTGCTCCCCTGAGAAAATGATCAAATGAAATGAGGGAGCTGCAGAGTAGAATCAGTTGCTGGCTATCCATCTTTCCATGCTTAGCATACAGTAAACGGGCACAGTGGCAAGCTCTCTGCTCTCCTGGCCTTTAAAAGAGGTGCTTTTAAGCCTCTAAGTGTCCTGGCAAAAAGACCAGAGGCCTTTCAGCTGGAAGGCCTTGCACGGGTGGCATGGCTCTGGGTTTGGCAACTGGCTTCAGTCACTGCTCTTGTTACGATTTCCAGCGTAGAAGAGAATCTGTTGACGTTGTCTGCCTGATGTTACTGAGGGCTGGGCTGTGGGGTTGCAGTTTGTGCAGTCACTAAGACATTCATTACGGTGTCTTTTGTTAGCTGCTGAGCAGAACATGACTGACATGAAATGGGAGATTTTTTTATACAAGATGTTAAGAGCTTGCACCTCTGTTTTTGAAAGTAGCTGCGTTGAAAAGTACTTAGAAAACTTGTTGGATGCTCACTTTGAGCTAAAAGTTGTTAAGCCTGCTGTACTTGGAATCCTAAGCAGCTCAAAACTTTAGGCTTTAACTTGTTCTCAGTGAGCTTTGTATGGGAACAGCACTGATGAATTGGTTGAGTGCCCTGAGCTATGCCTTGGGGAAACTTGCATTTCACCCACTGGCTCCTTCTTCATCTACGGGGAGGGAAAAGTGGCATTCCTCCTCCCTGTCCCTTCTCTAGGGCTGGCCGCTCATTTTATATAGCCAGTTCTTACATTTTAATCTGGTGGAGCAGCAGCAGGAAGCATGAGCAGAAGTTCTCATAAAATCGTGTATTTTCAGATTAAAAAAGAGCTCTTCAAAAGGCATCAATAGGAAAAGAGCTGACAAATGTCCTTGCTAGCTGGCTCTGATGCAACGTGGGCCTAACTTCTGATCTTCAGAGCTGCCACTTTAGCACCTGCCCTTTGCTTACTGCTTCATTTTCTCTGCTAGAATAAAGAGCTCTTTACTAGCTGGGTTTTTTGCTCTCTCTGTGGAGATACTTTCACAGAGCAATCAAGTTGTTCTTCCTGCTTTTTGTTAAAGAAACAGCATGAGCTCTTTGAATCTTTAGTCGTAAAACAAGTGCTTATGTACTCAGGTTTGGTATGTGGCTTGCTTTCAACACAGTCATAGTCCAGCACTTGTTTTGAGAAGGGAGCACCAAAGAGCAGGAAAGGCAGAGAGGCTGCAGGGTCTCCCTCAGTATATAATAATATGCAAAGCTATTTCTCTGTGCATTTATTTGTGTGTGTGCAAAGTTGCTATTGACCCTTTTCATGATGGCATTTCATGGATGGCTTGGGCTCATGAGCAGCTTCTCATTGTTGGCCATGCTTTCCAGAGCATTTCCCTGTTTAGTCTGCATTTTATGTGTATCCTGTGTGCCCAGCTACAGGTGTGAATTCTGCTCTGTTCAAATCCACATGGTCCCTAGAGGCTCTGTCTCTTGCAGCACCCAGGACCATAGCTCCTGAGCTGACACTGCAGCTGTGTGGCACAGTGTGCACCGTTTCCCTCCGTGTGGTGTTTGTCACCTTGCTCCTGCAGAGTCTGAGCGGGCGTCCTCTAGTGTGACACCAAGTCTTAACAACAAGGAAGGTCACTGATAACCAGTGGCAGATGCTACAAAAATCCAAACTCTTACAAGTGGATCAATAGAATGACAAAGGCATAAACCTCCTCAGTGGCAGTGCTGGAGTGCCACTACCCTGGAGCATGGCCCGGGGCAAAGGAACCCCTGAGAGCACTGGAGAGCGCACAGTAAATATGTGTTGGGCTGCTCGGTGAAGCACACACCATCAATCTGATTTTGAAAGTGCTTCTTTGTTTTTCATGGGACTCCTAAAAAGATGAATAAATTATGAGAATTGTCACTGAACATAATGCATTCATAGAGGGACTCAAAGTCCTGGAGTCCTAACACCACATTTATTATCTCTCCTGTCACATTTACTATCGTATCCTCTGCTTAGGCTGTGATTCTGTGTTGGCTCCAGCTATGGAAACCTTTTGGATTTATGAAGTGAAGATGTAGCTACTGAAATACTGAGTAATGGTAAAGTTCAGATGTTGAGGGGTCCTGGTTTTCTTGTTTGTGCAGATCTCAGCAGTAATATGACATCTCCTACTAGATTTCACAACTTGCTCCCTGCTAGGCTGTGTAGCTCTTTATGAGCCAGGAAAACATTTACTAAGTGAACCTTTCCTGGCTGAACACCATTGCCAGAGAGTTACCAAATTCAAACACATTGCTGCATTGAGATGCCCTTGTCCACTGGGTGCTGTGTGGAGCTTTTCTTTAGGCAGGTATAGAGGCGACTTGCAGAAACTATGAAGGGACAGTCGGATTGCTTAGGATTCAGCAGCAGATTGATAGCCACAGGCAGGATTCCTGTGATTTTCACCAGCCTTACCACTGTCAGGAGGACTCTGTGTTCCTGCTAGCTTGCTTTCAGCATTAGGCTGCCTCCTGGGTTTTGGCATACAGCAGATAAACAGATTTCCTCAAAGCAAAGGCTGCAACCCAGCCAGGAAAATGCAAGAGCCGTAGAACATGTTGCATGCCCTGGTATCTGTAGCTCAGCTGGAGCAGGGCTCCTGTTTGCCCTTCATTGTGCTGAAAAAATTAAGTATCCAACCAATATTGAAATGAAGGTGGAAACGGAGCAGGTAAAGTAGGATTTCCATCCTTTGGTGTGTGTTCGGTGCACAGAGTGCCTCAGGCTGGAAGGAACCTCAGGGGCTCTGCAGTCCAAGCCTAGGAAAGGTCAGAGAGCTGCTCAGTGTTTTCTCCAGTCAGGCTTTGCACAAGCTCTCTGCAAACCTGCTCCTCTGCTGGGCTGTCCTCACAGTGAAAATGGGGGGGGGGGGGGGGGGACACAGGACTTATACCCCACTGGATGGGGTTTGGGCTTTCTAGGTTTTTCCTCACTGTGTTGCTCAGTCCATATTCTGGACACTATATTACTTTTTTCCGCAGATAAGAGAAATGTTGCTTTGCAGGGAGCAGCAAATAATGAGCAGTTAGTGTCAGAACTGGGAGGACTATGGCCTCAGTGTATAGGACACTGTTCTGCAAATCTTTGTGTTTAAATGACATCAGTCAGCTGAGGAACCATAGTTGCCTACTGCAGAAAGAGCAGAAGCAAACCCTTAGTCTGTTCTAAACAATTTCTGTTTTGTTTAAACTTTGCCAGGCTGCCCAGGGAGGCTGTGGCTGCCTCCTGCCTGGGGGTGTTTCAGGGCAGGCTGGATGAGGCCCTGAGCAGCTGAGTCCAGCTGAGAGGTGTCCCTGGGCATGGTGTGGAGGTTGGAGGAGATGAGCTCTGAGCTCCCTTCCAGCCTGAGCCAGTCTAGGATTCTGTGATACAAGAAAGGGACTCTTGTTGTATGTGGGAAACTTCAGACAAACACCCAGATCTCCAAAGAAATTCTGCAGCTCCTCTGGAGATAGCTTTGCCTCTTTGCTCTGAAAGGTGCAGGGAAATGCATGAAAGGAACTGGAGCATGGAAATCAAATCAGTAAGTGCTGAAGATACCCAAAGACAATTCATGGCAATGAACAGCTCAGGTCATTGAAACCACTGACTTGTAGTAGGCAGTTTGCACTTAACTGGCTGTGTCTTTGTAAGCTGGGGCTGTCAAGGCCACTGGGCTGCTCTCTGTGCTCTGCTACCTTCTGGCAGTGCATTGCTCCAGCAGCTGAAGCGCAGTTGGTATTTGTCTGAGGGCAGTGCAGGAGCTAATGAAGGGTGCTTGCTGCAGAGCGCCTTCAGTGTGCCTGAGCTGCAGCTTGCCTGGGTGACTGACATCACTTGCATACAGCTTCCTGAGTGGTGCAGTACCCACCTGAGCAAAGCCTTCCATAGGCCTGCTCATCGCCACTGCACAGAGCTGCAGTCTCCATCCCAGCTTCTTGCTGGCTCAGTGCCTCCAGGGGATTTAACTGCTAATTGCTAGCCCACGGCATAGGACTGTACTAAGCCACTGTGCTTATTTAACCAAGTACATGGCCAGGTTTGGTCACTTTTCAGTTGGCAATTCAGGCATGCCAGAGTCAAACAGTGTCTTACTTACCTGTCTTTGTATCTCCTGCTGGAGGTGGAGCATGATGGATTCCATTTAAATGAACATGAAGAAGCTAAAGGATGTTTTCCTTGCTGTGCTATGCAAGACTGCAATTGTCACCATTCACCTCAGTGACAGGTCTTGTTTTTCTAGAAGCTTTCCCGCCCAGCCTAATTTCAGTTAGTGCACAACATCTGGGTTTGTGTCTCACAGCACAAGTGCTGCACGGTAGGGCTTGGGAGGATATCTAAACTGCTGCAGTAAAACTTGTGCAAACAAATCAGTGAATTTAAGACCTCACTTTCATCTCTGAATTAATCAATCTTTAGTGGGTCTTGCTTAGCTTTTATTTCATATCAAACCACAACATTTGGGCTTTATCCTTTCAGGTGGGGTTTGTGACTTAAAAGGTCCCTCTTGACGAGGATCTAGCTGGAAGAGGATTAGTTTTGCCAGCTCTGGAGGAGAACTCGAGTAATTATAACAGAGATCTGGAGTTGAAACTTCTACCAGGTTTAGTACTTAGAACTAAAAATATTGTAATGAAATTAAGTATGCATAGGCTGTAGTAAAAGTGACTAAAAACTGCAAGAGAGAGCACTACATCACCTGGCAGTCTGCAGGACTGGTTGCTGATGCAGAGCTTACTGTTCCCCACTTTTGCATTTTCAGGTGTAAACACAGAAGAAAAGGGTTTGAAAGGTGATCCTCTAATCTCTGGTCTCAGCAGTGGTAAACCACTGGTGCTGGAGTGGATCCAACCCCAGTGCCCATAGGCAGAAATCGCTTTAAAAGCATCCTGCAACATCTATAAGGAGAGAGCGGGTCACCATCAAACGGTCCTTATTATGGCTTGTCAAGAGGTTGGTGTTGGGAGCATCCCCCTGCTCCTTTACGGTCAGAGCTGCAGGGCTGCTCTTTGGTTTTGGCCAAGCCTGTGCTCTGCTAAGGGCTGGAGCACCTCTCCTATGAGGACAGGCTGAAGGAGTTGGGGCTCTTCAGTCTAGAGAAAAGAAGGCTCTGAGGTGACCTAATTGTGGCCTTCCAGTATCTGAAGTGGGCTACAAGAAGGCTGGGGAGGGACTGCTCAGGATCTCAGGTAGTGATGGGACTAGGGGGAATGGAATGAAGCTGGAGGTGGGGAGGAAGTTCTTCCCCATGAGAGCGGTGAAGCCCTGGAATGGGTTGTCCAGGGAGGTTGTTGGGGCCCCATCCCTGGAGGTGTTTAAGCCCAGGCTGGACGAGGCTCTGGCCAGCCTGATCTAGTGTGGGGTGTCCCTGCCCATGGCAGGGGGGTTGGAACTGGATGATCCTTGTGGTCCCTTCCAGCCCTGACTGATTCAATGATTCCATGACACCACTGGTGTGTGGTGCTCTCATGCTGCCACTGTAGGCACGGAGCAGTGCATGCTGAAGGCTGGCCTGCAATACGTGGTGGAGAGAGCAATAAAGGACATATTTATGTCCTGCAAAAGTGGGAGGTGCTGTGAATCTGGACAACATGTGAGTGCTGCTGACTCCCTAGGCTGGGGAGGAGACCAGAGTGTTTGTGACCAGAGCGTTCAGCAGCAGGCAGTTCCATCTCTTTGGACAGACTTCTCTCTGAGAGAGCTCTGCAGCCCAGAGCTACACTGCCTTCAGTTTCTTCAGTGAATAATGCTGTGGGAGGTGCTGTGTTTGCTGGCAGATTTCCTCTTCTCCACAGACAGAGCTGCCAACAACTGCAAACAGTGATGGGCAAGGTGGAATTTAACAATTCTATGTTTTCCAAAGTCTGTGCAGAATGATGAGGCTTCCTGCATTGCACTATAAAGTCAATTAGCAGTTAAGGTAAAGAGGAGCCTCTGTGAAAATTGGCTGTTTCTGAAGAGATGCAAGCATGATTCCTATCCAAACCTAATACAATTACCTAATTTAAATGCAATCTTTTTATTCCTGACAGCAAATAAGCCCTGCCCTTTGATTTTGAAGCCCTGTGTGTTACCACAGCTGAGTTAACAGGCTGCCTGAGAAGCAGGTGTTTACTTTTATTAATAATTGCACTGTCCTACCTTCCAGGGTGAAAGGTGAGGCCAATTATGGCATAAAAAGGCTCAGCTGAGTCAGAGCAAGGGGTCCCGCAGGGAGTTCCTCATCGGAGAGCCTGGCAAGGGGAAGTGATGTTCAGGGAAGGGCTGACTTCTGGTCTTTGCTGCCTTGGAACTGCTGCCTCAGGGGTGCTGGCAGGTGGGACCTTGCTTATGCTCTTTAATTTCTCTCTATGTGCTTTTTGACTCTGAGGTTTATGGTCTGTAATCTGTTTTTTAATGTCCTGGTACCGTTTGCCTCCGCAGCCTTGAGCTGCAGCAGCAAGTGCTGTAAAGAGCTGCTCTCCCTGTGTGGCTGCTGCCTTTCCCTGATTTCAAACAGGCTCCCAGCTGTGGCAGGTGCTGCTTGGCTCTAGCACCAGGCCTTCTGGTGAGCAATAGCTCTGCACCCATTCACTGCTTTCAACAAAAATTAGAGCTTAATCATAACCTCTTAGTGTTGTTGCCTCCAAGTTAGAGGCTCTGCTTTCTTAATCTTACCCTGGAAGGCAGCTGCTGCAAGCCTTCCTTTCTTCCAGTTGTCCTTGCTTGTACTTTGTTGGAATCAAACTCAGCTCTGTCCTTCCTGAGGTGTAGAGCTGTCTGTGCTGCTTGGGATAGGAGCTGGCTGAGGTTTTCTGGATGGCTGTTTTACAAATGTGTGTTCTGCCTTGGTCTTAGTACCTTCCCTCAGGGGTACCCAGTGCTTGGTTGTCTCTTGTTGAGTCCTGCTACACTTTTAACTGATGCCATCAGGGGAAATGCCAGTGATGATCCTGGAAGCTGTTTCCTGTGTTGTCACCTCCAGGTCAGGGTCTGTGATAGATGCTAGGTTTAGATGATAGGGTGTTAGGTAATGATAGGACTAGGGGCAATGGAGCAAAACTCAAAGTGGGTAGAGTCAGATTGGATGTTAGGAAGAAGTTGTTCCCCATGAGGGTGGTGAAAGCCTGGTACAGGTTGCCCAGGGAGGTGGTGGAAGACTCATCCCTGGAGGCGTTTGCAGCCAGGCTGGATGTGACTGTGAGCAACCTGCTGTAGTGTGAGGTGTCCCTGGCTGTGGCAGGGGGGTTGGAACTGGCTGATCCTTGAGGTGCCTTCCAAACCTGGCAACTCTGTGATTCTATGCTTCTTTGTTTCTATGTATTGATGCACTTGGAAGCTCATCTGCTATCCCTTGCATGCTCACTCCCACAGAATCAGAATTGCTTAGGTTGGAAAAGGCTTTTAAGATCATCAGGTTTAACCAATAACTCAGCACTGCCAAGTCTACCACTATGCATGTCCCTAAGCATCCCCTCTCTAAGTAACCCCAAGGGATGGGGACTCAGCCACTTCCTGGGCAGCCTGTGCTAGTGCTTAACAACCCTTCCAGGGAAGAAATTATTCTTGATATCCAATCCAATCCTCTCCTGGTGCAGCTTGGCTGAAACTTCGAGCGTGAGAAATGCTTCTCGGCTGACAATAATGCAGATGAGGCTTCATGCCTGTGTACATTTAAAATGCACATAGGCAGCATATGGCCTGTGCCTCAGATTTTTAATACCTAAGCATGTGCAGCCAAGGAATGTTTGTCAATTCTGAAGTTAAATATTTTGGCAGCTGATTGGTGGCTGTTAGTAAAGTGCTAATGCTAGATGAGTGAAATGATTACCAAGAGCAGCTAAGAGAAAAATAGCTGAGATGAAGTTATTACAGTTGTCATTATTAGTGTGTGCTCTGGTGGCTCCCACAGAGCTCCTGTTGCTGGCTGCCTGTACAGGGAGGAATTCTTGTTTCTTGCTCCAAAGGCATCACAAGAAGTACAAGTAACTAAAGATAGCTGGGGGTGAGATTATGAATGCTGAAGGTGGGAATCTGCTGTTGCCAGCTGAATGTTAAATTGTGGTCCCAGGGAAAGAAAACCCGGAGAAGAAGAATGCAAACTGCAAGAAAAAAGAGTTTAGAAGTGTAAATAGGTGACACTTACATTCCACTAACCTAATGGCAGCTTCTCCACTGGTGTAAGCTATCCTCAGGAGAAAAGCTCCTCTGCTAAACTCTCCCATTCACCCTCTTAATGGGTTGAATTTGGCCATCATTTTAAACAAGGCTTCCAAAGCTGACCTGTGGCCAAAGGGCTTCTGGAAGTTTTAGCTAAGAGATTTTTGCCCTGTTTTGGCACCTTGAGTGTGTTGCTCAAGGGTAGTTTTACATCTAGGCACTCTAAACCAAGACTTCCAAGCATTCCAGAGGCCATCATTTCTGTACCTAGCTTCAAACTTGTGTTAGAATGTTTTTGCTGTTGTGCTTCTGTGAGGTAACACGCATGGAATAAAAGTGGCTTTCACCTGTCTGTAGTCATCTAAAGCTCACTCAGTCTGAGCTTGCCCTCTGTTACCTGCCTTTTATACCTAAAGGTCTGTTGCCATTCTTCATGTCCTGCAGCTGCTTGTATGGTTCCATCTCATGCCAGGCCCCTGCAGGCTTCCCTGTGTCATGTGCAACCACCCTGTGCAGAGAGGTGCGATGGCACAAGCAGCTTGCAGCTGGGTACCTGCCACCGTCCTCTCCCCAGCCAGCAGAGACTGAGCTCATCTTGAGTTGGATAAGCACCTTTGACTAAGTCTCTGGATATTTAGGTAGTTAAAATAAAAATCTTTGTTATTCACAGTGCAAAAGCTTTGAAATGAAGTCTTCTGGGCTCAGGCTTTTCCTCTCCTTGGTTTTGATATTTTTGATACAGAGAAGAAACAAAACATGTTCGTGCTTGTTGTCTTGCATGGTTATAATGCACAGCATCAGTGAGCTTCCTTGTGTGAATCTGGCTCAAATCCCACAGTCAGTAGCATTTTATGAATTACTGGATGCTAATTGTAAGCCACATAGGATGTTATCCTCCCTCCCCCCAGTTTCCTGAGCTCTGCTCCTCATAAAGTGTATTTGCTGATTACTTGCATATTGTCTGGTGAATCACTTCTGCAGTGCCAGGCACTTGATACTATTCCCTGGAAGCACATAACATTATATCTAGCTGCAATTTTGGTTCTCTGTTGCATAAGAATTACTTTTCCTGTAGATTAGTGATGTTTTGGAACTGGTCAGAGCAATTAATTCATTAATGCCAGCTTGATCTCCAAGATCAAAGTATTGGTGTGATGCAGTTGATGTTCATTATACAGTTAAATGAAAGGGATATATTTCTCCTCATACTTGATGAGTGTTTCTGAAAGGGTTTATGTAACAACTCTGGTCATTCAGAAACTGCTCTGAAAATGTGGTCACCCTTTGATTAAAATCTGGGCCAGACAAAGGCCTTCTCTTCAGAGTGATGTGACATGATTTTAAAGCCATGCTTAAGCAGCCATATGTAAACCCAGTACTTTCTTGGCTTCCATAGGAAGGAAGGAAATGTGTTACTGCTGCTGTTAGCTGCAGTATAG
The DNA here is from genome assembly GCF_014839835.1 of Dryobates pubescens. Taxonomy (NCBI): domain Eukaryota; kingdom Metazoa; phylum Chordata; class Aves; order Piciformes; family Picidae; genus Dryobates; species Dryobates pubescens. The sequence continues at coordinate 27,623,262 of NC_071612.1, read as the reverse complement.
AACCAGTGAAGGATAAGAAACAGGAATGAAAGGGCTTAGTGTGTGCTGGAGTAAATAAAGGCTCATTTCAGAGCAGGCTTTTGTCTAAGGCAGTATGTAGAAAGAAAGTAAATGAAAGCTGGTATGAAAATCTTCTAGAGAGGGAAAGTAAAGATTGGGTCTGCCAAGCAAATGCATCCCAGGATCCAAAGGATGATGAGCACACCACCTGTAGTGATTTATGAAAAGTCATGGAGAGCTGAGGAGCTGCTGCTGAGATGAGATAAATGTTCTGCTGATTGAAAACCTGAGCCAGAAAATGACAGCACTGTGGAAAAGGCCTGACGTGGAGGCTCAGTAATACACTGAAACAAATATTGCTTTGTAAACACTCAGAGCTCACTGAGCATCAGAAGAGGGAAAGAACAAATAAGAGCAGGCAGATGTAGTGCTAAAATCATCTCGAAGTGACAGAGGGAATGCAGGAATGAATACAGGAAGCTTAATGTGTGTAGAATGCAATGAAATGTTTGTGGCATAGGGAATTAATGAAACCCTGGCTTCCAGAGTCTGATTGGAAATGGACTTTGGTAACACAGGGGCTGAAACCTGTCCAAAAGACCATAAACAGAAGAAGATGATGATGATCAGCAGCATATTGAGCTGGCGTGTGAAGGGCAAGGAGTGTGTGCTGCAGTGTCACGGAGATCAATTTCATGTCTCATCTAATTTAACATTTTCATTAGTGATTAGCAAATGATGTAACCAGCATGTTAATGAGCCTCCTCAGATAAAGATGCACTAAAAGGAGCAGCACAGAGCAATAAAGTCAGCTCAGACATCTACAGAGGTTAAAAGTCTGAGCAACAACTTGATGTGAGGTGCCACAAACCTTCTTATGTGGTGAAAAATCATTACAGCAGAGGTAGCTGTGGGCTACTTCTGTCAGAAAATGCAGGGAGTAAGAAGAAAGTCCTCAGGTGCAAGTGTTGGTCAATAGGTGCCCTGCATCTGCAGGTAGGCCTGGTGAGGAATGAAGCGTGCACCTGGCTGCACCTTGGGTTCTCTCCAGTGTCTGCCCATGGATGTGGTTTGTCTGTGCCTCGTTGCCATTGTGCCCACAGCAGCTGGCTTTGCTTTGCTTTCCAGCACCATCCTTCACGTTTGCCCTGCCCACTGCTGTAACCTGTGTGAGCAGAGGAAGGGCTGAGAGTGAGTGGGGTCTGTTTGCGTGGGCTTCCAGGCTCAGCTAGGAAGTATTTCTCTAAGGAGGCAGTCAGGAATTCCCACTGAAATTCCCAGCAAACTTCCATGGGAGTTAAAAACACTGAGGTACACACCAGGGCTGTAGAGGCTGAATCCTGCTTGGAACTTTTTGCTCTGATGTTTGGTTCCTTTGCTGGTTATCTGACTAATTTTGTTTGCTCTTCCAAAATCAGCCTGCCCCAGGTGACCACTGCGTCCTTCATGCCACTCCTGTCACTGCTTCGGTTTACTTCTTGAATGGTCTGACTGATGAATGCCAGGTTTTGTGCTGGGGCTTTGGAAGGAGAGGTTGTAGTTCCATCTGAGAGTTCTTTCAGATGAATGGCTCTTGTTTCCTGCCTATGAACCATAGTGACTTGGACTAGCAGTAGCTCTTAGAGCTGCAAAAGCTACTCAGCTCTTCAGAAACTGAGGAAATAAAGTCTGGGCAGAGGCATTTAGAGATTTAGTGTACTTTAGACAAGGCTTTTAAGTGCAGTGGAGGGGCAGCACTTGAAATCTGAAGGCACTGAGTTAGGAGATGGAGCATGGCAGAGCTGGATGGCTGCCCCACATCGCTTAGCAGTGGTGAGGGAGAGAGCTCTTCTGTTTGTGCCGATCTTTGGACTCTGTCCTCGAAGAAAGCCACACAGATACCAGCTGAGGAGAAAACTGCTAAGTTCTTGACGAGAAGGATGACACTTGTCTGGGACAATGTCAAATGCAAGGCTTGGTTTCCACACTTGGCTTTTTGACTTTGGGTGTTCTGTTCTTGAACTGAGAAGGTTAAAGCCTGCCTTTATTCAGGACCACGATGACAGGGGTTTCTGGCACGAGTGGGTCTTGGGAGGGTGTCTGCACTGTGTGCTGCACTTGAACAGAATGTGCTTATGCTGAACAAAGTGAATGACAGAGATCCTGCATTTCATGACCTGTTTACCCCAGACCAGTTCATCTTCTAAAGGCACAAGCCCCATGGAGTATGAGTAACTTGATCAGCTCAGGTGAGAAGCTCAATTTTTGCTGTCTTGTATGTCTAAATGGAAAGCTGACTGGTTCTCAGCTAGCTGAAGTGGAATGGGATCAACGCTTTAGGTTAAAATTTCTGCTTTTGCTTCAGATTTGTGCATAACTTCCTGCATGCTGCTGATTGCAGCACAAAGCTGTGCCTGCCACGTTCCTGTAGGGAGCTGTGCAGTTGTGAACATGCACAGCATGTGTTTGGATACTCAATGGATGTGAATGTATCTGCCTGGAGGGTCAGATGCAGGTATGTGAACTTACAGCAAACAGCTTAAAACCATATTTGGGCATATGCTGATGTATGGATGTGTTTTGATCCCCTCCAGAGCTGTGAGTTCTCCCAGCTCTGCTGGCAGGAACCTTTGCCTCATTGTGGATTGGCAGTTAGGTGTAAGATATACCAATGTTTGTTTGACATTCTAATTGTTTATTTAAAGTCGAGAACAGCCTTATTAATATTTCAGGTATAGAAGTTCCTCGTAATAAGACAATGGAAAGACTTTTCAGACTTGAAGGAAAGAGGAGGGGCTGTATTCTTGATCTAAATCCTGTTTGAAAATGATAGGATTAAGGATCAATCTTCTGTTCTCAGCTAATTAAGAAACACACTCCCAGAGAGAGTGCCTATAAATGGCACTAAGGCTCTGCTAAATTACACAGCTAGGTATTTCCTTACTGGGCCGATGCTCTGTGTTCTGTCTAGCTTGCCCTAGCAGGATTAGAATTCAGTGATTTACGTGGGTTTTTTTCGTTTCCCACAAGGGATGTGTCACGCAAAACGCTTCAGCACGCTGTGTTGGATACCTGGTCACGACGCAGCCGGCTGTGCCGTGCCGCGCACCGAGTGCAGTAGCAGCGGATGTCCAGAGGAGGGCGCCTGCGGCCCTTCAGGCGCTGCTCAAAGCGCTGCCCGGTTCCGGCGAGCAGGGGCAGAGGACCACGCAGGGACTTGGCTGCAGGGGGCCGCTGTGATACGGGGATGTGTGGCATGAGCTTGGAGACTGGCATGCAGGTTTCTGCGCTTCGTTGGCGCGTCTGTCACACAGGCAGAGACCAAACAAAAGCAGTACCTTTCGGGTGCTCTTGGAACGGCCACTGGTGGCTGGAGAAGGCCACCTGTGTGCCACGGGGACAAAAAGCATGGTCTGGTCACAACTCACTCCTACCTGTGAGGCACAGTAAATATTTAGACAGTGACACCCACTTGTGCTGGGCAAGAGAAGTTGGTTTTCTATGTTTGTTGGAGGTAAACAAACAAAAGGATGATGAAATAGCGTGTTTGATGCAAGATAATTCAGTATTTGAGGTCTTGTATGGGCAAATAGCTTCACACACAAACACTGTTGTTTGCCTGCCTCCAGCTGTTTCTGCCTATGAAAACACAGGAGGTAGTCTGATCAGATAGCATCCAAACCATGGCACTTCAGTTCTAGCATACAGGCACAGCAGTCAGATTTGCCTTTGAAAAGTCCTTAGTCAGGGTAGGAAGTCTGGCCCAGCACACTTGACCTTCTGATAGATGAGACAGAAAATGTATTAATTTGAGGGGGGAGGAGGGGGAGGATGGGAATGTGTCCGTGTGAGCAAGAACTAAATCTTGGGGTTTTCCCCTTAAATAAGCAGGGTTGGTAGTGGAAGAAACACTTTGACAGTGTCCATGTTGCAAAAAATCAGAATAGTCAACAGACAAAACCTAATTGCTCTCTGGAGTCATTCCCTGATTAGATCTTTGGTAAGAAAATCCCTCTGCAAAATCACAGATGAACGGACTGGGGTCAACAGCTCCACCTCTAAGTCACTTTTCCAAGGGTCACTGAGGCTTTCCAACCACTCTGTTGTGCTGGAGCTGACAGGGCTGACTCAGTGTGAGCTGCTGTCATGTGTGACATGCAGCATCCTGAAGGGCAGAGTTTGGTGCTCTGCTGGCCTGGAGCAAAGCTCTAATGACAGTGCCAAAGAGGTGCCTTTAAAAAATAAAATAATAGTTTGTTACATTTTAGTGGAGACATTTGCAAAGTGCCCAACACCTGCTGTGGGTTGGACTTGATGGCCTCTGGAGGCCCCTTCTCACTTGTAATGTTCAGGGATTCTGTTATACTGTGTACAGCAGACTGGGGACCAATGCTGGCAATAGAGGAATGCAGCACATTGCTTGGTGTTAACTCGCCTGCATGCTCTTTAGCAGCTCTCCCCTCAGCTGCTGTTGTGGTGCATGAGGAAAGGATCCATTTTCAGGAGGAGACTGCTTGCTCCTGGGAGAAGTTACCTGCTGTAGTGCTTCTGAGCTGAAGGTTTGCTTGTGTGTGGTGAACGGGATCGGTTGGGAGAGCAGTCCCTTCTCCCCATACATCTCACCTTGCTTAGTTTTTCCTCCTAGATTTCAACATCTCAAACTAATTGAGTGCCACTAGATGTAATTTGTAAAGCAGTACCCTCACACTGATCCCAGTTATCCCTCCATCCCATGTTTCTCAGCAGTGCCCTCTTCAGCCCTCATCAAGGGAAATTTCGATGAGCTGTGGTGATAGCAGGGTCACCTTCCCTGACTCACAAAGAAGCTGCTGAGCAGCAGCATTCTACAAAGGATTACAGCACTAATCCCTTCGTTTCTCTCCCTCCAAAGCCTGTGTTGCTTATCTGTTCAGGCTGGTATGACAAAGAGAAAAATGGCAATCTTTTATTAACATATCTGTGCAGTACCTGTGGCTGAATGGATGCTAAATTTAGGCTGCCACATTTTTCCTGCTGCCTGAAGAGCAGGGCAGAGAAGCAGACTGGTGGCATGCATCCTCAGGAAGGAGCAGTCACCTGATGCTGCTGGTGTAAAGGTCTGCTCCATTGGCAAGGGGCAGAGCTGTGCTGGGTGACACCAGCTGAGGTTTGTCTTTCCCAAGTGCAGATTCTGTCTGTGGGACAGCACACACCAGAGCTGCAAGAAAGGTTGTATGGGAAGTTTTGAGTGCACATCATCCATGAGGTGATAGGGATGGAGAGTCCAGATGGGTGTGAGGGAGCCCATGCATGTTATCACTGCGAGAGGCTATGAAAGCCACCCTTGGGTCTGCTTGTAAGAAAGAAAGAAATCACAGAAGCATTCAGGTTGGAAAAGACCCTCAGGATCACCAAGTCCACCCCAGAACCCTACCCTACAAGGTTCACCCCTAAACCAATGCCATGCATTGCAGTGCCAGGCAGATGCCCCTTAGCAGGAACGTGGTGGTTCTTCTTGTGTTCCATGCAACAGGACTTTACCTTAGTGTGTGTGGGGCCAGGAGCTCCTGAGGAGCAGTCATCTGTTATGCATTCTTTCCTGGTGTAGATGAGGTGGTGTGGAAGAGCTCCACTGCCCTGCAAGTGCTCTTCCCGCAGGTGCCAACTTTCCCATTCACTTGGAGAAAGAAGATGTGCCAAGCAGGGAGTGCTAGCAGCCCCTTCTACCCATGCATGGCTCCTACCAAAACAGAACTTATTTTTCTTGGTGGTTTTGGAGATGTTCATTAGTGGCAAACTCCTGACTGAATCTCTTTGGTCTATATGGTCTGTGCTGAGCAAAGCTGGAACTAAATGCATCCCACAGCTCTTTTCCTTTGTCTTGCTAGAAGTACTTTTCTGTTGGAAGTTTGTTAGAGTTTTCTTCAGTGCAGACATTGGTGGTGGATCTTAGTGCAGAGACCAAAATTAAGTACCTGAACTGTTTTCTGAGGCTCTGAATAAGCATTTCTAAAGATTAAAATAAAGATGTCAGGGAGAGCTTTGTGGCAAGTGCAAGCTACAGCCCAGGACAGGCATTCAGAACCAGATGTAGTGGTGAGGGACTTGGACAGCTGCTGCAGGGGCCCCAGGGGAGAGCAGAGAGTTTCACTGGTTAAAGCCTGCTATAGGCTGGAGTGAATAAGGGCTGGTGAGGAAAAGAGGAGCAGAGCTCAGGATGCTGGAGAGCCTGGACAAGAGGTCACTGTAAGCTCTGGTACCACCCCTCAGGTTTCTGTCATCCAAGCCATGCACACAAGCCTGGTGCCTGGGCCACTGTCGGTGCTGGTTTAGTGACCTGCCTTGCTCTCCAGAACTGCTTCCAGCTCTCATGTCCACTCAGGTATTTCCTCCTCCTAGATTAAGAGATTAGCAGGTGCTGCAAAGTGTAGAGGGGCTTCCCATACCCCATGGGAGGGCTAGAAGGATTTCTGTAGTCTGTTGGGTTGCTATCTGTAAAGCCTGTGAAATTCTCTTCGTGTGCAAAAGCTCTCCAGGTGTTCCACTGTGGATGAAGCAATTTCTGATGCAGCTCTTGCAGGGCACTGTGACCTGCTCAGCTAAGTGAATGCTTCCTTAACTGATGCAAATTGTATCCTCTCCACACCAGTGGCTTTTATTTATTCTTTAATATATTTTTAGCTTATTGATGCAGTGAACATGCTCTGCCCGAGCAGCAGAGCTGATCTGCATAAGGAGGTCCTTGTTGGTGTAATTGCTTTTGCAGTCTGTCACTGCTCACTGCCATCCCCAATGAGTTTATTCCTCCGTCATGTCTGCAGCCCTGGCGCTGGCTGTGTGCTTCCTCCTACCAGTTTCTATCTGTGCCATACTGGTTACAGGCTTAACTGGACTCCACTACCTTCCTGCCAGCTTGATTCCCTCTGCTTCTCTCACTAATACAGACCACAGGATTTCATGTAACCTGAGAGCCCTGAATCCTAATCGCTCCCAGGGGCTCTTCCTGCACTTTTTCCCTTTCAGTGCTTCCTGCTTTGCTTGTGGGAATGCCATTCCTTGCCTTTCAGTCTGGCTTTAGAGTTCATTCTAGTGAGAGCACAGCAGTAAATTCTCCCTGGAAACACTACTGGATAAACAGCTTAATTTACTGTCTTTACTGTCAACACTTCTGATCTAATGGTGCTGGTTCTGATAACTAAGCAATTCCCTCTGAGCAGCCACTTCACTCCTCCTGTGCTTCTCTGCTCAGTTCTCCAATTCTTTTGTCTTTCTTAATAGAGTGCTTTGGAGAAAATTGCTTGCACAGAGTTAGTGAAAATAGAATGGTGCAAGTGCAGCCAATTCTAGGTTGCAAAGGGCAGCTCTTGAAGTGCTGATTTAGGTGCCAAACCCAGAGGAATATGGAAGCCTACTATGTGGCTGAGTGTGGCAGCACTTTATCATAGCTGATAACACTGTCTAGAGATTAACCAACCAGTCCTAGCCAGAATAACACACCCAGTGTGCAACTGCAGCTCTGCACCATGGGCTTTACCCTCTCCAAGTGCTGCTGGAGCTGCTGCTGCAGCTCCCAGGTGTGCAGCCCTGGGTGAGTATATAGGTGCTGCCTTTGCATTGTTATTACTGCGTGAGTAAGACTCTCTTCCCTGTGTTTGTTTAAATCCAGCTTTCACAACTGAATGCAGATCTTGAGCCTAAGGTTTCCCCAGGGCATATCTATCTGTGTGCATACATGTATACAGTTTAGAAACATCAAGGGGCAAAAATAACTTGCTTGGATGGACAAACGGTGTGGGCCAGGGGATCCCCATGTGTCCTTCAGTCTGGAATGGTATCAGTGTGTGACTTGCTTTTAAACTCAAAATAAAGATAGACATTTCCTTTTGGATTGTCTGCTGTTCAGTAGCTCTGAATCCTACTCAGTCTTCTTTTCTGACCAGGTTGTTTTCACACACTGGTTAATCCTACCTGCCCTGAGAGGAGAGCTGCAAGCGAGACTTCGCTTCTGGTAGCTGCCAAGCACTTGGTGGAGCAGGGAAACCTGAGGGAAGCAGGATAATTTGGGAAGCAGTTTTAGAAGAGAGTGGTTCTTCCCACTGCAGTTTTGCTTGATTTTGTGTCTTGCCACACATCTGAGCACTAGCAGGAACTTCTGTGCTTTGATTTGGCTGTTCTGCACTTCCTTGGTGATTGGAGTGATCCTAGGAAATGTGCAGAGCGCTCAGCTGTGTTGCAGCCATCTGCTTCTTGCCAGAGAGCTGCTGCTTGGTGCTTGCCAGATAGGAAGGGCTGTTCCTCAGGCTCTGTCACTTGGTGCTGACAGCTGAAGTTGAAGGCTCACCTCAGGACTTGGTCTTTCACAGCTGTTTCATTTTGGTGGGTACAGTTTAATGACATTTACACAATCGGTAATCTCTCTGCCCTTATTTGCCGACTTCCTCTGCACTGGCTTCTCACACTAGGCAGGGTTAAGGCTGCAATACAAGTTTGTACCAAGGGAAGTCTGTGGTCAGAGGTGGAAAACATGGGCACCAAGAGCTGTAAGGCAGTGTAACAATGAGATTACATTTAACAACAACTCCAATTCATCTTAGTGCTTCTCTTCCAAGAGTCGCAAGGGAAGTGAAGCCAAGGGACATGCCCAGTGCTGCCAGACTGCCTGGCACTCTGACCTCAAAGCCGCCTGGAGGTCTAGCATGTTACCCCTCTCTTACCCAGGTATCAGTGTCTTTTCCCTTCCTGCTCCACCTTCTTTTGGAGCTTAAGAAACAACATTTCCTATTTCTCTGGAGTATTCCTGCTGTATCTACTTCTGTTGCTGCTGATGTGGTAGCTTGCTTTCACCAACTTTCTCTTGAGCTCTTGCACATAAACACCTTTTGCCTTTAGCAAATAGTCACAGAGTCACTAAAGACCGCTGAGCCTATCATAAAGAATGAATTGGAGGACACCACCTCAGATGGTACTTAAATTTGGGTTTGTGGGTTTATTGTCCCCCTTCATTTTCTTTTGGTGTTGCTCTAGAGGAATTAATAAATTGGCTTCAGGCCAAAGCCTGAGTTCTGGATTCATTGTTGTTTCCTTTACCTGTCCTCATTCATTGTGCCAGGTCTCAGCACATCACCATTGCTGCAGCAGCTTCCTGCAGCAGCTGGGCAGAACTTGTCAGTAGATCAATGCTTCTGGTGTGTTTCTGTCAGCAGTGTTCCTATCAATAGCTGTAAGGCCTGAGCTGTGCTGTGTGTCACAGGTGGTGCACTTCTGTATTCTTACTGCTCAGGAAATCAAGGGAAAGCAATGCTGCTGCTGACATCTGCATCACAGCTGCAAAGTCTGGGCCTGCCAGTAAAGCATTCTGGTTTGGTAGGCTGTGTCCCTCTTCCTCTGCACAATATGTAGGCATAAGTATCCAGCATCAGCAGGATAACCTAAGTCAAAGATGAGTCAGAGGAAAGGTTTAACCCATCCAAAGCACTGTTCAGGTGTCAGCTGCCTTTCAAAAATGGTCTTTAAAAACATTGACAGAAATCTTTCTCCTTGCACTTCCAGATGGGAGGGAAGTAAAGGCAGCTTCAGCAGGGCTAGGACACAAGATCCTGTGCCTTCCACACTGAGAGCAAGTGGTGCAATGTGCAGTTGACACAGTGGCTTATCAAGCTGTTCCTCTCTTGGCTTTTTTAATTAGGAATTGAAAGTTCATTCCTAATTTTATGTTACAAAAAATAAATCCCCAACCTTAAACGCTAAACAGATGTGAAAGTGGACAATTCTTTCTATGCCTCTAGTGAGCTGGAAGGTATCAGCTTTGTTGTATCTGATGGTACAATGACAGCCACAACTATCACAGTATCACAGTACCTAAGGTTGGAAGAGACCCCAAGGATCATCAAGTCCAACCTGTTCCAACAGACCTCACAACTAGACCATGGCACCAAGTGCCACGTCCAATCTCCCCTTGAACACCTCCAGGGACTGTGACTCCACCACCTCCCTGGGCAGCCCATTCCAATGACAAATGACTCGCTCAGTGAAGAACTTTTTAGAATACATAGAATACATAGAATAAACCAGGTTGGAAGAGACCTTCAAGATCATCGCGTCCAACGAGTCTAAACCTCCCCTGGCACAGCTTGAGACTGTGTCCCCTTGTTCTGGTGCTGGTTGCCTGGGAGAAGAGACCACCCCCTTCCTGTCTACAACCACCTTTCAGGTAGTTGTAGAGGGCAATGAGGTCACCCCTGATCCTTCTCTTCTCCAGGCTAAACAATCCCAGCTCCCTCAGCCTCTCCTCATAGGGCTTGTGCTCAAGGCCTCTCCCCAGCCTTGTTGCCCTTCTCTGGACACGTTCAAGTGTCTCGATGTCCTTCCTAAACTGAGGGGCCCAGAACTGGACACAGGACTCAAGGTGCGGCCTAACCAATGCAGAGTACAGGGGCACAATGACCTCCCTGCTCCTGCTGGCCACACTATTCCTAATACAGGCCAGGATGTCATTGGCCCTATTGGCCACCTGGGCACACTGCTGGCTCATGTTTAGGCGGGTGCCAATCAGCACCCCCAGGTCCCTCTCTGTTTGGCAGCTCTCCAGCCACTCTGACCCCAGCCTGTAGCTCTGCATGGGGTTGCTGTGGCCAAAGTGCAGCACCTGGCACTTGGACTTATTAAATGCCATCCCATTGGACTCTGCCCATCTGTCCAGTCGGTCAAGGTCCCTCTGCAGAGCCTTTCTGCCTTCTAACTGACTAACATCTGTTCCCAACTTGGTGTCATCTGCAAACTTGCTGATGACTGACTCAACCCCCTCATCCAGATCATCAATGAAGATGTTAAAGAGGATGGGGCCCAGCACTGATCCCTGGGGGACGCCACTGGTGACTGGCCGCCAGCCGGATGTGGCACCATTCACCACCACTCTCTGGGCTCGGCCCTCCAGCCAGTTCCTAACCCAGCACAGAGTGTTGCTGTCCAAACCACGAGCTGACAGCTTAGCCAGCAGTTTACTGTGGGGGATGGTGTCAAAGGCCTTGCTGAAGTCCAGATAGACTACATCCACAGGCCTCCCCACATCCACCAGACGGGTCACCTGATCATAGAAGGAGATCAGGTTGGAGAGGCAGGACCTGCCCTTCCTAAATCCATGTTGGCTGGACCTGAGCCCTCGGCCATCCTTCAGGTGCGCAGTTATTGCCACCAGGATAATCTGCTCCATCACTTTCCCTGGCACTATAAACCTAAGATTTCAGCCATTGCTTTGCTCTGCCCTCTTGACTCTTGAATGTGTAACCATCACAGAACCACATCATGGTGGGGGTTGGAAGGGACCTCCAGAGATCATCCAGTCCATCCCCCCTGCCAGAGCAGCATCACCCAGGGAAAAAGTTCCCTCCCTCACACGGACAAAGTTTACCCTCCTGTTCCCCTGACACCTCCTCTGCTCCAGCTTGCCCACAGTGCCCCTTGTGCTGTGCTTGGCCATCCCTGAGCAGAGCCTGGCTCCAGCCCTGCACATCTTGATCCCCAGCACTGAGGGCAGCCCTCAGGCTCCTCTGCTCCAAGCTCACGAGCCCAGCTCCCTAAGCCTTGCAGTGCACAATGTAATTACACAGGTGTAGAGCAGGGAAGAAGCCACTTCTGCTGGAGGAAATGAAGATCATTTTCAGATTTGTCTATTTGAAAGCACGACAATTTTGGAGTAAGGTACAAAAATGTACCATTGAGTGTGCTGAGATACGAGGGACAAGCTCATGCAGATATCTCCACCCATACACATCTGCAGATGTGTTGATTTCTTCAAGAGAAAAATGTATATTCAGTGAACAAAACCCAGCATCAATCTTATTTCACTCTTACTAGGCCTAGCAATCCAAACTTCTTTAGGGCAGGAAAAGTAAAGCCTTGCAGCTATTGGAGCACATCAAGGTTTGGATTATATATACATCATAGCATCTGTAAAAATTCCAACCCAGACCATCTCAGGACTTCACAGGTCCTTGAGCATAAATGTTCTTAGATCTGACAGTCCTAGAGAGCAGAGGGACCTCTGTAACCTGTCCTGCACCTCTTTGCCTTCGGTGTGGCCAGCAGGGCAAGAGAGGGGATTCTGCCCCTTGGCTCTGCTCTGCTGAGACCTCGCCTCCAATCCTGCCTCCAGCTCTGGTGTCCCCAGCAGCAGAAGGACACAGAGCTGCTGGAGGCCACAAAGATGCTCCAAGGGCTGGAGCAGCTCTGCTGTGAGCACAGGCTGAGGCTTAGGAAATGACAGAGCAGCTTTGCTGTGGAGACAAAGACTGCTAGACTGTGAGCAGGAAGATGAGAGTAGACTGTGGAGGAAAAGCGATTAAACTGTATTGAAGAGTGGGAGAACAGAGGGGCTGGGTGGGTTGGTTGGTTTATTTGTTTTGATGTGTCTGGAATGGGAAAGATCCGACAGGGACACAAAAGGAGAGGCAGTACCAATGAGAGACATAGTTAAGAATGAAACTGATCTGGAAACATAAGCTAATACTGACCTACTTCTGCATGTGTGTAAATACTGCTAGAAAAGGAAATGGACTTTGCCCCTGTGTGAAAAACTTCGCAAACTTGGACTGTTTTGGTTTGCTGCTGTTGTTTGGGTTTCCTTTTAAAAACCATTCGTCACCTGAGACACAAAATCAAATCAAATCAAGGCTGGTGGTTTTTCCAGGCATTTCTCAGTGCTGGGAGCAGTAAATATCTTGCTGTGTTTTTAATAAAGCAAAGGAAGTAAAGGACAAGTCGTGCAGAGCACTTCAGGAAGATGTATTGGAACAATTTATTTCAGTGTAACTTGCTCCTGGTTGCTTTGTAGTCAGCAGCACATGATGGGAAATGACTGCTGCATACCACAGCAGACCCAGGGCAGGAGGAGATGACAGATTCCTCACCGGTAGTGTGTGGCTTGCTCAGACAGTGAAACAGACAGGAGCTGTGCACAGAGTGGGCTTCAGGTCTGCTTCCCCCTACAAATCTGCCTCCTCAGGTTGATAGAGGCTTAGGGAGTTGAGGCAGGCAATGGAAAACACAAACCTTGTAGGACAAGGCCATCATCACAGCATCTTCTGTTGTATTGAACAGTAAGACACTTCTCTGTAGCTTTTAATTGCCTAGGGGCTGGTTTTTGAGACCAGTAAGGAAAGACCCACCTGCTGGTAGCAGAAATAACTGTTTCTTCCCAGGACAGTATGAAACTGTCAGATCCCCTTTTCAGGTCCAAGTCTTCATTTCCAGAGACTGGAGGTTTAGTTTGCTGTGGTGGCTGGAGAGGAGCCCTGCTCTGTCCTACGAGTGGAAGGGGAGGTGTGATTGCTCTTTCTGTTGGGTCCTTCCACTGTGGCAGAGAGGCTTTTAGTCGTGATGAGGTCCCTTGTCTGGTGCAGGTCATGTCCTCTCCTCTGTGCTACAGCTGCTAGAAGTGGAAAGGGAAAGAAGGGGAATCTTACAAGCTTAAGCTCTTATGAACTTCAGCCTTTTCAGTCCCCTCACCCCTCTTTCTATCCTTCCAGTGAATGTTTGCATCACTTCTGCTGAGGGGAGAGATCAAACTATACAGATAACACTGACTTGATTTCCCACAGTCACTGCTGAAGATGAATGGTCTCCTGGGCACTTAGAAGTGACATCAATCAGGTAAAGAGGAAAACTTCATCACAGTCCTTTGAGCAGGGCTGTTAATTTAGTCTGCTGGAATACATTCATTTTTTATGCTTTCCAAGCTATATTAGGGGCCTAGGTATAACCTGCACACACCAGAGACCTGAAAATATTTCTGCCCATACCATCTTCACATTGACATCCTTGTGAGCAGGCTTCTGCAAGCTGGGTAAATGAACTTGACAGCTTCCAGTCCTTAAAAAAAGGAATTCTATCAGCTTTGTATAATTGCATTTTTCACGGCACTGTCAGCTGGGAAGAGCCTTTGACAAATCAGTGGTGCCCAGATTAGACTCCAGATGCAGTACACCACTAGAACTGGAAACTCTGATCTGAATAAGGAAAAGAAAGAGTTTGGGCAAGAGGTGCTGTGGTGCTTTAATTCAGTAATTAGCTAAAAGCAAGCCAAGAAACACACAAAACGCATCCTGGGCTTTGGCAGTGAGCAGCTGAGAGCCCTGGCAACAGCTCTGAATTGTCAGCTCCTGCTCCTTCCCCGCCGCTGTTAGTGCAAACAGACACCTCAGACTGTGCTGCAGTAACATTGCTTCCTCTGTAAGCCTCAGGAATGGAAATGCAATTTCTGTTTGTAAATAGACTGTGAAAGCTGGAAAAGCTTCCCTCCAGTGTCTGTGTGGGAGAGGGAAAGGGGATTTGGGGGTTTAATTTGAGAGGCTAGCATTATGTCTGCCAAAAGAAAAATGTCTGAGTGAAATTCCTCTCTGGCTGCAACAGCACACTGGCTTTATCTGCTGATGAACATGGGCAGCAGGCACTCTGTAGATGTTATAGGTAGAAATCTGCTTTTGAGGGCACAAATATTTGTGACTGAAGTCAGAAGCAGGTTGCCAGCAGTGTAAGTCCTGAATTTAGCTCTCCTGGGGTTTGGTTTGGTGTTGGGTGGGCTGGGTGGGGTTTGTGTTTCGTTGTTGGTTGGCTGGGTTTTATCCCTAGCATCAAGCTCTTGAGGAACGTCCTGTCCAGTTTTAGATCCTGGTCTGCTTGTTGCTTTCTGACTGGTGGTTGCTACAGCTTCTGGTCAGAGAGGCACAAGAATTGTTGGTGAGGGGGGCTCTGGTCATAGCTCACCCACACTGAGTGCAGAGGAGAGGCAGCTCTGGGATCCCAGGTGGTGTTTCAGAACTGCTAGGGGTTAAAACCTATCCAATCATTACAAATACACTTAGGAACCCCAAATTTTGAAACCATAATTTAGTACTGGATTCCCTTGGAATAACTTTTCTTTACCAAGTGGAAGGCTTCTGTTCAAAGTGTTTTGGGAGTGAATGAAGGGGCTGCTTGTTTGCTTGCTTTAATATTATGCACACTGGAGCAACACAGCTTCTGCACTTGTGCTATCCTGAACCTGCCTTTCAGGAGGAGTTGGTCTAGGAAAGCTGTTTCTAGAAGAAAGGGTTTCTAGTCTATGATTCTATTCTATGACTCTATTTGAAGCTGAAGTGCTACTTAAAAATCAGGACATATAAAAATTAATGCTAATGTTGGGGACATTGGAAGCTTTGTCCTACTTTTTTGGCAGCTGATGTTTCTATAACCTTTTGTCACTGGTTTATTCCAAGTGCAGCAGATCTGAGTGGTGACCAAGCTTTTTGCATCCATGTTTATGTTCTTTCAAATTTGCATCTGTAGAAGGCAGTAAGAATATCCACCAGAGAGAGAACCACCCCATCTTTACAAGGCCACAGCTGCTCTCTCTATACCAGATCTAAGCAAGCACAGCACTTTGCCATGGTCTCAGTAGCACTTTCTTCAGTGTGGCTGCTGGAGTCACCCTACCTGGCAATTTTTTGAGGCACATCACTGCTTCAGTATCATTTAGATGCAACTATGTCCTGTTAAAGCAGTGAATTTCATCAAATCATTCCTTCACGTGTACTTTGATTTGGAAAAGCTCTGCATTTGTTTGAGAAAATTGAAGAGGAGGGGAGAAAAAAAAAATGTTCTTTTTAATTCAGCTCTTTGCCTGTGTGAGTTGGTTTTGCTCTGTTGCCACGAGCAAATGATGGCTGAAAAAGGCACAGTAGTGCCTAGGAGTACCTAAAAATAGTAGGGGCAGAAAGATACAAGGGAAGAATGAGGGAGGAGAGAGAACTTCAGAAAGAAATGAAAGAACTGCACTGGAAACATGAATGTCAAGAGGGAGAGAAAGCAAACACCTTACACAAGTAAGAGTGAAATCGGAGTCAGAGCGATCCTTGCTACTGCAGCTCTTCACATTCCAATGCTTTGAGATCTTGTCTTGCTGTGCTCTCTCACAGGGCCTAATTGTCTGCAATGCACAGCACAAAGAAATGTAAAACATGAACCAGTTAGGAAATATGATTCAGTGCTCACAGAGCCTTGATGAAAGCCACTGCACTTCGCAGGTGAAGTCTCTGGGGAGGGTTTAGGTGTGTGCACAGCTGAGGTATCTATTGCAAACCAAAGGGATGATAGACCAAAATTCTTATAGTTCAAATGCTGTGGAATCAAATCACTTCTTTTTAAAGCAAGTGGCTGTGTCTGACTTGGATGTATGGGAGGGCAAGTGTGTTTTCTGTGCTGCATCAGGTGCCAGGGCTGTCTTGTTTCCCTAAGGGATGTGAATTTAAGACAGGAATTACGCTGATGAGGTGCTTGAATTCTCACTACATACTGTGGACTCAGGTCCTTGTTCTGTGGGCTGAGTTGCTTTGACTTGTATTTTGCTCTTGTTCATCTTGTATGCTAGAAAACAATTTCCTGCATGGCTTCCAGCAGGCTGGCTTTCCATTCCTTCCTGCTTGCCCTTTTCCCATTCCTTTCCTTGAATCCTGCTTATGTTTTTTAATTCACTCTGCCAATCTTTTGATTATGGATTTTGTTGGGGTTGGTGGTGCGCCCTATGGTACAGGATATCCTTCAGAACCCCTAGGTGAGCTGTCCTGGCTGTGTCCCCTCCCAGCTTCTTGTGCACTTCCAACCTACTTGCTGGTAGACTGGTGTGAGGAGCAGAGAAGTTTATCACCTGTGTAAGCACTGCTCAGCAACAGCTAAAACATCGCTGTGCTATCAGCACCGCTTTGAGCACAGATCCAGAACACAGCCACATAGCAGCTGCTATTAAGAAAATGAACTCCATGCCAGCAGAGACACAATTTAACCTAGGATCTCCTCTTTACTACTAAGGGGCTTCTCTCCTGACAGTGTTAATAAGGTGGATGCCAAGTAAGAGGCTTCTGAGGAAGACTCATCCCAACAGTACCCAGCTCTGGCCCTTGCACGCATCAGAACTCCTTAACACTTTGATGTGCAATAGGAAAATGCTTATACAACCACTTTGACAGAGATACTTAAGAGAAACAAAGATTGCTAGAACTGCACAATTTGCAGAAAGTAACTTCATGCCCTTGTTATTGCCTGGAAACATGGATTTTCAAAGCAAAAGCTGGGAGGATGAAAGGGAATAGCAAATGAAAGGAGCGTGCGTTCCTCTAGCAAAAATCCTCTCTCTGAGTTCTGTACTGATTATTTACACACACTGGCATCTGGAAGCTTGCTTATTGTTTCCTTCTGGAGTCCCCAAATGGAGCTCTACATTTAAATTAGGATGGATTGCAGCATTCATGTTATAAAACAAAAGCAATCAAACACAGAAAATCACCAAAACATCCCTGTGCTTGCCATAAAATACTTGTCCCTAATGGCAGGAAAAATAACACTTACAGCTAGTGGAAAACACAGAGACTGTGGAGGAGTAGTGAAAAGCCAGCAGGAGCTGCATGGAAATCAGGCCAGAGCTTCCAAAAAGCAAACATTCCAATGCTGATGCTGAAGTGCTTCATTTAGTGGTAGCTGTACAGTAACCTACACAGTAAATGTGCCACCACCATCCCATCACTCTGGAATGATTCTTAAAGCAGAAGGATGAGTTTTAAAAGGAAGGCAACCTGCAGTTACACCTTGAGCTATGCTGGTTACTGCTCAGAGAATGTGAGCAGCACGCTTTGGAGTAAGTATGCCATGAGGACAGGCTGAGGGAGCTGGGGGTGTTCATCCTGCAGAAGAGAAGGCTCTGAAGGGACCTCAGAGCTGCCTGCCAGGACCTGAAGGGATCCTGCAGGAAGGCTGCAGAGGGACTTCTCCTCAGGGTGTCTGCAGACAGGCCAAGGGGCAATGGTTTGAAGCTGAAGCAGAGCAGGGTTAGAGTGGAGCTGAGGAAGAAGTTGTTCAGCAGGAGGGTGCTGAGACTCTGGCCCAGGCTGCCCAGGGAGGCTGTGGCTGCCTCCTGCCTGGGGGTGCTGAAGGCCAGGCTGGATGAGGCCTTGAGCAGCTGAGTGTAGTCGAGAGGTGTCCCTGGGCATGGTGTGGAGGTTAGAGGAGAGGAGCTCTGAGCTCCCTTCCAGCCTGAGCCATTCTAGGATCCTCTGAATTAACTTCCAGGGCTGTGCTCAAAGCAGAGGAGGAGGCTGTGAGGAGGAGGAATAAAAGAGCATTTCCACTAATGGTTCTGTTTCCTGCTGATTGTTTTGGCAACAGTTTAAGAGAAAGCAGCAAGCTGAGTGCAATGCTGGTTTAGTTTACCAGTTGCTGAAGCTGGCTTTTGTGATAATTGCAGCTCACAGACAAAGAGTAATCAAAGATGAAGAGCCAGTAGCCAAATGAAAGGAGATGTGAGGTCTGTGTTCACTTTACACTGTTGGAAGGAACAGGATTTGCTTTTTCCTACTTCAAATAAAAGAGCAAAGCAACTAATGTCCTACAAATCCTGATGCTCAGTGGAGCTAACAAGTGGAGCTGTGTTTGTACAGCACTGACAATTCTTTTCTGGCAAAAAGAATATTTATTAACTCAAAATATTTGGCAGATCCATGTCTGTTTCAGGAAGTTGCTGTTTTCCAGTAGACTCCTCCAGAGCTTCAAAGCATTTTTGGTGTCTTGACAATTCCCTTGGTTTGGAACTTCTGTATTTCACATGAGCAGTTTTAAGGGGCAGAAATGAAACCCAAGGCTTACACCTCTTAATCTTTTGGCAAACCTTGGCATATATAGGTATATATGGTATGGGTTTTTTGCATTTCAAGATGGGTTGCAAAAGCTGTTCCCTTGTGTCTCTGATCAGAGCAAACTTGGAGCTTTGAATCACTACTGTTACTACTGTCTAGTCATGAGGTCTGTGGTGGCGGGTTGGACTCAATGATCCTCGAGGTCTCTTCCAACCTTAGTTATACTGTGATACTGTTGAATGCTTTATCTGAAGGGCAAACTTTCAGCACTTCCTTTGGTGGTTTTTCAAGGGTCTCCCAAACTTCAGACACTGGAAGCTTTTAGTCCACAGCCTCAATTACCTTTTTCAGGTCACAGAATGTGCATGTCCCTGGGGGTTGTGCTGGTGGTGATGCTATACCTTGGAAAGAGAGCTCAGGCACTTGGAAGATGATCTGAATGAGCCTTGCAAAACATCCTCCCTTGCACTGGGTGTGATGCTGATGGTCTGGGAGCCGCCTCCAGTGAGCTCTGCTGCCTGACTCAGAGCTGCCACAGACCTGTTGGCCTGGTGCAAACCCAGGACACAAGACCCATGAATTCCCATGACCTGTACTTTTTAACTTGAACCATCATTTCTAAACACCTAATGTTGCCCCCCTCCTCTTCTTGCAGCAGCTTTCTATGTCCTGTGATTCTGGTGAGGGGCTGAGTGGGTGTTCTTTAGTTCCTGATTTGCAGAGCTGTCTTGGCTGTGCTCAAAGCTCTGTGGGCACAGTGTTCCCAAGCAAACCCAGTGAGGACAGTGACTCTAAGGCAGTTCCATCGCTTCTCTATGAAGGGCTTCTTGCCATGATCTTGTGCTTAGCTTAGCAGATAGCATTACCTCAATATTTGCTTTCCTGGCCATGATACAGCGTGAATGCCCCAGAGCTGCGGGAACAACTGGTTATGTGGCAGCTGGAAACTCAGGGAAGGCTGGACACAAATCCAGTGAATCCTGCAAGTAAGAGATTTCCATTACAGTGGGGGAAAAAACCCAACAAACAATCAAAAAAACCAAACCATGTTTCAGCTGCTTAATATTGTTCATTGTTGTCCTTTATGAAGCTAATCAGGCTGCAGACAACTCTTACAACACAGATGATTATGACTTGGTGAATGAACATAGAGGCTCATTCAGCAGCCTCTATATTAATGTCTCCTGGTGTAACTTAACGACTAATTATTAGAGACACAGAGCACATGAATGGTGTGCAAAGAGCTACTGAGTGAATAAAGAGGCTGTTAGTCTGGGACTGAATAATTCTCCTCGCTGAATACCAGGGAGTAAAGCACCTATGCTAATGGGCTCAGGATTGAAGGAGATCACCTCCAGGAGAAAGAGTGGCTAGCTGCTTTAATCCTGTTAACCATCAGCCTTCCAGCCTGGACTCTTCATTGATCAGTGTTTGCTTTCTTTTCAAGTTACATTCTTTTACTATTAGTTGCTCTCCACTACCCCCAGCTTCAGTTAACACTCAATTGTTTTACATTTGTGTTTCTATAAAGCCTGAGATTTGTAAATAAGAGATCGGAGGGAGGGGAACCCCCCTGCATTTTACACACCTATCTATATGTGCAAAATGGCTCCTCGAATCCTAAAGACCACTTTAACTCTTTTTAACTTCTGAAGTGTGGCTTTCTAAACCCTGCTTTCCGTGTGGGCTGGTATGTGTAGTTGTGTGTCCAGCAGCAGCGTGGCCATCTGTGTTCCAGATGCAAGATCATTGTCCCCTTTGGCAGGGAATTCACCTTCTAATAGCAATTCCACTGAATTTAATGAGCTTCATGAAACATTCAGGAACTCCCCACAACTGCTGTGCTTATTCTGCATTCATTGCACTGTTTCTTATGTGAGTTTTACTTGATGTAAAAGCATTCCCTGATGATTCTAAGAGGAACTTTATTGCATTATAAAGAGGGCTTCAGGAAGCCTTGTTTTACTGAAATGCACAAACCCCAACCCGTGCATCTCCTCTGGGCCCATACAGCTCTAGTGGAAATCAGGTGGAGCTCTCTAGTATTCTTTCTGCATATTTAGAGCTGACTGTAGTTATCCAGACAGGAAATGAATTCTAAACACGTTTCCACCTCTTCAACCTTAATTAATGTGATTAAAATGTATTTTGTGAAGTTAAACTTTTAAATCAATGCATTTTGTTTGATGCAGATCTATATTGAAGGCCTCTGGTTCCCCCACCCACACAGCAGATTATTTCCAGCCAGCTAGCATGCAGCTCTTCAGTGTTTTTAAGGGGTCCACTTTGTCAATGAAACTCAGATTCAGGTAAAGCAAAGAGTCTCAAAATAACTCCCAGATGCTCTTCAGCACTCATTTCCCCCTCAAATAATAGTGTTTAAACCAGAAAAAAGCAGATCTACCATCCCTTGCTCATTACTGCAGTAGGAAAAGCAGTCACATACTGCAGTTGCAGTTCATGTCCCTTCCATCTGGCACAAGCTTCCATCAGCCTCAGCAGCTGTAGCACAGTAGGTCAACACAGCACCTCCCAGCTCATCAGCTCAGACTAATGCATTGCTTCCTTTTATGGCCACAGGAAATTAGAATCCTTGCAGCATTCTTGGATGCTGCAGCACAGCAGTAATTTGCTTGTTGTGTCTAAGCATATTTTAAACTGCTCGGTGGATGGGTTAGTGAAGGTTAGTTTCCATGTTGTCTTGAATGTCCTTCATCACTCAACTACATCCGAGGCCTCTGGGTGTTCTTCTACCTTATTAGCCCCAAGGAAGTTTGTTAAACTTTGCCCAACATGGGAAAAGAAGAAGCTGGGTGGTGAATGCTGCATAGTTGACTTAGACATCTTAATACATTCTCTGCCTTCGGATGTGTAGCAGACATTTACCTGTCTTCCTACACACAGTGTTTCAAGGACCATGTTCTTGGACTCCACAGTTGTTTAAAGTACTTTCCAAAGCGCCCCGCCCCAGGTAATGTACTCCTGCCTGTGTCTGTGCAAGGGGCTGCATTTGTAATCAGTGAGTAAAGAAGTATTGGGCACTTAAATTTAAGAGAGATTCTGTTGCATTTCATTGTGCTGATATTGTTCAGAATGTAGCTTCCTTGTAACTTAAGAAGTTTAGCTTATAAATAAAAATAGTTCTGAATAAAACCTTTTGCCTTCTGAGAGTTGCCTGCATGCCTTTGGGTCTGCTACGAGCACCTGCCAAAGCCAGAGCAAACGTGGCTGGGAGGAGGCATGAACAAAAGGCAGAAAGAAAAACTAACTGTGTGAAATTGACTTGTGCTGTATGTTCACAGCACGGTTCTGCTCATTTTGTCTTTAAACAGCCTTGGAGGAATGATCCAAAGTCTTGAAAGTCTGAAGTTTGTGTATGATGAGGATCTGTACCACATGGACTGCTGGGTAGGGCTGAGGCAGTGCTTTGCCTAATAGCAAGGGCTGCCCAGAATTAGGTGCTCTGAGTGTTACTGAAACCAGACTCGGTGACAAACTGGGAGTGCTGCATTGCCCGAGCAAATTATGTGTCTCTTGCACGTGTCCAGGACAGCTGCCCAAAGAGATAACCAACTGTCCATCAGGTGTCACAGAACCTTAGGCTATTTTAACAACTGGTACTGTAATAGGCCCCAGATTATTGCATTCTAATTAATTTATTTTTGTATGAACCAGAGAACTCTGGAGGTACCTGACCTTGAAAAGGTAAACTCACTTCTGCTGTAGATGATACTGCAATGAAATTCCCTTGTGCTGAAGGTAGTGCAGCAGCTCTGGTAAAGGCATCCTGCTAAAGAAACGTTAGCCTCCAAAGATGGCGAAGTCAATTACTGCATGCCACAGTGAAACCAATGGAACTCTCTGTTTCTGTTGTGTTGCCACTGAATTGTTGCCAAACGTTTCCTCAGTGAAGATACTTCTAAGTGTTAGTAGGTGTAAACATTCACATTTCATTTCTAAACTATTTTTGGCACAGCAGCTACACGCAGTCTTCCAGGCATGGCTGCCTGCTGGTGGAGAAGCAGCCCTGGAGAAAAGGAGAAGTGTTTTTTCATCGGGAGGGTGATGAAGTGGCCCTTTTGCACAGGTGAAGGGTATCAGAGTGCTCCGAGTCGCAGCTGCTCAAGCACAGCCCTCTTTGTCCCCGAGGCAGCAGCATGGCTCTTTCCTGGTGTTCTCCTTGTTGTGGCCATTCCTTTTCTCCCCCACTGAATAGCCTTTAAAAAGCTTTCAAGAGCAAAACCTTAACAAAACAACATTTTGAAAGGCAGTGGGAGAGCCCATGAGCGAGTTGGCTTGTCACCCTGCAGCTGCCTGAGAGGAGCTTGTGGGGCTTGGACCAGGGGCTGTGAAGAATTACTTCACTGAAAGGTATGGCACAGACAAGAGAGGGGAACCCAGGCACAGAGCTGCCTGAAGAGAAGCCTGCAGAGGAGTATTTAGGACTGTTTCAATTGCAGGTTCAGATGCATTTTCACACTGAATGATCCTTGCAGAGCTGAGTGCCATGAAAAAGTCTCTTGATTGGCAAGGCTCAGGAGAGAAGCCATTAGCTGAACAGCTTTGTTTCATTATATGACTGCTAATTTAATATTCTTTTACAAGCTTAAAAATAGGCCTTTTCCTGCCATTTCCTTTAGACTCTTACTTGCTTGACTTCTCTGTCTTAGAAGGCACTGAAATACTTGGGAGAGAAGGTCTTGCTACACAGACACCTTTTGACAGTTTTCTGGCAGCTGTAGGGATTTGTTGTGTGTGGAATATTTCACATTTCTTACATTTCCAAGATGCTCACAGCACAGGGTGGATGAGGGTGTGCAGGACCTCCTGAGCTGATCTAATTCGACCCCCCTGCTCTGAGAGGGGTCAGCTAGAGCTAGACCTGGTCCTAACCTGCTAGGTGTCAAACATCTGCGGGGGTGGAAACTCCACAGACTCTTTGGGCAACCTGTTCTGTTTTTTGACCACTCTCCCAAGAAAGTTTTTGCTACATTTAAACAGAATCTCCTGCTTTTAATTCTGTGCCTGTTGCCTCTTAGAACAGAGTCTGCCTCCACCTTCTTTGCCTCTTCCCATTGCTCCATACAAGGCGAGATGTCCCTGAGCCTTCCCCACCCATGCCGAGCAGCCCCAGCTCTCAGTCTGGAACTCATACAGGAATTGCTGCAGCCCCTTCATCATCTTTGTGGCCCTTTGCTGGATTTACTCCAGTGTGCCAAATTCTTTTTGTATCAAGAAGCCCAACACTGGATGCAGGGCTGTCTCACCAGGACTGAGTAGAGGGGAAGGGTCCTCACTTCAACCTGCCAGCAGCACTCAGCAGCCCAGGAGGCTGCTGGCTGCCCCTTTCAAAGGGTCCTGCTGCTGCCTCACTGTCAGCTTGTGACCCACCAGGTCCCTCTCAAGCTACTTTCCACACCTTGGTTATACAGGGCTGGAGGAAAACATGAGAGAGTTGATAAAGAGCCCAAAGGTTCTTTCTAAATGCTCCTTCACTCTTACCACCCTGTGGTGGGAGCAACCAGCCCAAAGCAGAAGTTTCAGCACCTGATTCTAATTGATCTCACTAGTCCCAGGTGGGGGGGAAGGGGTGGGTTGGTGTTTCTGAACAGCTGTTTAGGAGGCAGGGGTTATGGGAGGGCACTTGAGAGCAAAGCAAGCAGCAAAGGAGTAGGTGAGGTGAAGTTAGTGTGTTGAAAGCAGCCAGGGTTTGTTTTCTGGGGAGTTCTGTGGGGTCTCAATAGCTTGTGATTGAAGGCCCAAGTTATGGTGAAGGAAAAGGGGACAGAAGGAAGAAGTTCAAGGACTAATTTTGTCTGCCAGCAGTTCCTCAAACCATGACTGCCAAGCCTCTGGAAAGCAAGGTAAGGTTCTTTTGATTTGTGGAAGAGGTCTGGGGGTGTTGAGTGGCTAGAAGGATGCCCAAGTAACCTGTGCTTCATAGGCTACCTCTGCAGTGTGTCCCTGAGCTGAGTGGGGTCATTTGGCAGCAGAGCTCTGGGCTTGTGCTTGAGTTTGGTGTTTTCAGTGATGTCTGTGCCCCCTTCCCCCACTTAGCTCTGGGCACTGGGCAGAAGCAGCCCTTGTGGACCCTGCTGTCTGTTGAGGTCATGTGCAGCTGAGCCTGTGTGCTTGAGCTGGAGTTGTGCTGCTGCTGCAGGTGAGTGATGCCTGTTCGTGCAGGGCTTGCCAGCACAAGGAGGGTTGTGAGGATTCAAGAATCTCTCTGCATTGCCGTTGCCAGGAGCATGCCTGCTTTATGCCCCTGCCCAAGGCAGCTGTGGTGATGGATGCAGCTCTCCTGCTAGTGATGTTCAGAGTGTTTCAGTGTGCCTTACAGCTGCCTTCATTCTGTTAAGGACTCAGCATGATACAGGCTTTGGGTTTCTAAAGACATCTGTGAAAGTTTCTCTGGGTGGCTGTAACTTGAACAGAATCTGGCCCTGCCTGGGTGTAAAGCTTCAGTGTGTGCTGGGGAACATGAGCTGCTTGTTTGCTGTCAGCATTAAAATGCACAGCTTCTGGCAAAGCATCTGCTGTGGACAGCCTGTGTGTGGCAAGCCATCAGCTACTGCTTCTCCAGTGAGCCAAAGCTCGCCAAGAAGCCTCAGTTGTTGCTTTGGATTCTTTCACAGCTCTGTCAGCCCTTGACAGTGAAGAGAGAATGCCAGTTTTTCTCTTCTGCTGGAGGGGGTTTGAGTTTTCTTTGGTGTTTTAGTTGCTTCATTTCTCTGAGAGTGACTTCTGTGTCGCTCTGAATAGCTTTGTGCTGGTTTGTGTTAGCAAGAGACAGTTACTGCTGCGGTTAGTTCTTAAGGGGAGTAACCAGGACAGCAGAGAGCCTTGAACAACACAAAGGCCTTGCACAGCTCTGTTGTTGGGCTCCTTGTGTAAATGCCTACACTGAAGGAAAGGCACAGCCTGGCCTTCCAGCCAAGCTCACAAGGGCTGGGTGACATTCCTAACCTGCACCTCTTGCCTGCTGGAAGGACTTCTCTGGAATCCCAGGGGGGCTACAGTGGTTGCTGACTGCTGTTGATGGAGGTATTTGTTTCTTCTCTGCTGTAAGATTATTCAGGTAGCTTTTATACAAACAGCACAATCATTTTGTGTGCTCCCTGAGCCCTCAGGCTGTATCAGAATTGTTTAATGTGATAAACTGCCTTCTTATGGAAGCTGAGGTATTGACAAAACACTGCAAGTTTTCTCTGGCACTTCTCAGTCTGCTCTTAGTCAGTGTCTCTAGAAGGCAGCAGCCAGACGGAGTGACACAGGAATCACAGCACTCAGTGGGATCCAAACTCTGCCTCTCTAGGTGGGTTTTCTCCCCCTTGCTTCTAGGTATAGGGTGTGGGGGAGGTGGAGACCTCGGCAGTAAGGGCAAACAGTTGAGCTGCTATTGACTGAAAAGACAAAAGCTTGCAAGGGTGAACTTGTGGAAATCCTCTGTGCCACGGCACTCTGGGATGGCAGCAGATGCTGGCTGGTCCTTGCAGCAGGGCCTGCTGCTAGCTTGGTCCCCACCATCATCAGCTGTTTGGAAGGAAATAAAAATGATACTGGACAGCACATTTGACTCATAACAAGCTGTAATGGCAGTGCCTTGTGCCAAACACAATGAGAAGAGCCCTCTGCCCAGCTCTGCGTGATCCATGTGCTGTGAGACAGCAGTTAGCCTTTGGAGCAAGCAAGAACTGCCTCATCCAGGCAGCAGGGAGTGGTTCACCACCAATTTGGCACATGAGCACCTGGCTGCAGTCCACCATGGCTGATGCAGTGGTAGAGCCCTCTGAGTGCGCATTTGTGCCTCATCTGGTGGTGAGGCAACCCAAGTGAGATGAAGATGTCAGAGCTGGCACAAGCAGCACGTTTGTGACAGTGCTGCAGATGCCCTCAGCGTGTGAACTTCCCCAGTACTGTGTTCCTACAGCCCCCACCTCCAGCCAGCCAGCACAACCTGGGTGCTGCACTGCTCTCAACCTCACAAACGCTGTCAGTGCATTCGGTACAACAGATGGGCTGTGTTCCTCGTGTCAGGGAGGTCTGCACTCCCCTCGAACAAATCCTGACCCATCTGGAGGCTGCTTGCTAATCACCCACCAGACAGTTCTGCCACGTGTACATTGTGCTTGTTGTAGGCAGTAATTCACTAATTAATCACTTCTGGAGTGCAGTGTGCTTTTAAAACAGAGTTGCAGAGAGATTAGTTTGCTGTAGGAATAGTGTCTTGAATTGATAGAGCATGAAGGCTTCTCAGCAAAAATATTCTGAACAAACCAACATGAAGCCCTGCCCCAGGATCAACTTCTACTCATGAGAAGTCCAGAGAAAACACCCAGTGTGCCCAAACCTCCTGGAATTCCTTGGGGGCTAGGGAGGCTGTGCTGTCCATGGGGATGTGGCAATACTGATCTGGAATGTAGAGCCTGACTAAACCAGACTGAGCTGTTTTAACTCACTGTTTCCAAGGGGTGGAGGGCAGGGACAGAGGTGTCCCTCCAGGTGCAAAATGTGAAGGTGAAGCACATCTGGAGTTCCCAAACTGGGCATGCTGTCTGTGCTGTGGATTCCTGTAAGGCCATAAACATCTCTTTATGCTGCATTGAGAGGGTAGGCAGGGGAAAAAAACCTGTTTGCTGAGTTTTAAACTAAATCAGCAAGCAGCACACAACAGCTGCCTGGCAGCCAGCACTAGACACCCAGAAGCTGTAGATGTGGTGGTTTGTGGTCATGGTAGTTGAGTTGGGGTTACACTGGATGATCTGAAAGGTCTTTCCCAGCCTTAGTGATTCCCTGATTCTATGTCCTCTAATGGCAGCTTCAGAAGCTTTCAGAAGCAGAAGGGAAGTACTGCATCCCAGCAGCCACCTGGGAATTGCTTTGCTTACCCCTGACACTGTCATTTTATCACACTATTATGAACTCTGGGATGTTGTTGGCAATTGCTGTGATGCACTGGTGCCTCTCCAGACAGAATCCCTCAGTTGCCTGTGATTGACCATGATTCAGTGCCCTGGGCAGCTCTTGTCCCAGCTCCCTGGAGTACAGAGCAAGCTGACACAACTGAGCGTGCACACAGGGAACACTGCCACTTGGCAATGCCCTCCCTGGTGATGTGGCAGTGTTCCACAGCTGGGGACTGCCATTTGATGCAGGTCATTGAGGAATCTTTTGCAGCAGCCTCTGAGGAGCCCTTGCAAAGGCTTTCCAAACTGTAGGCTTAGGTGAAAGTCATGTGGTAATGGATTTATGGATGTCATCTTTGAGACAGCACAGAATTTTTCTTCTGGCAGCAGAGAATAAAGAAGAAATACTCTGAGGCACTCTGGCTTAGAAGGCAGTTCTGTGGAAAGAATCCTCTCCAAGAAGAAATTGGAAGCATCAGACAGAGTGCACCGAGAACAGCTGCTTTGGGCAGGAGCTATCAGTACTGCAAAAGAACATGTGGGGAGTGCTCCAAACACCTGCCAAGAAGGACTTGCTTGATTTATTGTCATGGGACTAAGGAGCCAGATTTTTATCTGGAGCAGGCTGCTGAGCTTGCAGTGACCATAGGTGCCCAAAGCACTGCTGGTGGTGATTCCCAGGGTGGGTCACCCTGCAGTGCCCTCATGCAGACCCTGCAGTATAACTAAAACTGAGAACTTAGTGGAAAACCCTCACCCACAAGCCCCCTGTCAGTTAAAGGCCCCTTCCCTCCTGGTCAGGAGACACAAATGTATGTGTGGATTTAAATGTGTCTGGGGATGCATATTCTGTAGGGCCACCCATGGGCACATGGCTGGAGCTGCACTGCTGGGGATGGAAGCAGGAGGGGGCTGTGTATGAGGGAGATGCCAGCCTGGTGCTTGCTCTAGGAATGGACCAGAAGCTAGCTGCTGTCAGACTGCAAGCTGCAGTGACTTCATAGTCAGATGTACCCTCCTCTTAATGGCAATAATTGACTTCTGTCGTAACTAACAATTAACTCAGAGGCTTCTGCTTTCTTAGGGCTAGAGAGGAGTAAAGGAGAAGCTCAGCAAGCTGGCAGTGCTCTTGGCAGTGGCAGCTGGGGCTGCTGGCACTCTGCTGCTTTCAGAGGGGTGATTTATCTATTTTTATCAGGGCTTTGGCAGGAGATTTTGGGTTCAGCAGGCACAAAATGCCATCGCCAAACAAAGCAGCGCTTAAATCCATAGCTAGTATCTAGCACCAATGAGAAGTCCGTGCTGGCTATCGATCTTCTCCAAACCCCTGCCTGTGTAAAAGTGCATGCAAGCAAACCCGGCTGGTCACGGGCTGCTCGTCTGCTCCTCTTCCCTTGGGCTCCTCCTGCTGTCTCCTTCACTCGGAAGGAAACTTCACTGACTTTACACTGGGTTTCGAAAGGTGCATTTTGCATTTGAATCCCAAGCCATTGAATTGTCATACCTTCAACGTGGGTTGACTTTTGAACTTCAAACCTTGTCTTTCTTGAATGCTGATTTTCCTATTCTGATCTTGAATCCTTGTAGTATTTGTTGTCATTATGTGGCAGCCTTATAAGGCAGGGGTGAAGAAGCACCTCTCTTTAGTGAGGACCACAGTAATAATGCCTTCCCTTCGGCTGCTGCAGCTTTAGCTGTTGTTTGTTGCTGAGCAATAATTAGCTGCACTTTTAGCTGCAGCTGGGGATTGTGTCCAAGGAAGTCCTCTGTCCCCCAGTCCTTGTTTCCCCCCTGCCCCTGTGATTTCCTCCATATTCTGAGAAGTTAGTTGGTCAGATTTGACACCTTTGTTCCAGCAGTAGGTATCAGTAGGCTTGAGCTAAATGCAGTCCCACCTTCTTAGATTTGAATATATAACAGATGGCTGAATTGCTCTGGGGCTCAGAGCTATCCCATGCTATGGCTTACAGCAGATTTGAAATGATTCCTGTTGGATTTGTCACTTAAACCATCTTGTTTATGGGGATAGCCTCAGTGACTGTTCAATTGGCTCTGTTTGGAGTCTCTGACTTTGCAGGTGCTCATTTCAGAAGACAGAGCACTAAATATTAATGAACGTGCAGTGGCAGTGCTGTTGTCTCTGGGTCATCTGAATGTAAGCATGCCACCATGGAGGGTGGTGCTGGAATACTGTGAGGCTGAGTGTGCAGTCCACAGCATTATTCAAAGTATCTGAACTAGAAAGGCATTTATTTGCTCTTCCTTCAGGCTTTCCCTGAGTCTGCATTTGTCACAAAACAAGACTCTGGAATTCTGGACAGTCCACTCCCCAGCACCCTCACTTGAACCACCCATCCCATTCTGTCCCTTGGTTGAGGATCTCCTGCTGTAAAGCTCAGCTGTTGTAGGAGTTAGGCTGCAGAGTTGGGAGCTGCTGAAATGCCACATGCTTTGTTTCCACTGCTGGGTACATGAAAGCAACAAACAGTCGTGCTCCTAACGTTTTGTTCTATTTTGCAGCGTGTTTGAAGACGTGTCTGCCAGCTGCTGAGGCTTACGATATAACCAGGATGCTGTGCAGGTGCTCTCTGCGTGTCTGAGCTGTGGCAGCAGCAGAGGCTGCTGCAGACAGAGCTGCCAGCGCCCTGTGCAGCCAGCCAGGCTGTCAGTCTCCACTCTAAAGCTGCTTGGTGTGCTACAGTGGTGTGGTTGGAACTGGCTGTCATCTGTCTTGATGCAAGCAATCCCTTTTGCTTCTGTGTCTTCAGGCTGCAGTTTAGCACATCAGCAGTAACTGGGAGCAGTGAGAGCTGGTACTGAAGCAGCTGCAGATGTCTGGGTTGAGGTGGCACTTCAGCTGTCAGTGAATTACCACTGGTGGGATTGCTAACAACACCTTGCATCACAAAGCTTTAACAAAGTGCTGGGAGAGTTCCCTTCTGCTCTGTATTTATCGGTGTTGTGGGCTGCAGAGTATCCCTAGCAGAAACTCCAGTTGCCAGTGGAACCAGTTCAACACTTTGAGGGCTTCCTCAGGTGGTGGTGTGGCAAGCACTGATTTATGGTGTTTGCAAATGCTCACTCTCTGCAGTAATTGTTTTCCAGTACTGGGTTACCTGAGTGCTCTTCTGTCTTGGTAGCTCTATGTTTCTGTAGCATCATCACAGTTTGGACCTTAGAGTCTGGAAGTAATCTTCTCCTTGGGAGAGAAAATGGAGATGGACTTCAGGCTCAAAAGCCTCTGTTTCCAGAGCACTTTCTGACTGGATCAGTGGCAGCACTTAGCATCACAGAGTGGATTCCAGCCACTGCTGCAGCATCACAGCTTGCTCCTGGTGCTGCCTGCTCTGCCTGTCTGGTTCAGAACTTGTGGCAAACCAGCATGTTTCATAGCATCAGCAGCTGGGAACCCACAGCAGCACAGCTGCATCTCTACTTTGGGCTCAGGTCTGAAGGCTGTGCAGGGATCGTGGGGGGAGCTGGGCTAGCTACTCCTCAGCTGCATTAGCTTCAGCAAGTGTGGATTGTGCTTCAGATGGAGATGGCTCTCAGCAAGCCAACCTGGAAAAAAATAACCATGGGAAGTTATGATAGCACCATTCATATTTTATGGAAGGGCTTCTCACTTTGGTAACTCAATGCTTTCATAGTCCATTTAAATAGAGAAGCTGTCCAAGTGAAGTAATTCTGTTCCTCAATAAGAAGATAGGCTTAAGAATCAGAATTGGTATTTCATTTCATAATGATCTATGATCATAGGCTGATGGAATAATCCATGGGAGTGCTGGGGTCAGTGATGTCTGAACTCACTGCAACACCTGGAAATTTCAATGGCAGGTGGAAGAAGAAGCAGGACATACACTTGGGTATGATCAAGAGAAGCTCTTTGGTAACACTCATAGTATAGCATCAGTCAGAGTTGGAAGGGACCACAAGGATCATCTAGTTCCAACCCCCCTGCCATGGGCAGGGACACCCCACACTAGATCAGGCTGGCCAGAGCCTCATCCAGCCTGGGCTTAAACACCTCCAGGAACAGGGCCCCAACCACCTCCCTGGACAACCCATTCCAGGGCTTCACCACTCTCATGGGGAAGAACTTCCTCCTCACCTCCAGCCTGAATCTCCCCACCTCCAGCTTCATTCCATTCCCCCTAGTCCTATCACTACCTGAGATCCTGAGCAGTCCCTCCCCAGCCTTCTTGCAGCCCCCCTTCAGATACTGGAAGGCCACAATGAGGTCACCTTGGAGCCTTCTCTTCTCCAGACTGAACAGCCCCAACTCCCTCAGTCTGTCCTCATAGGAGAGGTGCTCCAGCCCTCTGCTCATCCTCCTGGCCCTACTCTGGACACCTTCCAGCACCTCCAGACCCCTCTTGTGATAGGGGCTCCAGAACTGGAGGCAGTACTCCAGGTGGGGTCTCCCCAGAGCTGAGCAGAGGAGGAGAATCACCTCCCTTGACCTGCTAGCCACACTTCTCTTGCTGCAGCCCAGGATCTGGTTGTCTTTCTAGGCTGCAAGTGCACACTGAGAGCTCCTGTTGAGCTTCTCCTCCCCCAGCACCTCCAAGTCTCTCTCCTCAGGGCTGCTTTCCAGCCAGTCACTGCCCAGCCTAGATTTGTGCCCGGGATTGCCTCAACCCAGCTGCAGGACCCTGCACTTGGTCTTGTTGAACTTCCTCAGGTTGGCTTGTGCCCACCTCTCCAGCCTGTCAAGGTCCCTCTGGGTGGCATCCCTTCCCTCCAGCCTGTCTGCTGCACCACACAGCTTGGTGTCATCAGCAAACTTGCTGAGGGTGCACTCAATGCTGCTCAAACCTGAGCAGCTGCAGTCACTGCATGAGCAGCTGCAGTCCTGCATCCAACTGGGTCACCACTACCAGGTAGAACCTGGAACTTTGAGTGTAGTTAAGGGCAGAGGAAAGCTCTCAAGAGCAGGCTAAATGTGGCTACTATCAAACAATGGGTGTGAGTGTATTTACTTATATACATCTGCACCAGTTTTGCTAGTTCTGTGTTGAATCTCACATCCATAGATATATCTGAAGGGGAGGACACTGTCAGCATGTGTGCACTACAAAGAACATTAGCACAAGGCAGCTGGACACATTTAGATACAGAAAGGTGTTCAGCAGGTAGTAATGTTAAGGATCCCATTTGATAGCAAAGAAATGGCAGTGAAGTGTTTGTGTTCTCACTCTAGAACAGCTCTTTCATGTCCCCTCATTGTATCCCCTTTAATATCTGATCTGGTCAAGAGCTTTGGTTCCAATAGAATTTGCAGCCACTGGCCAGTTTTCAGCCTCAGCTTGCCAGGGTGCAGCTCATTGCAGCTCCACCATCACCTGGAAAGGTTGGAGCAGATGCTCTCTAGGGTCCCTTCCAAGCTGCACTCTGGTTTCTCAAGCCTTACAGAAGCCCCAGATGGTGATTCCAAATGTGATGCTTTCAGGGGTTTTGCAGATGAAGTCTCTGGCTTTGCCCTGCTCTGAGGTGATCACTCAGCAGCGTTTAGGCAGTTCTTGCCAGACCGGCTAAGAGCCCTGAGGTTCAGTGATCAGCTGAGGCTCAGGCAGGAGCTGGGTGTGTCAGAGGAGTGGGTTCTGACAGGTTTGTTCTTATGGAGTCATGACTAAGTTGAGTTACTGAGCAAAGGGGGGATCCATCGTGCTCCTCTCCCCACATCACAAGCTCCTGTACCACGCAGGAGTTCTGCTGCAAAAGTGTTTGTTGCTGTGGTTTGCTTGGAAGTATGACAAAGGGGGGCTCGAGTTGATGCTCTGAAGTGTAACAAACCCCTTCCTTTGGCTTTCTAGTCATCCTAAATTGGGAGTTACAAAAGGAGAGGGGGAAAAAAAAATCATCAATTCTTCCTCAGTGGAAGCACTAATGAAGTCTGGGGTTAGGGCTGGAGCTCTGGGTTTATACAGAAGCTGATGTTATTAATGTCAATGTTCCTGTTACATCTTTATTTGACTCTCTTCACTCAGTTCCTTAAAGTGCCTTACAGGAACTTCAAAGCCAAAATGTTTTAAAGGTTTGAAAAATACCAAAGCAGCTGAAGTGCTTACAAGGTATAATGGAAGCATTGATCAGCTCCATTAGTAGCTGTCAGGGTATTTCATCTGTGATTCCTTTAGAATGAGAGTTGTAAACATCCTGCCTAATAATTTAATCAATGGGCACTGGGAAATCTGTCTCGGCGTTCAGCAGCCTTGTGCAGGCTGAAGGCAAAGCTGCTTTCAGTGCTTACAATTGCAAGAGACTAATAAGCAGGAAGGGAGGAGCGCAGGCTTCAGATGGAAAATGGAAGTGCTGGAGAATCAAATTGCTCCAGACAAGTGTGCAGACACTCCGAACCTGTTGCTTTAGTCTCACAAATGCTATAAATAACAGCAAGGTTTCCTGAGTGTCCCTGCGGAATGCCAACAGCAACTGCTGTTTACACACCGCCTGCTGCAGCCTCGGCGCGGGGCTCTGCGAGTGCTGCTGAGTACCCACCCCGCGGTGAGGGCTCCGTCTGAGGCAAGCTTCGTGCGGGCTGGGGACGCCCCTCGGGCTCAGAGCGGGCGAGCAACATTGCCAGCACCCACAGGCTGCACCTCTGGCTTTGGATGCTGTCCAGAGTAAGCCCCAGGCAAAACAAATCTGGCTGTCTCCTGCTGCTTCCCGATGGAAACTGCGGCATCTTTGCTGCCTTCTGTACCACAAACCTGGCTGACCTCCACCACCGCCTCCACACAGGCAGAGCTTCCCCTCTCTCATTTTCTCTGCCGTTGTTTCAGGAGTAGTTTGCATGCAGAGAAGCTAACCTGGCTTTATTTAACCAATAGCTATCCACTAGAGTGGATATATCATTATCTGTGCTAGTCCATCAGCACAACCGTGTGGGGGCTGCTCGATAGATGCTCGTTCCTAACAGGATCTACAGGAAATGGCATTCATGTGTTTTACCTTAAATGGCTTGAAGATCAAGGAGGCAGGGAAAAGATTCTTCCATTAAGGAGAGCAACTCATTAAAGAGCTCTGAGTAGATCTGAAATGGAAAATAGAACTGGAATATGGAATCCTCTTCTGATAAGGCTGCTAAATGCTTCTCAAGGCCACTCAAGAGAACAGTCTCTTGACATTTATCAGCTTCACACAGAAATCTGGATCAGAGGTTTTCTAGACAGAGAAGAGTGCTGACCTGGTTTTTCTGAAGTTTTGAGGCCCCTCACAGGAGGATGTGAGAGCAAAGATAGTTAGGAGCACAAATGCAGGGAGAAATCATTGACCTTGTTCTGCTGCTTGGTACTGCCAGCAGCAGCAGTGCTTCAGCAGGTAAGAGGGGGAGCATTGGTTGCTCAGGCAGTGCTGGCTTTCAAAGTTTAGAACCTTTCTCCCTATTTTTTAATGTGAAAGATGGCTGCCTTTGGGGGGCTTGGCTTGGGTTTTTCATAAGGTTCTGCAGTAGAAACTGCCACTCTCAGCAGTAAATGCACATCAGAGTAGTCCCAGAAACCCTTACAGCCTGAAAGCCTGCCCTGGCTTGACTGTGCCAGATGTGTTTGAAGGCTGAACTCAGGAACTGCTTTGGGCACCGGTGTGACCTAGGGGTGTCCCCAGCATGCAGACCCTTACTGCAGTTTGGGGGGGGGGTCAGAGTGTCAGGGGTTGGAAGGTGTTTTGTGGGTACACACTCCTGCTTTGAGTGCTCTGGAGTGCAGAGCAGAGAGCTGTGAAGATAACAGAGCAGATTTCAATAACTGGCATCACTCCATTTCCCTGTAGGTCTCCTCTCTGTCACTTCCCAGTGCACCATGAGATGTCATTCCTGTGATGAAGGATCCAATTTTGCTTTTGCAGTCACTGACTCTTTTTAATTATTGTTTTCTTGCCTGCTCAAATCCCTCTGCTCCACCTTGCCTCCCTCAGCTGTGGAAAGCAGCAGCTCTGCTGCTAATTGCAGTTTTGTAGCCTGCTTGTTTTGGCAACCATCAGGCCTTAGACAAGATGGAAATCTAGGTGTTTGGTGCCTTTAATTTGCTTCCAGGTGATTGTTGTTCTTGTAAGGAGCTGAATGAGTGATCTTCATTCCACTACAAGAGAAACCCAAACAATGCACCTCACAGCTCCAGCCCCAACTTTGATTTCCAAGCAGGATGTTATGGAAGCATGCAGGGTAGACAGGCACTTAAGTACAGCAGTGATCTGCACTGCCCAGACAGTGGCTGGTCCCTCAGAGCTCCTGTTGCTAGCTGCTTGTGTGTCCTTATTCCTGGCTAACTGGAATGACAAAACCTTCATGCATCTCCTCAACTCTTCAGTAGCTGTGGATTGCTGTAACTAATTTAAATGAGTTATGCCTGCTCAGGTAACATGTGGAATTCTCATGGTGGTCTTCAAAATCCTGTGAATGAATTCCTAGCAGTACCCAAGTCATCATCTTGTGTTGATGGCAAGTGCCTTGCTTCCTGGCTCTTTCATTCTGCCACACTGAGCAGCACAGCCACAGCTTCACAAATCCCCTGTAGCTGTGGGTGTGTGCTGATCCCAGCATGGGCCAGGCTGCTGTAACACCTGTTGTTGGAGCATTCCTCAACAGTCATCTTCTCGGGTCAAAAAAACAACTTAGGACAAACTCCAGAGCATTCCCAGCAGCCTGGGCTGCTGTTTGAGTTAATCTAGACCCAAGCTCCCAGCAGTTTATTCAGGCTGGATGGAGTGGGGAAGACTCCATCATTTCAGAGTGTCAGGCAGTGTAGTCCAGCAGAAGGTTGTGTACACCAAGCTCTGCCTGTGAGCTGTGTGAACAGTTTGGATCCCATGCAAAAAAACCAGTGGTACAGAGAGCAGGCACAGAAACCACAGGGCTCTGGTGTTTAAAGTTGCTTTGGGCATCCTGCTCTGGCAAGCAGGTTGGGCTGGGTGATCTCTGGAGGTCCCTCCCAGCCCCTAACAGTCTGTGATTCTGTGTGAGTCCGGGATTCTCTTCCCCACAGAGCAGTGCCCTGAGGAGCTGTGGCAGCCCTACTTTGGCAGCAGCGCCAGGCTGCCGCCTCAAATGGATAAAAGCCACGGGAAGAACTCCTGCGACTCCCCAGCTCCACTCTGCAATGACAGTTTGGAATGCTTCGAGGAGGATCAACCTTCCTTTGGCTTGGGCAGGCAGGAGGCCAGGAGAAGGTTTTTCTGATGACACTGAATGGTGCACTTCACATCTGAATGCTGAAAAATGCTCCACAGCATTAAATCAGTGCATGAGGTACCTGCAGCAGCCAGGGAGGTAATCAGTAAGGAGTTTCTGTTGGTGCAACTCTGCTGGGAAGTGAAAGACGTTTTTGGCTCTTGGTACTTTACTTTCTCTCTGACTTAGGGTTAAGGAAGCAGGCTTCAAAGTCGCCTTCTGCTGTGAGTACTTGTGCAAGTGAACATGGATTTGTTCCTTCAATTAAAAAGGAGAAATACAATCACAGCCTTTAGATGAATCAAATAGTCCTCTAAAACCTCCAGCAGGGAATAACTAGAAGACAAAAAGCTGCCTGCTGGATCACAAATCAGCCCTGAAATCCCAGAATGAATAATAACATGTTGAATCATTTCAGTTCTAGGTGTTAACCAACATAGCTTTGATATTTAATGAGTAGGAGAAAAAAGGAGAAAACCTGAGTATCTGAAGTGTTTTGCATGCTTTTTCCTTTGTAATTATGCTTTAGCACAAACTCCTTCAGACAATCAGTGTCTTTTTGTTCCAAAGGAAGAAATCTACAGGCAGAATTACACCAATATTAGAAAAGAAAATGAAGAAGTTGCCCAAAGTACACAGGGAACTGCAGTGACTGCACCCCTAGCAGCAGGCTCTGGTTGATATAGAGGAGGAGCTCCAACTTGCTGTGGAAGTTCATGAATGACAGCATGGCAGTTGCTCAGTTAAAGGGAAGCTTTACCAGCTCATCCAGGGTAAAAAAATGGGATGGGATATTTTACGCTAAGAATCTCTTGACTCGGGCAAGGACCTTAGCGCTTTCCAAGAGCATCCAGCATTAATCAGTGTGAAGTGGGTCCAGTTTGCT
The DNA here is from genome assembly GCF_014839835.1 of Dryobates pubescens. Taxonomy (NCBI): domain Eukaryota; kingdom Metazoa; phylum Chordata; class Aves; order Piciformes; family Picidae; genus Dryobates; species Dryobates pubescens. The sequence goes on along the minus strand of NC_071612.1, from coordinate 27,585,687 downwards.
GAGCAGTTCCATGTTTCTCTAGCAAAGCTCCAGGACCGCCATGCACACACAGGTGTGGATTAGAAATGTCAGCCTTGATGCAGCAGTGAAATCCAGTTCTAATTTTCCATCAGCTTATTTGTTCATGGTTTATGAATTAATGTGCTCTCCTTTGGCACACGCTGCTTGGATGTACTAACAAAGCCTGGATGTATTGGGCACATAATTGCATTTTCATTTTGTATGAATCCCTGAGACCCAATTACCTCTTCTGATTTGAATGCAAATGCCTGTGAGAAGGTAGAGCTTGGTATTCAGGAAGCATCCTTAGCTGTGTCAGAAAGGGAAAGAGATGACTTCAGAATATTGCAACAAGGTGGCCTCTATTTGCAGCAATTAGCTGCAAGCCCTTCATGAAGTGAGAATTGTGCAGCAGTTCTGAATAGGGAATTGAGGATTCAGGAACATTTGGGGCCTGCAGATTCTCTGCTCAGCAGTAGCTGGAGGTGGTTTAGATTGCACAATGGGAGGAATCTGGTTTGTGTCAGAGAAGTGGCACAAGTGTTTGTTTTTTTGGTTAATGCTTCCTGCAGTGCTGGTGTGATGTTGGTGCAAAATGTTTGTCTAAGGATTAGTGTGAGCAGCTGTTCAGCTGCATGTAAGAAGTGTTGCAGCAGGCAAGAAGGAGCTGAGCAGTTTTGTGTTCTCTGTGCTGTGTCACAGGCACGCCCAGCAGACACAACTGGGGAGGCAGATAGGGAAGGGGGTGCTGAGGGCTGGGAGTGAGCCTTGTGGGCTTGCTGCAGTGCAAAGGAGATGAAGTGATGGCACAATGTGACATGTGGAAAACTAAATAATGCATTGAGGCTAATTAAGATGAAAATTTCATTGAGAAGGGGGAAAAAAAAAATCTTCTCTTCCTCTGGGTTCTACTATGGCACAGAGCTCAGGAGCTGGCTCTGGTCTGCAATGTTACCCTACCCACTGCAGTGCTGCTTGGCCTGCTCTGTTTGTATCTTCAACACAAACATGCATTTCCAGCACGCTTCTGAGGGACATGGGAGACAGCTCTAAGTGCAGGCTTCATTGACCTGCTAGCTGCTGGGCTTGGTAGCTGAAAGCTGCAGAGTTTATGGAGGTATTTGCACATGAGTTATAGGTGCAAGGCTGGTGAGACAGGGAGAAGAGAGGGAGAGGTTTCCTCGCTCTGCCCCTGTGTTTCTCTGCAGGTGTTCATTCTGATAGCAGTGAAATCTCACTGTGAAGTTTTCAGTGTTGGCTGCAACCAGCAGAAGAAACACACCTGGGAAAAGGCTTGGGTCAGTTTACCAGTTTGGAATGCTTCAGATTATGGATGAGAGGTCCTTTAGGTGTCAGTGGCACAAGTCAGCACTGTGTTTGCCTCTGCCTTAAGGGACAGCCTGTTGTAGTCCCTCTGTAGCAACTAACCTGCTGCAGTTTGGGGCAGTCTCCATGGCAGGATCTCTTCCTGGTGCTTTTATGTTGTTTCTTTGGTGGCTGTGCAGTTCTGATCTTTGTGGAAGTTGTCTTTGTGCCTAATTCTGCACAGTAGAAGCTTTGCTGTGCAGTGTTTGCTGCACACTGAACTTCTGTTTGCAGTGCATGCAGCAAAAAGACTATAGGTAATGATGGTCTTGTCACTCTGCTGCCCAGCTGTGACATCCAGGGTTAGCTGTGGGCTGAATCAGAGCCCAGAGAAGCACAGGCTCTGTGGTTGCAGAAGTTCTCCAGTCTTGCAGTGCCTGTCACTGATACTGTGGCTGTTTGAGCAGCTCTGGGCTCTGTCAGACACCCAGCAAGTGGCTGAACTTCTGCAAATGTCATGCCCTTGACAAAAGGCTAAAGGTCTGTTGCAGTGTGTTCTGCTAGTGAGGCTTTGCTTGTTGAATCAGAGTACCAGTCCTAGTGCTGGACATATCCACAGCTCAGGTAAAAGGATGCCATGCACCTGAAGCCTTAGTCAGTGCCCAGTTCCTCTGAAGTGCTGTCCTTGGGTTTGAATAAGGTGTGTTGGTTTCAAAACAGGAGTCACACACCTCCTGCAGACCAGCCCTGGACCTCTTGGGAACAGTGACAGCTCTGAGGCAGCATTTGTGTTCTCTCAGGTCCTGCTCTGGAGCCTAGTTAATCATATGGTAGCTTCATACAGCTTTGAAGCCTCAGCCTTATAGTACATGCAGTCTCCTGACAATAACCAGCCCAAGCCTTTGATGGGCTTCATTAACTAGGAAACTGTGTCCTGATGTGTGAGTGATGAAGAAAATCAAACCAACAACCCAACAAAAGAGGTAGAGTGGAGGCTCCTAGAGGGACAAGGTGTGCAAAGATGTCCATATGCATATAAAGAGTTTTACTGGCAGTTCCTGGCTCCAGGCTGGGAAAGGGAAGGTCCTAACCAGTGCCAAACACACTCCATCACTGGTTGTGAACAGCACTACTTTTCAAGACAGGAAAGATAAAGGAGTGGACCTGTAAGCAGTCATTATCTCTCTGAGGTTATTGTGCTGGACAGCAGGAAAATGTCTTTGGGAACCCCCTGATCATGGACTCTATGACTAAAACTACTCTCCTGAGAACTGCCACAGTAGTTGGTAGCTCTTTACAATACACAAGCAGGGTGCTCCTTACAACAGCTTCACCTGGGAGAAGATCTGTAAGGCACACAGCTGGGATTTACAACTGCTCCACAGGTAGCATTGTTTTTACCTGGCAGATCCCAAGTGCAGCAGATCTGATTTGGTAAACTTTTAATAATTTGCACTTAATAACATCAGTTACTGAATTTGTGCTGGGAAACCAAAGGGTGTCTGCTGTTCAGTGCAGGTCACAGGATGCCACAGAGCTCTTGGACCAGCTTCTGTTGCTTCATTGCAGGAAGGCTGGGTTGCTCACACCGCCCTGCCTGCTCATCTGCTTGCTAGATAAATTCCCCCACCCCAGCTTCACAGAAGGGTCACTAATGAAGAGCCTGTCAGTGTCATCTTCAGACCTGCCAGTGCTCAGCCAGCCATTTGGACTGACTGTCTTACAGCTGTGAAGGTCAATGGAGTTCTAAAGCACAATGCTGCTCCCCAAGTTTTAAAACACAAAGCTGTCTGGTGGGATGGGGGCAAGTCCCATGAGCTGCACCTACAGAATGAATAGTCTTAGTTTATTCTGCTGAAGGAGCAGCAGCCTTTTGATTCCAGGGGTGTTCCCTGGTGGGGATCTGCTCATCTGTAGTTCATCCAGACCCTGAAATACTGAAGCTGAGCAAAGCTGTATTTGGACAATGCTGGAATAAGAGTGATTAAGAGGACTGAAGAGTTTTTCTTCTAGGTTTTGTGTTGCAGTGACCAGCTGGCTGGAGGAGAGCCAGAAAACACAGGCCTACAGCTAAAACCAGTTCAGCACATCCAAGAAAGTGTCCCTGAGCTCAGCATGTGTTTCTGAGGTGTTTCTGGGTAGATTGGTACATGAACAGCTCACAAACTCTGCAGGGCTGTTTGTGCATCTTCACAGAGCTGCAGAGGGCTTGGCTCAGCAGAGTGTTCCAATTAAACCTTGCAGGAGACAGGGAAGGCAATAGACAAACAGAAGTTGGGGAAGGCAAACAGACTTAGTGATGGGAGAGTCTGCTTTGCAGATGGAGTTGGGATTCTTCTGCTTCTGTCTCTGTTTAACCTTCCACACTCCCTAGGACCTCTCTGTCTAGGGTGTACAGCTCCTCTGTGAGGAGCTCTGAACCTTTCCACTGACAGCAATCAACACTTTGAGCTTTGGGAGAGCATGGGAAGTGGTGCTTGGCCAGCAAATGAGTACCTTGGAGAAAGGCTAACCTCCTGAGGTACCAACTGCCCCTGCAGTGGGGTCTAAAGGAGGTAAACCCTGAGTGTGCTACACAAATAGCCTGTGGCTGTCGTGCTGTTTAATCCTGGAGAACCAGAAGTGTGCAATAGTGCTCTGCAGACTTTGGAAATGAGATGGCCCTATCTGATCTGTCCCACACAGACACTTCCCAGCTTGCTACCAGCACCTTCTTGCACTTTTGTTGCTATCTCAGTGGTTCTCATCACAGTAGCTAGGAAGAAAAGGCTGTGATGGTTTGCAATGTAAACCAGAGTATTTTCAAGTGCAGTTACTGCTGATCTAGAATTGTATTTCGTCTAGAGTTCATTGCAGGCTTTATTCCAGACTCACTGTGCTCCACTTCAAGCTACCAGATGTTGTTTTAGCTATTTTCACTTTTCTGTGCTTTCTCAAGGTGTTTGCCTGATGTTGACCTTGCTTCTAAGCTGCCAAGACCTCTTGTCTCTGCTTTTCACTTACTGATGATGAAGTAAACCTGAAAGTTTTGATGGGCCTAACAGAGGGAAAGAAGGTAGCTGCTGATAAAGGTGTTTGCTGGTTCTTGTTTCCCTCAGTGAAGTGATGCCTGTCAGAAGATGAAACTTAAGGCCTTGAGCAGCCTGGTCCTAGTGGGAGGTGGCCCATGGCAGGGGGTTTGGAACTAGATTATCTTCAAGAGCCATTCCAACCCAAATCATTCTCTGGATCTATAAACTCAGCCATGGCTTGGCCACTTGTTCCTGGGCTGTTCTGTTTGCTGTGATTTGAAACTGACAGCTGGAAAAATTTAGCCAATTTTCCTGCTTTCTGCTTAATCTGAGCTAAAACTGATCTCGGAGTTGATGCTGTGGAAAGCAGAATGTGGTGAAGCCATCACCTTGTTGATAATCTGTATTTAAAGCCTTTGGTCTGTCCTTTGACTCTAGTATATGCTGTTGGTTTTCTGACCAGAGGATGGTGGTGTGCACCATGCTGAGGAAGCCAAAATGCTGCTCTTCAACCCTTCCACTTCGATGCCAAAGCACCACCCAAGCAGCTGTCGAGCTGCTCTTTGATTTTATGTTGTCTCCCAGGCTGGTTCACTGTTTCTCAGAATGTATTTCAAGACAAATGGCTTTGTGAAAAGCACTGGTGTGGAAAGCAGGCTGTCAGAGAGTGCTGTGTTTTAATTTGCAGAGAGTTTTGGGTTCCACCTTTGTAAGCTTAAAGAGCTTTTCCCATCACATAACTGTATTCTGGAAGCTGAAGGCTCTGGGTAGTGTCCCTGGCTGTTACCCAAGCTTCACAGAACTGTGCAGGAAGAATTGTGTCTAGAGACAGGACAAGAGGAATGGTTTGAAGCTGAAGAAGGGCAGGGTTAGGCTGGAGCTGAGGAGGAAGCATCCAGATCCTCTAGGATCCTAAAAGTTACTTCAAGAAAGCAGATAAGAAAGCCATATGTGCAGTTTTAACCTAGGGACTATAAACATTCCTCTACCTTTTCTTTCCCCCAGTGCATTCACTGGGTTGGCTTCTCCCTTTTCCTTGCTGCACTGGCGCCTGGTTTCATCCTTTGTACAGTTCAATAGAACACAGAACTTGAACAAGATCTTGGCACTGAAGCAGCAGCCTTGGCCACTTCCAGTGCCATTTCCATGGCCAGTCTGCTGAAGGAGGCTCAGCACATGATGAATTGACTCCACAGTTGGAGAACAATGATAAGAATCTGAGTAAGGAACAATAGTACTTGAAATCCTGAGGTGTTCAATCAGTCTATCTTACCACAGTGTCAGGATTACAGAGGTGTTTTAATTGGATTACTAAAAGCAAGTGCATGCTGGCCCAAGCTCCTCTCGTTTCTTCTGGCACTCTGCGTGGTCTTGGTTGCTGTCTGGAAAGCTGCAATCCAAAACCCTCTGTGAAACAGAGCTGTGTGTCTGAGGCAGCCTGTGTCCATCCCACGCTCCAGCAGAGAGCTGGGTTTGCTCAGCAGGACCTGAAGGGCATTGCTGAGAAAACAGACAATTCTACATTGAACTAATTTGTGTGGAGCTGAGGCCAAACCTGCTGTAGTGACTGATACCAGAGCTTTGCCTCCTGCCCTGCCTGGTTAGCTGAAGCACAGAGAAAGGTAGCTCACCATGCCACAGAGACTTGTGTTTCTAGCACTGCTGCCTTCCCACTTCATGTGGTGATTGTTGGAGCTCGGTGTGCTCCTAACTACAGCCACACAACTGAACAGACTTTGGAACATTCACTCTGTGCAGCTAGAGACCATCAAGCAGAACCAAACCTGGAGTCAGCCTGTAGCAGGGAGTATTCACCCTCTCACCTCTCAGGCATTACAGGCAGGGTTCCAAACGTGTTAATACAAATGAATGAGTCAGATTTTGAGCCCTCTCCCCCTGTTCATTCTTGAGGGGGTAGGTGCGGGATGTGGAGATATTCTCTACTCATAATCTACTTCCCTTTCCCCCCCCCTGGGCAGCAGGGTGATTCTGGTTTGAACTTTCCTGGCAGTTTGTTCTGTTCAATCAGCTGTCACAAGTCAGGCATTTCATTTGCTATAAACTGGAGTCACTTTTGGGTCTGCCAATGAGCTTGTCTTCACATTCATATCTTGCTCTGAGGAGGCTAGAAACACAATAGTACAAAAGAAGGTGAGGGCCTCTAATCCTGGAAGAGGAAGGAATTACTTGAGCTAGGGGCAGATCCTTGTGATGGAATACACTTAAGAGAAGCAATTTATGCACTCTTTCTGACCCTGCTTCTTCTACTGAGTCCATTACTGTGAACATCCTGGATTATCATTGATCTTCCCCCTGATAAATAACCAAAAAGCTCTGCACTGAACCCACAGCCAGAACTCCATTGGCCCTCATTGTGTCTGGCACAACCAGCACTGAACATTAGATAACATGGAAGAATCTCACAGCTTCTGCTTATCTTTCTCCAACTCTAGTCATCCACTCATCCTCTTCCAGCCATGGGCCTCCAGGGTGACCTGAAGCCAATGCTCTGGGGTGAGAGCCCCTTCACAAATTGCTGCCCAGCTCTTCCTGCAGCTAAGCAGAAAGACAAAGATTTGGGCTTGGTGGTTTTCTCTGTGTAGTGAGAGATGAGAACAGGATCCTTTTGAGGCTGCAGCACTGACAGTCAATTATCTTGTCAAGAATAGGAATTAATTTTCAGCAAATGAGTGCAGCTACTTAAATGTGTACTTCAAAAGATGTCTAAGGGAAGTGGTGAGAAGAATGGCCAATGTTTATATGCAGCAGATAAACTCCTGCAGCTATTTGCCTTTGAAAGCCAAATGTATCTGTGCCTCCCAAGGAGCAGTGGATGCAGGCTGAAACCAAACCCTGTCTGTGTGATGAACACTGTGAATGTCTCGCATCTCCTTCATGCAAGCATGAGTGCTTCCTTGCTTTTTAGCACTTGGATTCTATTCATTTAGGCAATGGACCTCAAAGCAACATTCATTCCTTTAAAATACTGCTCTCTCCTTTTTATTATTATTGTTTAACCCCCTACTCTTTCCCCAGTCCTCTGCTTCCTCACTTGACCCTGCTCTTCTAAGGAACAGGTTGCCCACAGATGTGGCAGATCCAGGGAGCTTCTCCTCCCCCTCTACTCTGCCCTGCTGAGACCTCACCTGGAATATTGCATCCAGTTCTGGGCTGCCCAGTTCAGGAGGGACAGAGATCTGCTGGAGAGAGTCCAAGGGAGGGCTGCAAGGATGCTGAAGGGACTGCAGCACTGCCTGGGGAGGAGAGGCTGAGAGCCCTGGGGCTGTGCAGTCTGGAGAGGAGAAGACTGAGAGGGATCTGATCAATGTCTATCAGTAGCTGAAGGGTGGGGGTCAGGAGGGAGGGGACAGGCTCTGCTCAGTTGCTCCCTGGGATAGGACAAGGGGCAATGGATGGGAACTCCAGCACAGGAGGTTCCAGCTCAACGTGAGGAGGAACTTCTTCCCTGTGAGGCTCACAGAGCCCTGGAACAGGCTGCCCAGAGAGGTTGTGGAGCCTCCTTCTCTGGAGCCTTTCCAGCCCTGTGTGGATGTGTTCCTGTATGACCTGTGCTGGATTCTGTGGTCCTGCTCTGGCAGGAGGTTGGACTGGGTGATCTCTGGGGGTCCCTTCCCACCCCTAACAACCTGTGAGCCTGTGGTGGAGGCCCCATCTCTTGAGACATTTGAGATCAGACTGGATGTGGCCCTGGTCAGCCTGCTCTGGTTGGAAGTGTCCCTGTGGCATGAAATGATCAGTCCTCAGCAGAGAGATTTGCAGCTGTGTCCACAGCCTGCTCCTGTGGTGTCTGTTTATGGACACTTACTAGAGCAGAACTACATTTGAATTGTCTCACTAATCTTTTTTTTCACGTTATTGTTGTGCAATGGAATGAAATTGCTCTGGGTGAGGTGAGAGATGTCATTCCTTTTGGATTTGTGTAGCCTTTGGCTTGGCTTTACTACAATGCAGGACTTCTGGGCACCAAGGCAGATATGCAGCAAGGAATTTCTTGGAAATGGCATTAGTGAAATCCAAAGCTAAAACTTTTCCAGCTGCTAGCTACTGAAACCCCACACTTGAGTGCTGAGGTTAGTACATAGCAAACGGCTCAGCGTTGGCTTGGGTGCTCTCTCGCTCCGTGTCACATTCCACCTAGAGCTGGTGTGCACACAGCTTGTGCTCTCTTTCTGATCTTCAGCTTTGGATGGAAAATTGGTGGCTTTAATCTTGGAGGGTTTGTTTTAGTTTCATTTGAGGGGAGATTATTGCAGTCCTGATCTGTGAGGTTTTTCTAAAGCCCCTTCTTCACATTAATATTAATAACTCCTCTCGTAGTCTCTGCTGCATCTCTTCCATCAGAATTTGGTTAATCTCTTCACCTGAATTTCCCCCTCTCTGGCAGAGTGCTTCCCTCCTTGCTGAATGTGTGCAGTCAGTTTCATTATGGCTCTGTCCCTTGGAGAAAAGAAATTCTCCTGAGTGGGGATAGAAAGTGAAGGAGCTGAGCATGCACACTTGTGAACTGTTCTGCCTGTAGTTAGCTTACTGCAGAGGTTGTAATAAAGCCCCAAACTCACACAAGAGTGTGGAAATGCCACAAGCTGCTCTGTGACACCCTTCTGCTGCAAGCCAAAGCACAGCCAGGGCAGTGGCTTCTGGCCTTGGAGGACCACAATGATGCTGACAGTCAGCTGGGCAATCAGATGCACCAGCAGCATTGCTGCTTCCACACTGCCCTCTCCTCTGGGGGTGCAGAGCTGTGCCTGTGAGCATTCCTATAGCTGATTAACTGATTAAGGACTCCACAGAAATCTCTGATCTCAGTAACTAGGCAAAATCAACCTGACTGTTTGCTGGCAGTGCCAGGTGACTTGCTTCAACTGAAGCTTAGAGTTTGCCCGCCAAGCAACTTGCCACTCAGCTGCCAGAAGGCTGAGTCAGGTTCCTCTCTCCTCATTTTTACCAAGTAAATTCAGAGTGCCCTCTTCTGTGCTCACTATCAGCCTGGCTTTGGACAAGCCACTGCTGAGTGAACAGGCAGCTGGCCTCGAGGGAGTGCCTCTGATCGCAGCAGCACAGAAACAATGCTGCTAAAACATTCCCATCAGGGTCATACTGAAGGTCTTGTTGATTTATCCATATACAAATCAACAGAAGATTCCTTGTGGATGCAGATACAGACTTCTCATCTGAGCCTCCCTCCTCCCCTGCCCCAGGGGACACATCCTGTGGTGTCACAGTCTGAGCCTTACCCATTCCAAGCCTGTGTGCATTAAAGCTCTTAATCCAGCCCGAAAAGGGAAGGATGTTAGGTCTTTAAAGGGAACGTTTTAAAAGGGCTTAAAAAAGGGTTAAAAAGAAACCCCACTATTTTCTTATGCTATTGTTTCAAACAGCATGGCAGGGTTGCATTTTTAGAGTGTTTTTAAAGCTTTTCTGCATCATACACATCCAAGTGCCGGGTTCTGCACATTGGCTACAACAACCCCGTGCAGAGCTACAAGCTGGGATCAGAGTGGCTGGAGAGCAGTCAGGCTGAGAGGGACCTGGGGATGCTGGTTGACGGTAGACTGAACATGAGCCTGCAGTGTGCCCAGGCAGCTAAGAGGGCCAATGGCATCCTGGCCTGCATCAGGAACAGTGTGGCCAGCAGGAGCAGGGAGGTCATTCTGCCCCTGTACACTGCACTGGTTAGGCCACACCTTGAGTCCTGTGTCCAGTTCTGGGCCCCTCAGTTTAGGAAGGAGGTTGACTTGCTGGAACGAGTCCAGAGAAGGGCAACAAAGTTGGTGAGGGGCTTGGAACACAGCCCTGTGAGGAGAGGCTGAGGGAGCTGGGGTTGCTTAGCCTGGAGAAGAGGAGACTCAGGGGTGACCTTATTGCTGTCTACAACTACCTGAAGGGAGGTTGTAGACAGACGGATGTTGGTCTCTTCTCCCAGGCGGCCATTACCAGAACAAGAGGACACAGTCTCAGGCTGCGCCAGGGGAGGTTCAGGCTAGATGTTAGGAAAAATTTCTATACAGAAAGAGTGATTGCCCATTGGAATGGGCTGCCTGGGGAGGTGGTGGAGTCGCCATCATTGGAGGTTTTCAGGAGAAGACTTGATGGGGTGCTTGGTGCCATGGGTTAGTTGTTTGGGTGGTGTTTGATTGGTTGGACACGATCTTGAAGGTCTCTTCCAACCTGGTTTATTCTATGTATATTCTATGTATGTATACTCCTGAAACAAAGCCAAGGCAAACTCCTGTGGCTGCTGCTGCTTCAGGTGGTGCTTTGAGGAAGCCTGAATGCTCTTCAGCAGGCTCTTTCACTGGGCTGAGCACTCTTAAGAGTACTTCAGGTCTTTTTCCCCACGAATGCTCTGTTCTAGTGATTATATTCACATCTAGTGATTGCTTAGCTCCCAAGAGCTGTGCTGCTGTTATGCTTTTAACCTGATTGGCTTCATTGGCACATTACTAATGGGGCAATTGCAGCTTGGCAGTGCCTCTGGCAGCCTCTGGCTCTGATCATCTGATTTGGTGCTTGGCGTTCCGTTGTGGATATCTGTAGCTAGATCTGTAGCTAGAGAGTGCTTCTCAGACCCCCAACCCCCTGAGAAAAGGTCCTGAGCTGATGCCCCAGGAGCCCTTGTAAGAACAGCACCACAGCCTCAAGCATGCATTTCCTTTCAGCAGCTGGTAACTTATTTTAGTAGATAACTTTTCAGCTCTAGGTAGTTTGTGTCTGATGATAAAAGGGACTCTAAGCAACCAAGGGTTATCTTTAGATTGAGAGGCCAAGAGATAACTTTCCTGGGAGTAATTTTAATCATCTGAGCCACAAGTACAAAATTCTTCTACTCCTAGAAGGAAGAGAAACGTGTCCTGGTAGAAAATAACCAATGGCGAGTGAAAAAACCCCAACTGAACAAGCAACAAAGGAACTAACTGCGTACCAGGGGAGCATCAGAGGAAGCTGCTTCTTGTCTGGTTTGATCAAATCTGGAACAGGATCTTACCAGGCAGACCATCACCAAAATCAAATACATGTATTAAGTATTTCCTTCTAGATTTTTATAGCAATTGCAGTCTGATGATTCCATTCTTTTCTTTTCTTTCTATGAAGAACTTCTTCCTAACATCTTTAGGCTTCTTCCCACAAAGAGAGATGGGCCACTGGCGGTGGTGGAGTCCCCATCCCTGGAAGTGTTTAGGAAGAGCCTGGATGAGGCACTTGGTGCCATGGTTTAGTTGATTAGATGGTGTTAGGTGATAGGTTGGGCTGGATGATCTCAAAGGTCTCTTCCAACCTGGTTAATTCTATTCTATTTTTTAAGCCAAGTATCTTGTGTCTTAGGACAGCAACATCCCTGAAATACTTTGCAATTTTAATCATAGAAACCTAGAAATCCAACCTAGCTCAGGTTGGAAGGGACCCCAGAGCTCATCTCCTCCAACCTCCACACCATGCCCAGGGACACCTCTCAGCTACACTCAGCTGCTCAAGGCCTCATCCAGCCTGGCCTTCAGCACCCCCAGGCAGGAGGCAGCCACAGCCTCCCTGGGCAGCCTGGGCCAGAGTCTCAGCAGCTTCCTGCTGAACAACTTCTTCCTCAGCTCCACTCTAACCCTGCTCTGCCTCAGCTTCAAACCATTCCCCCTTGGCCTGTCTGCAGACACCCTGATGAGAAGTCCCTCTGCAGCCTTCCTGCAGGATCCCTTCAGGTGCTGGCAGGCAGCTCTGAGGTCCCTTCAGAGCCTTCTCTTCTGCAGGCTGAACACCCCCAGCTTCCTCAGCCTGTGCTGACAGCAGAGCTGCTCCAGCCCCTGGAGCATCTTTGTGGCCCTGCCTTGTCCTTGCTCTGTGTCCCTCTATAGAAACCTCCTGAGTTTATGGCTCAGTTCAATGGCTGTGTTGTGGCAGAGTGGATGCTGGGAACAACAAAAGAAGTTGCCTTAATGAACAAAATGCACAAATTTAAGACTGCCTTTTGTTAACTTTAAACCATCCCCTAGACTGACTGAAGCACAGTGTGGATTTTGGTCTGACTTTGTTATAGCAGCAAGAAATGTTTGTGTGTTGGAGAGGGAAACTTGGTCTGTTCTTGGTGCCTAGAAAGGCTGCTTCAGGCTTTGAGGCACAGGGTTAGTGCATGGCTGGGCTCTGAGGCAGGGATGGCTGTTGGGGGAGAAGCCCAGCTCTTCACCCTTGCCTAACAGTGCTCTGAGCCTTTCTGCAGCTCTTTCTTACTTAGCACTGGAGCATAGATAACTTTAAAGATGCAGCACTGTCATCTCATAAGCCACTTGTGACAGATGATGATGCACGGGACCAGCTCTCAACAGGGCAGAGTGAAGTGTCTGGGTGTCTAGATTACTGCCTCATCTTTTACACTACCTTGCCGTGGCTGCTGTGCATAGCAGTCAGAATGGAGGAGAATCACCAAGTCACCTGCTCCTCAGATCAGAAGGTGATTGTGGCTTGGAGTAGATACAAAGCAGCCACAGCACTGCCTGGTCAGAAAGAGCAAGTGTACTAGCCTTTTGCTGCAAGATCTTGGTCCTCAGCGAGCACTGAGCTCTGAACATGAAAGAGAAGGCTGTTGCTTCCCCACGGACACCACATCAGCCGCTGCCTGGCCACGGAACCTGGCATCTCCTCACAAGCACCTGGAGCAGAGCAGCGAGACTGTGCAGGTGAGTGGTGAGGGAGTGCCAGCCCCAGCGGTGGAAAGCAGCTCCCGGGCTTTGCCCTGGCAGAGGAAATGCATTGCAGCCTCCTCTTAGAATACATAGAATACATAGAATAAACCAGGTTGGAAGAGACCTTCAAGATCATCGCGTCCAACCCATCAACCAATCCAACTCCGCCCAAGCAACTAACCCACAGCACCAAGTACCCCGTCAAGTCTTCTCCTAAAAACCTCCAGTGATGGCGACTCCACCACCTCCCCAGGCAGCCCATTCCAATGGGCAATCACTCTTTCTGTATAGAACTTTTTTCTAACATCCAGCCTGTATCTCCCCTGGCGCAGCCTGAGACTGTGTCCTCTTGAAGCCGTGCTTGTAACTGCTCTGGCAATGGAAACCAAAGAATGCTCAGTCAGGAACGCTGCAGTGTGGCTTTCTCCCTACACCTGCCCGATGCAGACGTTTGTGAGTTTATTCCCCAGGAAGAGAGAACTGGGGGCCGTGGAACGTTCGGAATGCTCACAGTGCTTGGGAAGAGCAGCACCGGAGCTCCTGTGGAATGACAACACACAAGCTGTCTGCTTCAGGTGTGATGGCTGCTGCAGTGTGACTCTGGCATTACTGTACTTGGCTCTCCAGGAGCAGCTGAGGACAGCAGGACCCAAGAGAGGAATTTATTAACAAACCCAGGAAATTGCACAGCCTGCCGAGGCCATCAATTTGCTGTCTGGATCAGCAGCCAACAGCTGCGGAGCAAAGGTCCTCTTAACTCCATCTTTCAGCCAGCTGTGAGCCTGCCCAGCTCATGGGTTCACTCTCTTGTGTGAGGGGGTTTGTCACTCAGACACTGAGGGGCAGGGAAGCAGCACCCTGCAGAAAGGAAGCCAATGGTCAAACGTCCTCCAGCGCTCCAGGCTGTGCCAGGGACGTTCTGCACGTCTCACAACCTGTCTGTTGCCCACTTAGAACTGACAGCAGAGTTTCTAAAGGCGATTGGTTTGGGGCTGACTGCTAATGAAATTGATAAAAGGTAGCCTCCAGCAATAAGCAGGAAGGATAGCAGTGAGCAGGAGGCCTTTGAGGTGCTGCGCATGATGGAAAACCACTCTGATCCGGAGCCCAGACCTAATTCTATGTATTGGCTGTTAAATGCTTTGTCACACTTGCCTTCCAGGCTTCTCTCACATCTGTCAGTTAAACTCCTTAGGCTTCCATCATGACTTTTCATCCAGAAATGTTTGTTTTCCAGCAATAGTTATTTTACTAAGGTATCCTCCCAAAATTAGCTCTTACCAAGTGTAGCAAAATCCAGCTAAGCTTTGTCCACAGCTCCAGGTTGTAGCAGAGCTCCTAGTTACTGCTGCTTATGACACCACAGATTCTTTCCTCTTTCTTCCTGGTGATTAAACACCAGTGACTTTGAAGGCTTTTCCTCTTCCTCCTCCTTCCCCAGCTGCAGCCCATGTTCCCCCCACATTTCCACCTGCTTGAGTGAGCTCAAGGGACTGGGACCTGTGTGAGAGATGTGCTGCTCTGAAGGGACAGCCTGCTTGGCAAGCTTGATTTCTTGGGGGATGTGGCACCTGTACTGAAACAGAAGTTTATTGTGTGAAATATTGCTGTAGGCTTCCAAGTAGGCTTCAGTGATGGTTCTCTTCCAGGCAATAAAAATGTTTATCTGATATTTACAATTTCCTGAGTTGCTTAAGGAGTAATAAAAAAGGAATGGAAAGCAGTGACAGCTGATATTTCATCTCCCCTACTTACCAAACTCTCTGAAGAAGGAGGCAGCTCAGAAGTGATGTATGTCAGAAAACAAAATCCGTTTTGTGTTCAAAATGAAGGGCATCCAGCAAACCCTGATCCTGTGATCAAATTAAAACCTGATGCATTTCCAGTTGAGATCAAACACATGACTGTTCCATGTGACTTATGTGGGGAAAGGCTGAACCCCGCCCTGAAGTTCCCATGCAAGTTCGTGCCTCCAAGTCAGCATGCAAACACAGGGCAAGTCTGAGACCTTTTTTCTTTAAAGAGGGAAAAAGCAAAGAGCTGCCCCAGAAACTCATCACACACATGTGCCAGCTGCTCAGTTTCAAAGTCTGTGCCAGTTTGCATGAAATGAGCAATCTAGTCTAGGGTGTTAAAGCAGGACTTCACCTCTGTTCAGCACACACATCAGTCTGGAAGTCAGGAACAGTTCCTGTGGTGTCAGAGCAACCAATGCCATGGACCACCTGATAACTGCACCTGGCCCTGCACATTTCATCTTGGTAACCTACAAGGGGACTACAAGAGTGCCAGGAAAGGAATTTTAAAAGGGCTTTCAGAAGGAGAGGACACAGTCTCAAGCTGAACCAGGGAAGGTTTGGGCTGAGTGTTAGGAAGAAATTCTTCCCAGCAAGAGAGATTGGCCATGGGAATGTGCTGCCCAGGGAGGTGGTAGAGTCACCATCCCTGGAGGTGTTTAGGAAGAGCCTGGATGAGGCACTTGGTGCCATGGTTTAGTTGATCAGATGGTGTTGGGTGATAGGTTGGACTTGATGATCTCAGAGGTCCTTTCCAACCTGGCTGATTCTGTGTTAGGTGCACTGGGTTTTCAGCAGTGAAACTAATCTCACTAACAGCTACACTGCTCTCCAGCATCATTAGTCCCATGGCTTTTACTGTCATCTCACAGAATGCTCTGGGTTGGAAGGGACCTCCAAAGCTCATCCAGTCCAAACCCCTCTGCACTCAGCAGGGACATCCTCCACTAGATCAGGTTGCCCAGAGCCCTGTCCAACCTCACCTTGAATATCTCCAGGTGTGGGGCCCTGACCACCTTCCTGGGCAACCTGTTTCAGTACCCTCATGGTGCAGAACTTCTTCCTCACATCCAATCTCAGTCTACTCTGTTCTTATTTCAAACCACTGTCCCTCATCCTGCCCCTGCAGACCTTTGCAGACAGCCCCTCTGCAGCCTTCTTGTAGCCCCTTCAGGTACTGGCAGGCTGCTATTAGGTCTCCCCAAAGCTCTCTCTTCTCCTTGGCTCCCAAGGTTAAAAGGCACAGATTTTACTGTGTGTGGGTTTTTTCTTCTTTAAATTTTTCTTGGCTAGCAGGTTTTAAACATGCTGCATGCTTCCATTCTCTGCATGCACAGTAACTGCACAGCAAGGCAGACACGGAGGGACAGTGCTGAATATCTCAAACCACACTGAGTTCAGTTTGATTCTTCTAGGAAGCTGGCTCCCAAGCTTACATCTAACACTGCTCAGCTGATTGTTCCCTAGGCTGGAAAAGGATTCTGTGTGGCAGAATGGAAGACCACACTTCTCAAGTGTTAGAAATGCATCCCCCCTGTAAGCAGTGAGAACTGTGTCTAGAAAGCCACAGCTTGCCAGTGGTGATAAATGGAAGGGAGAAAGCCTGTGGCTGTTGTCTTTCCAAGCTCCACAACTGTTTCACCACCAGTTCAGAAGAGTATGTGCTCAGGACCATGACATACTGACTAGAAGGTAGCCAGGAGGAGCTTCTCCTGTAAGCCAAGGCTGTTTCTCCCTGCTGACCACAGATTGCTCTCAAGTTACTGCACAGGGGCAAGCAGTTGGAAGGAAGAAATCTAAGACATGCACTGCCTGAACTGGGAAACCGAGGGGAAAGCTTAGTGCTTTGAGTGCCCAAAGTACAGATCAGTGTAGAGCAGAGGATCAATCCTCACATGAACAAAACATTTTGGTGGGCTTCTTGGAAGGAAGCAGGAAGTCTGCACAAAGTCCAACTGTGTGTTTTTGGAAGTGGGAACACTCCCATCTAAGCATCTGGCATCAGCACTTCCTCCAAGAGAAAGGAAACTGATTGTGTCTATTGAATGTGAGAACAAAACAGCTTTCTTGCCAAGACCAGAGCAAGCCATCAGTGCCAAGGCAGAGTGCTTCCAAACGTCTGGCAGGACTCCACTAAGACTGATTTTAATCAGATAGAAGGAGAAAGTTAAAATGGGGAGCTGCTGCTTCACATTAATTTTGGCTCCTGCTGGTTAAGATCCAAAGCCCTCACAATGCTTAACACCAGGTTAATTGATTAAACTGTGCTGGGGTTTGTCACAGCTGTTTCCCTGCATTCTGGGTCTGACAGCAGTTCTTGGGAGGCTGTGCTGATACTGGGTACCCACAGATAAAGCTTTGCACTCCCAGCAGTTGTGCGGCCTAGTACCTGGTGAAGTCTTCCTCCCCCTCAGAGTCTTCTGATTTGTAAGGTAGGCATCTTCAGGAGCTTACTGCTCTGAGAGCTGCCACAGCTGTGTATGGCTGCAGTGACCAAGGAGCAGAGCAAGCTCCTCTGTGTCCTAACAAACACACCTGGATACAGGGCAGTGCAGGTGCTGCTGATTGGGGTGACACAGTTCATGCTCTGTCACTGTGGCTGAGCTCAGAGAGAGAAAGGTCTGCTGCAGAGCAGACCAGAAGAAGCCAGGAACAGAGCAACCTTCATAATGTGAGACTGATGCTCAGCCAGAGTATTGGCAAGGAAGGGGGAGGGCAATGGGTGAGTGCACACAAGAAGCAGCTGAGCAAGCTGCTGTAGTCCAAGATGTCCCTGGTGTCTGCAGCAGGGAGCGGGGAGCTAGATGACCCTTCCAAGCCAAAGCATTCCATGATTCTGTGGTAAGATGTGTGCACACTGTGCACCTTGGATTAACTGCCAGAAGCATGCCTGAGGAGTAGTTCTGCATCAGCTGCCAATGCTTTGTGATGGAAAAGTTGAGGCTGCTCCTTCTGCTGGCACCCCACTGGCAAATGCCAAGTTGTTTTCACCATACCTTAACCAACTCTTACTTTATGAAACTACCTTCTGATGATTTTTTCTTCAGTTTGAAGCTGGTCTTCCTCTCATGCAGTAGAATTTTCTTTCTCTGTCCCATCCTTGTAGGGAAATACAATTTTACTCAGGCCTGCCTTTCAACTCTTCCTGACCTCCACTGATGTCAGTTCCAGACTGTAGATCTCAAGGGGCTCCCTGTGTTTCCTCCAGTAGAACGTGGTGGCTTGGCTGCCTTTCTCATGGGAAAAATCAGCCATCAATGAAGAATTTTTTCTTTAAAGAACCATCTTTTTCCCTACTGCTTTGTCTGTGATACATTTAAAAATGTCTTTGTTATTGGATCTGTAACCTCTGAGAACGTTTGCATGCCTCTCCTGGTATCCTTGCATCCCCTTCTCCTTCCAGGCATGCTGGAAGGAGCCAAAGATGCAATCAGAATTTGTGGGACTTGAGCCAAAGGTTGAGATTTCTGTGCTTCTGAGAGCTCTGGCAGCGTTCTCCAGAGGTTCAGCTTGCCTCCCTCTGTCTGGTTCAGGGCAGGACTCCAGGGGCAGAGCTGCTCACTCCCCATTCAGACTGGGTGGCCTCTGGAAAGTAAGGCAGCGACCAGCAGTGGAGTTTGCAATGCACCAGCTTCAAAGGCTTCCAGCTGCCCCCTTTGCTCTGAGAACAAATACTTGCACACACTTGATCCTGTGGAATGCCACAGTCTATTGATTTTCTTTGTGCTGTGCTTGTTTTGATTCCCTAGAACAATAGTTTGTACATCCTGGTTTGGGGGCTGTCTCCTCTGGGAGCCCATGCCTCTTGGGCTCAGACTGAGTAACTCGGAAGGTCGCTTCTGCTTTATCGGTTCCCTGCCCAAATCCATTTGGCTAAGCAAACTGATGGAGGAAGTGGGGCTTGAGCTCATCTCACAGGCACAGTGCTCAAGCCCTGCCCCCTTTCCGAAACACCAAAGCTTTATCATCTCTGAGACAGATTGTTATTAGACCTAGGTGACCTGTGAAGCAGGAAACCTCAGCTCTGCTGGGTGAGCTGCAACAAAATCAGCAGCTTTGGCCAACTGATTTTCCCTTGCTTGCTGTGTCCTTGCAGGGGCAAATCCTTTCCTCGGGGTGTCCTTGCAGACACCAACCACAACATTATTTCAGGCCTCTCATGGTTCCTCACAAAAGCCCTTTCTGTCCCCTGGGAGACCTACCCTTCCCACATCTGCTGTGGCTTTGGGTTTGGGTGGGGTTTGGGGTCTGGTTTTAGTTTGCTTTGGGATTGCTTTGGTTGGGTTTGCTTGTGTGTGTGTTTATGATAACAAACAGAACAAGAGGACAGAGTCTCAAGCTGTGCCAGGGGAGGTTTAGGCTTGGTCTTAGGAAGAAATTCTTTCCAGCAAGAGAGATTGGCCATTGGAATGTGCTGCCCAGGGAGGTGGTGGAGTCACCATCACTGGAGGCGTTTAAGAGGAGCCTGGATGAGGCCCTTGGTGCCATGGTTGAGTTGATCAGATGGTGTTGGGTGATGGATTGGACTTGATGATATTGGGGGTCTCTTCCAACCTGGTTGATCCTGTGATTTGGTGACTGGAGGGTTGTTTAGCTGGGTTTGCTTTTGTGTGTGTGTTTGTGGTTGGCTGGGGGTTTGGTTTGGTTTGTAACGAGTGAGAGAAAGGGCAATGACCGATCCGTGTTCAGTTACTAAGGTCCCACTGCTCTCCAGACTGCACTCCCCTCAGCTCTGTGCTTTCAGGAGAGCAGCAGCTGCAGAGGTCAAGGAGTGCTGGTCTGAAGGTGCCTGCTTGCAGCACCTTTGCAAACATGGAACGCTCTGTTAACAAGTGACTGCGGGTGGTGATTCAGCCTTTTTTCTCCTACTCGTGCAACAATGCAGACAAGAATCAACCCCTGATGGAGCAGGGGGTGTCAGTGCTACCCCTCTCAAATGTTGTTACCTTACAGGAGGTCCTATGGTTTCGTCAGTTAGGTTTACCAGGATATGAGTGGTGTTCTCCTGGCTTGTCTCTCTGTACCATCTCTGACTTCTGAGAAGATGTTTAGTTGCACTCTGTGAATAATGGGTTACACGCTTAATGGTGTCATTATTGCTTTGTTTTGATAGCAAATGTCCCAGGGCACTGAGTTTCAGGTGGTTCAGACCTGTTCATTGCAACTTAGCACTGCAGACTCACAGGCATTAGAGTGGACTACAAAACACCTACTGCAGAGATGCTTTTCAGACTTGTGGCCTTTTTCTGCTCAGACAGGCTCCTGTTGTTTCTAAAGGTTTAGGGGGAAACCCCAAATGCCAGGGCTGCAATGTGCTTGGTACGAATGATCTCAGCTTCATCAGTGAGGTTCTCCAGAACACAGAGCTTATTTCAGGTTGTAGCTGTCACAAGCATGTGTCACAAATCACTCCTGGAAGCATTCCTGAAGGACATGTTTTATTGTGTGAAGAGCTTGTAGTCTGTGTTCAATCTCATGCCGTTGGATTCTGCCCATCTGCCCAGCTTGTCGAGGTCCCTCTGCAGAGCCTCTCTACCCTCCAGCAGATCAACTCCTGTAAGTAAATGTAAGTAACATTTGGAATGCTTCCTTGAGCCTCCTCTAGACAACGCCTCTGATAATTGAATTTCTAAGAGACTCAGATAGGAAACAGTAAATGAGGCAGGCTGCTGCTTGCAGGGTTGAAGGAGATGGTGCCGAGAAACACTCAAGTCTTATTCAGGGAGATTTCAGGCTGTTTGATCCGAGCCCTTAAATACCTGTGAATGGAGGTGTGCCAGCTTCTAATTAGCGTTGCTTCAGACTGTGAAGAGGATGTAAAAGCAGTAGGATGATGATAGTTAGGAGCTGTAACAAAAGGAGGGATAGCATCCGTGTGCTTTCTGCCCCCTGTCTGCACCGCAGCAGTGTTGGGCTTCTGACAATAAAAGCAGGTCCCAGGCAGCAGAAAATCGGTGCTACAAGCTCGATGTAGAAGCTGCTGCTGAAGTGTCACGTTCTGGAAGGTGTTTTGCTAAAGGGCAGGAGTGAAATGAGAGAGTACCCTAGGACCTCCCGGACCTCCCTGGTAACCAAACGAGTGCAATGAAGGATTTCAGAGGTAGCAAATCTCAGCAATAAGGCAAAGTCTGTTCCCTCACAGTCCATCCCAGCCCTGGGCACCTCTGTGTGTGCTTGTAGAGGTTCCATGGATGCTGTCTCTCATTCCTTGTATAGGATGGGCAGAGGTCAAAGAGTAAAGGCTAATTCATTCATTTGGGAGTTCCTTCCATTGTGCATCACCTCACTCCTCATTTTGCAGTATCCTCATGCTCTATAGATGGAATTCTTGCTTTGTCCTGCTTTTTGGGGGTATAACAATTATCTTGTGCCCCCAAACTTCCCAATCCTTAATTAACTTCTTTTCTTTTCTTACTGTGGAAGGTGATATCCCTATTTTCATTCTTATTCTGATAGTAAGTGCCAAAGTGTGAGTGGTGTGACCAAGTCTGAAGTATTGACTAATGCTAAATGTTGCACCTGGCCCAGTGAATATTTACAATGTGTGCAGGCTGCCAGCTCAGGGTATTCAAACACAGCTCCTTTGGCTTCAGCTCCTGACAGGAGCTGACCCTTTTTGCACATCAGGTCACAGAACCACAGAATGTCAGGGGTTGAAAGGGACCTCCAGAGATCATCCAGTCCAACCCCCTGCCAGAGCAGCATCACCCAGGGCAGGTCACGCAGAACACATCCGAGTGTCTGGAAAGTCTCCAGGGAAGGAGGCTCCACAACCTCTCTGGGCAGCCTGCTCCAGGGCTCTGGCACCCTCACCATACAGAAGTCTCCTGGTGTTGGAGAGAAAATCCAGTCCCTGAGCTCCTTGGTAACCCAGTCCCTGAGCTCCTGACTCCTCCCTGATCATGGTTTTGAAGCCTTGCTCTGATGCACCTTCAGGTCTGTAAGCAATGTTTCCAGCCTGGGTTTGTGCCAGCTCGTCCTGTTGTTTGCATCACAACTGGAGTCAAGCCTGGTATAGGGTGGGAGGAAGCTTCTCTTGTCCAAGCTCTTGCTCACAGCAGGTGCTGGCCCATCAGTTCCAGGTATTTCTAAGGAGTGCAGTTCTGCAACATTCCAGCATTTGGGCACTTCATGATACACTTATTTTTCATCTGAGTCAGCATTTATTGTGTTGCATTTTGTGTCTGTGGTCCCTTGTTTTAGCTCTGTTGACCTCTGAGGAGAGTCAGGCTGTGTCCTGTCATTTTCCATCGAAGTGGATTCCCTGACCATCATCCACTGTGGGCACCTAACCACACTATTCTTGTCCCAGGATATTGGTGTTCTCCTTGCACTGGGGAGCCCAAGGCTACAGCCAGTACTCAGGGTGAGGTCTCACAAGTGCCTAGCAGAGGGGAATAATCATAGTCCATCTCCTGCCCTCAGTCCATGGTGTGACTGAACACCTCTGATGCAAGGGTGTGCTGCTAATTCAACTCAGTATCCACCAAGATCAAGTGTTGGGGCTGCTAGAGCAGGAAAGAGATTCTGACACACTGGAGAAGCCACTGAAGGGCTACCAAGATGAGCAGGGGTAGGGCTGTGTGCTGGAAGATGCCAAGTGGTCAGGGCTTTGTTCAGAGTGGAGGAAGGAAGGCTGGCAAGCTAGGTCTTGTCTTTCCCCTTAAAGAAAGACATAGCCCCTCTCTCCTTAAAGCTGCCCAGGGAAAGGGCAAGTCCCCAGCTGTAAGAGGGGAAGCCTTCAATGGACATAAGCAGAAGATTCTTCACCAGTAGACTGCTGGTAATATGCACAAGGGACCTGGGGACTAGCAGGTCTGGACCATCCATAGCTCTGAGGAGCCTGGCCCAAGTTGGAAGGTAGTCCCTGGGACCGGATGACTTCTAGAGGTCCCTACCAACTTCAATCTCTTTATGATTCCTTATTATGACATTTCCCAGGCTAGAATTCACCCAGTTATGATAGTGCATTATCTTTGTGACATCTGCCTTCTCCTTCAGTGAACCTCTGATGGAGAAGTCTATGAAAATCAGCTGGCACCACCATTTACCTGGGGAGCAGCACTGCTGTCCTGCCATGTACAACAGGAAGGAGCTGGGAATGAGAGAAGTTATTTTTTATTTTATTACTTTGTGTTTTTCATGAGCTGCTCTTTCTTCTCTCATTCTCACTTTTCCCATGCTGGCAGAGGTGATGTGCTTAGAAAGGTACCAAATGGTCACTTGGTGGGAGGACAGGTACTGGAAACGTGAGAGTAGCACAGTTCATTGCTAAATCCATAGCTCAGGGGAGGTCAGCTTGGAACTGGTTTCAGCTGGATTGCTGGAATACTGATCCAGCAAGCTCAGGCACTGGGGTGTGTGTCTGTGCTCTGAGAGACTGCAGAAGGCTGCTGCTGGCTCGAGAGTGACTGCTTCAGGAGTATTACCACTTGGGGGTAAAGAAGGGAAGCTTCTGACAGGACAGCACCGAATGAAAAGGAAAGATGTGAATAAAGTACAGGCAGTGTTGGTATGGAGCTGGAAGCAAGGGTAGTGTTGGAAACTAAGACCATCTGATTTATAGGAAGCTTGCTTTAAAAGATTGTCTCTCCTCTGTGTGTCCCTGGCATTAAAGGAGAAATGGCCATGTGGAGCATTTTCACAGGGGGGTGATGACATCCTCAGCATGGTGTTGGAAGTACAGATAGGTTTGGGGGTTGTATGTTTGGTATTTAGGTTGTTATTTGCTCTGCCTCAGCTTCAAACCATTGCCCCTTGGCCTGTCTGCAGACACCCTGAGGAGAAGTCCCTCTGCAGCCTTCCTGCAGGATCCCTTCAGGTCCTGGCAGGCAGCTCTGAGGTCCCCCCAGAGCCTTCTCTTCTGCAGGCTGCACAGCCCCAGCTCCCTCAGCCTGTGCTCACAGCAGAGCTGCTCCAGACCTTGGATCATGAAATCCACACCAGCAGCTACAGTGCCAATGCAGACATTGTACAACTGAAGTCAGAACTGGAATCTCCACTTCCTATTGCAGTAGCAGCCCCTCAGCAGCACCCATCCCTGAGCAGGCACCGCTGGGCTGTTGCAGTTCTTGGGGGGGGGGGGGCGGGGGGAGCTTTTTGGGTTATTTGCTTATTGGTGGTTTTGTTGGTTTGGGTTTGTCTTTGTTTTGTTCAGTGAAGCGGAGCAGGAAGGCAGAGAGAGGTTTTGTTCTTTGCTTGGTTGTGACTGGAACAGTAGCTGGTACCCCAAATGAGCTCCTGCTGGATTTTGCCTTTTCCCGTCCTGTAGGCATGCTCTGTGCCACTTCCTCTAAGGAGACTGCTGCTGCGTTACAAGATAGATACTTAGGTATTGATAAGAATGGTTCTGTCATACAGCACCTCCCAAGGTGAGCCCAGAGCAAGGGGAAGCACAGCCTCAGCTCCGCTGCTCAGCACTTCATAAACTGAGCAGCACAGCAGAGATCCTCTCCTCAGTTAGTAGGAAAACACTGGCTGGTTTGGGGTGTTTTTCCAGATATGCCAAACCTTCAGCTTCTTTGTAATTCCCTGTGAGTGATGTGAGATCCCTTGGGCATTCTCTGCCAGTCAGAATGAAGTCTGTCCTCTAAAAGGTGGCAGGTCTGACAGTTTGAGCAGTGAGGATGATTCTACCCAGCGGAAGCTGAGCGCTCATCTGCTCTGACGCTGCCCATTTCCATGGCCTCTGTCTTCCAGGCTCTGCCCTGCTGATGCAGTGCCAGCTCTGCCACAAGCAGCTTCCCTCCCTTTATGGAATTAGCTATGCTGAAGCTTAATCTAGCTGGAAGAATCTGTAACAGTATTATTATTATTAATTACTTGGGGAATCTTTAGAAGCTAGGGAAAGACCAGAGAGGTCCATGTCAGTATTCAGAGTAAACAAGCATTTAATTAAGCCTGGTTGCTTTGATGTGTATGAAGCACAGCCAGTGCTTGTAGACTGGGATGAGAGAAAAGCCAGAGTCTGCCAGAGTAAGAGCTGTGGGTGGCAGGATATGAGGTCAATGAGGCATTGCAATGACTTCTGCTGTCTTTGGGGCAGCATATCCAGCTCTTGGACCTCGATGGGTCTGCTCCAGGTGTATTTCTGAGTGGTCAAAAGCTGCAAGGCCAGACCTACACCTACATGAACTTGGCATAAGCACAGACTTTGGCATTTTCCAGTTGGAATGATTAATGAATTCCAAAATGCCTCCAGGGGAAAGATGTCCACAGTTATTGGAGAGACATCCAGACAAGACATCTAAGCAAAGCACCACCTGTCTTGAAAGGCAAAGGCTGTGCTCTCCAAGCACTGTTCTGTGTGTCTGGGACAATGGAGCTCATTGCCTGGTAACTAACTGTGACACAGAGGGGCTGCTCATTGGCTTGTGTAGTTTAAATAACATTCCTTTGGATTGTGTCTGTGGAGCTCCATGAGACACCAAACAGCTGAGGCAATAACTGATGCTTCTTGCTGATAATGAATTACAGCTCTTTCCCTGCCACCACTCCCTCAGCCTGAGATCACAACTTCCTCTGATTCACCTCCACACTGGGACAGTTCTGTGTATTACAGGTAACACAGGACAAACCCAGTCCTCTGCAGAGGATGCTCCCACTGGCCATGTTTTATCCTGGGTCTGGGGTTACTTATTCTTGCAACTGCACTAATCACTTTGTGTGATTCATAAGGTGTTTGGGGGTCTGAGCTGAGTCTGGTTGAGAGGGGTCCCTGTCCACGGCAGGGGGGTTGGACAAGGTGAGCTCTGGGGTCCTTTCCAGCCTGAGCCATAGTAAGAGTGCTGCAGCTGTGTCACTCCTGAGGCTGAGCTTTTCCACATTCATTAGAGATTGTTCTTCTCTAGCACATTTGGCACAGAGATTCCCTAATGCACTGCTGGATCTTTCCAGTATGACTTTGTTTGGTTCTTTATTGTGGAGCTACTCTCTCTTCCTTGCTGTCTGTCTTGATGCTTAGAAGCTTTTCTACCTCTGTGTAATTATCAGGACAGGTTCACTATTTGAGAGCATAATGGAGTGGAGTGCCAGCTTTTGCCAGATACACATCCTGATGAGCCCAAGGCAGGGGGGAAGCTAAAGTTCAATTCCAATTTTAATCCAGTCAGTGTTGTTAAGATGTGTAAAGTAGTTTCTGTTCAGCAAGAGGGAGTGGATAGGATCCCCGTGTCCTGGCTGGGCATCTGCAGCAGTCTGAGCATGCAGATGGGCAACTCTTGACTGGGGTGGAGCAAGTGACAACTCATCCTGCTTGTGGAGGTAACTGTCAATACAGTCAGTGCTCTTTACCAGCACTGAAGAGAGTGAAATGGATCTTCATTTGAGACTTCAGCCATCCCACAGCCAGGGCTGATCTCTGCAGAGGTGGCAGATAGAGTTCAGTAGCCCTGATGTTTTGTGAAGGCATCTCCTTGCCAGCTGGCAACTGGCATGATGCCCTTGTATCCAAAACATGGTGTGGTTGGGACTGGCCTGGCTGCCAGGGGATCCTAGCACCCACACTTCATGGTGGGTAGAGTCTCAGCTGGAGATCTTCTCTGTGACATGCCACAAAGCAGCATGAAAACAAGGTGCTGCTTGAGCAGATCACAGCTGAGGAAGCATAATCCATCTCTGCATGGAAGGAGCTGAAAAAGATGAATGAGAGGCACTCATGCTCAGTGTGCTCAGAGATGGCAGCAAGCTGCCTGCATGGCAGCACACTGCTCTGGATGTGCCTGAGGACTGTTCTCCCAGTTCATGCATAAGAGGCAGCCCAGCTGTGGTAGCCTGAAGGACAAACCTGCCCAAGAAGCAGGACTGAAATGATTGTGCAGTGTTTTGACCCTCACTGCTTGGTGACACAGAATGCTGGCAGCTGCTTTAATGTTACCTGCAGGCTGGCCCAGCTTCAGGGTGATGCTGGCAGACATTTGCTCTCTGCCTCTTGACTGAGTGCAAAGGAGGACCTAGGTGTCCAGTACAGCTTGCTGCATCTTGGCCTGCACAGACCCAATCTCTTCTGCTAGAACTTGTGAATATCTGTACTGGGGTCAGACTGAATCAGAGAATCACTAAGGCTGGAGAAGACCTTTAAGGTCACCCAGGCCAGCCATATCCCAGCTACCATGGCCACTAAACCTTGGTCTGCAGCTCCACATCTACAGCCTCTTGAATAGCTCCAGGGATGGGGACTCCACCACCTCCCTGGGCAGCCTGTTCCAACCCCTCACCACTCTCTCACTATAAAGAAGCTTTCCCTCAGGTCCAACCTAACCCTCCCCTGGCACAACTCAGACCCATTTGCTCTTATCCCACCACTGGTTACTTGGGAGAAGTCCTTAGGTTTTTAAACATGTTTTTCCTGTGTTAGGTTAAACTTGTTTTTCCTGTGTTAGGTGTTCAAGAGGAGATTGGATGTGGCACTTGGTGCCATGGTCCAGTTGTGAGGTCTGTCGAGACAGGTTGGAGTTGATGATCCTTGGGGTCTCTTCCAACCTTAGGTATACTGTGATACTGTGATAAATACTATAAAAAGCTATAAATGTGCTGTGATGTGCTGACCTAAGGTGACACCAGAAGACACACAAGAGATATTCTTTCCCAGAAGTGTGAATTAGCCACCAGCCCCTTGGCTCATGTCTCATTGGTCACTGGACACTGCATTTGAAGGAGTCTATGCCCTGCAATCTCACCAGTGCTGCATCTTGCCTTGGGTCCTCTTTGTCCAGACTTCCTCTTGGCCCAGCCTTCTGATGGCTGTGGTGAAGCACAAGTGGTTTACACCCCAGGTGAAATTGCTATTGCTAGCTGCAATGGCTACAAATGTCACCAGAAAAGGGAAAAACTAAATGATTGGTAATGGCAGAGTGTTTATCTGGGAAGAGAAATGGTGACTGAAGTAAGGTGAGGAGATACATGGAGAACAGACACACAGAGCAAGTATAGAGTTTGCAGTCTCACAACATTAATGAAACAGAGCCAAGCACCTGAGTCCTCCTGGGGTCTGGCTCATTATTTAAGTGTTAATTGCTTTCTTATATTCTTTATGTTCCCATGGAAAGCAGGGAGGATGACTGGGGGAGTGGAACCTCTCTGCTATGAGGAAAGACTGAGAGCCCTGGGGCTTTTTGGTCTGGAGAGGAGAAGGCTGAGATGAGATCTGATCAATATCTATCAATATCTGATGGGTGGGGGTCAGGGTGAAGGTGCCAGGCTCTGTTTGGTGGTGCCCAGTGACAGGACAAGGAACAATGGGGATTGGCTGGGACACAGGAGGTTCCACCTCAACACCAGGAGACTTCTGTATGGTGAGGGTGGCAGAGCCCTGGAGCAGGCTGCCCAGAGAGGCTGTGGAGTCTCCTTCTCTGGAGCTTTTCCAGCCCCACCTGGGTGTGTTCTGTGTGACCTGCCCTGGGTGATGCTGCCCTGGCAGGGGGTTGGAGTGGGTGATCTCTGGAGGTCCCTTCCAGCCCCTGGCACTCTTGTGGTTCTGTCATCTTCTATTAAGCTGTTTCTGTAATCATGTAGCACAAACTTCCTCTGGGATTGCTGTGGCCAGGATAAAGCAGATCTGGTCTGAGCTGAAAGCTATACTATTTACCATTCCTTTTAAGCAATCTCATTGCACTTCAAGGCTCCCCACATGAACATTCTCTCTGCAGTGAAAGTATTCATTAAATCTGGCTTAGGAAACAGCAGGGACCCCAAGGATCACTGCACCTCCCTACTGCCACGCTGAGCTCTGGAGTGGAGAGCTGAGCGATGCAAACACTTCCTGCACTGGAAAGGGCTGGCTTATATTTGAGCTAGGGTTTGAACCTGTGCTCCAAGCCAAACTTCCCAGCTGAGCTCTCCATCACGAGTTCGCTTTCACCTGTTATGATCCTGATGGATTGAAAAAACCTCAAGCCATCAGTGAATGAGGATTGATTAAGGTAAAATAATTACAACTAAAGGCTGCTCTTTGTGTAGTAGAGTCAATGCTAAATTCAAAAGGTGCACATTTTAAGGCTTCTAAGTTGTTGGCCAGGAGTCTTGGTTTTGTTTAGCTTTGTGGCTGTGTAGGCTGTGGGGGCTGGGAGCATTCAGCCTGAAGAAGAGTCCAGGGGGACCTCAGAGCTGCCTGCCAGTAGCTGAAGGGATCCTGCAGGAAGGCTGCAGAGGGACTTCTCCAAACCCTTGAAATGTTCATCTGGATGCATGGTTTGGATTAATTTGCACATGGAGCCTTTCTGTGCTCTTAGCAAATGCATCATTTGTCTAGGCTTTAAATGATCTTTATTTTCCTATCCTGGCATGTAAGCCAGCAGAGTCTGGCAGAGATTAGCACTTCAGGAGTAGGAGAGCGTTTAATTTTCCCCGCAGGGCTCTGATCTTTCGGAGATAAGGACTCTCACATTAGAGCTTCTGTTAACACATGAAGTGTGCTTGAGGAGAGAGGTAAAGCTGCTGCCACCTGAGCAAGCCACAGACCTGTCCCTGGAAATCTCCTCCTGTGCCTGAGAGGGTGCTTGATGGCAGCCAGCTGGTGTGCTATGAAGCATTAACCATTGCTCTCAGTCAGCAACAAGGCAGAAGGTGATACCATCAGATCTGTCCTCGGAGAGCCTGGGGAGCAGGTTACCAGCACCCTTTGACAGAAAGTGGTGGCTTGGGTTGCTTTTGCAGTCTTGTGCCTGCATGCTGCCATCTTTGATGTGCATGACAAACATGAAACAGGCAAGCCGGAGAGTTGTGCTTTGTTGCTTGGTCTGGGAGACAGCAGCATAGCAGGGCTGGAGTGGAGCTGAGGAAGAAGTTGTTCAGCAGGAGGCTGCTGAGCCTCTGGCCCAGGCTGCCCAGGGAGGCTGTGGCTGCCTCCTGCCTGGGGGTGCTGAAGGCCAGGCTGGATGAGGCCCTGAGCAGCTGAGTCTTGTGAGATGTTGTTGTGGTGCTGCTGCCACTGGGGCTGTGTTATGATGCCAGCACAGAAGTGAGGCAGTGGTGGGAGAGCAACCCTCCCTTTTGGCTTGGCATGAAGTTATTTCATCCAGCTGTAAAAGGTCTGTAAAGGTTGGAAAGGTGAAGATCTCAGCTCTGACTAAACAAAAAGCAGTTGGTAAGTTCAGATTCATAGCTATAGTGCAGTGCCCCTTAGCAATCCATTCCTGCATTTTCCAGACACTCCTACAGTCAGGGAGCTCTTATTTGCTCTCTTTCTCTGCTGCTCTCTGTATTTCAGTGCTCAGATTCATCAGTGTGATTTCAGGCACTTACCACAGGGTGCCTGTGCTGAGAGAAACTTTCTCTGGGTGTTTCATCTTTTGTTGCTGGACAGTGAATGATGCTTGCAGAGGGCAATTCATCCCAGCCTAGAGCTGATTTGCTATGTCAAGGTGCTTATCTTGAGCTACTCCAGCAGAGAAAGCTTCAGATGAATAGGCTGTCAGTCTGAGAAGCCATTGGGATGACTGAGTTGCACTGCTGAGGTAGGTGTGAGTACAGCTGGGGGTGATGTGTGCTCCTGGAGTAGCTTTTTTTTGTGCAGTTGGGATTATTTTGCTCAGCAGATATACAGAAAAGGTCTGGGTGCTCATAGCATCACAGAATGGGTTGAGTTGGAAGGGACCTCCAAAGCTCACCCAGTCCAACTCCCCTGCAGTCAGCAGGGACATCCTCCACTAGATCAGGCTGCCCAGAGCCCTGTTCAGCCTCACCTTGAATGTCTCCAGGGATGGAGCCTCAACCACCTCCCTGATCAACCTGTTCCAGTGCTCCACCACCCTCATAGTAAAGAACTTGTTCCTAACATCCAATCTAAATCTGCTCTGCTCTCATTTCAAACCACTGCCCCTCATCCTGCTCCTGCGGGCCTTTGCAGGCTGGGGGGGTGTTGAAGTTTCCCATCAGCATTAACTCAGCATGACTAACTCAGCTGGACCCAAACAGGAGCTGTATTTACAAGCACAAACTGCACTCCATGGTGGAATGCAATGAAGATGTACAAAATATACAGGATTTACAGTATTATACAGGTATTTACAACTAGCAAATAACACAGAACCCCCACTTGGCCTCCCTCTGGTTCCCCAGAGGCCAGGGAAGCTGCTCCACTGCCCTCCCCCTTCCCCTTTACAGCAAAGAGAAACGAGAGGAGTTGGGAGAGACACAGGGCAGCTTATCTTTCTCAAGGCCAGCCAAAAGCATTGTTATCTCCTGAAGCAAAGCAGAACAGCAAGCCAGAGAAAAGCAAAGGAATGAGGATGGAAGTGCAGTGTGAGAGATTGTTATGGTACAGCCTTCTCCTCCCAGACATCCTGTCCAATGGATTTGTTCAGAGCAATCTTTTGTTTTCCTTTTTACACCCAGGAGTGTATTATTGACATTTTCCTACTCTTCTGCTAGAAATCTGCAGCTGAAGTTTAAAGGCATCTCCTGAAGGTGCCCCACAGACAGTCCCTCTGCAGCCTTCTTGTAGCCCCTTCAGGGACTGGAAGGCTGCTCTAAGGTCTCCCTGGAGCCTTCTCTTCTCCAGGCTGAACACCCCCAGCTCCCTCAGCCTGTGCTGACAGGAGAGGTGATCCAGCACCCTGATGGTCTTTGTGACCCCCTTCTGGACCTCCTCCATCAGGTCTATGCCTGTCTGTTGGTGCTCTCCTGTCTGGGGTATGTTGTGCAGAGTGTGTAGCATTTTACTACTTGTTGATGAGCACAACTCAGGAGCAGAACAGCTTTGCCCTTGGATCTTGGGTAAGAGGAAAAAACATACCCTGCACCTCCTAAAGTGCCCTGAGAACTGAGATTGGCTCTTCTGCACGGCTGGGGACGCAGCGAACTCTGCAGCACAGAGCAGCAGGAAACTCAGCAGTAATGGAGAGATTTTAGAGCAGATAGTTGGTGATTAGTGTTACTTATTTATAAGTTGTAAATTTGCCTTTTAATTATGTACCCTGCAAAAAAAGCTGAAGAATATTGGGAGTAGGTGAAGGAAATGAACACTGACTGAGGAGCTGCCAGCTTTTAATTATGCAAATGAGCAGCGCTGCGGAAGAATTATTTAGTGAGCTTTTTGTGCTTGGAATGGCAAAGCTGTCTCCACAATTGTGTTTGAAACAAATGCAAGTGGATTTGTGTAAGCTCTCCCCTGGAGATATTGGCAGGGAATGAGCTGGAGCACAAGTATCAGGAGTCTTGAGAGGCTCCATCTGATGTGCAGGGAGTGGGTCAGGGCAGCAGGACTGAGGTACTGCCACTAATAAGAGAAGGCTCTGGGGGACCTCAGAGCTGCCTGCCAGGACCTGAAGGGATCCTGCAGGAAGGCTGCAGAGGGACTTCTCAGGGTGTCTGCAGACAGGCCAAGGGGGAATGGATTGAAGCTGAGGCAGAGCAGGGTTAGAGTGGAGCTGAGGAAGAAGTTGTTCAGCAGGAGGCTGCTGAGCCTCTGTCCCAGGCTGCCCAGGGAGTCTGTGGCTGCCTCCTGCCTGGGGGTGCTGAAGGCCAGGCTGGATGAGGCCTGAAGCAGCTGAGTGTAGCTGAGAGGTGTCCCTGGGCATGGTGTGGAGGTTGGAGCAGATGAGCTCTGAGCTGCCTGGGGAGGTGGTGGAGTCGCCGTCATTGGAGGTTTTCAGGAGGAGACTTGATGGGGTGCTTGGTGCCATGGGTTAGTTGTGTAGGTGGTGTTGGATTGGTTGATGGGTTGGACGCGATGATCTTGAGGGTCTCTTCCAACCTGGTTTATTCTATTTATTCTCCCTTCCAACCTGGGCCAGTCTGGGATTGTCTGAATCCCGGAATGTTAGGGGCTGAAGGGAGCTCCAGAGATCCTCGTCCTGCAGTGGCTGCTGTTCTGCTGCCCTGCATTACCCTGGGAGGAGCAATGAGCTGGGTTCCTGATTTGTTTGTATTTCTGATCAATGTTTATCAACTTTTTACAGCTGTGTGCTTTTGTATTCTCTTTCTGCTGGGCAGCCCAGCTGGCTATCTGCTCTGTAGCTTTCCCCAGTGGTCTGTTTTGTCATAGTCTCTCCCTGGACTACTTTCCTGGGGTGCCTTTGCTTTTATTTAACTTCTTGTCTCATGTGCCTTCTGCAGCCTGGTGCTGCTCTTGCTGGCAGCGTGCTCGGTGCTGTGGCACTGACTGAAGGAAGCAAGAGTACTGAAAGAGCAGCCTGTTTGAGATT
The DNA here is from genome assembly GCF_014839835.1 of Dryobates pubescens. Taxonomy (NCBI): domain Eukaryota; kingdom Metazoa; phylum Chordata; class Aves; order Piciformes; family Picidae; genus Dryobates; species Dryobates pubescens. The sequence goes on along the minus strand of NC_071612.1, from coordinate 27,552,742 downwards.
CTCTTCACATCACCCCTCATGGACCTAAGCCTCTAATGCTGTGGGTACTAAAAAGGACATTCTTAACATTTATTGGGGAAAAAAAATCCATAAGGAATTGGAAGCCCTGCAAAACAGTGTCATGAGGGGATTAATAAAGTGCATTTAGGAGACTGTGCTCTGAGTGGTGAATATCCTTGCCCAAGCAGGGCAAGGGTGGGAGTGAGGTGGCAGAGCACTGTCACTGTCCAGCTTTGCTTTAGTGGCTGAGGCACAGCTTTGGGCTTGCCAAACAGGAGAGTCAGACTGCACTATCCCAAGCACTACCCAGGGACACAGGTCCTGCTCAGCACTGAGACAGGCACATGGAGACAGTCTGTCAGCTACCCACAGCCAGGTGACTGTTCCTTATGGTCCAGTGCTTCCCTGTGCTCCCCCAACAGGGCTGCTGTGAGGTGCTGCATCACAGCACCATGCTAATGGTTGGTAAATTCCATCCCACCCATGGTCTTGTTTCCTTTGTGTGAGACTGGGGCTGTGGCTGGAAATGCTCTTTGGAGGAGAAAAAAGTGCGGTTTTAGAAGTGGGAAACTTGACGTTCAAGAAATGACCAGAGCTGACTCTTCCCCATGGGCATCTGTGGCGAGACCTCCCCAAATCTGGAAGTATTTCTTCCTGCAGGCAGAGCTCTCCAGAATGACATTGTCATGTCAGCCCTTGATGGCTTCTGCTTTTGCAGCATCCTCTTGGTAATCCCAGGTCTTGAATGCTGACAGAAGGCACCAGAAAGCAAGCCGGCCTCAGAAGGGTTTGGCTTCATGGCCTAAGCACCCCAGAAGTTTAGTTACTTACTTTAAGTAAATAAATTAACCTAGGGACTAAATACAAATCTAAAAGCAAAGCTACTACTCTCTGGTTGCTTATATACAGCTTTCTAATACAAGCAAGTAAAGTTGTAGGCAACAATTCCAAGGTTAACGGTCTCCTAAACTTTTAAGGAGCTGTTTTGTTTCCGGTAGAGTTCAGCTGTGAAGTTTAGCTGATACTCAGTCGTGTTGATTACTTATCTTCAATTAACACCAGTCAGAATTTTAGGTTTCCAATTTGAATGCCAGTGGGAGGACAAGTAGTGAAAAGGGGAGGTTATTTTTATAGAGAAATAAATATTCCAAGGAGCTAACAAGTCTGATACCAGACAGCCCAACAAGTGGCTGTGTAATGCTTCCCTACTCCGGGAGCAGTGTCCAGGGATTGAGAAAGGAAGGTGAAGCCCTTCTGGAGAGTTTAGAGACAGTGATCACTGCGCTGCCACCAGCTGCAGTCTGTGCAGGAGTAAGGGATTGACTCTTACAGTTCTAATACAATTCAGAAGCGCAAACGTTTCACATCTGTCTTCCAAGCCCCTGGGGATGAGTTTTGCACAGCATTTCTGAGCACCAGTGCAGATGTCTGTTGCAGGCAGGCTTGCCACTGCTCTCAGCTGTACTGGTGACGTGTGGCTGGTAGTTCCTGCATCCTCTGACAAAGGCAAATCGTTCCTCCTGGAAGCAGGACGGTGAAGTGTTTGCAGTTTACCTTTTCATCAGCCAGCAAATCCTTTCTGAGAGGGTCTCCACTTGTTGACCAACATTTCTGCTGAACAGCTCCCACTAAATTCATTATCTAGCTGGTGCTGCTTCCTGTCCTAGGCCTGCTCCCTCTTCTTCATCAAAGGCTCTGCACACGTGTTAGCCCCCAGAGGTACATTTCCTCTGCTTCATCTGTGTTTATTTAGTCTCTCTTAACTATTCTTTCACCTAACTTCAGAGGAGCTACTTCTCACCATCTCTTAGGAGTTTAAAATGAAAACAAACAACCCAGCCAACCAGGACAAAACGCTGTGCTGACTGCACGGTGCTGAGTCCTCCTTTGGCAGCTTTACTCTTCTGTGAGGGGGCACAGCAGGTTTGTGTTCACCAGACACAATCCTGTCTCCAGAAATGTCATCTCATGCACCAAAAATATCCCAACCAAATAAAACCAGGGCTTCAAGAAATATTCTCTCACTGATTAGCTCTGGGAGTCCTGGTGGGCAACAGGATGCCCATGAGCTGGCAATGTGCCCTTGTGGCCAGAAAGGCCAAGGGCATCCTGGGAGGGATTAGATAGGCTGTGGTCAGTAGGTCAAGAGAGGTTCTCCTGCCTCTTTACTCTGCCCTGGTGAGGCCACATCTGGGATATTGTGTCCAGTTCTGGACCCCTCAGCTCAAGAAGGACCTCGGGGAACTGCTTGAGAGAGTCCAGCACAGAGCCACAATGATGATTAGGGGAGTGGAAGATCTCCCTGTGAGGCCAGGCGGAGGGAGCTGGGGCTTGGAGCAGAGGAGCCTGAGGGATGATCTGCTCTAAATGTTACAGAGACAATCTACCTGTGAATTGCCTCTGATCCCAGGGCTGCAGCACACTCCCAATGCTGTGCTCAGGCCATCTGAGTTTTCTGATCCAGCTGCTGTGCAAAGTGGTGTCTGTTAATTATCACTTGTTGGCTGCTGCAGGAGCGGGGAGAGGAATTCTCCTGCATCAGCAGAGTGGTGAGCAATGCTGCTGCGTATTCCAGAGCCCTCTTGCTTCATTGGTCTCTTCAGCTCAGGGGATTCAATTGGTTTATTAAGAACTTTGATACACGTAGATTACTGTAATGCATACTGAAAGGGTTTGAGCTGGGCTCTGCACAGCTGTCAGTGCACCTGCCCCTAGTGCACTGTCAGACCAATGGCTGTTGATTCCCACAAGGAGGACAGTGGAGTGTCCTGGAGTTTCTTACTCAATACTGGATTTGTTCTGGAAAAGCCAAGACTGAAGAGTTTTGCAGTGTGGTGTAGTGTGTGGTAGCCTCCAGCAGTGTTTGCAGTTGGCTAGCCAGGGCGCCGCTGGGGGCTAGCCAGGGTGCTGATTCCCCAGCTGCCTGCTTGGCAAATGCAGACTCTGTCTCTATGAACTTGAGTGCTAGAAGAGGTAAATAAAGACCAAAACGGCTTTTAATGTTGGTCATAGGTTCTTGAAGAGATGGGAGTCTGAGAAGTGGCATCAGTTTCCTTGGCCATTGTAGAAATGGAGCAGAAGGAGGTCCTGCTCAGAAACACTGCTGCTCTCGGCCGTGTTGCAGGGAGCTCAGGCCAGGGAGCTCAGAGCTGGTGATCATAACCCCACAGCAGGTTTGAAGGTCACCAGGTGCCATAACAAGGTTTTGCACCCTGAGGAGAAGTCCCTCTGCAGCCTTCCTGTAGGATCTCTTCAGGTGCTGGCAGGCAGCTCTGAGGTCCCCCCAGAGCCTTCTCTTCTCCAGGCTGAACACCCCCAGCTCCCTCAGCCTGTGCTCACAGCAGAGCTGCTCCAGCCCTTGGGTCAGCTTTGTGTTCCTGTGTGACCTCATTACTGGTGAGCTTACAGTAGCCAAATTCTCTCTGAGGAATGCCATTTGTTGTTCATTCATCTGACAGCCTTTGTCAAAAGGAAACTGCAGAGGCTTTAGCCTGGTGATAGAACTGGGCTGGAGCAGCCAAAGCAAATGAACAAAGAATCTCTTCCCTATTTCCATGTTGGGCTCTGGTTTGGTTTTCTTGTCTTACTGAGGGATTTTGCTGTCTCTGGAGGTTTCATGACTTTACTCAGGTTGTTCTAAGTGTTGCTTCTTGCTTTGTGACGCTCAGAGCCGGTGTCTCAGAGGTGTTTCTGATGATGTCTAGCTGCCTCCCAAACATACACAGAGGATTGGCTTCTTTTTGCCAGTTTCCACAGTGAGTGCTTGGCTTCTTTCCCAGATCCTTCCTCACTGCAAAATTTGTTGCTTCTTGAGCCACAGTTCTGTCCCTTCTGCTGGCTTTGGTGGTTTTCTTCTTTCCACACAGTCCTCCTGTACATGACTGATTGGGTCATATTTACCTTCCTCACAGCTCACTAAATAAATTTTTCTGCCTTGTCCATGGGTCTAATTAATGATAGATTCTATTCTGAATCACTTCTAAGGTTAAAGTGAACTTTTGGAAGACATCTGCTCAGTCCTGCCTTTTTTTCCAGCTGCCTCCACACTAGCATCTTCAAACCCCTTGTTTACTAGACTTTTTCTGCTCCTGGGTCATTCCAGAGTTCTGTCTCTCCTTGTTGTACCTGATCTGCCTTGAACATCCTGTTCACAGGTATCAGTGTGTGTGATGGCAGCTGAGTACAGAGGCCCAAACAAATCAAGTGCTTCATGTTTATCAGCTTTACATTCTGCTGCCTCTGGCTTCTTGCAGGGCCAGGCAGCTGCACACTCAGTGTGGTTCCAGAGAAGAGCAGGTATTTGTTCTCCCGTTCTTCCCACAGTGCTTACGAGTAGCTGAGAAGATAAGATGCTGTAGGCACTGGATCCTCCTTCAGGCTCTTCTCAGTATCAGAAGAAGGCATTGCTTGGTCACTTCCCATCAGCCTTCTCTTCACTCTCTTTGCTTTCCACATTATCTGTCAGCCTTGTTCAATTGTGTGTCTTTACCACCTGGTTCTGTGTGTCTTTACCACTTGGTTCTGTGTGCCTTTACTAGCTGGATGAGTCCTTGAGCAGCTGAGTCTAGCTGAGAGGTGTCCCAGCCCATGGTGGGGAGGTTGAAGGAGATGAGCCCTGAGGTCCCTTGCAACCTGAGCCATTCAGTGAGTCTATGCAGAAGCATTTCAAGTGACAGATGGTGGGGAAATGATGATTCTATTCATCATATGATTATTTATTCTTCGTAGCATGCTGTGTCCTTCATTGTGTGATGAACATTACAATTAACTATGTTGAATGCAGAGCAGCCATGAATGTTCTCACTAAGCCATGATGGTGATGGTGTCAGCTCACTGCAGTCCATTTCTGTGAAGGGATAATTTTTTTGAAGAACAATATTAGAGATGCAAACAATTATTGTCCTTTTATAGACAATTGTTCCAATAACTGTTCAGTGAGAGCTGCCATCATAGGGAGAAAATTGCATACCTCAGCTGCTGCCCTGCCTCTGGCTGTAATGAAGCCTCTGTAGTAATCTTATTGTATTGACTTAGCAAAAAGCTGGAATTCTAATTGACAACATAAAGCCAAGCAAATTGTCAGTAAGGACATGTTGACTTAGGGCTCCTTGCCACTGATGTGCTTGAGAAGGAATAGCAGATTCTCCTGGATTGTTGAACTTGGAAGCACGTAAATGCTGGAACCAGCTGGCTCTATGTGCAGCTCTGTGGTGAGGTTATTTGCTTCTTCTTTCCTTTAGATTTGCAGGAGTCCAAAGGGGTTTCCACATGTGTCACCTAAGAAAGCTGATTTGGGAGTTTTGAGTGCCGTTGTGCCTACATTTCTGAAGGTGTCCAGGGCAAGAATCTGTGGCCAAGACAAAAAGGACCCCAACTCTCACATTGGAATCTGGGATTCCCTTGGATTGGGAGCCTCTTCCTGCTTCAAGCAGTTGGGTCTCCCTGTGCAGTCAACCTGGAAGCAAGGCTTTCAAATTGGAAGTAGAAGCCTGGACAGGTGGATCCCCCTCAGAGTCCTCCTTACTGCCACATGGTACTGACCTGGATGTAGCAAACGGAGAGCACTACACTCTCCCCAGTTCTCTAAAGCCTGACTAAGCCCTTTCTGCTCAGCACTTGCTGCCTGAAGAGATTCATTTGGGGATGAAGTGCTTGTTCAAAAGCAGTGCTCTGTCTGTAGCCCAGCTGGCAGCGTTTGCCAGTAGAAGGTGGGGCAGCTGGCACAAAGCAGGCCAGCAGTGTCCAGGGCTGCTCCATGAGGAACATTCCCAGGATGCTGAGGAAGGTGATCCTTGCCCTCTCTTCAGCACCAGTGAGGCCACATCTGGAGCACTGTGTGCAGTTGTGGGCTCCCCAGCATATGCATGTCTCTGTTGTACTGGGGGAAATCCAGTGAAGGGGCACAAAAATGATCAAGAGGCTGGAATATCACTGCTCCAGGGTCTTTCCCATGAGGAAAGGATGAAAGGTTTGAGGTGGGTCCTATCCATGTGTGCAGAGACCTGAAGAGTTGCTGACAGTGCACAAAGGACTGGAGCCAAAGTCTTTTCAGTGGTGCCTGATGCCAGGAGCTGAGGAGCACAAAGTCAGACACAGGAGGCTCTGTCCAGACCTCAGAAAACATTTTTTTTACTGTGAGGGGAACTGAGCAGCAGGACAGGTTTCCCAGGCTGTGGAGTCTCCATCCTTGGGAGACAGTGACAGCCCATTTGAGTGTGGTGCAGAGCAACCTGCTGTAGGTGGCTCTGCAGGGCATTGGACTAGGGCACCTCCAGAGATGCCTTCCAGGCTCAAGTACTTTGTGATTCTGTGGCACACAGAGAGCTCTCAGACCAGCTCTCCAAATGCTTTTGAGTCACTTACTAACTTCAGGAGCAATTGATCTCAGTTCCACTGAACTGACAAATGCCAAACTGTCCATCAGGGCAATAAACACCTACACTGACTTCTGTTGCCAGTGACAAAGGAGAAAAGGATGTGACTTTTGTCATGCAGGGACATCAGCTAGTGTCTCAGGGAAGGTTTACAGCAAGGAGAGTTGCTGCCATGCCTTTGTCTGCCCTTAGAAGGGCTGGAATGGGAGGATCATGGGGAGAATGCTTTGCAGTTGTTGAGTGTGGCCCAGACAAAGCTGTTTTCAGAGGACTCTGTTCTCTTCTGCCAACCTTGCATTCTCTGAGACTGCAGGTCTGTGACCCTGGCAGTCTGTGCATGGTACTTGTTATGATTTCCCCTAACTCAATGCCATCTTTTTCCTTCCTTTGCTTTTTGGAAATCAATTGTAGAGTACCAGAAGAGAAGAAACAATTTTGCTGCTTTGACACAGGCTGAAAGTGAGAGCAAGAGCTTTGTGTGTTGCTGTGTGACATTTTAACAGCTTCCCAAGACAATCCATCCTTTTGCTCAGGAGGCCTTTGGTGAGAGCTGCAAGCCACTTGCTTGGCATCTTCATAATTATTGCTGTAATGAACTTCTTATTGATTTCATCCCAACACTGAATTTTAGAGTCCTAATGAGGTTCAACAAGGATCAGTGCAGAGTTCTGCACTTGGGGAGGAAGAATAAACTGCAGCAGCACAGGCTGGGAGGTGATCTGCTGGAGAGCAGCTCTGTGGAGAGGGACCTGGCAGTGCTGGTGGGCAGCAAATTCTGCATGGGACAGCAATGTGCCCTGGTGGCCAAGAAGGCCAATGGGATCCTGGGCTGCATTCAGAGGAGTGTGGCCAGCAGAGCCAGGGAGGTTCTCCTCCCCCTCTACTCTGCCCTGCTGAGACCTCACCTGGAATATTGCATCCAGCTCTAGGCTCCCTAGTTCAGGAGGGACAGGGATCTGCTGGAGAGAGTCCAAGGGAGGACTACAAGGATGCTGAAGGGACTGCAGCACTGCCTGGGGAGGAGAGGCTGAGAGCCCTGGGGCTGTTCAGTCTGGAGAGGAAAAGACTGAGAGGGAAACTGACCAATGTTTATCAATATCTGAGGGCTGGGGGCAAGAGGGAGGGGATAGGCTCTGCTCAGTTGCACCCTGGGATAGGACCAGGAGCGATGGAGAGGTTGTGGAGTCTCCTTCTCTGGAGCCTTTCCAGCCCTGTCTGGATGTGTTCTGTGTGACCTGTGCTGGATTCTCTGCTCCTGCTCCAGCAGGGGGGTTGGACTGGATGATCTCCCTTCCAACCCCTGACTTCTTGTGGTCCTGTGTGAGGTAGTACTTGTGTTTTTAGTGCATGAGCAATGTCACAGTTCCTGCAGCACTTCCTGCTCCATGAGATCTGTTTCTCACTACAGAAGGTAAACTTTCAGCTGAAGTGTATGAAGGAAAGAAGAAAGTAATACTTCATCTGTAAGCCCCATTAGTGCCACGTGCTGAGTAGAGTAGAAGCAGAACGGATGAGCTGCTGTAGGGGCACACAAAAAGAAAGCTGTGCACAGCACGAGCTGCTGGCCAGAGGCTGTGTGACTGTCAGGGCGAGTGCAGAGAGACAGCTGGCTCTGGGAGATCATCTCTAGGATACCCTGAGCTGTGGCCAGTTAGGAGCAGATTGCTTATTGATAAATGAACCAATAAATAAATGTGGTTGGTTTGGTTGTGTTTGCTTTTTTCCCTCTCAGTGCTGACGTGAAGGATTTCCCCTGCTAGTTACAGTTTCTCCTCCATCTTTTCACCCCTACAACTCATCTGACTACTGTCATGCTGCAGTTCTGTATTTTTGAGCTCCTTTATGTTTTGTCATTCTGTCTGTTAATGAAGATTCATAGGACTGGAGCAGCTCTGCTGTGAGCACAGGCTGAGGGAGCTGGGGCTGTGCAGCCTGCAGAAGAGAAGGCTCTGGGGGGACCTCAGAGCTGCCTGCCAGGACCTGAAGGGATCCTGCAGGAAGGCTACAGAGGGACTTCTCCTCAGGGTGTCTGCAGACAGGCCAAGGGGGAATGGTTTGAAGCTGGGGCAGAGCAGGGTTAGAGTGGAGCTGAGGAAGAAGTTCTATAGTGGGGAGGTTGGAGGAGATGAGCTCTGAGGCCATCCTAGGGTCCTGTGCTAAAGGGATGACTTAAGGTCTTGAAGCCTGCTGACTCTTTGTCAAGCCTGAGAGACATTGCTGATGACGAGTTCTGTTTGTGGAAGTTTAAGTGTAAATACAACTGCTAAATGTGCATTTAACTGAAATTATGGGAAAAAAATATCATTTGTGATTGCAAAGACTGCAAATGACAACATGTCTCTTTACTGGCTTATTTAAGAACTGCTTTAGAAAGTCCTTATCTGTTTGGCTGCTGTCAGTGATCTCTGCACTGTTGCTGTGATCTGGGTGTGTATTCCATGACTTGTGGCTGGGATTATTCACAGGGAGTTAATTTATGCCATTAATATCTCATTCACCAACAAGCAGATGTTAAAAGCTCAAGAGTCCTGATTTGGATAAGTATCCTGCAATCCAGATGTTTACATAAACACTTCTGAGCTTTCCAATTTACAGAATCTTATCAGACCAGCATTTGATCCTTCAAGTGGGTTTATTTCCAACTGAGTCAGCTGACACTTTGGTGTGATTGTCACCGAGTTTTGTTGGTAAAAAGAAAGGCAATTTCCTTTAGAGCAGCGTTAGAGTGGAGCTGAGGAAGAAGTTGTTCAGCAGGAGGCTGCTGAGCCTCTGGCCCAGGCTGCCCAGGGAGGCTGTGACTGCCTCCTGCCTGGGGGTGCTGAAGGCCAGGCTGGATGAGGCCTTGAGCAGCTGAGTGTAGCTGAGAGGTGTCCCTGGGCATGGTGGGGAGGTTGGAGGAGAGGAGCTCTGAGCTCCCTTCCAGCCTGAGCCATTCTAGATTAGTGAAGCCCACCAAAGTCTGACTCAGTGTGCAGTAGCAACAGCAGTGCTTGGTTTGTGCTGAATGGAGGCACCCCTCCTGTGCCCACAGAAAGTGATTTTCCCTGTGTTCTCAGATAACCTTGGTGTGATAAAAGCTGTGGAATGCAGAGCTGTCATTTGCTTACCTAAGCTTACATCTTTCTTTTGCAGATGACACGAGAGCAGTACATTTTAGCAACACAACAGAACAGCCTCCCCAGGACTGAACATCCTCAGTTTTACCCAGTGGGGATATATGGGTGGCGAAAGAGGTGCTTATACTTCTTTGTCCTTCTGCTGTTGGTTACCATGATTGTTAACTTAGCAATGACAATATGGATTTTGAAGGTTATGAATTTCACAGTGGTGAGTATCACAGCAACTTTCTGTATCCTGTTTCTTGAAGTAGTAACTTGTAGTTTGAGTTCTTGCTGCGCTGCATAAGAGGGCTGCTGTTGGATTAAAATTATGTCTGCTTTGAGCATCACTCCAGGTTTCTGTGCCTGTGGTGTACCTGCTGCAGTGAGTGGAGCTGTGCCTTCTCTCTGTCCAGATGGTTTTGGTTAATCAGATTCTGTGTGACCATACCTGCTGAAAACACCTGGGTTTTAGATGGTTTTGTTTGCCCAACCTCAAGCATTGCAGTTCCTGCACCAAGCTGGTCTGGGCTGCTTGTCACCACTGGTAGCAATCAGCAGGAGCTGCTGAGTCTGTTCTGTGCAGTGTCTCTCTCAGGAGGAGCCTGGCCTAGCTAGGTCACCTGAGGGGGCTTTTTCAGTTTCTTGTTCCTCTACTGGCTTAGGCTTTCCTGACCATTGGGACTGTGTTTCTCCTAGAACTGAGAGTAGTTGTCTTGCTGCTGCTTGTTGGTAGGTGGTGTAAAAGCCAAACTCTTGTGCCAGACAGTCTCCACCTGGGGTATCTAACAGCAGCAAGATGTTACCCAGCACTTCAGGTGTACCACTTTCAGAGACAAGATCTGCAAACAGTGACAGCTGCTCTCTGCCCAGCCACCTCCAAAGCTCTGTTTGGATAGAGGTGATAGAGGTGCTCACTGGTTAGCAGTGCTGTAATGTCTGTGTGTGTCAGAAGCAAGCAAGGACACTCCAGCAGTGCTTTGTTCAGGTCACTGTGGTCTTTCTTTGGACTTGGACCTTCATGAGCCATATTTTGATGCAGCTAGTAATAGGCTTCTAATTCCTGGGTTCATATCAAGTTTCTATTCTCCATTAAATTGTTGTAAACAAAACCAAAGCAGCTAACAAAGCCAACTTTGAACACACTTCTGAAATGGTCCTGTGCCTGCTAATGTTCTGCCATGCTCAGAGTTACCTGGGATCACTGCCTGCTGGGACATGCTCTGCAGATGCTTTGCTACTTGTGAGTTGCCACCAGGGGATGAGCAAATTGGATTTACTGTGAGCCTTTCCTGTTGATGCACTGAGGTTCAGTAGAAGTTTGGGGGCGTGGGGGTGTGTGTTTGCTTGGGGGGTGGGTTGTGGGTGCTTTAGTGTTGTGGTTTTTCTCTTTCATTACTGCTGCCATTTGTTGTTTTATGCTTTGTGTTGTCAGCTGGGTTTTCTTCAGCACAGGGTGCTTGCAGAACAGGACCCCACAGGTGCTCTTGCTGCTTCTGTGGGGAGCATGTTGCAGTGTAACAAGCTCTGCCACTATTCCAGAGCTGAATTTAGCAGCTAAGTTGAAGAGCCTAAGAAGATGCTTTCAAAAGCAGAGACTTTGTGCATTCCAATCAAGTATTTGAAACTCCTGCCTCCCTGTCTAGGCAGTGCTTGACCTTCCATGCTGCAGCTGCTCTAGCACTGTCCACTCAGAATCCTAGCTCAGGCTGGAAGGGGCCTCAGAGCTCATCTCCTCCAACCTCCCCACCATGGGCAGGGACACCTCTCAACTAGACAGTGGCTCAGGGGCCCCTGCTAGGAAATCAGAAGTGTGGCCATCAGCCTTTAGAAAGGGAAAATGCCTTTGCCTGCCTGCTTGCAAGAGCATTTGCACAGAGCAGGACTCTGGCCACGATGAGAGACCTGTGAAGCTGAGCTGCTTTGACGTTGGTGTAAATGATTTGCTGGTTTGCCATAAGCTGCTGTTGAACTTGTTACCAAAACAAGAATAACTGCAGCACTTGAAGGGGTCAGGGAGAGCCAGGGCATGGGCTTCTCATTGCTGGCTGTCAGTTGCAGCAGTGCTAGCTTGTGCTAGCTGCTGACTTTCTGTTTGCAGCTGTACAGCTGCAGCCAGTTGGCACAATGGAAGCCTTTCTGAGTTCAGTGTGCAGCTTCTCCAGCTGGATGGACTGACACTGCATCTGAAAGTGGCATTCTGAATCTGAGCTACTTGTGCCCTGCTCTTTGTATAGAGGGAGGAGAATCAGGTGTGCTGGGAGGCTGTTCCTCTTGTGGTAACTAGAGCAAGCTGTCCTTCAGGATGGGTGTTGAATAGCTCATCAAAGAAGTAATTAGAGGAAATATGGTTTGGTTGTGATGTGTAAATGTGTAAATACAGGGCAGGCAAAGGGTACAGCAGTCCTTTTATCAGGTCTATGTAGCTGGGAAGGGCAGAGAAGCTTCCAGCTCTGCAGCCTCCATCTTCCAGTGCAGAGTGTAAAAATAATGTGAAGATCTATCCCAGTTACAAGTAATTGCCCCAAGAGCTGTGTGTCACACAAAAACTGCAGACAATCAGTATCTGTGTGGCAGAGGATTATTAGATGTAGGAACCACAGACACTTCCAAAGCTATTCCCACCTGGGTAACTTCATGTGCCTGTCCTTTGGGGTCTAGTCCAGACCTGGTGCTTTACTCTTCGATCAGCTATTTAGAAAGAGAGCTGTGGAGGCATGGAGGACCCAGGACAAAGAGGCCCTAAACATTCTGAATGCTGCCTCCAGTTCTGCTGTGCCCAGCAGGAGAACACAGAGCTCTTGGAGCAAGTCCAGAAAAGGGCCACAAGTTGTTGTTCCCCATGAGGGTGGTGAGAGCCTGGCACAGGTTGCCCAGGAAGGTGGTGGCAGCCTCATCCCTGGAGGTGTTTCCAGCCAGGCTGGATGTGGCTGTGAGCAACCTGCTGTAGGGTGAGGTGTCCCTGCCCATGGCAGGGGGTTGGAACTGGCTGATCCTTGAGGTCTCTTCCAGCTCTGACAATTCTGTGATTTTATGATCCCAGGGCTGGTGCAGCTCTGCAGTGAGCACAGGCTGAGGGAGCTGGGGGTGTGCAGCCTGGAGAGGAGAAGACTCTGGGGGGACCTCAGAGCTGCATGTTGGAGCTGAGGTTGGAGCAGATGAGCTCTGAGCTCCCTTCCAGCCTGAGCCATTCCAGGGTTTTCTGCTAGCTGCATGTGTCTGCAGCACACCAGGCTGTCCTGGCTTTATCTGGAAAGCAATCCTTTAGGCGTGGGCCATACTAGGGGGTCTCTGGAGGTCCCTTCCAACCCCTAACATTCTGTGCTTCTGTGACTATATTGTAATTACTATTCACAGCCCTAATTAATTTCTATAAATCTGGTTAGAAATTGTCTCTGTTGAAGGAAAAATGGACTGAAATTCATTCCTCACTTTCATGTTGGTTTGGCTATGCAGATTTATTGGCACAGTACTGGTAAATTTTCCAACAGCAAAAGGGAATAAACACTCTGCACCCTACTTAACCTTGTGAAAATGATTGAGTTCACTGTGGGGAGCAAATAAAAATCTGTTTACAGGACAGTTTAAGCAATTTCATCTTGACCTTGCAGTGGCTTTTGGAAATTGTAGTGTCCAGAGCCTGTCTGCTTGGGGAAAGCTGCCTATAAACAATGTGTGCTGTGGAGGTGCCCTGGGAGCATCAGAGGGGTTTGCTCGGCAAGGTCAGTGTTGGCTCATTGCTGCAGATATTTTTGGGCATTGTCAGGACTGATTTGGAATCAGCTTCAGGGGCACAGATTCACAGCTTGTACTTCTCTCCCATGTCAGCAGAGTCTGTTACAGGTAGTTTATAGAATCCTAGGATGGCTCAGGCTGGAAGGGAGCTCAGAGCTCATCTCCTCCAACCTCGACACCATGCCCAGGGACACCTCTCAGCTACACTCAGCTGCTCAGGGCCTCATCCAGCCTGGCCTTCAGCACCCCCAGGCAGGAGGCAGCCACAGCCTCCCTGGGCAGCCTGGGCCAGAGTCTCAGCAGCCTCCTGCTGAACAACTTCTTCTTCAGCTCCACTCTGACCCTGCTCTGCCTCAGCTTCAAACCCTTCCCCCTTGGCCTGTCTGCAGACAGCCTGAGGAGAAGTCCCTCTGCAGCCTTCCTGCAGGATCCCTTCAGGTATTGTTTCCCCACGTTTCAAAAGCAGTGTGGAGGCAACATCCTCCTCTGCCATTCACTGCACTCTCCCTGATGTGCACTGAATTAGTACTCCTGCGGCCTCTTGTAAGAGTTTCCCCATTGAAAAGGGATGCTGGAAGCATGGGAAGGGTAGGTGAGGGCAACAACCACTTCAGTTCATGTGACAGGGTAGAGGCAATGCATTTGTGTATTTATTTTCAGTTTGTGGATGTTTGCCTTCTTTTAAATAATGATGGTGTGTTTTAGCTGAGCCAACAGTGCTTACTGGGCAGCTCATTCTTAATCAGTTCCTCTGGCAATAACTGCAACAAGGAGCTCAGAACTTTCAAATATTTGCTTTCCTGAAAATTGAATTAACTTACTTTCAGTTACTGGCATTTAGCTTTGTTCCCTTGCTCTGGGTATTCCAGCAAGACATCAGTGCCTGTGGGATTAGCACACTGGCAATTTAGGAGTCAGAGAATCACAGACTGTTAGGGGTTGGAAGGGACCTCCAGAGGTCACCCAGTCCAGTCTCCTGCCAGAGCAGGAGCATCCTTTAAATTCTCAGCATCAAACCCAGTTTTATGATCCAGATGCTGAGTTCAGTTTTGATTCTTACTGAGCTGAGCCTTAATCTCATACCCTGCAGGTGGAATGTGTGCCTGGGTGATGCAGACTCTCTGACAGCCCGAATGCTGGTGCTGCTGTTGATGGCAAAGTGATGTCCCTTAGCACAGAACGTTTCTCAGAAGCAAGCCACAGCCGCTCCTGAAGCACTGCTCCCCGTGGTGACACACAAAGCTCTGGTGTCCGTAGTGCACTTAGCAATGCACTTAGCAGTGCCCCGTGCGGTACCTGGGGGAGGAGCAGTAAGGGATGCTTTGTCCTCTGGGTGCTGTGTGCCTGCCAGGACCTTCCAAGGCAGGTTGTTTCCCCCTTTCACTCCTGTATTGCTCCTGATATTTCAGGATCTAAGGAAGAGAAATTTCCTTAAAGCAAGGGGCTAGAGTCACTTGTGTCTGCCTTCTATTCCCCTCTTGGTTATGGTGAACTGCCTCTTAACATTGTGACCTAGCACTCAAAATCCCTGAGGCTTGAAGCTGTCACCTAGGAGAGCACTGGAGCATCACTGCTCTACTCCTGCTCTGGTTTGCACTCTTCCCTACACACACACACCATCTGCTTGTGTCAGAGATGAGATACCCAAGCCATCAATGTGTCACCACTCATCCATGCAGTGCTACTTTTAGTGGAGACCATGGAGGAGCAGAGGTTTTGGATGATTCTCTGCTGACTACCTGAAATCCCTTTCTTCATACCTGTAGCAAAAGTGCACGCAAGAAAGCAGCTGGAGACAAACCTCTCTGTTAGCTGCCAGCTTCTCAAACAGCCTGGGTTTGGTTCAGTAACAGTAGTTAAACGTTAAAAATCAGCATGTAAATTATTGGGGCAGAGAGAGCAGTTATCTGAGTTCTGCATGGAAATTGGATCTTTATTTGGATGAATCATTTCCCTCTGCAATTAAAGAAAGCATTTGTGGTGCTTCAGGTGCTAGCTGCAGCTCCAGCTCGCTCCAGCCATTTGCTTTTGCATATCCTTTCCTAAGCTGTGTTGTGCTGAAATTAATTCTCAGTGGTAAGAGTAACTTGCAATAATAGTTTCTGCCCTGACTAATCAAATGAGGAGAGGGATAAATTGCTGCAGCTTATACAACACCTCTTACAAAGCAGCCAAATTATACAAGGGGCGCAGAAGCTGTTTGCTACCAAGCAGAGATTTCACTGTAAGCTGATGCTCATCAGACCCTCGCTGAAAGGCGGAGGCACACACCTGAGCTGAGCCATCCGCCTACACGGCCGCTGGTGCTGCTGACTGAACTGTCAGCAGTCTGCCCTCACACGGAATGCCGGGGGTCAGACGTGCCGCATCGTTCGGCAGCTCTTCCTGACCTCACGCAAATCGGAGCTGTCGCTGTCCACCACTCTGTGCTGATCCAGCAGCCATTGCCATCAGCATTCTTCTGCTTGATCTCATTTAGCTGCCTGCATCTGCTTCATGACCCTCACGTCAACGTCTACAAACTGGCAGCTCAGTTTGTGTCCAAGAGATGTCCTTCCCCTCGCTCCTCTTTCCTCCCTCCCCTTCCCCTCTCTCCTCTCTCCTCTCTCCCCTTCCCCTCGCTCCTCGCTCCTCTCTCCCCTTCCCCTCGCTCCTCTCTCCTCTCTCCCCTTCCCCTCGCTCCTCTCTCCCCTCTCCCCTTCCCCTCGCTCCTCTCT
This sequence comes from Dryobates pubescens, assembly GCF_014839835.1. NCBI lineage: Eukaryota > Metazoa > Chordata > Aves > Piciformes > Picidae > Dryobates > Dryobates pubescens. The sequence continues at coordinate 27,536,818 of NC_071612.1, read as the reverse complement.
CCCCTTCCCCTCGCTCCTCGCTCCCCTTCCCCTCGCTCCTCGCTCCCCTTCCCCTCGCTCCTCGCTCCCCTTCCCCTCGCTCCTCGCTCCCCTTCCCCTCGCTCCTCCCTCCCCTTCCCCTCGCTCCTCCCTCCCCTTCCCCTCGCTCCTCCCTCCCCTTCCCCTCGCTCCTCGCTCCTCCCTCCCCTTCCCCTCGCTCCTCGCTCCTCCCTCCCCTTCCCCTCGCTCCTCCCTCCCCTTCCCCTCGCTCCTCCCTCCCCTTCCCCTCGCTCCTCCCTCCCCTTCCCCTCGCTCCTCCCTCCCCTTCCCCTCGCTCCTCCCTCCCCTTCCCCTCGCTCCTCCCTCCCCTTCCCTCTTCCATTGTCTCTCATTTGCATGGCATCCTGGCCTGCATCAGGAACAGTGTGGCCAGCAGGAGCAGGGAGGTCATTCTGCCCCTGTACACTGCACTGGTTAGGCCGCACCTCGAGTCCTGTGTCCAGTTCTGGGCCCCTCAGTTTAGGAAGGATGTTGACTTGCTGGAGCGTGTCCAGAGAAGGGCAACAAGGTTGGTGAGGGGCTTGGAGCATAAGCCCTATGAGGAGAGACTGAGGGAGCTGGGGTTGCTTAGTCTGGAGAAGAGGAGACTCAGGGGTGACCTTATTGCTCTCTACAATTACCTGAAGGGGGGTTGTAGTGAGGCAGAGGTTGGTCTCTTCTCCCAGGCAACCAGTACCAGAACAAGAGGACACAGTCTCAGGCTGCGTCAGGGGAGGTTTAGGCTGGAGATTAGGAGGAAGTTGTACACAGAGAGAGTGATTGCCCATTGGAATGGGCTGCCTGAGGAGGTGGTGGGGTTGCCGTCGCTGGGGGTGTTCAGGGCGAGGCTTGACAGGATGCTTGGTTGCATGGTTTAGTTGATTGGGTAGTGTTGGATGATAGGTTGGACATGATGATCTTGAAGGTCTCTTCCAACCTGGTTTATTCTATTCTATTCTATTCATTTCAAGACTCATGCTGTATTCTCCTCTTTGCTCTGCCTGAAACCTCTTCCTGCTCAAGACCTTTCTCTCCTGGTACTGTAATTTTTGCAGTATCATTATAGAGTTTAGAGACAGTTTTATTGGGAGTAGTAAATATGTCTGCATGGGTTCAGGCACCCAGAAATGGAGTTTATTTTATGTCCCCAGCACATCATGAGGGATCAGAATGGTTAGAGGCCAAATGCATTCCTAAATTAGTGTCAAGTTTACATCCTTTCATTAATTGGGCAAAGTAATAAAGAAACAGCTACTGAATGACTTCTAGATATTTTGAGCACTTCTGTCATCTTAAATATTTCAGGGCACATTTAAACTCATAAATCATCTGGCAGCGACTGTGCTGTGTACTGTGTGCTTCCCAGCCACCACATGCACCTGGGCACCTCGAGCAGTGCTGTGCAAACCCACACCAATAACACCTTGCTGGCATCGCTGCACATGCCTGATTTTATCTTCAGTGACATGAGAGGTTCACATCTTGTTCCTCCTTTCTTCCTGCTGTAGTTCAGCTTTTGTACACCATTTCTAAGCACCATTTCATAGAATACATAGAATAAACCAGGTTGGAAGAGACCTTCAAGATCATCGCGTCCAACCCATCAACCAATCCAACACCACCTAAACAACTAACCCATGGCACCAAGCACCCCATCAAGTCTTCTCCTGAAAACCTCCAATGATGGTGACTCCACCACCTCCCCAGGCAGCCCATTCCAATGTGCAATCACTCTCTCTGTATAGAACTTTTTCCTAACATCTAGCCTGAACCTCCCTTGGTGCAGCCTGAGACTGTGTCCTCTTGTTCTGGTACTGGCTGCCTGGGAGAAGAGACCAATATCCATCTGTCTACAACCTCCCTTCAGGTAGTTGTAGAGAGCAATAAGGTCACCCCTGAGTCTCCTTCTCTCCAGGCTAAGCAACCCCAGCTCCCTCAGCCTCTCCTCGTAGGGCTTATGTTCCAAACCCCTCGCCAACTTTGTTGCTCTTCTCTGGACTCGTTCCAGCAAGTCAACCTCCTTCCTAAACTGAGGGGCCCAGAACTGGACACAGTACTCGAGGTGTGGCCTAACCAGTGCAGTGTACAGGGGCACAATGACCTCCCTGCTCCTGCTGGCCACACTGTTCCTGATGCAGGCCAGGATGCCATTGGCCCTCTTAGCTGCCTGGGCACACTGCAGGCTCATGTTCAGTCTACCGTCGACCAGCACCCCCAGGTCCCTCTCAGCCTGACTGCTCTCCAGCCACTCTGACCCCAGCCTGTAGCTCTGCATGGGGTTGCTGTGGCCAATGTGCAGAACCCAGCACTTGGATGTGTTCAATCTCATGCGCTTGGACTCTGCCCATCTGTTCAGCCTGTCGAGGTCCCTCTGCAGAGCCTCTCTACCCTCCAGCAGATCAACTCCTGCCCCCAGCTTGGTATCATCAGCAAATTTACTGATGATGGACTCGATGCCCTCGTCCAGATCATCAATAAAGATGTTAAAGAGCATGGGGCCCAGTACTGATCCCTGGGGCACACCACTGGTGACTGGCTGCCAGCTGGATGTGGCACCATTCACCACCACTCTCTGGGCTCGGCCCTCCAGCCAGTTCCTAACCCATCGCAGTGTGCTCCCATCCAAGCCATGGGCTGACAGCTTGGCCAGGAGTTTGCTGTGGGGAACGGTGTCAAAGGCCTTGCTGAGGTCCAGGTAGACTACATCCACAGGCCTCCCCACATCCACCAGGCAGTCACCTGATCATAGAAGGAGATCAGGTTGGTCAGGCAGGACCTGCCCTTCCTAAACCCATGCTGTCTGGGCCTGATCCCTTGGCCATCCTCTAAGTGTTGTGTGATTGCACTCAGGATGACCCGTTCCATAATCTTTCCTGGCTCTGAGGTCAAGCTGACAGGCCTGTAATTCCCTGGCTCATCCAACCGGCCCTTCTTGTGGATGGGTACCATGTTGGCAGTTTCCAGTCATCTGGGATCTCTCCAGTGAGCCAGGACTGATGAAAAATGATGGAGAGTGGAGATTCTCAGGGGCCCTTGGACTGCATGATCTCTGGAGGTCCCTTCCACCCCTTAGCACTCTGTGATTCAGTGCTTCTCCAAGCCCCCCAGAATCAGTGCTGCTCAGCTTGGAGGCTTTGGAGCCTAGGCAGGCCATGAGATACTGCTCTGTGTTACCCTTTATAGTACAGCATTGGTTAGCACACTGTGCATATTGCACTGAACAACCCCAGCTGGGGACACCCAAAAGCTCAGACAGGAAATGTTTCACACAGCACAGCTCCAGCAGGGGTTCACAGGAGCAGAAAGTTGTGCAGGATGTTGTTTTGAAACCAACAAATATATATCATCAAGGGTGGCTTAAAATGACTTTTTGCACCCAATCCATTAACTGCTGGTGTTGATTGTGTGTGGGGGGATACCAAGTGGAGTAGCATGCAAAAGGCTGCAAAGAGGCATGAAGAAGTCTCTAGAAATGCTTCTAACCACTTTCATGCCCAGGGAGGTGCAAAGCCATCAGGTAAAGCTTTTGGAAATACTCCCAGCAATGGAGGCAGATTACTTGATGTGGAATGGTTATTGGAGGAGTTCTGTGTCAGTGAGTGGTTGTGAGCTGATGAAAGGTTGAGCAATGCTCCAATCCAGAGTTTCAGCTACCTAGGATGCAGTGTTGTCAAATAGCTATGGCTGGATTACTCAGACTCCTTAGAGCCTCTCTCAATAAATAGGAGTAACCTGCCAGGGTATTTCAGCTGAGCTATGAGGTTCTGTGATTAGAGTGCATCTGCTGGTCTGTACTTATTGGCACTGAAGCAATGATTGGAGAATGCTTCAGATTCTTGCTGCAGCTTCCCCTTTACAAGTTCATTCAGTCCAAACCTCTTACCAGGTCTCTTCTTGGCTTCACTCTTCACAGGACTGCCTCATGTTCCACCTGAGTCTCAGGGTATCTGAAGCAATTCTGTTCACCCACATGATGAGTCTGAGATCCATGAAACTTTCCCTTCAGACTACAAAAAGTATTTGTTAATGTGTAGAGTCATGAAAGCATCTGCCATTGAGTGTCAGTCTCTGGAAAGGAAATGCTTAGCCAATCTTCAGTGAGCTGCAGTTTACAGCTTTATTAACTTCTGGGCCAGGGCTACCACAGTCCCTCTGCAGTCAGACCACAGCTTGGATGAAGCAACCCATAGCAGGCTGTTTATTTTTCCACAGCTTGTACTAAGGGTTGGAGCTCAGAATGCTCTTGTTAGTAACCAGAACAGCCTCAGCACATGTGGGGATATTCATGATGCTCCTCTCTTTTGGCTGCTCTGCACTAGAGCAAGCACCTGACATTGAAAGGATGATGAAGCCCAGGAACCTTGGGGAGTGAATGATCCTACAGCTCAGGGGAAGCCAAGGGACTGGGCTTTATGAGTAGTGCTCTCTCTTCTGCTCACACAAACCTGCTGTAAGTCACAGCTCCTCTTCCTCTCTTCATGGGACTGGAGCAGAATCCTGTGAGTTGCACCTGCCTCTCCCAGGGTAATGTCTTAAGGCTTAGATCCCAGGCTTTCCCAGATGCCTCTCTGGTTGTGGCATTGACTGATTTTCATCATGATTCTGCTGGGGGAGATTTTCATGGGTAGGATGTGGATTAATGGAACAGGCTGACTGCATGAATCATATTTTAATTGCTTTTTTGGGTTGACTCAATTCACAGATTCATGCTCACAAACTAGATGTGAAACAGCAAAGGAGAAGAGGATGTAGACACTCTGTGATCATTTGCCTCTGTTGTTTTACTTGCATCCTTTTATAGTCCAAAGCGTTGGCATTTGGCCTGTGACCACAAAGCTGTGCATTGATATGTAAATAGGACATACTTCAAACCCCCAACAAACCAAACCCAACCCAAACAGGCAGGGACAGAAACCCTGTGTTGTTCACCCAGGTAGTGGTACAGCTTTTTTGAGTAGCTCAACCCAAACTTCGAAGCAGAGGCTGCACTTCTGTACATGGACAGCTCTTTCCTAGCTGCCTTCTGCAGCCAGGATGGATATGTGATGATTCCAGTTGGTCTTTCTTGCTGGTACTGGAGCAGTGGCTTTGTGTGAGCCTCTGCCATGCTAGGTAACGTGCCTCAGCGATGGATCCAGCCCCACTGAGTGCTCACAAGATGTGCTTGGCAGCTGCAGACTCCAGATGGTGAACTGGAACAGTCTGCTTTCCTGCAGCAGCAGTAGCATCTGGGCTCGTGGCTGCCTTCCTTCATTTCTGCTCAACCTACTGGGCTCATTTACTTGTTTTATACCATCATAGATATCAAAGTGCTCACCAGAAAGGCTGCTCTTCAAATGCATTTTCCTGCTAATGAGAACTGATTAGCTCTTTGGATCTGGTTCATAAAGTTAAAAGTTTGGGGATGGAAGTGGTAAAATACAAAGCATGCTTTTATTGCAATGAATCGTGGCTCCCAGTGCCTGAATACCTATTAGTGCTTAGGGCACATCAGTGCTTTCACCAGAAAAGGCTCTGGGGTTTGTGTGCTTTGGAAATTAAACAGCTGCAGTGGAAATGATCTGGAGGTAGACTGCAGCAGATCCACACCCCCAGAGCTGTTCCCAAGGCTTATTGCAGGCCTGAATGAAAAAAAAATGTTCAAAAAGGAGTATCAGGCTAGATAAGGAATGTAAAGCAGAACTGGCTCCGAGGGCATTTGAGGTGGCACCAACTCAGGTGGGAGTGTCCAGGCTTCTTGAAACTCAGAGCTCGGTGGTCACACAAAGAATGTTCCTCTGTGACCTGAGCTCAATCATCTGGCCCTGCTCTGGCAGGGGGGTTGGACTCAATGACCTCTGTGGGTCTCTTCCAACCCCTGACATCCTGTGAGCCTGTGGTCTTCAACCAGGTTAGTCCTCAAAACAAGGCAGCTGCCGCAGAGCCTGCAGCAGTGCTGGTGGCAGCACAACACGCAGGCTTGACCAAAGGCAAGGGTGAACAGATGCTGGTGCCGGGGCATCAGCCTGCACTTAAGCTGGTTTTGACTGAATTTACTTCAACTCAGTTTCACCAGAGGAGAGAGAAGTAGAAACAGCCAATAAATATCAAGAGTTTCAATACAATTCTCCTTTTAACCCTCTCTCAACAGGGGCCTCTTTTATCAGTTGTCAGACATAGAGTTCCACTCCAGCTCTGATCCCCTGCCTAGCTCATCTCCCCAGCAGGAGCTTGCCATTGCTTTGACCTTAAAGGACCTGAGGTTGAACTGAGGAGATCAGAAGAGCATCCGGATGTGCTAACTCTCTTAGAGGATTTGGCAGCCAGCAGGGAGCAGACAAACACTGCAGGCTGTGGAAGAATGCAAGAGCAGCAGCCGGTGACTCTGCACCTTGCCCTCCTAGCCCTGCTCTAGGAAGGCTCTCCAGCACAGCTGATGTTTGCTCTCCTTTCATCCACATTGATTTGCTTTGCTTAATGCTTCCTTGCACAGCTTCTGTGAGCTGAGCACCCATTTGCATTCCTGCTGTGCAGCTCAGCTGTGGGAAGGGGAGAGCTGCAAAGAGCAGTGGGCAGTGCAACACCTCAGTGAGTTGTGAGGCTGGTCTCTGCTGCGTAATTGGGGATAGATGATCGCAAGTACCACGATGCTATTGATCAGTTAATGCTTGCAGTGGGTTTCTTCCCAGTTAATCTTTCTGGGTAGTCAAATGATGCATGTCTAAGGGAGGTTGTAGCCAGGTGGGGGTTGGTCTCCCAGGCACCCAGCACCAGAACAAGAGGACACAGTCTCAAGCTGTGCCAGGGGAAGTTTAGACTGGATGTTAGGAAGAAGTTCTTCATAGAGAGAGAGATTGGCCATTGGAATGGGCTGCCCGGGGAGGTGGTGGAGTCACCATCCCTGGAGGTGTTTAGGAGGAGACTTGATGGCGTGCTTGTTTGCATGGTTTAGTTGATTAGATGGTGTTGGGTGATAGGTTGGACTTGATGAACTCAAAGGTCTCTTCCAACCTGGTCTGGTCTGGTCTATTCTATTCTGTTCTAAACAGAGCTCTGCTCTCTACAGTTCTTAGGTGTTCACTGAGTCAGTTGAAAATGAGTAGCCACAGCCACTGGTACTTAACAATCCCTTCCCAAGCACTTGTCTTTGTCAAATACAAGAGGGTTCAGGTACAGCCCCAGGTACAGTGAACTGCCATCCTGGTTTCTGACAACATGGACTTTCTGTGCCAGGGTGGTGAGACTGGCCCAGGCTGCCCAGGGAGGCTGTGGCTGCCTCCTGCCTGGGGGTGCTGAAGGCCAGGCTGGATGAGGCCTTGAGCAGCTGAGTCTAGCTGAGAGGTGTCCCTGGGCATGGTGCGGAGGTTGGATCAGCTGAGCTCTGAGCTCCCTTCGAGCCTGAGCCATTCTAGGATTCTGCCCATGGCAGGAGTGTTGGAATTAGATGATCCTTGAGGTCCCTTCCAACCCTGATAATTCTATGATCATCAATACATGGATTTGGGGTTTTTCTACTGTCTTTTGTGTAGAGCTTCAGGTGTGGATCCCTTTCTTCTGCAAGGAGCCACTGAAGTCAAACTACACATTCAACATTTCACATCAACTCCTGTATGAGCCTTGGCTATTCATGCTGAAATGAACTTCATCTCTCAAGCAAATGTGTAGTGCTTGTGCCTGTCAAAGCCCAGGGATTTCTTTAAATGTCCATGAAAAGAGCTTCAGTGATGGCCTGAGCATTGGGAGAGGAGAAGTGGTGCAAGCATGGACTGCTAAACATAGGTTATTGGCATAAATGCCTCAAAATTAATTGTACTTCTTCCATGCCTGCAGTAATGCACTGCTGTGGATTTATTGCTGGTTGCAGTGGGGCCTAGAAGTTAACCTGGTACAAATCCAGCTGGGCATAGTGTCACACCCAGAGGAAAATAAACCCAGGCGCTGCCCATGGCGTGGAGCTCACAACTGAATGAATCATAGGCAGTGAATAATGAATGGAGCTGCAAGGAGTGAGGAATGGAGAAGTGCAGAAACATTAGTAAGGACTTGGATTTCCATGTACAGAAGAATTATTCATGCACAGATGCTTTACATTCCTTAATTTAAATATTTAAATAAACAAACCTAATTACTGAGCATACTGCAGCAGCAGCCTCTGACCCAGAGACTGGCTGTTGCTCCGAGCCACCAGAGCTGCTGCAGGAGGGGGCAGGGCTTTGCTCTTGAGTATTTCTCTCACTGCAAGCTCCTCCTGGATAAAGTTGTCTGTTCATTTTTAACCTCTACATCCCTGGCCTCACAGAAATGCATTTGCTGCTCAGGTGATCTCTTATGTTTATACAGATTACTGGAAGCTACAGCACCAATCTCATAGCTCTGTACCTCCATCCATCTTCCCTGCTACCCAAGGAGGGATCATGATGAGCCTAAACCCATTGGTTAAACCTTCTCCTATTCCTCCATCCACCTCTACCATTTATCATGTCAAACACTTCTCACACCTCCCAGTTCCTCAGCAAAGTGCAGTCCTCTGAAACATCACTTTGGCTTTCTCAGTGGCTCAACCACTTGATAATTAGCAAGGTCCCTACCAAGGCTGATCACCTAGAGTCTAATTAAATACTCAGTGTGAACATTTCCTGATTATGCCCATTGCATGCTGCAAGGCTAGCACCCAGCCCATGCACTTTTGCTTCACTTGAGCAATTGGTACCAGCATTCCTTTCTTCCATAGTTTTCTTTCATCCCAGTTTCACTTCCCAAAGCTTTTATCTTTACAAAAAGGTTACTGTTTTTCATACCTGTAACGCTTAAAACATCCAAACACAACACTGCTGCAGAGTACAAAAGGGAGCAATGGCTACACAAGAATGATTCCTCCTCCAAACATCATAGGATCACAGAATGGCTCAGGCTGTTCCCAGCAGAGCAGAGCCCAGGGGCAGGATCCTCTCTCCTGCCCTGCTGCCCACACTGCTCTGGTTGCAGCCCAGCACACAGCTGCCTGCTGGGCTGCAGGAGGGCACTGCTGGCTCCTGGGGAGCTGCTCAGCACCCAACGCCCCCAAGCCTCTTTCTTCAGGGCTGCTCTCAACCCACTCTGCACCCAGCCTGGATTGATGCCTGAGATAGGCCTGACCTAGTTGCAGAGGCTTGCTTAAACTTGAAACTTCATCAAACCTGGCAGTTTGAAGGTTTTATTGTGGAAATATTTCCTGCTCTTCCCTCACATCTAAAGAACACTTCTGTCACCCAGCTGCATGTGAAAACCCCCTGCAGTATCTAACTGAGGGATGGCTGCTTGCGAATGAACTCCAAAATAATAATAATAATCATAAAATTCAGGACTATGGCTTAAGAAACCCTCACAGAGAAAATATTGCCCTTCTGCCCCAGAGACAAAGGTGTCACTGCTGTTCCTACCTGTCTTCTCCTTGCAGGTACAGCTAGCACAAGAGCTAAACTCTGCTGGCTCAGATGACCTGTCAATATAAACCTAACCTACATTGTGCCATGTGAGGGAATAAAAAGCTCCTGGTTCTTTCTTCCTTCATGAGAAACAGCAGGAATAATCTCCTGCTCAGTTCTTTGTCACAGCAGCACTGGGCAAAAAAAACAAGCAGATTTTTTGGGGCAGAGTTAATTCTAAATGAAAGAGATTATGGCAATGTTCACAGCAGAGATGGTGGAGTCATCATCATTGGAGGTGTTCAGGAGGAGACTTGATGGGGTGCTTGGTGCCATGGGTTAGTTGTTTAGGTGGGTTGGATTGGTTGAGGGGTTGGAAGCGATGATCTTGAAGGTCTCTTCCCACCAGGTTTATTATTATTATTATTAGCTGTAGTGAAGTGGACTTCCTTGGCACAGACATTTCTCTTCTGATGAGCTCTTTCTTGCACACCTTTGCTTGGAATTAGAAAGCATTTTGGCATGTGGCCTCACCAGGGCAGAGGAGAGGGGGAGGAGAAGCTCTCTTGAGCTACTCACCACAGCCCTTCTGGTACAGCAAAAAGAAGGCTTGGAATGATCACAAGATGCAGAACACAGTGGAATGTGGAGGTTAAAACCATCTCTCTGCATGCTGCTGGTTCCAGGGGTTAGGCTGCCTCAAGTAGCTTCGTTCTTTTTAACTCGAAGCTGACTTTGCCTGGGTTTGTTCTTTGTGTGTCAGGTGAGAGAGCCTTTAACCAAGCCCACAGCAAAGCACTCTGTGCGTGTGGCTGCAGACACAGTGTTCTGAGAAAGTACAAGAAAAGCACTAACATCTTCAGGCCAAGATGGGGAATTTACCTGATGTGAATAACTGCATTCATTGCACCTCAGTGAAGGGCTTACTGAGATTGCCTTCAGTGGCTTCCACACAAATTTGATACCTATCAAGGAAAAAACAAACCCTTTCAGCTACATTCATGCTTGCTTGGTTCCCAAGGGCACTTTTAGGCCTCCCTAATTAAGGCAATGCTTTACCAGTGCTCCTGCAGTTGCAGGTAATTGGCAATCACCACCAGCAGGCTTCTGATGAGGATTTACTTTGTTAAAGTGAAAAAAAAACACCTCAAATCACAAACAGAAACCTGCTTTCTTTTATTCCTCTAAGCCTCATCCTACAAACAGTGGAAATGAGCTCCATTTGGCCTGGGCTCTGCCAGGCAAGCTCTTCCATCAGTCAGTTGATGGAAAGTTCAAGGAACTCAGCCACCAAACCAGAGATTGATTTTTGGTCACATCTGCAAAATGCTGAATTTTGCCAGTAAATGCTAAATTCAAACCAGCAGATGTGTGCTGGTTTGCAAGTGCTGCTGATGGAGGAGGGAGGAAAATCAAGACAACTCATCTTGCTTGGAAACAAAGATATATTGAGTCAGGGAGCTGATTAGGTTGGAAGAGACCTTTAATAGAATGGAGACCAACTGTGAGCCTAGCCCTAGCCAGTAATCACCAACCCCCCCAGGGAAGGTGGTTCCACCACTTTCCTGGGTCTGTTCCCATTCTTTACAACTCTTCCAGCAAACAAATTCTTCATTATACCCAACCTAAACCTCCCCTGGAGCAACCTGAGGCCAACTCCTCTTGCTCTGTGGTTGTTACTTGGTCAAGGAGGCTCTCCTCACTACAACCTCCTTTTAGGGAGGTATAAAGAGCAAGAAGGTGTCCCCTCAGACTCTTCTTCTCCAGACTTCAGTCTGAGAATCCTGGTTGTCTCAGGCACATCTCATGAGGCAGAAGCCAAGGAAAAGGAGAGAAGCCCCCGAGGCTGAAATGCAAAGGGCTTCAGTGAGCAGCCACCTTCACAGTGGTGTCAGGACAGGATACACGAAGCCACAGCCAGCCCAGCAAACTGCAGCAGGCACAGTGTCAGGAAAAGCAGCTCTCAGGAGCAGCAAAGAGGAACAGAAGGAGGAAGCTCTAGCAGGAAACTCTTCTCTCCTCAGCAGACTTCTATCTGAAAGTGATGCTGGTGGTCTGGGGGCCACCTCGAGTGAGCTGTGCTGGCTGACTCAGAGCTGCCAATGGCCTGCAGCCCAGGGCTGGTCTGCTGCTGTCCCAGCAAAGCCAGGGCAGCAGTCATCACCAGTGATAGCTGATGTTCCACCAGCTGGCTGGCTCCTCTGCCCCACTCATGGGTAGGTTTCAGGAGGGGAAAAACCACCCAAAGGAAAAGAAAGCAGATGGCAAATTCTTAATGGAATGGCTGAAGTTGTTTGCTCTGTGGCCTTCGAGTCCAAGAGCTGGTGCCTGCTGGGGGCAGATCTGTTCTTCAGTCTGAGGGTGCTGAGACTCTGGCCCAGGCTGCCCAGGGAGGCGGTGGCTGCCTCCTGCCTGGGGGTGCTGAAGGCCAGGCTGGATGAGGCCTTGAGCAGCTGAGTGTAGCTGAGAGGTGTCCCTGGGCATGGTGGGGAGGCTGGAAGAGATGAGCTCTGAGCTCCCTCCCAACCTGAGCCATTCTAGGATGCTGTGAATTTCCTAGTGAGTAGGCGGCTTACACTAGGCAGCCAAAAGCATTTCTGATAAGTTCATATAACTTGATGGGTTTAAGCTGGAAGGATACCCAACAGGAAGATTTATGACACACTTAAAATTTCAGAGGCTATCCATCAAAGGAGCCTTTGTGTCCTTATTTTACATTCTAATGGTTGAGTTGGCTTTGCCCTATAAATAATTGATAGCACTAAGAATTTAACATCTGAGCTGATAAACAGCACTTGGTACTGATAATGGATCGTGGCAAAGCTAAGAGCACAGATTCTGGCAGCTGGGCTGCAAAAGGCAGAGTGCAATCAATTGCCCAGGCCCTTGGTTTAGTGTTAAGGAAGCAAAGGAAGCTCAGCCTGTGGTGGCTCCTCACACAGGTGCTGCAGTGCTGACAGCCTTTGGAAAGGCAGAAGCTGCTTCTGACTCCTTGAGTGTGAGCAGTTCCTCTGTTCTCAGCCTGCTGCAGCTACAGCAGGGAGCTGTACCTCCCTCCACGCTAGCAGGGGCCAGCACTGGGCACAGGAGGTGTCTCAGAGCCTGTTGGGGAATGCTCAGGTAGTGGAATCCTGGCTGGAGGTCTTTCCCTCCCTGCAAATTTCTGTTACTTGCTGAGGGGTTTATGTTTTGAATCACATGGATTTGATGTTGTATTGTGGCATGGAGTTGTGCAGTTCAGCTGCATCAAAATGTGGTCTGTGAGCTTGTGACTGCACAGGAGTGGCTCTGTCTTCCCCCTTTGCAAAGCATGTGTCCAGCAAATCCATGGGGGACCATGTCAAAGGCCTCACAGTTGTCCAGATAGGCAACATCTGTTGCTCCAACAGATCTCAACCCATACATTTCTGGAGCTTGCACTTGGACAGGGGAGGTCTTTAAGGCAGGTTGGATGAGGTCTTGAGCAGCCAAGTCTGGTTAGGAGGCATCCCTGCCTGTGGCAGGGAGGTTGGAGTAGATGATGTCTAAGGTCCCTTCTAACCCAAGCCATTCCAGGTGTCTGTGATTCCTTACACATGGGGAGTGAGATTTCTCATGCTTTCTAGAAGGTGTTCTTGGAGGTCTACCATCTCCTTTGTCCCTAAGGGCAGTTTCCCAGGGAGTCCTAATTGACTAAGTTGATGCCTGGAACACTCTGCTTGGAGCTGGCTACCATCTGTCTAGCAAACCTTTGACCACTGCCCCATGCATCCGGTGGCCCAGGCTGTTCCTATCCAACCAGAGGTTTGTTCTTGCAGTTCACACTTGGTCAGGCTCCAGAAGAGAGCATGCCAGGAGCTGGTGTCTGAAGCCTTTTATGGAGTCCTGCTTTCCAGTGTCTCATGCAGGCACGTTTCTGTGCAGGAGCCTCGAGCTGGCTGCGCTGGGTGTGGGGAGCTGGAGGTGCAGGCAGTTGGGTTTGCTGAGCCATTTCTTCAAGCATATGTGACTCAGAAGGGTTATTAGTCACACTGAAAGGATTTTCTGCTTTTATTGTCTGCATGAAGTGACTGAAGTGTTTTCCTAGGGAGACTGGAAATAGCTCCCTGCTCGTGTTAATTGTTCCAGGATGCTCTGGAAGTTAGATAATTGTTAGAGAATGCTCCATAGTTTAAGCTGCTACTGAACATCAGTCAAAAATAATCTACCTCTAAGAAAAATTTCCAAACATGCAATAACATAGAAGAGAAATGTTATGATGGAGTTCATAGAGGATCACTGTGGAAGGTGTAGAGGGTTTAGTAACTGTTGCTGAAGGGAAGATGACGTGAGCCTCATTTCTGGCACAGGTGGTGAGAAAGGTTGTGTCACAATGGAAACAGCAAGGAGAAGCAGCGGCACAAAGCTTCCTGGAGATCTTTACACGTAAGAGGCTGCAGGTAGAGCTAAAGTCAGTGCACTCAGCTTGTGAAAGCCAGGAAGCTTAACCTATATCAAGGTCATTGCTAAATAAGAGCAAAGACTAAGGTCAGCCATGCAGGGATGAGAGACAAGCAATTTGACTCAGTTATAGCTCAGTGGAGGAAAGGGAGAGGAATGAAACTTTGGATCTAAGGAGCTGGGGGTTTCCTATCAGCTGTTTTCTAATCACACAGAATCCTAGAATGGCTCAGGCTGGAAGGGACCTCATAGCTCATCTCCACCGTGCCCAGGGACACCTCTCAACTAGACTCAGCTGCTCAAGGCCTCATCTGACCCGGACTTGTAGACCCCCAGGGAGGAGGCAGCCACAGCCTCCCTGTGCAGCCTGTATCTCTCACAGGGCCATGGGGAGATTCTGGATTGCAGCTGATGAAACTAAATATCCTGGCTCCATGATGCTAAGCATTGGTGTGAAGCGAAACAGACAGTATTTAGTGGAGGCTTTGGCAGAGGCCTGTGAAAAGCTCCTCCTAATCCCATGGCTGTCTTTATCTTTTTCCCTAAGTGATTTTATTGATATAAATTTTCAACCAGTTTGTTCTTCTCTCGTTTCTGCTGCCTCTGGCTCTCTCAGAATGAGCTTCACACACACACAACTGCCACTTTTGCAACTCCTTTCTAGCTCACCCTTTCTGCTTGTCGAAGCTGGGAGGGGATGCAGTGTGCTTCTGTCCTGCTTTGCAGCTGGAATTTATCAGAGACTGACCCAAATGAAACATCTTGGGTGAGGATGGGGATGGTTTTGGTGTGCAGATCTAACACCTTGCTGTGTGGTATGCTCTCCTTTAAAGGTTTTGGCTTCCTTTCAGTGGAATATTTTCCTGAGAACAATGAGGTTGTGCAGAGTGCTTAGAGTTTGTAAGCTGTAAGCAGATCTCATTTATGCACATTGCTGCTGGCCTTTTATTCCCGGGGTGGAAGTAAGGAGAAAAAGCTCATTGCATTCTTTCATTTGTTTTTTCCTTTCCTTTTTCCTTTGTCACTCTTATGTGTAGCCATACCTGAAAGCTTGTCAAATGGATCATTTCTGAAGCCATGCCTTCGCCCCTCCTTGTTTATTTCTAGTTAATCATTAGCATGTGCTGTCATTAAAAAGCCATTAATTGGGATGTATAAGGATGCCAATACCCAATTAAATTAATCTAATAACACCACATCTAATCTATTTCAGACCTATGTGATAAATTTAGCCTGTGCCAAGGGGAATGACAAAACAGATGGGCCTGCCAACAAGCTTTGGTTTTTGAAAGCTGCCGACTCTGTGATCATGGAACCATAGACTGGCTCAGGCTGGAAGGGAGCTCAGAGCTCCTCTCCTCCAACCTCCACACCATGCCCAGGGACACCTCTCAGCTACACTCAGCTGCTCAGGGCCTCATCCAGCCTGGCCTTCAGCACCCCCAGGCAGGAGGCAGCCACAGCCTCCCTGGGCAGCCTGGGCCAGAGTCTCAGCAGCCTCCTGCTGAACAACTTCTTCCTCAGCTCCACTCTAACCCTGCTCTGCTTCAGCTTCAAACCATTCTCCCTCCATAGCTTTAATTTTCTTAGGATACTTTTCTTTCTTTTGGTGCATTCAGGGAACCTCTGTGCACAGAGGCAGAGTTAGAGATCACCACAGCAGCACACAGCCTGAGCTGCTCACAGAAAGCTGATTCAAACCCAAACCTGCCCAGAGAGGTGACAGAGCTGTGGCTCTGGTGAAGGCTGTCGGTAGATCAAAGGCAGGGTGTGGTGTTTCCCGCTGAGGAAAGAGGATGCAGAGAGCACTGCCAAACCCTTCTCTGAGAAATGCAGAATGCAGGCAGACTGCTGTCATCTTCCCTGCACACCACAGCCTTCCCTGTTTTGTTTCCAAGCACCTCTGAGCATATGGGATGCATTACTTGTCTCCTAAGGTGGAGAGAGAAGTGCCTCTGCTCTTCTCTGTCTGCAGATGCTGCAGCATGGCCCGTCTGTGCTACAGGCAGTGGGATGCTCGCATCTCATTGCTCTCAGGCATCTCCCAGCCTCCCCCCCAGAGCTTACAGGATTATTTATTCAGGTGTTTTTGAAGGAGTTCAAGGTAAGTTGATCTTCACTGCCACTGTTTGGCCTTTTGCAGACAAAAGCCCATCCTGCCTAACTTCCACCTTTACAGCTTGCTCTCATCCATCCTGTCTGGGCTCTCGGAGGCCCTGTGCTTGTAAACTGTGTCATTGTGAAGCACACAGCAAGAGCTTAGGAGTGGGTGGGTAGAGCCAAGCTGTTTGTGCCAAGGACCCAAAAGCTAGCCTCTAGGTGTGAAGCAGGCCTGATCTAGTGTGGGGTGCCCTGCCCATGGCAGGGCATTGGAACTAGATGATCCTTGCAGTCCCTTCCAACCCTGACTGATACTATGATACTATGATATTTGTTGACTATCATCAGTCTGCTCCTCTGGACCAAATGCCCTGGTGTGCCTGTTCCTCAAAGGCAGACCAAAGACAACTATCCCTCAAAGTCTTGTTTTCAGGTTTGTTGGCTTCTGAATGATGCTTCAGCAGTTGCCAGAGCATCCTTCCCTACGTGCAGTGGAGAAGACCAGGTGTTCTTGAGCCCTTTTCATGGAAGCAAGTCTTGGGTTTGTTCTTATTCACTTACATGTAGTACATCTGCTGCTGCTTCCTCACTCTCAATTTGAGTATTGGCCAGGCAGAGGCTCAGAATGGAGGGAATTTTGTCTTCAGTCTTGTGGCAGAGGAAAATGATTGAGTGGCCACCACTAAACTAATGACTTCCACCCTCTTAGCTGATTACCTGCACGAGGAAAGGGCAGGGCCAAGGAGAGAGGCTATGCAGAGGTTGCAGAGATGCCAGTGCAGTGTCCTGAGGATGACTACAATATGTTGAACCTTCTGTGAGACCAAATAAGTGAATGGGGAAGGAAAAATGGGACAAAATGGGACTCATTACTTTTATGAAACAACCCCAGACAACAAAGGCCAGAAAAGCACTGCAAAGAGAGAGAGCAGCTGAAGGAAGAAAAGGAGCAGGGAGACATGGGAGCTCTGGCTGTAAGCCAAAGGAGTGCCCTTGGGTAGCAGCTGGGGGCACCTTTGTTTGCTGGCTCCTTGTGGTAGGTTGAGAGAGGGCTTAGCTCTCCCTCCTCCACAGAGTAAGAAACCACAGCTAACTCAGTCGAAGAGCAAAAGCTATATATTTACAAGCATATATGGAAAGCAGGTTATATATAACACAATATATACAGGTATTTACAATATATACACAGAAATACACAGCAAAGACAAATAACACAACAAAAATCCCTCCCTCAGGGAGGGATCCCCTCTTTGGAACCCCCTCTCTCCCCCCCTTACCTCCCTTTTTCCCCAAAAAGGGGTTAGAGAGAGAGAAAGGCAAGTTACTAAGGAAAAGAGTTGTTAGCAAGCTTCAAAAGCCCATGCAGGATTAGTGTTTGCTTATCTGAAGGCCAAGTCCAGCAGTTCGCAGAAGAAGCAGGCAGGGAGAACAGGCTGAAACACCCAACTCCCCCAACTCCCAAACCGAACTGAACTGAGGAAAAAATTTTCCAACCGCTTCACAATCTAAAGCTGAATTTTTGTTTATCAACCAATGAAATTCGTTTAGAATATCAGAATGTTTTGGTTCTAGTACCAAAAACATTAGCCAGTGTGTTCCAGCAGTGTTTGTTCTTAAAGGCACAGCCTCAAACGACCACAGTCCACCCCTTTCTAAACAATTTCATTGGCTGTTCGTACTGTCCATCCAATCCAGAACAATATTTACAGTTCGTAAGTTAAGTTCATCGTCCATTCCGGCTATACTCAGATGTAGATGATTCAGAAGTCCAAGAAAATCCAAAATCAAGAAAATGGAAAACAGTTTGTCTCTCCGCAGACGAAGCGAAGAAAAAGGGAAACAGGGACTCAGGGACTCTCAGTTGACTCAGGGCTCTCAGGGTTCTCAGGGTTCGTGCACCGTAGATTCCTCAGGGACTCTTTCCTTTGGACGCGCTGTAGCTGTACAACATTCTGAAATTAAACTCTCTCAGCTAAAGTTAAATCTCTTTGTGGAATACACTGAATTTCACCATTCTCTTGCATTACCCAATAAGTGTGACCCGGACCTTCTGCTGAAACCACCCCTCGGACAGGTTTAGCCTCTCCTGAGGGCGAAAATACCCAAACAGTTTTACCTAACAGATTCTTTTCCCTAACAACAGGAACTCTATCACCTTCTACTTTCTGTAGCAGATCAGAATGTGCAGGTCCAGCTCGGTTCACTGAACCTCTACTGTTCACCAGCCAGGTTGCTTGTGCTAAATGTTTCTCCCAGTTTTTCAAAGATCCACCTCCCATGGCTTTGAGAGTGGTCTTCAACAAACCGTTGTAGCGTTCAATCTTCCCTGCAGCTGGTGCATAGTAAGGAATATGGAAAATCCACTCAATACCGTGCTCTTTTGCCCAGCTCTTTACAAGGTTGTTCTTGAAGTGAGTTCCGTTGTCTGACTCAATCCTCTCTGGAGTTCCGTGTCTCCACAGGATCTGTCTCTCCAGACCGAGAATGGTGTTGCGTGCAGTTGCATGTGGGACTGCGTAAGTTTCCAGCCATCCAGTGTTCGCCTCTACCATAGTAAGCACGTACTGCTTACCAGAACGAGAACGTGGTAGAGTGATGTAGTCAATCTGCCAAGCTTCACCATACCTGTATTTGGACCATCTGTCACCATACCACAAGGGCTTAATTCTCTTTGCCTGCTTAATAGCAGCACAAATGTCACAGTCATGGATGACTTGTGCGATGGCATCCATGGAAATGTCTATGGATCTGTCACGAGCCCATTGGTATGTTGCATCTCTGCCTTGATGTCCTGACGAATCGTGAGCCCACCGAGCTAAGAATATCTCACCTCGGTGTTTCCAGTCGAGATCAAGTTCAGAGTCCTTGTCTACTTGAGAAACTCTTGCAGCTAGATCTGCCTGATGGTTGTGCTGCTGTTCCTCAGTAGCTTTGCTCTTGGGAATGTGAGCATCAATGTGTCTCACTTTCACTGGAATTCTCTCGATTCGATCAGCAATGTCTTGCCACAGTTCAGCTGCCCAGATGGGTTTTCCTTTCCTCTGCCAGCCATTCTTTTTCCAGTTCTTTAGCCAACCCCATAGAGCATTGGCTACCATCCATGAGTCGGTGTAGAGATAAAGCTTTGGCCATCTCTCACGTTCAGCTACGTCGAGAGCTAGCTGGACAGCTTTTACCTCAGCAAACTGACTGGATTCTCCTTCTCCATCCTTCGCTTCTGCAACTCGGCGTGTTGGACTCCACACTGCAGACTTCCACCTTCGCTTGTTCCCGACGAGACAACAGGAACCGTCTGTGAACAAAGCATATTTCTTTTCATCATCAGAAAGGTCATTGTAAGGAGGAGCTTCCTCAGCACGAGTTACTCTCTCCTCTGGAGGTTTAGCACAGTTGGTATCTTCAGGCCAACTTGAGATCACCTCCACCAGACCAGGTCTTTCAAGATTTCCCTTTCGAGCTCTCTGTGTTATCAGGGCCATCCACTTAGACCAGGTGGAATCTGTGGCATGATGTGGTGTGGAACCTTTGCCTTTGAACATCCAATTCAAAACTGGCAATCTGGGAGCTAAGAGAAGTTGTGACTCAGTTCCAATTACTTCAGAAGCTGCTTTCACTCCTTCATAGGCAGCTAGAATCTCTTTCTCTGTTGGAGTGTAATTAGCCTCTGAACCTCTGTAACCTCGACTCCAGAAACCAAGAGGTCGTCCACGTGTCTCACCTGGAGCTTTTTGCCACAAGCACCAGGTTGGACCATTGTCACCTGCAGCCGTGTACAAAATGTTCTTAATGTCTGGACCATCTCGCACAGGTCCCAGACCCACTGCTTGGACTACTTCTTGCTTTATCTGGTCAAAGGCTGCTTGTTGTTCAGGTCCCCAGTGGAAACTGTTCCTCTTTCGAGTCACATCATACAGAGGTTTCACAATCTGACTGTATCCAGGAATGTGCAGTAGCTCAGTTGGCAGTGCTTTGAACTATGAGTGCTGAGGTCATGGGTTCGAATCCTGCAGTGTGCTAGATGTAACATTTCTGTACTTTTTAACATAAAAGAATTCCAGGCACTGATCATACAGAAGCCGAATCTTGTACTTAAACCACAAATATAATTTTTGCATTATATATTTACCTATCTTATCGATAATCATACCCAGGCAATACTTGTAGATCAATACACTGAAGACCGAGAAGAGCAGACGCTCAAAAAGCCAAAACACCTTCATGTTTGCTCATTCGACTCAAGCAAGCAATAAATCAAACTAATTTGTCAGCAAGCCCCACGTTGGGCGCCAATAAATGTGGTAGGTTGAGAGAGGGCTTAGCTCTCCCTCCTCCACAGAGTAAGAAACCACAGCTAACTCAGTCGAAGAGCAAAAGCTATATATTTACAAGCATATATGGAAAGCAGGTTATATATAACACAATATATACAGGTATTTACAATATATACACAGAAATACACAGCAAAGACAAATAACACAACAAAAATCCCTCCCTCAGGGAGGGATCCCCTCTTTGGAACCCCCTCTCTCCCCCCCTTACCTCCCTTTTTCCCCAAAAAGGGGTTAGAGAGAGAGAAAGGCAAGTTACTAAGGAAAAGAGTTGTTAGCAAGCTTCAAAAGCCCATGCAGGATTAGTGTTTGCTTATCTGAAGGCCAAGTCCAGCAGTTCGCAGAAGAAGCAGGCAGGGAGAACAGGCTGAAACACCCAACTCCCCCAACTCCCAAACCGAACTGAACTGAGGAAAAAATTTTCCAACCGCTTCACAATCTAAAGCTGAATTTTTGTTTATCAACCAATGAAATTCGTTTAGAATATCAGAATGTTTTGGTTCTAGTACCAAAAACATTAGCCAGTGTGTTCCAGCAGTGTTTGTTCTTAAAGGCACAGCCTCAAACGACCACACTCCTGAGCTGGAAGCATTCAGGCTGTGAAGTGGCAGGAGGCAGGAGGTGGCAGGAGGTCTGTGGTTTGAGGGCAGTCTGTCTGTCCACGTGCACTTGGTACTTGCTGTGGGACTTGCTTGTACTGCAGATCACACATTGACTGAGACCTTTCTGTTCCTTTTAGAGACTGTTGCTGCATTTTGAACAGATCTTCTGATTTAATTTCATCCAAAAGGAGTCCCCTTCACATGCAGAAAATCTGCCCCACAGTCTGAGCCAGCATGGAGTAAGTGGGGAAACAGGGGAATGCTGAACTCTACTGATCTGAGCTGCTGTGGCACTGTGGGAGACACATCTCAGCTGATCATTCATGGCTTGCAGAGTTTAGGTATCTCAGGATGAAGTTTACTCGGCTGGCTCGAGGATGCCCAGCTGGTCCAAGAGCTCATGAATGCATTCATCCTTTCCCTGCAGGAGCTGAGTCCTTTGTCACTGGTGCCCCAATTAAAACAGAGAGCCAATTTAAGTTTGACCTTTTGACTAAAGGAGAATTTAAAGAGCTAAAACAAAAAGAGAGAGTCAATATTCTTGAGTACCTGTTGGAAGCCTTCCTTCTCCCTTGGGTGACTTGGTTCATTAAGGAGCTACCACTTCCCTCTAATTCCTTTTGCACCTTAGGCAAATCTCCCAGGAAATCTCTGAGTTTCCTTTTCACTGTAGTCTGCAATGCATTGCTTTTAGTTGGACAGGTTTTCCTCCCAGCTTGGAGAGCTCTGCTCTTTGGTGACCAATCTCAATTACCTTACCATTTCATCTTCACATTCCCAGCAGTTTCCTCTGTGTTAATTAGAGGCAAAGGTGAAGCAGCCCCTATCCTCCCCAGTCTTCTCATGAGAGCTTTTCAGGAACTCCATCTCCAGCCTGCCTGCTGCTGCATTCACACAGGATGTCTGTACCAGTGCTGCCTCTGAGGTCTGAGCTCTGCTTCACCCTTCACAAAACCTCCTCTGCTTGGTCCTGCTGCTCTGGGAGGGAAGTCCCACAGGGGCAGTGGTATTTTGAAGTTTGCAATCAGTTGGCAGTTTGCTCTCTTCTGTTCTGACCTTGGGACAAGGGGATCCATCCATGTCCCCTACTGCTGCTCCTCAACAAGAGGTACTACATGAATTTGAAGTCTTCCATCCCCTTCCCTCTCTAGACCATTCTGCCACTGCTGTAGTGACAAAGGAGCTGCGTGGAGTGATGAGGTGGTGGTTGGTGAGTCTCAGATGTAGTTAGACTCATGAGCCTTGGTGTTGAGGATGTAGAGCTGCTTCTTCACTAGCTCAGGGATGGGTTCTGCATTTGCTGTTGGGTGTTGGGCCACTGGCTGCCTCCCTAAACATCTGCTTCTCTGGACAGTGTCCACTTCATCCTCCATGACCAGTGCTCCTTCATTCCTTTCCAACTGCTCAGCTACTTTTTTCACTGGAGGTCCTCCTGCTTACTGTGTTCCTGATATCCTTTTGGCTTATGCTGGCTTCTCTGCCTCCCCACTCAGCTGATGGCTCTTGGACCAGTTTCTTAAAGAATAATTGCAGAGATTCTTTCCTTCCTGCTCTGAGAAGTGTGCAGGTCTCTGTCCCCCAGTTTCAGCACAGAAGCTGGACCAAGGGATTCCTCTCTGGCTCTCCTGTGTTGGCAGGCACACCTGCAGGTTCCCACCCTGCACCCTCCCTAGGTCCACAAAGCTGTAGGCTGTGATGAAAGATTTGAGGACAGAGCTTATGCTGCTGCTGTACTTTTAAAGGGCCAAATGGTGACACTGGGCTGTGCTTTCTAAACCTGCCTTTGCCAATCAGTCTCCTAAATTGCCTTGCTACAGAAGGGAGTGAGTTAGGGAGCTCTTGGTTTGTAGGCACATGGCTTTTATTGTCCTTCAGCAACCAGGAGTTCAGCCATGCCGTGGCAGGACTTGCTCTCATCCCTCAGAATGATGCAGTGAGTTGGGGGTTAAGATTTCTCTTGAAGTTATCTCCTTTGCAAGACTTCTGTTTGCCAACATAACTGATAACTGCTGCAAGCCCTTTGCCATGCTGAGATTGAGCAGAGTCCTTGATCACTGTAGTTATAAAGCTCCTCAGAATAGCGAAGGTTCTCATGATTTTTATTCCCTTTGGAGGGAAGAGGAGGAGCTGGGAGGTACCAGTCAGAAGATGAGTGCTCTGTCAACCAGGCTGCTAGATAACAGAGGAGTTACTGGCAAGCAACTTGATGACATTTCTCACACTTCCATTTCCCATGCCCTGATGGCTTGCTGCAGAGATCCATCTCGTACTGCTTCGCTCTTAGTCCCATTTATTCCACTGAGGGTATCAGCAGAGCAAGGTGCTGCTTGCTGGGAGCTGTTCTGAACCCAGGCAGAGTTTGTACTGGAACCCTAAGTCGTGCACAGAGCATAAATGCTGGGAGGGCTGCAATGGCAGAGAGCTGCACTTCTGGAGCAGTGAAACTCTGCAGCTACAAGCTTGACACAACACTTTCTCCTCTCATGGAAAGAATCACTGTGGGGTTTGGCAGGAACAGGTTGTTTAGGCTGGCTTGAAAATTCCTTTCTTGAATGCCTTTTTGTGTCCAGTTCTGGGCCCCTCAGGTTAAGAAAGATGTTGGGATGCTGGAACGTGTCCAGGGAAGGGCAACAAAGCTGGGGAGGGGTCTGGAGCACAGCCCTGGGAGGAGAGGCTAAGGGAGCTGGGGTTGCTTAGCCTGGAGAAGAGGAGGCTCAGGGGAGACCTTCTTGCTCTCTACAGCTGCCTGAAGGGAGGTTGTAGCCAGGTGGGGGTTGGTCTCTTCTCCCAGGCAACCAGCACTGGAACAAGAGGACACAGTCTCAAGCTGTGCCAGGGGAGGTTTAGGCTAGATGTTAGGAAGAAATTGTTCCCAGAAAGAGAGATTGGCCATTGGGATGTGTTGCCCAGGGAGGTGGTGGAGTCACCATCCCTGGAGGTGTTCAGGAAGAGCCTGGATGAGGCACTTGGTGCCATGGTTTAGTTGATTAGATAGTGTTGGGTGATGGGTTAGACTCTGTGGTCTCAAAGGTCTCTTCCAAACTGGTTAATTCTGTATTCTGCCTCTTGCTGCAGTGTGCTGTAGGGGGACGTGTGTTAGCTTCTGCATGATGATCTTTACCTTGCTGTAAGGAAAACAACCTCTGCTGCACGGAAGAGCCAGTCCATGAGGGTCTGAAGAATGTGCTTGGCTGGAGGAACTCCAGCACCTCTGCGGTGTGGCTCATGGGGTGGCTGTAGGTGAAGCCTTTCTCTGTGATGGATACAAAGCCATGCTGCAAGGAGGGATTTAGGAAGCTACATGGATAAAATACTAAGGAAGCACAGAGCAGGGAAGGGCCTTCTGGGTCATTTTGCCCACTTGTGCTCAAAACCAGCCCTGAGATGAGTGAATCCTCCCAGAAGTGACACATTGCAATTTAAAGGCTTTTCAGTGCCTTCCCTAGTGGTTCATCAACTGCTCCTCCAAACTCTTGCTCTCTTGGATTCTGCAATCCAGAGCAGGCAGGTGTTTAAAATCCAGGACTCCAGTCTGCAGAGCAGAGTCCTAACCTGCAAGGTGTTCCTTACAGTGGCGCTGGGTGTGTGCTGCTGGAGCAGCAGGGACTTCTGGCGATGCTGCAAGGTCTCCTGAGTTGAGAGATCTGGGTGTTAAGGCTACTGATGGGAAATTACTTCAGTTTAATTTCCAGTAACCTTTTAATTACTAATGCTAACAGGAATGTTCCTGAAGAGAGTGCAGTGAGTAGAGGCATGAGGCTGTAAGAGCATCAGCTCGCTCCAGCTGTACGAAAGGAGCTGACACTCTCAGGTACAGGGTGAGTGTGGTAGTGATTACAGAAAGGAGAAGCTGTTTGCCAGCCAGCTTGTGGAATCCAACCTTTAATTTGTTCTGATCCTAAGCATATCATAAATCAGTAACAGAGCAATATTGAACCCCCAGATGTGCTGGGAAGAGTCAGATTGATTTGGTTTTCCTCTGCTTAGCTACAGTAAGTGTTCACAAGCTGTGCTGCCTCTCTTTTCATTCTGCTGCTTAGAGAGATGGGGGTGAACTGAAGCAGGCTTGGAGCAGCAGGGAGCAGTAAGATGGGAAATGGCATAAAAGGAAAGTCAATGAGCTGTGGTTCTTGTCTAAACAGTGCACCTGAAGGACAGACAGAAGTAAACCAATTGCATTATAGCACTGTAAATTCAGAGATGAATTTGCAGAAGAAAATATCAATGACCATAAAAGGTATTGTAGGCAACAGAG
Organism: Dryobates pubescens; assembly: GCF_014839835.1. NCBI lineage: Eukaryota > Metazoa > Chordata > Aves > Piciformes > Picidae > Dryobates > Dryobates pubescens. Next base: position 27,511,713 of record NC_071612.1, on the reverse strand, counting down.
TAAAATGCCTAAAGACAGAGAATCTCCTTTTGATGAGCAGCTCCCCAGGAGCCAGCAGTGCCCTCCTGCAGCCCAGCAGGCAGCTGTGTGCTGGGCTGCAGCCAGAGCAGGGTGGGCAGCAGGGCAAGAGAGGGGATTCTGCCACTTGGCTCTGCTCTGCTCAGACCTCACCTCCAATCCTGCCTCCAGTTCTGGTGTCCCCAGCAGCAGAAGGACACAGAGCTGCTGGAGTGAGTCCAGAGGAGGCCACAGAGATGCTCCAAGGGCTGGAGCAGCTCTGCTGTGAGCACAGGCTGAGGGAGCTGGGGCTGTGCAGCCTGCAGAAGAGAAGGCTCTGGGGGGGACCTCAGAGCTGCCTGCCAGGACCTGAAGGGATCCTGCAGGAAGGCTGCAGAGGGACTTCTCCTCAGGCTGTCTGCAGACAGGCCAAGGGGGAATGGTTTGAAGCTGAGGCAGGGCAGGGTTAGAGTGGAGCTGAGGAAGAAGTTGTTCAGCAGGAGGCTGCTGAGACTCTGGCCCAGGCTGCCCAGGGAGGCTGTGGCTGCCTCCTGCCTGGGGGTGCTGAAGGCCAGGCTGGATGAGGCCTGGAGCAGCTGAGTGTAGCTGAGAGGTGTCCCTGGGCATGGTGTGGAGGTTGGAGGAGGTGAGCTCTGAGCTCCCTTCCAACCTGAGCCAATGTGGGGTCTACCTACATCATCTTTTTGCTTCTTGAAATCCTGGCACCCTGCTCTCAGCTGGGTGCAAGCACAGGGACACGGAGCAAGGGTCTGTCCTCAAAACTGTTTGTGGACACTCCTGGAGCAAAGCCTCTGCTCTCACACTTGAGTTCAACATTTTGCACACACAACAAACAGTGAGGCTGCACTGATTTCTTACCCTTTTTCTAGCCAAATATTTTGTGCAGATGCACCAACAGCCCTGGCTGCTCCTGGAGAGCAGAGCTGTTGGTTGTCCTCCAGTGGCAGGGCGCTGGCCATCTGCAGTTCTTCACTGTTCTTTGAGGTCAGCAGCCATGTACTGGAAAGACAAACTGCCAGGGTGATGTCCGATTGCATTTTTCAGCATGACTAAATTATCTTCAAGATGTTGTGTGAAAATTACAGCCCAGCCCACGGCAGGAAGGCAAATGAAGTGACCTGTGCAGCTTAAGTAGGCAAAATAAACACACCCACCAGCCACAGCTCAGCATCAGTCTGAGTGGAAAACGAACAGCTTCAGCAAAGAGTGGTGCTGCAGTGATGCTCACGTTCATCACCCCAAACCTGCCTTCCTGCCACTTCCTGCTGGTACTGATGGAGCTAGAAGCAATACACCTAAGGTTCTGCTGTCCCACCCTCCCTGCTGCTGGGCTCACTCTCTCTGGGCATGGTTACCTGAGTCCTGATCATGCTTGGCCAGGGCCACTGTGGAGTGAGGAGGGGGTGGAATTCTCCCACCTCGTTACTGGATCAGTTCTTTTTACACTTGCTGACATAACTGGGCTGATTTATTTCTAATTATTTGGGGGTTTTCTTCATCAAAATCATATCCAGAGGAAGGTGCCAGTGCCAGTGTGTTTCACAACAGAATCCTTCTGTGGGTCTGTTTCAAGCTCTTGTGTGTTGTTTCCTAGTTCTGGGGGAGCCCCAAAGCTCAGCTGATCTTCCTGGTCATAAGCACATTCCCTGAGCCAAGCAGCCTGGACCTTCCTCTGATCTTCTCAACCCTAAGGGCTTTTTAAGCAGGCTGTCTTACTTTTGGAAGCCTTCGAGCTGCTCTCTCCAGCAGTGTAGTTCTAACTCAGTGACACAAGAGACACTTCTTATCCCAGCCTGGTTTTGAGCTGGTCAGGGAGGTCTTGCTGAAGGGCGTGTACTGGGCAGGGATTGTTTGCCTGAGGAGAGTCTCATCAAGCACCTGCAGCACATGTCTGACCATCTCCTTTGTTTCACCCCTCAGTCTCATTTCGTGTCAGTCCCTGCACATCTCAGGCAGTTGCTTTCTAGGAGATGATTGCATTTATGAGGGGATGAAGATCACAGTCAGCCTATTTCAGTTTATTTCTTCTAACACCATTTGTGACTTGCCCTGCAGAATGCAGTCTCTGTCTTCTTACCCTGACTCATGTAACTGTGCTGGAGCTGGAGTGCTGCTGTCTGCCCAGGGTCTGCATCCAACCCCTGCCACTCTGGTAGGTTAAAGAGCAAGGGCTTAGATCTGCCGCTGAGGAGAGGAGAAGCCCTTCTGGGTGCAGCAGGCTCTGTTCCTTGTTTCTGAGGCTCTGGCAGTTTTGACTTGCCGTACAAATTAACATCTCTCTGCTGTGAGGAAACAGAAAATATGCTAAATGCCAAAAATTGGGGAAAAAATCAATCTCTGTGCTTTCAGTGAGCTAAGAACAGTAACAGCTGATGGGCAGGCACTGAGAGTGTTTGGAACATTAGTTAATAGTTGTGAAGAGCTGTGTCTGCTCAGTAATAAACACTGGTGGGAACCAAAGCCAGGAGGGAAACTGACAGCACTGACTTCAAAGCAGGCTCTCAACAGAGCAACATAAATGCAGAGCAAAGAAAATCATGAGGTGAAAGCAAAGCAATGAGTAGCTGCCAAGGAAGAGTGGTGCCAGCCTTGTGTGGAATTAGCTGGGACTCAGGAGGGTAAATATTAGGTGAAGTTACAGACTCCACCATAGACAGACATGCCAGGTGGAGCAGGTGCCACTTGCTGGGCAACCTGAGTGTCAGCATTCCCACTTCCTGCAAGGAGGACTTCTTATCTTACCTTATTTTGTCTTATTTCTTGGGATCATCTTCTTGCTTGTAACGTAGGTTTTCTTATTCCTTGTGCTCTGTCAGTTGCTGGTGTTGCAGAGAAGCAGATGCCTGCACTGAATATGCCTGTCCAGCCTGAGAACGTGTTCATATCCAGATCAAGAAATCAGCTTCACCATGGAATCCTGCAGTGGCTCAGGCTGGGAGGGATCTCAGGGCTCCAGACTCTCACCAGCAGGTGGGAGGCGGAGAGCAGCTGGCTGCGTGGAGCTGAGTTGCTGGCTGGCTTAAAAAACAGCACACACTTTGTACCAGAAACAGCACTTTTCTGAGCAAAAGGCAGCTCTTGGCTTTCTGTAACCAGTGACCTGCCTGGCTAAGCATCCCATGAGCTCTGGTAGAGTCTCTGGCTTCTCTTGGTGCCACATGCCTTTAGCAGCTGTGCTCTGCACTGTAGACAGCCTGAGCAGTAGCTTTTGTTACTCTCTGTTTTCTCTGGTTCAGTTCTGTTTGTGCTAACTCTTTATGTTGACTCCAGTAGCTTCTTGTTTTGCAGTCACAGGTACGTAGACTTCCAGTCCATGGGAAGATGCTCTTTGCACAGTGTGGAGAGCACTCTCAGTGCAGCCCTGTTGCATCTGGGCAGTGGCAGCAACTGAATTACACTCTATAAAGCATAATTCTCTTGCTGCCCTCAAAAATGACCATTCCCACAGTCTGGCTTCAGAAGTGAGTGCAGTGCCATCAGTTGTTTAAGGCTGCCCAGCAAGTGCAGGTTACTTGTTTCACAACTCAGCCGGCAGATCAGCAATGCAAGTCCTGCTTCTTCTGCCTCAGAGCCAGCAGTGGCTCTGAGACAGTTAATCAGCAATCAGGTGAAAGTTGCTAGTTGTGCTCTAGAGCAGATGAAGCTGGATGGCAGTGGCTGTGCAGGGCAGCATGGTGCTCTGTCAGGGAAGGAGTAACAGGCAGCCAGGGGTAAGGGCTCCCAGGTCTCTGTCGGTGTGCTGAACGATGCTGCCTCTGAAGTTCCGAGCAGGTTTCGTTGCCTTTCCTGTAGGAACACAGCTGAAGCCTTGTGATGCCACTCTGCTATGCTCACAGTTTGTTGAACATTGAATGATTTATCCTTTGGTTTGCTTGTTTCATCCAGAGTTTTACAGTGGCCCCTTTCCTATTTCTGTTCAGGTGAATTAAAAGAGACCAAAGTAACCCTCAGCCCCCCTGCAGCTCTTCCTTTCCCCAGCAATGTGCTCTCAGTACTGATGAGCAACTGCTACTCATACAAGAAGATAAATATTTTTTCCTCATAGGCTGCTTTCTTGTGTATTTTACCTGCTGAGGAGAACCACAAGCTGCTGATCCAAGTCCTAGGAGCAGCAGTGTTTATTCTAATAGTTCACTACACAGAACAAGGCTGTGTCCATTTAGCAGTTGAGCCAAACTCTGGCTTCACCCTGGCAGCAAAGCAATGCTTGTGCTCTGCATTTGCACCCTCCAAAGAAGTGCAGCCCTGGCAAAATGTCTCTGGGTTTGCACAGCTGAATACCTCAGTCCTAGGTGAAGCTTTGCCTGCGAATCCAGACCCCCAGCCTAGCTCCTGCCCTTGATCATCAGGGGAACTGGGGCCAGAGGCCAGTTCTTGGTGCGTGTAGCCATTAGGCCCCCTACTGTGTTCTTGTTGGCTTGCTCTGATGAAGGTTGTTTCCTGAAGTGAATCTGTATATATATTATTGGTTGTAGGATGGAATGGGCAATTTGAGAGTCACTAAAAAAGGAATACGCCTTGAAGGAATATCTGAATTTCTGCTCCCTCTATACGTGAAAGAAATCCAGTCCCGAAAGGTAGGTGCCTTTCATCTTTTTTTCCCTTAATTTACAGCTAAGCTAAATGAATCCCTTCAGCCTCAAACTACAAAGTTGAGTTCTTACACCTTCTAAATTAGCAATCAGTAGGAGTTTGCTTTGAGAGCCCTGAGCGCTGAAGGCTTCCTTCATGTCAAAAAACAAAGCGCACTTTTTCTCCTGAACCCTCGCTTGCCTCTAAAGAAACATCTCCTCCTGAAGAAAGGAGATTCAAAGCATCTGCACTCCATACTTCAAAGCTCCTTAGCACTGGGAGTGGAACATCTGACTCTGCATTTGATGTGAACTCCAGCAAAGCAGGGCTGGTAATTTGTGCCAAAGGCAGCCGTCTGAGGACTGGGTTTGTATGTGCTGCGGTTCTGGCTGGGGCTAGCTAGTGCGATTTCTTCTCTTCCCTTTCTCTCTTCTCTTCACCCCTCATTAGGTGCAGACCATCTTGCTAAACTGCAGACTGTTTCTAGGGTTCCATTTTTCAAAGGCAAACACTTTTACTGTTGCTTGGGTGTAATTGTTTTATCCTATAGCAGGAGGTTGTCACGTGGGGGACAGGCAAATGGAGATACGATGTGTTCAGAAATCCACTGCAGCTCACTTTCACTCCTTTGGACTCAGTCCTGCTGCTGACGTTGTTAGTGCATTGAAAGAAGATTTTGGAAGGGCCGGAAACCTCTCAAGTTCTCTTTTGCTATCCAAGCACTGCCATAGGATCCCAGAGGAGCGTTGCAGTGCTCTCCAGTCCCTCACCTGCAGAACAAATGAATATGCATCCTGCTGAAGTTGGCAGGAGTGAGCAACACTAAATATAGAAACATAGCAGCCTGTGACTGACCACAAGAGCTGCAACCTCTGTCCCTTTTGTCTGAGCGTGTGCTCCTAGGGGCACTGAGAAGTTGTGGGACTTTCCAGGTGTTCCTCCTGACTGTCACTCTGCAGGCTGACTATCCTCATGGACATTTAGAATTGTTCTGAACCTCAGCCAGTCCTGACGAAACCTGTCCTAAAGCACATGTCATTCTGCACCGTCTCTGGAGCTAATCAGCAGGGAATTGACCCTTGTCCCTTGCAGACAGCACACTGCACACCTCTGGGGCTGTTCTGGCCTTAGGTGCCTTCGTGAGAACCCCACCCAGGAGGCTTCTTCTGACCAAATGCCTTTGTGAAGCCTTTCCTTCTGTTAGGGTTACAAAGCAGCAGCATAGGAGATCACATTGAAAGCCTTTCTGGAGCTGAGGTAGGGCCTCCACAGCTCTCACCTGTTGAGCCAGCCTCCTCGTTGTGCAGGAGCAATGAACCAGGCACTGCTTGCCCTTGCCAACCCCATGCCCATTCTTTGCCCATTACCTTACTGTCCTTCATCTGCTTTGCAGTAACTGCCTTCATAATCTTCCCAGGAGCTGAAGTGAGACTGACTGGGCTGTAGTTCCCAAAGCCTTCCCTTCTTGCAGGTTGTTCATAATGTCTTGTAATACCCTGTTGAGTATCTCCTATCTGTTTGATTTGGGGATTGAGGAGGAGAAATGTGTTCCCCACCCTGCTCTGAGACATTTCCTTACAAACATTGAAAGCTGAGTTGTTTGCTCTGTCAGATGTAAAGCCAGGCTGAGAGCCCTGCAGTCCTGCCACTGCTGAGGTTCATTTGTATGAGGCACTACGGTCACCAAAGGGCACTGCTCACCCTTCTTGTGCTCCAGAGGCACCTAGGAACCTGCCCCACGGCCCAGAGTGAAGTGCAGTGTCTGTGTCTGCAGCTACAGCTGACAGGCATCCCAGATCAAATCTGAACTGCTCCCCAGTGGATGTTTCTGATGCCTGCTCTTCAGCCTCACCTCTCACTGAAAACCAAGTCATTATTCTTTTGCATGAAGGACTCAAGTTCTTTTGATTCCCAGTGTGTACTGCTGTCACTGCCCTGGCTATGACCAAGAAAGAAGGGTTTCTTCATCACCAGCTTGGCCAAGGGACAAGCCACTGATGTTTGTTGGTGGTCTCTGTAGGGCCTGCCACTCTGAGATGGAGTTGGCTGTGCCTGCTCTTCACTGACAGCTGAGAAGCACTTTCAGGATGCATGGTTTTGTCCTTGGTTTGCTTTGCTTCCCTGAAACCTGCCTAGGGCCCAACCAGTTGCACAACTCTGTCTGTTGAACACATCGGGTTTCAAGTCAGGCTGGACTCTTACCATCACTACATCTTCTTGTTCAGTCCAGGAGCAGCTCTGCTGCTGCTGCTGAATGAAGCTGTGAGTGGCCTGTGCCCACCCAAGGCTGTACCAGCCTGGGAATGCCATTTACCTTGGGAAGGCTTCTGCAGAAGGCTGTAGGGAGTTCAGTGCAGCTGCAGCTGGTGTGCTGGGGCTTGCTGTTGGCTCTGGCATCAGCGTCAGTTTCAGTTTCCAAGTGCTTCCTGAGGTGATCCCTCTGTGTTGTGCTGGTGCATGTAAGTGACACCAGGCTGCCATTCCTCAAGCCTTGGGGCTGATTCTGACACTCAGAGGAACTTGGGCTGGGATCTTTCATTGCTTGGGCATCTTAAGCTGAGGAAGAGCTTTTTTCTTTCCCTTGAAAGAGCTGTATCAGATTTTCCTTCTGACCTGTACCAGATCCAGTGTGGCCAGCAGGAGCAGGACAGTGATGGTGCCTCTGCACTCAGCCCTGGCGAGGCCACAGCTTGAGTGGTTTGGAGAGCATCACACAAGGAGCTCTAAGGTGCCCCTGGAGCCTTCCTCACAGCAGAGCTGCTCCAGCCCTTGGAGCACCTTTGTGGCCCCTACAGCAGTCAGCCAGTGCACTGCTGTGTGATGTAGGCACAGACTGGGGAATGCTTTTGCTATGATTTTTGTAGGATGGGAGGTCTGGGGGCTTGGGTGGTTTTGCTTGGGGATTTTGTTACTGGGTTGGGGTTTTGTTGTTTTGATTTGGGGGTTTGGGGGGTGTGTGTTTGGTTGGTTGGGTTTGGGGTGTGTTTTTGTTTGGTTTGTTGCTTTTTGTTGGTTTTGTTTGTTTCTTTCTTGTTTTGCTATTTAGAAGTGCAGGTAGAAATAAACACTGGCAGAGGCTTCAGGCTAGATCCTGGAATTCATGGGTGGGATTGGGATAAAACAAGCTCACAAGAAAAGCAGAACTCTCCTGATGGAAGCAGCTGAACAAGTTAGCATCCTGTACTGGAATTGGTAATTATAGGCTCAGAATTATGATTGTACAACAACAGCTGGGAACTTATCAGTGAAGCTGGCTCTTGGGCCTCTGCCAGAGGCTCATTTGTGCCTTCAGCTGAATTCAGATCAGTTGTTCTGCAGGGCAAGTAACTGTGGTTTGCAGGGATGTTAATGTGTGGTGGCAGTGTGTCATGCACAATCCTGCAGCAGCCAGAGCAGTGGAAACTCTTGCTGGGGCCTTTGCCAGTGGAGCTGGGGATGGAGGCAGCGTAGCTGAGGCCTTGGCAAGTGGTAGCAGCCTGAGTAACGCTCAAAAACACAAACCTACTGGGCATAAGTATCATTACTGAAAGGGAAATCTGTGTTGAAGCTCCCCTGACTACTCCAGCAGTGATTTATGTGAAAGATGCCCCAGTCACTTTGTAGGAAAGCAAACTGTGGTTTACACTGAAGGTATAGAACAGACAGGAAGGGAGGAGGAGGGGAGGTGAGGAGGGGGTGGTATTCTCTTGCTGGAGCCATGTAGAAATACAAGGGCTGGACAAAGCTGCTGGAGGGAGGCCAGAGGAGGCCACAGAGATGCTCCAAGGGCTGGAGCAGCTCTGCTGTGAGCACAGGCTGAGGGAGCTGGGGCTGTGCAGCCTGCAGAAGAGAAGGCTCTGTGGGGACCTCAGAGCTGCCTGCCAGGACCTGAAGGGATCCTGCAGGAAGGCTGCAGAGGGACTTCTCCTCAGGCTGTCTGCAGACAGGCCAAGGGGCAATGGTTTGAAGCTGAGGCAGAGCAGGGTTAGAGTTGAGCTGAGGAAGAAGTTGTTCAGCAGGAGGCTGCTGAGACTCTGTCCCAGGCTGCCCAGGGAGGCTGTGGCTGCCTCCTGCCTGGGGGTGCTGAAGGCCAGGCTGGATGAGGCCCTGAGCAGCTGAGTGTAGCTGAGAGGTGTCCCTGGGCATGGTGTGGAGGTTGGAGGAGGTGAGCTCTGAGCTCCCTTCCAGCCTGAGCCAGTCTGGGATTAGTTTTGTCTCTGAGTTTCTCGCTCAGTGTCCACCAGATGAGAATCATCCTGCAAAGCTGTGGTCTGTCTGAGAAACTCCCAAACCCAGCAGGGAAGTGCTCCAGGCTTGTGTTGCTATTTTAAAGCCGTGTAGGTGTGTTGGAATGTCAAACCTGCTGACAAGCTGAGCCAAACCAGTAGCACAGAAGATGCAGAAAATGGATCAGGCTCTTGCAGGAGCTCCCCTGCATCCCACAGGCAGAGCACTTGTTCTGCAGAATGCCTCGGCACAAGCACTGCCCTGACTCTCCCCATTCAGGGAGTACTGCTTGCTCCTTTCAGATGCAGGTGTTGCTTCTCTTCCCAGATGTACTCCAGTAGCATGCAGAAGTCATCTTAAACACTAAAGGAGGATCCTGGGAGCTAGTTAGATACTTCAAATACTGGGTGTGCTGTTAGATAATGTAAGTGAGTAAGAACATCAGGGCCTGATGGCGTTAATACCACTACGGAGGTGTTGCCTGGACAGTGTTTTCTCTGCCGAGCACACTGAGGGCATCTATTCACGCTCAGTGCCCTTAGTCACTGTTACAACTCCTATGTTGCTTCTTGTCTTGAAGATCAAGCTCACAGGCATCCTTTGAAGATCATCCTTCTCCTACCATTTATTTCCTGTGTGTTTTGAGACTGATGAGCTATCATTTGCTTATGAGATGTGATGCTTGTTCTAATCAGAAGCTATGAAGGGTAGAGCCTGGCATCTATGGCTTTACTGAACCCTTCTGCTAATGAGGCTACCAACACTGTCTCCATTAGAAGATGAAACTGATCAGGATGTTGCTCCTGACCAAGAAAGGAGGATAAGCAGTTTTGTTATGAATTGTTTCTAGCAAAAGTCTTCATGCTTTGAGGTGCTTTGGGAGCTGGAACACTAACAATAGAACTAGGACATGGGGAAGCAAGCAGCAGCTCTGTCAAGGTGAGGCAGAAAAGCAGGAGGATTCTATTCATCCTCCTCGTCTCAAATGTTTCTTTTGGCAGCAGTGCCTGCAAGCTCTGAGCCTTAGTGGGGGTATTTATAGCAGCACAGAAGTGCTGCTACAAATGCAACTGTGCTGCATTACAAATGCAACTTCATAGCCTCTGACTGTTTCCCAGCCTGGTGTCTCTCCGGCTCCTGTTGCTTGGTGCCTTTCAGAAGTGAAGCAGTTGGATCATAAAGGCAGTGTGCAAAGTCTGAGCAGCTCAAGGTGTCACTGATATACAGAACCTAGGAACTGCCTTCCCCTCTCTAAGAAATGATATTCTGTCCTCTGTGAGAGTTAATCTTTACCTGCTGCAAGAATTAACCAAGCCTTCCTGACTCTGCTCATGCATTCTGGGTGTGCAAAAGAAGGGGAAAGCGATCCTCACCCCAACCACCTCTGTGTTCAAGTCTCTGGTCCTGCTCAAGAGCACAGTGCTCACTGAGCTGATGTGTGTTCTGGGAAGGATCTCTTTCTGGGTTTGATTTACAGTAGTTTTTCAGAGTTTCACTGTAACAGTTTCTAGCTGGGTCTGTTCTGAGCACCTCAGGAATCTGCAGAGCAGAGAATACATAGAATACATAGAATACATAGAATAAACCAGGTTGGAAGAGACCTTCAAGATCATCGCATCCAACCCATCAACCAATCCAACACCACCCAAACAACTAACCCACGGCACCAAGCACCCCATCAAGTCTTCTCCTGAAAACCTCCAGTGATGGCGACTCCACCACCTCCCCAGGCAGCCCATTCCAATGTGCAATCACTCTTTCTGTATAGAACTTTTTTCTAACATCCAGCCTGAACCTCCCCTGGTGCAGCCTGAGACTGTGTCCTCTTGTTCTGGTACTGCTTGCCTGGGAGAAGAGACCAACATCCGTCTGTCTACAACCTCCCTTCAGGTAGTTGTAGAGAGTAATAAGGTCACCCCTGAGTCTCCTCTTCTCCAGGCTAAGCAACCCCAGCTCCCTCAGCCTCTCCTCGTAGGGCTTATGTACCAAACCCCTCACCAACTTTGTTGCTCTTCTCTGGACTCGTTCCAGCAAGTCAACATCCTTCCTAAACTGAGGGGCCCAGAACTGGACATAGTACTCGAGGTGCGGCCTAACCAGTGCAGTGAGGAGGAAGCCCTGCCTGGTTCTTATGCTGTAAAAGCAGCACAGGCAATGCAAGGCATTTCCCAAGAGAGCTTGGGCCCTCCAGAAATGTTGATTACAGACCTTGGTTTGACCAGTTTGCTGGCAGTGGGTGTGTGGTGGTGGGCTCCGAAGGAAGCTCTGTCCAGTGGGAGTGGACTGCTTCTGAGATTCCTTTTGCCTTTTGGAATTACAGAAGCTGGCAAACAGGGACTCCTAATCTAGGTGCAAGTCTTGGCTTGAAAGGTGAAGGACTATGTTAGATGATTTAAACCCTTTGCAGAGGAAGCTTCAGCTTCAGAGCAGAGTCAAGGGGCAGAGTCCCCTCTCTTGCCCTGCTGGCCACCTGCCTCTGGATGCAGCCCAGGACACGATTTGCCTTCGGGGCTGCATGAGGGCACTGGGGATCTCCTAGCACTCTCCACCCTTGTGGCAGGGCAATCCCTCCTCACAGTGACAGCTTTGGGTTGTGTTTCTGTTGGATCTTCTGACTGATTTTTGTGGCTTGTTTTGTGGTTTAAATTGCACATCTTAAGCTTCAGCTATTTCCTCTCATCAGACAATGGAAGAAGGCTATTTTTGTATCCTTGATTCCAGCAGCTGCCTCTTCCCTTCCCTGGGACAATTTGTACAAAACCAAACATGTCTGGAGATCTCCCTCTGGGTTTGTTTTGGTGTTTGGGTTTTGTTTGCTTGGTTTGGTTTGGTTTGTTTTTTTCTGAGCATTCTCAGAAGCAAATCAAAAGCTGTAGCAGAGGTCTCCTGAAGTTGCCTTCCTTTCACAGCTGTCTGCTAATGCCACCCAGGCAGGTGATGAACTCAGGGGTGATTTCCACACCTTGTGTTCACAGTCCCTCATGGAAGAAGGCTTGCTAATGGGAGTGCTTTCCAGGCTGGATGTGTTTCTGTTCTGAGCTCACAGCTCACATGTCAGAAGCATGACTGAGCCCAGGAGCTTATTTGGATTGTGCCCCCAGGAGTGGCAGTGCAGTGTGTGGTGTGTGCAGTTCTAATGAGGACTCTTTCATCTGTCCACTGCTTACAAAGAGGGGCTGGGCTGTGCTGACCAAGAAGACTGGGGCTGGTACTGCTGTGTAATTTACATCTTGATCACAGCTTCCAGTGCTGGCTGGGGAAAGCATGCAGCAAAATGTGGCTCTTGAAAGCCTATGGATGTTTGCAGTGTATCACCATGCTCTGGAGAACACAGAGAGAAGTCCTCTGAGAACTGAGAGGTGCTTCCCTAGATGTAAAACTAAGAAATCATTGTGTAGATTAAGGCTGCTTGCAATCATTCCTTATTTACAATGGGATTGTTTCACAACAGAGCAAACCTCTCAGGTTAATCATGTAGAGGTTGACATTAGGCCTGGGGAGGTAGAGCCATGTAACTTCTGTAGTGGTCTTCAGTTCAGTGTCTCTGAGCTTGCAAACTATGGGCTCAGAAAGTTCTCCTGAGCTGACTTCTGGGGAGTTGCAGTGAGCTGTGTGAGCCCGGCCTTTGTACCCTGGGGTGCTCCAGCACCATTCACCCCTTCAGCAGCTTTCAGGAGCTTTGCCATGCTCTACTGACATCTTCCATCTGGCTGCACATAACAGAAATCTGCAGGGAAGGACTCCAAGGTCATTCTTCTGGGAATGGCAGCCCTTAAAGGATTATATTCAGCACTGTTCCAATCCTGTATTAGTCCTAATCCATATTTTAAACAGTCACAGTGGTTACTTGAGCTTCTCTTGGAGGCAGAGATAAAGCCTGAGCAGAATGCCAGATTTTGCAGAAGACTCTCCCTCCAGGTCAGTGCATTCATCTGCTGCATCAGACCCCAAGCCCACGGATGTCCTCCATGGGGCATCAGTGCTTGTTGAATAGATGGTAAAGAAGCAGCCCATGGAGGCAGCACAGCTGTGCCCCCCTCCAGCTTTGGTCATTTCTTGGGTGAAATAAGTAGGAAGGGAAGCCTTGACTGGGCTCTGGTGGGGGCTGAGGTTTGAGGGCACTTGCAGGGTGAGCACAGTTACCTGGTCTGGCTGGATCCCCAAAAGATCAGAAGTCTGGCATGAAATCCACAACAGGAATAAATACCTACATTATAGAGAAGAAAAAGGACTGCAGCTGGGGTGAGGGATTGTTTGTTTATTTTCACTTTGGGGTTGAAAGTGATGGAAGTGGATGAGAGCAAGCCTGTGCCTCTCTGGAGTGCCCTGTGCTCCAGGTGAGCAGAGTCAGCTGCTGCTTCTGCACTCCACAGCCCTGCAAGTGCTCAGATTGCAGTCTGCATTGCTGCCTGTGCTGGGCTGTGCTAACAGAGTGTTCTCCCCATTACTCTGGGGTCCATCTTGTTTCATTGCATTTTGCTTTATTCAAACAGTTAATATTTTAAAGGATATTTTAACATCACTGGGGCACAAATACAAATGCTCTGAACCTTCATTTTCTATCATGGGACCTCAGAGCTGCCTGCCAGGACCTGAAGGGATCCTGCAGGAAGGCTGCAGAGGGACTTTTATCAGGGTATCTAGAGACAGGACAAGGGAGGGGGAGAGGGGAAGGGGATATTTATTTTAAGTGAACTGAATGGGAGAAAATCACTTAAGAAATGGTTATGAAAATACTTGTCCTCTCACCTTTTTGCTTTGGTAGGTTGTTAGATGCTTTGTTTTTGCCCCACAGGAAAATAAAGAGACATGCAGCAAATTCTTTATCAATCAAATAAGATTGGATTGAAGGCCAATGGAAAATGTGTTTGTGAGCCTGATCAATTCCATAGTATTTCAAAACAAATCAAGCAAAAGGCTCTCACTCAGGAGCTGCTGACAGAATTTCCCTCCCAGCACACTGTAATGCAGCATCAGCAGGGAGGCCCTGTGTGCTTCTGCAAGCATACCCAGGCCTGCCTGCAGGAGAAGCAGAGCCTGTCCCTGCATAAGGTGAGAAATCTGTGCTGTGCACTGCAGTCATGGAGTGCAGAGGGGGGATCTGTGCAACTCAAGAGAGCTCAGTAACAGAGCAGGCAAAGGAGGAAGTTCATTCTGACTCTGTCCTCATCAAGTATTAGTGGTGTGAGTAACTGGCACTCGCTGGCCCTTGGACCGTGAAGGTGGACAATAGGCATGAGGAAACACCAACTGCTGCACCCACTTGGGAAGTGCTTAGTGATGCAAGGGAAGGACACAGATTGGTTTGCTTCTCTGTGTTACTTTGGTACAGTAAACCCTTCTATATTGCCTAAAACACAGAAGACTCTGGGGGGACCTCAGGGTTAGAGTGGAGCTGAGGAAGTTGTTCAGCAGGAGGCTGCTGAGACTCTGGCCCAGGCTGCCCAGGGAGGCTGTGGCTGCCTCCTGCCTGGGGGTGCTGAAGGCCAGGCTTGATGAGGCCCTGAGCAGCTGAGTGTAGCTGAGAGGTGTCCCTGGGCATGGTGTGGAGGTTGGAGGAGAGGAGCTCAGAGTTCCATTCCAACCTGAGCCATCCTAGGATCAAGAACCACAATGCAGAAGGAGTTCTCCTTTCCCTGGTGTGCCCTGGGTGCTGTGTTCCTCATGCAGAAGTCTGGGAACTGCTCAGTCTTAGTGCAAGCCTGATGCCTCCTGAGCAATTCAGCTTTGTTGCTGAGGAAATACAACCATTTTTAATTTCCCATCTTGCTCTATGATCTTGAATTTAAAAGCAATTTAGTGTTCAGAACTTTCCTGATTGGTTTTCAGGTTGCAGGAGTGCTCCAGGTCCGAGGCATTTCTCCTGCTGTTTACATCCAGATGTTGCCTGTGCAGAGCTGCAGAGCCATGGAGCTGTTTGCTGTGGCCTCTCTCAGTGCCAGTTTTTCAATACCTGCAGTGGAGGACTGCCTGGTATGGCAAAGCTAGCTAGGTGCTGAGACAGAAAGGAACTCTGAAGAGGCAGAGAGCAGGAAACAAAGAGTTACTGTCCATGATGCCCCTGGGGAAAGCCCTGGGTTACTCAAAACGGCAGTTTCCTACCCCTGGGAAATTGACCCCGATGCTGTTCCCACTTCAGCCTGAAAAGCTTCCCTGAAGGGCCCTGTGCTGCCCTTTCTCTGCACCATGATCCTCTCTGCAGAATTCTAGTTC
This sequence comes from Dryobates pubescens, assembly GCF_014839835.1. Classification (NCBI taxonomy): domain Eukaryota; kingdom Metazoa; phylum Chordata; class Aves; order Piciformes; family Picidae; genus Dryobates; species Dryobates pubescens. The sequence goes on along the minus strand of NC_071612.1, from coordinate 27,496,704 downwards.
CTCAGGTCTGCCCTTCAGCAGAGGGCTGGTGATGTGGTTTAGCCTGTGGCTGCAAGGACCAGAGCCAGCTTTCCAGCAGGCAAGCAATTAGCCAAGCCACCAAGTCGTGTCCTGCAGGAAAGGGGGGCAGGAACATCTCTTTGCTGGAGATGACAAGTTTCAGATGAAATAACTTCTGAGCTCCAGGAGGAGCCAGCTGTGTGTCACACTGTTGGCAAAGCTGCTTGGGAAATGTTTTGCAGGGTTAAAGAATGCTCAGCAGCACAACCTGAGGTTCCTTTTCCAGGTCAGCTGGTAACTGCTGGTGTGAGGGAATTCCAGTGCATGCATGATGTGTGGAGGATTGGGACTTGGTTTTTATTGGTTCTCCATGACTTCTGGTGATAAAACTTATATGCTTTATTAAAAAATAATAATTGAGATTAAGCCCTTGCCTTGGCTCTGCCTGGAGAGCTGGGCAGCAGGCTGCTCTGACTGGCTCACTCACTTCATCTTCCCCTACAAACTAGCTGTGCGCATGCCTGGTGGAAATCTGAGGGCACTCCAACCAGCTGCCAGATCAGAGGCATCTTGGTTGCTTTCTGTGTGAGCAGGCCTTGTTAACAGTGTGCTGTTGTCACTCAGTAACCAGCCTCTTCTCCCTCAAGCAGGAGGAGAAGCTGCCAGTGAATGTTGTTTCCCCTGGGAAATTCAGGGCAGCCTTAAGGATAGCCTCAGGAGCCACGTGCCCTAGGGAAAGGAGGAGGAAGAAGAGGGTCTGCAGGTGCAGTACCACCAAGGGGAGAAAAGAAATACAAAGACTGGCCCTTCCTTCTGAGAAGATGAGAGACTGCTTGGACTGAAATATTTCTGGTCCTGAAGAGACTGACTGCAGGTGGTAGGAAAGGTGTAATTCATGGCTCCATAGCTGAAGCAGAGGAGGCAGAAATTAGCTTCTCCTGCTCTCTTGAAGCCAGAGGATGTGGAGAGTCATCTGTCTCCTCTAGCTAGACAGGCAAAGGGTAAGCTTCTCCACAGCACTGCAGATGTTCCTGTCATGAAAAAACATACTGCAAACACATTTTTGGACTGAGTGAAACCCATGCTGAGACCTTTGTGACAGATGTGGAAGTCCTCAGCCCTGAGCTAGTGTGGAGAAGATGTTTTCTGGAAGTTTGAGGTGTACTTTCCTAATAAGCAGGGCTAAAGACAGTCAGTGAATTAGCTGTGATTCAGGTAATTGTCATTCTTACTCTTTTTGATGCCTTCATGAAAGTCTGATCACACCACACACTAGAAACCCATGGAAATCATAGCTCTTGTATCAAGCAAGTGCAGTAATGAAGCCTGCAAGTGCCTGACAATTGATGTAATAAGCAATGGGTGCATGCAGGGCAAGGCTCAGTAAAGTAGCAATAAAATTCTTTCTTTTCAGTAGGGTTCTTCAGAGCTCATTTGAGATCTCTCTGCTGCTGGGTATTTAACATAGGGACAGTGGAGAGAACCAGCAAAGCCAAAAGCATTGCTAAGGTAATTAGGATCCAGCAGTGAGTGATTCTTCTTGAAGGAAGGCTTATCAGGGAAAAGAAGCACTGTAGAAGTGAAGGTAGCCACGTTTAGAAATGATAACTGCAGATAATCATTCCTGACCTCTGCTATTGAAGCTGCTGCTCATAGCAGGGGCATCCCTTAAGCACAGAGGCTCCCACCGGCTCCACTGCCTGTAAAAGAGTCATCACAGAACCCTGGACTGGCTCAGGCTGGAAGGGAGCTCAGCTCCTCCAACCTCCACACCATGCCCAGGGACACCTCTCAGCTATACTCAGCTGCTCAAGGCCTCATCCAGCCTGGCCTTCAGCACCCCCAGGCAGGAGGCAGCCACAGCCTCCCTGGGCAGCCTGGGCCAGAGTCTCAGCAGCCTCCTGCTGAACAACTTCTTCCTCAGCTCCACTCTAACCCTGCTCTGCTTCAGCCTCAAACCATTGCCCCTTGGCCTGTCTGCAGACAGCCTGAGGAGAAGTCCCTCTGCAGCTTTCCTGCAGGATCCCTTCAGGTGCTGGAAGGCAGCTCTGAGGTCCCCCTGGAGCCTTCTCTTCTCCAGGCTGAGCAACCCCAGCTCCCTCATACAAGGGAAGTGCTCTTTGTTTTCACCTCTGAGTGGAAGCTCTGATGTGTCAGCAGCAGAATCCACTTTTTCCTGGTGTTTTGTCAGGTATACCCTGAACCCTTTGCCAGTCAGTAAGTACACAAACATCATTTGCTAACATCTCTGCCTGGGCTTTTGATCCTTTACCAGCTGCCTGATGACTCCAGCCTAGAAGACTATAGCAAGAAAGTAACTCTGTCTGTTCCTGGGCTTGCCTGACTCCAGAATACATCTTCTCTACTTCCAAATAATTCCACAGTATTTGGACAGTTTTATCCACCACCACCACACCCCCCTCCCCCCTCCTCTGTTTTTATATTCAGTAAAAGATTCTTCTATAGCATGTCTCATTCCCAGGCAAGCATCGTGATGCCATCCTTCTCTAGCTCCCTGCTGGCAGCTTGATGTACAGTGTCCTGGGGGGCTGCCAGGCCTACATGCCAGCAGATCTGCTGACCCAGAGGCAACTTTCCTTCCTTGTTATGCTGTGGATGGCTGTGTGTTCACATGGCTGACACTGCTCTCACTTCACGCCTTACAGAACCACACCTGCACTGCTTTCAGCTAAGTCTCCTCTGAGCTGCTAGTTTCTCTGAGCAGATGTGAACCTCTGTCCTTGGGGCTTCCTGTGGAAGCCAGCAGTGCAGGTAAGCATTGCAGATCAAATGCTGGACTGCCTAGGTTGCCAGGTCCAGAATTCAAGCTTGTGGCTGTTTGACACCCAGCAACCAAGGGATATAGCTTTAAGTTCTTAACTCCTTCGTCCCTCTTCTTATCTTTGAAACAAGACCCTGAAAGCAAAAGGAAGAAGGCTTGGTCCATCTCATCCTTCACACTGCACTTGAGCATTTGGTACTCAAGGGCTTCATTTGCAGTTAGAGCCTGAGCACAGGGAACTTGAGAGGCACGTTTTAGCCTGAGAATCTTCCTAAGGCTTTTCCTAAGGTGGAAGGTGAACAAAACCTTCAGATCAGGCTGTGAACAGCATTCTGCAGTGGAAGTTACAAAGCCCTTAGCTAGGCAGGCAAAAAATAGGTATGGCAATAACTTCCCCTGGCTATTCTGACTGAGAAGGCTCTTCCCCAAACCTCAGCAAAGCACAAATGAGAAGGGCTCCTTAAAAACCTCCTTTGGCCACCCAGCTGTCTGTCAGGCCAGCCTGCCTTTCCCTCAGCAGCACTTACCTGCACTAATGATCATCAAAGGACCAGAAGGAAAGTGGAAATCAAATCAAGTGTTGAGAGAAAAGTCCTTAGCAGCTGCTTTTGTTGCCAGGAGCTCCCTGATTGCATCACATGTTTAGCTCAGAACACTTGGACTGAGCAGTGCTCGCTGATAATTACAGCTGTTAGCTAGAAAGTGACTTTCACCTGCCAGACTCTGTGCTGCAGAGCTCATTGGCAGGATGTTGAGAGGTCAGAGCGTGGTCCAGGGAGAGATGAAACACACCTGAACTCTTAGAAATTAGCTCAGAGTAATTTCAGGCTTCCCAGGGAGTGAAGTGTCATTTAGAGATAATAATCACAGTGAAAACATCTGGGAAGAGTGTTTCTTGCAGAGGAAAAGCCTGGATGGAAAAAGCCAGGAAGGATTGTAAGGTGTTGAAAATATAACTGCAAACCTGCTTCAGTGAACCTAATTCATCACTGAGGTAAAAAGAAATCTCTATGTATGGCCCCACAACTCCTTCCCTTCTCTTGAAGTCTTTCCAGCACAGGAGGAACCAGTGTGGTTTTACACAGGTACATGAGAATTCTGTCTGAGCTGGGGTGCTCAGCCCAGGGGTGCTCAGCCCAGGGGTGCCCAACAGTGGATGCCCAGGGCAGGATCTAGGAACAGAATGAGTACATTCAGAAGTATTGTCCCAGCCCTTACCCATTTCTACCCAAGGCCCTTCCCATCTCTCTGTCCAGAGTCTTACTCACTTAGGCATAGGGAGATGCTAGCAAGCTGCTGGAAGGAGCCGTGACCCTGCTGCAAGCTTCAGGGGCAGAGCAGTGTCTTATCAGGGGACTCCAGGGGGAAAAGAGCCTCTTGGCAGCAGTAGCCATCACCCTCGTGTTCCCTCCTAGCATGTGCACAGCCCCCTCCAATGAGAGCAGGGTCAGCAAGCTGGGTGTGTGGGTTTGTTGGTTGGCTGGGTGGGGTTTGTGAAGCTGTTTCCTCTCCTGTCCCCCTGGAGGAGTGGATCTGACTCTTCATTGTTCAAGAAATGAAATTCATTCCTGCTTTCATTTCTGAGACTTCCAGCCTGCCCTGGGGTGTGGCATTTGCCTGTGCATGTACACAGGGGAGCAGTCCTCAAAAGCTGGAGCCCAGCAGGGTGCTGGAAGCAAAGCAGGCGTCTTGCAGACTCACCGGAGCTGTGAAGGCCCTGCTGGACAGCGTACAGGGTTTGCCTGTAGCTCGATCACTAACCAGACCTGGCAGGGACTGCTGTGCCTCTGTGGCATTGAGGGCAGCAAGGCAGGTGAGGGGGATGGAGAACAAGTCTTACAAGGGGCAGCTGAGGTTGTTTAGTCTGCAGAAAAGGAGGTTGGGGGGATCTTACAACTCTCACAGCTCCCTGGAAGGAGGTTGGAGTGAGGTGGGTGTTGGTCTCTTCTCCCAAGGCACAATGGATAGGGCCAGAGGAAATGGCATCAAGTTACCCCAGGACAGGTTTAGGTTGGACACAAGACCAAGCCTGTGTAATACGTGATGGGATTGCTCCAAGCTGTTGGATTTGTCCAGCTCCCCTCTCAGCATGTGTGCTTATGTTTAGTTCTAACTTAATTCTACCTCAGTTTTGGTGTTCTCTTCTTCATTGTCCTCTCCCTGCTTCCCAGGACAGCCCCCTGGTGCTGCAGTCTGACAGGAACGTGACAGTGAACGCCAGGAACCAGATGGGGCAGCTGACTGGCCAGCTGACAGTAGGTGAGTGCCCTCGCTTGATGGCTGTGTGCATCACTCGGGCTTCGGTAGCAGGGGTCACTGACTAACCTTAAACCACTGCTGAGCAGTCAGAAGAACCCCAGCCAGCATGTGCAGAGCAGCCACAGCACAGACCAGGGACCAGCAGTGTTAGCTGAAGGCAGGGAAAGTAGAAATGCCTCAACACATCTAAAACAGTTGAATGGAGAAGTACTAGCTTTGAGACAGCTGGACACAGACAAACCACCCCCCAGCAAAGGCTGCTGGAACAACAGCTGCTGGGGGAATGCCACTTGTGTTCTGTTGCACGCTCTGCCAGGCTTCCAGCACTTCAGTGGGAAAGGGTTTGCCCCCATTGCTTGACCACAAAGATGGTAAAGGGCTGGAGAAGACAAGGCTCTGGGGGGACCTCAGAGCTGCCTGCCAGGACCTGAAGGGATCCTGCAGGAAGGCTGCAGAGGGACTTCTCCTCAGGGTGCCTGCAGACAGGCCAAGGGGGAATGGTTTGAAGCTGAGGCAGAGCAGGGTTAGAGTGGAGCTGAGGAAGAAGTTGTTCAGCAGGAGGCTGCTGAGCCTCTGGCCCAGGCTGCCCAGGGAGGCTGTGGCTGCCTCCTGCCTGGGGATGCTGAAGGCCAGGCTGGATGAGGCCTTGAGCAGCTGAGTGTAGCTGAGAGGTGTCCTTGGGCATGGTGTGGAGGTTGGAGGAGCTGAGCTGTGAGCTCCCTTCCAGCCTGGGCCATTCTAGGATGATATTCCTGTGATGTATCTGCATCAGCTTATATTGAGAGCAGTTGGAATAACAGGATGTGGAAATCCAGTATCAAAGAAAGATCCGAATGCTCCCTGAGTCACTATAAAAATGTGACTGGGCAGTGCTCATCCTGCCAGCTGTTCATCAAAATGGTGTCTGATACTTTGCAAAGTATAAACCAGAGCAGATCAAAGGTCCAAATGGAACTGAAATAAAAGATCCTCTGCTTAGCTGCTTCTTTCTCATGCCTTCCCCTCTGCTTTTCTCTTTGCCATGTTATGCTTGGTCTTTAACACTTACTGTGCTAGCAAATATGAAATAACATATGTTCCAGCTTCAGTACTGAAGCTGTTCATTGCTTGGTAGGAGTGTTGGCAAAAGAACTCAAGACAAAGCAATGTCCTAGGTCTGTTAGGAAACAATAAATACTGACTGGGAATGAGATGAGCAAATGTACAGACCTGCACGGTGCTCAGGTGAATATGAACTGGGCACCTTAGGAGACCCCTCAGGAGCAGAAGAGCCCTCAGACTCCACATCTGCTCTGGCTTTCTCCACTTGTGTTTTGGGTGAAGCTGTGTTCAGTCCACTCTTTTGCTCATGTGAGAGCAGGATGCTCACAGATCATTTGGAGTTGAAGCCTGGTGGTAACCTGTTCAGCTTTCACACTGGGTGGAGTCAGTGGAGTCAGTCTTTGGCAAGGGCTTTCCAAGCGCCATAGCATCTGCACTGCTTCCCCTGCCTGCCCACAGCCCTGTGTGTGCAGAGGTAACCAGGCTTGCCCACAGGTACAGATGAGGAGCATTCAGCTCCCCCCTGCTCTGGCCATGTTGTGCTTGTGGAACAGTTCTGGTTCATCCAGTGCAGTCAGTGTTTGCATACTTTAAAACCACATGGAACAAGACCTGGTTTGTTGCCAGCCCTAGAAAGGCACAGTGGTTGCTTGCCTCAAGCCAGGAAGCTGTTGTCTCCATGTCTGCACAGATAATTTGTACCTCTGCCTGGCCTTGAGTGGAAAACATTCGGCTGAGGAGTGCTGAGGGGTTCAGAATTAGCTGTGGCTGAAAGGAGAGGTTTGAAGCCCCCCTTGTCTTCACATTTGGCTCTTGCTTCACCAGTATTGCCCTTTTGGCCTTATTTTTTCCTCCCTTGCTGTAATAGTTTCCTCTGACAGCTGTTTCTGCGGTTGCTTGGCCATTCTCCATCCATAAAGATCCCTGGGGTCATCTGAAATGTGCAAAACTCTGCACTCCTTTTTTTGCTAGGTTTTGAGCTCTCAAAGACAGAAGCACAACTCTCAGAGAGGTCCAGAGCTCTGCAAGTCACAGCTCTAGAAAGCTCCTGGAACTGGAGCTCTGCTCACTGAGATCCCCACAGCCATGCAAATTGAGGAAAGTGCTGTGAATACCAATGGAAGTTAGCTCTCACTCTGGCAATTACCAGTTGAAAATAGCAGGCAGGTGTCTAATTTTCAATTACAGCCCTGGCAAAGGCTGATAGCAGAACTGGAAGATAGAGCAAGTCAAATAACTTGTCAGGCTTTGTGACAATTTCCATCCATTTAGCACAAAATGTGTGGTGTATGTTCAAGATGATGTTGGGCTTTGTCCTTAAAGCTATGCCTGCTGGCTTGCTGTGTGCCACCCAGAGCCCAGGGGCTGCTGTGCAGCAGCAAAGGGGCCCTGGGAACTCCTAATACGTAGCCTTGTGGGGGTGGGAATTGTCCCTTCCATGGTTCTGACCTGTATCTCACATGCAGTTGCCTCTGCCTGTGTCTGCTGACCCCTTGCAGGTAATCCATTGTGCTACCCCTGCACTTTGGAGAGGAGCAAAGCAACTCGTGACCTATAGGCTACCTGTGAGGTGTCCTTTGCAACATCGAAGACCATCTGAAGCAAGAGGCAATAAGTCAGACATCCTTGCTTTTGAATTCCCTGTAGTAGAGCTTGTAACACTAGGTGTGAGCATGGTGCACTCAATCCTTGGCTCTGTCATCAGACATTCGCTTAAGATGATTATGAGGACTTGAGCTAAGGACTAAGCTGGAGCACCTCTGCTATGGGGACAGGCTGAGGGAGCTGGGGTTCAGCCTGGGGAAGAGGAGGTTACCAAAGTTTTATAGGCAGCTAAACACTCTTCCCAGGTGCAGAAATACAAGCATGTGTCAGCAGCTCATCTGCTAGTCTGTGATAGAAACTCACTGTCAGTCCTTTTAAATGAAGGTAAATCACAGACTCACACAGTGTCAGGGGCTGGAAGGGATCTCCAGAGATCACCCAGTCCAACCCCTTGCCAGAGCAGCAAGGGCAGGTCACACAGAACACATCCAGGGGGGGCTGGAAAGGCTCCAGAGAAGGAGACTCCACAACCTCTCTGGGCAGCCTGCTCCAGGGCTCTGTGACCCTCACCATACAGAAGTCTCCTGGTGTTGGGGTGGAACCTCCTCTGTCCCAGCCTGTCCCCATTGTCCCTTGTCCTGTCACTGGGCACCACCAAACAGAGCCTGGCACCTTCACCCTGACCACCACCCCTCAGATATTTATGGGTGTTGCTAAGATCCCCTCTCAGCCTTCTCCTCTCCAGGCTGAGTGTCTGCTTGCCCTGTTGCAGTAGAGATTGGCTCCCTTGCACTTGACTGCAGAGTCAAAGCTCTCTTTCAGCTCCAGGGACGGCTGCAGAAGGTAGGATGGAGCAGTGCCTCCAAGGCCATATGGCTTTACATCTCCTGGCAGGGCACGTGAGCTGAGCCAAGAGGCAGTCAGAAAGCAGGCCATGCTGCTCCTAACAGTTGAAATGTCCAGCTGGAGCCTCAGTCTCCTCCCTTCTCATAATTCACAGTGCCTCTCTCTGACTAGTCCCTGGAAAATCCTTTTACAGACCATCTGCCCTCTAACAGGTTTTGTAAGAGGAGCTCTCATAGAGCAGCTTTAGGTAGACTTCTGATGATCTTGGCTGAACTAGCATGAAAATCTGCCCCTGGTAATGAATTCATTATCTTAAAGTGTGGTACTAGAAACAGGGGAAGCTCTGAATGTTGCTCCAAACTTTGGCCTCGTTGCCAGCACTCTGATGGCTCTGCCAAAGGAACCCTTTAAAGATGAACTTGTTTGTTTGAAACTCATCCCTGTTCCTTCTGCAGCCCTGTGTCTGAGCCATCTGCCATTAGCAGAACTCCTCTCAGCCTGGCTGGTTTGAGGCAGCACCGGGAGGCAGCAACACCTAATGCAGCAGTGAAACCAGCTGCAAACAGCTCCTTTCTCGATTCCCCTGTATCAGTGGCACATGAGTTGCGTCATTCTCTGTTCATCTGCATGTTTAGCATCCAGCAGTGGTCACTTTAGGCCCTTCTGAGTACCTCTTGCATTAGCTGGATTGAGAATTAATGCTTTTTTATAGGCATCCATCACATTAGGTCGTTAAACTATTGCTAGTGCTTGGTGTCATCAACCATTTGCAGTCCACCCTGTGCCTGGGTAGCAGAATGTCTCTGAAAGACAGAGGTGATTTACCCAGTCTGCCAGATTGCTCTCAGACATTTGGGTACATTTTCCATCTTTTTAGCAAGCTCTCTCACATCTCTGTCACCTGCTTGTTCTGTCTTGTGTGCAGCAGGAGTTGCATTGCTCTTTAACATTTGAAATGTGCTGGGCTGCAGCCAGGGGAGAGTGGGCAGCAAGGCAGGAGAGGGGATTCTGCCCCTTGGCTCTGCTCTGCTCAGACCTCACCTCCAATCCTGCCTCCCGTTCTGGTGTCCCCAGCAGCAGAAGGACACAGAGGTGCTGGAGTGAGGCCAGAGGAGGCCACAGAGATGCTCCAAGGGCTGGAGCAGCTCTGCTGTGAGCACAGGCTGAGGGAGCTGGGGGTGTTCAGCCTGGAGAAGAGAAGGCTCTGGGGGGACCTCAGAGCTGCCTGCCAGCACCTGAAGGGATCCTGCAGGAAGGCTGCAGAGGGACTTCTCCTCAGGCTGTCTGCAGACAGGCCAAGGGGCAATGGTTTGAAGCTGAGGCAGAGCAGGGTTAGAGTGGAGCTGAGGAAGAAGTTGTTCAGCAGGAGGCTGCTGAGCCTCTGTCCCAGGCTGCCCAGGGAGGCTGTGGCTGCCTCCTGCCTGGGGGTGCTGAAGGCCAGGCTGGATGAGGCCTTGAGCAGCTGAGTGTAGCTGAGAGGTGTCCCTGGGCATGGTGTGGAGGTTGGAGGAGAGGAGCTCTGAGCTCCCTTCCAACCATTCTATGATTTTCAATCTTTTTACACTATCTTTGCCATGTTCTTACTCTGTTATGTGCAACACCAAGGACATTGCTCTTCAGTATTTGAAATGCCCTCTTGAGGGAAGTGTGTATGCATTTGCCTTTTGACCCATGCTATAAGAATGAAGATCAGTAAGCTGCTTCTCTGTCCCTTATTCAGAGCATGTGGGAGCTGTCTCTGGTAGCTGAAAGCCCCTTGCTGCAGCACAGGAGCACGTCATGTCAGCTGCTATGTCAGGGGTTGGGATAGTCACAAGCACTCACAGGAGGAGGACAGTAACTCAATTCTGTGCAAGCTGTGTGTGGTCAGTTCAGGACCTTGAGTCATTGTTGGCTCTAAACAGAGTAGCAGCAAAGGTCTTGAGTGTGGATAGAAGATTTCCTGCTTTAAATGTTACCATCCTTACTTGCATCTTCTGCACAACCTTCTCTGACTCTCAGACAGGATCCCTTCTTTAAGCCCTTCCCGAGCGCTGGGCTCCTCAGCTCTGCCTCTTCTTCCTGCAGAGCTCACTGCATCTTTCTGCTTTATGCCATCCTCAGTTCTAAAAGTTTTCAACATTTCAGCCTTGATCCAGCTGTTCTTCTTTTCTTTTTCTTTCCCCCAGTCTGAGCTGAGGAGACAAGGTGCAGCTCCTGTTAGCTCCTATCTGGAGCTGTATTGATCTAGTGGGGAGCACGAGCACCTTTTGCTGTCTGTAGCTGGCAGAGAAAAGCAGAACACTTTTGTACTTTTGTAACTAGCCTGCTGCTCCCCTCTAGGATATTTGTGGCACAGACTAAATCCTGCAGCTCCTTTTGTCTCTCTTTTTCTAAGTTTATTCATCATGTACCTGCCCTGTGGGGACAGGTTGAGAGAGCTGGGGCTGTTCAGCCTGGAAAAGAAGGCTTCAGGGAGACCTCAGAGCAGCCTTTCAGTACCTGAAGGGGCTCCAGGAGACCTGGGGAGGGACTTTGGACAAAGGCTGGGAGTGACAGGACAAGGGAAATGGAATGAAGCTTGAGGGGGGCAGATTGAGAGCAGAGATTGTCATTCTGTGACATTGAGGGTGGGGAGACACTGGAACAGGTTGGCTGTGGCTGCCCCCTCCCTGGAGGTGTTCCAGGCCAGGCTGGATGAGGCTTTGAGCAACCTGGGCTGGTGAGAGGTGTCCCATGTCCCGCACACCCCCCCCCCCCGCCCCCCCCCATGGCAGGGGGTTGGAAGTGGATGGTCTTTAATGTCCCCTCCAACCCAGATCATTCTCTTGACTGTGTTTGGAAGGGATTTGGGAATTCAGTGCCTGTCTTTCAATGTGTGTCTCTCTCCATCAGCTCCAGCTGGTTTGGAAGCAGTGCATTCAGGACATTCATTCTTACCTTTCGGCTTCAGGAATCAGCCTGCTTGCCCGGGCATCCGTTGAAGCAGCTGGCAATTACCAGCACCTACTTTGCCAGCAGCACAGCAGCCCTTCCTTCACTTGCTCTTCTGCTTAGCAGACCTTTGTCTTGCCTGGTACTTGAAATGCAAGCCTGGGTGCTTGTATTGTCTCTAGAAGAGTTGTACTGAACAGGGTATTCTGCTTCAGCGCTCAAATACTTTGTACTGAGAATACTTTCCCCCTAGCACAGCAGAGGAGCTGGAGCTATGAGCAGTGGTCTGGATTTAACTGCAGAGGTAGAGCTAGAATGTGAAGAGGTCATTAGTGGTTTGGTTGGTGGCACAGAAGTGTTTAGACATGAATCCATTGCCATCTGTGCTGCTGTTGTTGCCCACATGCTGTTGGCCAGTCCGGGTGGCAAAACTGCTCCCCAGATGTTCAGAGCAGGCAAGGAGGGTGAGGGCTTTCTGCAGGAGAGAGGTCCCAGGCACGAAACAAACAGCTATGATGTGGAGGTGTTCCAGCAGGTTTTGAGGGGTGCAGCAGACATCTTTGACAGATGTTTCTGGTGCCCTGGTGCCAGCTTCCCTCACTGCACTGCAAGGGCCTGTGCTGTGCGTGCATTGGGAGGCTCACGCTGCTGCTGCTGGCTGGGGCAGGCAATCTCCTACAGCATCTGGACCTTCAGCAAGACCCTGGCAGGACATTCAGCTTTTTTTTTACCACCCCCCACCCCCCTTGACAGCTCATTAATATTAATATTGTTAGAATATATACTTGTAATGGGAGTGGCTTAGATGAAGGGCCAAAGAAGGGCAAAAAAAGGCAAAGCAAACATTTTGTCATGAAATACAAACCCATAGTTAAAAGAGAGGAGAGCAGTGAGACCTTGGAGATGTTCTGCTTTACTCCAGAGCCACAGAGAGCACTGGGAAGAGGAAACTCATCAGCTTGCTGCTGCTGTTACAGATGTTGGAGTGACAGCAAAGACGTTTATCAAAAATGTAGGAGAGAAGGCATTTGGTTGTAGGCTTCAGGTCTTTATCTGGCAAAATGATCTTTGAGAGGTCTGAGTTGTGCCAGTTCTCTCAGCGAGCCAGCTCCCAGAAACTCACCTCTTCCTACGTGTGAGAGATTTTTGCCAGGGGATAGTCAGGCTTGGAAGTCCTGGATCACAGCTACCAGATGACCAGTGCTGAAGAATAAGCAAGGAACCTTTTCCTTTCTAGAGCTTCCTCTCACGTGTCTCTGACCATCAGAAAGCTCATCTCACTGTAAGATGGTCATTATTGTGTGGTGTTAAAGACACTGATGTTGAGCTTTGCTTTCTGTTTCTTGCGCTGCTACACCTGAGTCCCCTCCAAATGTGCGGTTCCAAAACCAGCTTCAGTGTTGCTGTGGTTTAACCCCAGCCAGCAACTAACAACCACACAGCTGCTTGCTTGCTCATCCTCCTTCCCAGTGGGGTGGGGAGGAGAATCAAGAGAGAGAGGTTGTGGAGTTTCCTTCTCTGGAGGGGTGGGGGTCAGGGTGAAGGTGCCAGGCTCTGTTTGGTGGTGCCCAGTCACAGGACAAGGGACAATGGGGACAGGCTGGGACACAGGAGGTTCCACCCCAACACCAGGAGCCTTCTCTATGGTGAGGGTGGCAGAGCCCTGGAGCAGGCTGCCCAGAGAGGCTGTGGAGTCTCCTCTGGAGCCTTTCCAACCCCCCCTGGATGTGTTCTGTGTGACCTGCCCTGGGTGATGCTGCTCTGGCAGGGGGTTGGACTGGGTGATCTCTGTGGTTTGTGCCCTTTGTGGATGGGCAGAGCTCTCTTGATGTCATTTGTCTGAAGCATATGCAGCATGTTTGAAGGTGTATTTAATGTGGACTTCTGCAATTTCACATCTCTGAAAATAAATTCCTTTTCCTTAGCTTAATCCTGGAGTGATAAATATTGCAGCTGAATTATGAACAGATGGCACTGAATTAGTGATTAGCTGAATAGTTTACATTTTTGACTAGATTTCTCCCTCTGAAGAAAAGTATTCCATAAATCTGAATTTAATGAGTCACTGGGAGTAGCTCTCACTCATGAATCACTGCCATAACTCCCAGATCAAAGCAGCACAAGGAAGCATTTGCTGCAAATCAAAACTAAGGACTCCCTGGCCTTTAAGGGAAGGTATTCTAACAGGAGAGTCCCAAACAGGAGGAGTTGTTTCCTTTAGTGCTGCTTTGGGTAGACCTTTTGTTTGGAGAAGCTCTTTTCATTGCTCTTCTCTCACCCGTGTGACCAAGGCACCCGGACTCTTTTCCATCCTGAAGCTGTCAGTCACTAGCAGCTTCCTGCTCCTTTTGTTCCTGGAGTGCCGAGCATGGCTGGCTGTTAGGCTTAAGGGACCCTGCGGTGGAGTGATTCTGGATGTGCCAAACAAAATCCTTCAGCGAGCCCAGGCAAACATTCCTCTTGCATGTCCTGCCTCTGATTGTGGGCATCCATCTTCAGCGAGGGTAGATTTCTATCCAGATCCCATGCCTCTAAGCTCGGTCCTGCTCCAAGGGCATCGATCAGCACAGCCTTTGTAAGTGCTGTATCTGAAAGGCAGACAGCCTGGAGGAGAGTCAAATCACAGACATGCAGAACCTCAGTGTCAGCAGGGTGGGGGTCTGAGGCAGGGGTCTTCATCTGTGAACTGAATTGCATCTTCTGTGGTACAAGTCAGCAATGAACTCGCTGGAGCACCTTAATCAGGAGAGACACTCCCAGCAGCCAGGAGCCCACATCTGCTTTTATCCTGCTTCTGCAGCTTTCCTGGCCCTTGGCCCACTCCCAGGGGCAAGCACACAAGTAATTTCCTAAATGGATAACAATAATCCTGGGAGCTGTGCTGAGCCACCATCACCACAGTGGATGCAGTTGTTTGGAAGCCTGCAAAGCTGCCAGGAGGCAAGGGGTGAAAAGCAGCCATTTTCTGGTGCTCAGGTTGGGTTTACTGGCCAGCAGCACCCAGGGGTGGTGCCTCATCGCTGAGTCCTGTGTGCATCATCACATTTTGTGCATCTGGCAGGGACTCTTCCTCAGCTAAAGCACAAGCATGTGGTTTGCACAGGTAACTCTCTAGCTGCAGCAGATCATCCAAGCAGCAGTCCCTGTGGGGAAAGCAGATTTTTCCAGCCCTCCCTAGGCTGCAGTTCTGAGTGGGACATTCATTCCATGAGAAGGCAAACCTGGTTCCCACATTCTTTTTCTGAGAAAGCTTCTAAGCATCCTGTGGTTCAGTCCTCTTCTCTTACAATGTGATTCATTCAGTTATTCAGCTCAAAAAGTTTCATTTGCATTCAGAAACCTTTCCACGGGCTAATTTAGTACACAGTGAATAACATCAGACAGCATTTTCTAGTCACAACAGGTTATATTTGGAGTCCATAGCAAGCTGCCAAAGGCAGCTGGAGAAACAACTCGTATCTCCTTAGTAAAATCTGGGGAGTGGGGCAAGGCACAAACACACCAGAAAAGAGCAAGACAGAAAAGTAACCTCTGAATAGTAAGTGTCTAGGGAGAGTGCAAGCAAAATACCTGCTAGTGTTGAGTTCTGTGTTAGTGAGCCACCAGAAGCCTTCCAAATACAGTGAGAGTGGAAGCAAGTTTCGAAAGGCTGCTCAGTGCCTGCAAGCATTACCAAAGAGAGACATAACTGAAACCTTTTGACACCTTCACAAAACAAGATACACACCAGTCACCTGAACAGCTCCCAGGCTAAAGTCAGGAAAAAGCAAAGAACTGTTTAGGTGACTACTGAGGCCTTGAGCAGCTGAGTCTAGCTGAGAGGTGTCCCTGGGCATGGTGGAGCGGTTGGAGGAGAGGAGCTCTGAGCTCCCTTCCAGCCTGAGCCGTCCTAGGGCTCTCTGAATAAAGCCAGGGTGTAAAGGAATTTCAGTGCAGTTTGTGGGAACTGATTGCACCTGCACTAGAAACATCAAAGTAACTGCCTGACCTGGAGGAAACAGGCAAGGACAAGGAGGAACAGTATGGGAGAGGACTGAACCTTATTACCTGCAAGATGCTTTATTTCCCAAGGGGAACTGCACCATTCCTCTTTTGTCTCTGGGTTTCATCAATGTGGTGAAGACTTTCCATCCTCCCCTGGCTGTCTTGTGCCAGCCCTTGCTTTTGGTTTGGAAGTGCTGTTCAGGAAGCACAGCGTGCACTCAGCTGTCTCCTGCTAGGAAGTGCTCTGTCTTTTGTTAGGTCTCATTTCTTTTCAGTGGATGATGCTGTAAACAACATTCAGCTCCTTAGCAGGCAGCTTCGGGGTTTTATAGAGCAGTGGCTAAACAACTTAGCAGTAACCCTGTAGCCTGACTCAGCTAACACCCTCCCAGCAAGTTTGTGTGGAAATGTGATGCACAGACTGCTGCAGTAAGCCTCAGCTTCCCCAAGGTGTATGATCAGCTTTGGAACTGATTTCAGTTACAGACACTGATCACATCACAGAAAGGTGAGAATTCCAAGGCTGAGGATCGTGCTGAAAACATGAAAAACCTAGGATGGATTTCCTACCATTCAAGTTGCATTTGCCATGAGGAAGAAACATTGATCTAAGCTTTATAATCATTGCAGAATCAAAATGTTTGCTTAAAGCTCAAGCAAGCTTTCAGAAGCAGCTTCTGCTCATCCATGTGTAGTGCTCATCGATGACAAAACCTATGGAGAGCTGAATTGATCAGCCCAAAGGTCTGATGAGCCATGTAATTTCTGCTAGCCTGCAAGAGAACATACCCTGGGACAGGAACAGCAGGGGGAATGCATAGAATGTGCTCTGGTGTGCTTGTGACCTCCTGTAGGATCGTAGAGGTGTCAGGGCTGGAAGGCACCTCAAGAATCAGCCAGTTCCAACCCCCTGCCATGGGCAGGCACACCTCATACTAGAGCAGGTTGCTCACATCCAGCCTGGCCTTCAAAACCTCCAGGGATGAGGCTTCCGTCACCTCCCTGGGCAACCTGTGCCAGTCTCTCACCAGCCTCATGGGGAAGAACTTCTTCCTCACATCCAATCTGAATCTCCCCACTTCTAGTTTAGCAGACTGAGGGAAGGATGTGACAAGCAATGTTTTAATTGCACCTTTCCTGGAGGTCCTAGAGGTAAAATCTGCCCAGGATGGCAGAATTTTCCTGTGAGCTTCCCTTTGGCTGAGTCCTACCCCTGCCATCCTTTCTGGACAACAGTGTGGCTGTGGGTGGTGAGGAAGGGAGAGCCATGCTACCACCATGCCTGCCCTCTGCAGGCAGAACAGAGGATGTTTCCATTGCCATGGGCACTTGCTGGAGCAGAAGTCTTGCTCTCAGCTGAAGGCTCTCTTCATTCCAGAGCCTGGGTGCTCCTGCTCAGCTGATCTGAGTGCTTCCTTGGCCTCGCTGCATTTGCTGCCTCTGAACAGCTCCTGAGACCTCTGGTGGCCACTGGAGCAGAACAGAGCATCTGCCATCCCTGGGCACAGTTTATCTAGGTGGATGTTTCACAAACATTGATTTTAGGCCCAGCCAGGGCTTGAGCCTGTATTAATAATGCTTTATCTCTTTAATCTCCATTCTCAGAGGCATCAGCATGTTCTCAGTCATTTATTTTGTTACCCCCAAATACCCTGCATTTAATAAATGTTTAACTAACTCATTTGTCACTGAAGGATCAGGAGACAGCACATGGTGCTTCATTCCATTTTCCATTCCTGAGGATTCTAAACTAATGAAAATTCCTCTTGAACTCTGGGCCCAAGGTTTAATTTCAAGTGATTTATTTTTTATCTGTGTCCAAATTTGCTTTCTGCCAGCTGGACATGGAAGGCAGTTCAGAAAGCAGACACAGCTGCTGGTGTTTATCTACACCTGACACACAATGCCTTTATCAACAGCTACCTGAAAGGAGGGTGCAGTGAGGTGGGGCTGGGTCTCTTCTCCCCAGTATCCACGGAAAGGAGGAGACCAAATGGCCTCCAGCTGCACCAGGGCAGGTTTAGGTTGGATATCAGGCACTGGACCAGGCTGCCCCAGCAGGTGTTGGAGTCCCCACACCTGGAGGTGCTCAAACAGATGAGCAGCTGTGGCACTTCAGGAGGTGGTTTAGTGGCCATGGTGGTGTTAGACCAATGGTTGCACTCAGTGTTCTCAGAAGTCTTTGGCAACTGAAGCAGTTCTCTCACCTGTGGCTATTACCTCTGTTACAGCATTGCATGGAAGCCTGGGAGGCAGCTGAGTTTTGCAGAAAAAGACAGGAATAAAAAGGCCTCAAGCTGAATATTCTTTTCCACAGCAAAAGACAGGATCCAGAGCATTATAAAGCAAACTGTGGATAATCATGGGATTGATTGAGAGGAGATTCATTTGGCTTGGATGGGAAATCAGAGCTGGCCAGCAACCTCTAATGACTGTGCACACTCTCCAGACAGAGAGAGGAAAAGAGACCTGGAATGAGCTACAGTTTCCACAGCAATAAGCTCTGTAGCAGTGGCAGAAAGTCCCGCCCGCCCCCCCACCTGCCTGTGCATAGTGAGCACACACAGAAAGCTTCATTCCATCTCCTACCAACAAACACCAAGAGTTTATCCTTCTGCTATGGGATTAGACCAGGGCAGATTTCCACCTGGAAATGGAGTTGAGTTCACCCTTCTTTCTTCAGATTCTAGCATTGTGATTGTATCTAGACCCTGGAAGCCTAATGAGTTCCTGGTGCTATTTGTTGTAACTCCCAGCAGTTGAGAGGTGTCCCTGCCTATGGCAGGGTCTAAGGTCCCTTCCAACCTGAGCCATTCTCTGGTCCTCTGCACGTTGTTGGTACCCACTCCAGGGGCTTGCCCACGCTAATCACCGTCTCGGCAAGCAGGGAACGACAGCAATCCTTACCCCACTGCACACCGAGTGCAACAGGAAGGGGGAGCCCCTCTCTCTGAGCATGGGAAAGCAGAGTTACATCCTGTAAGGACAGCTTGGACTAGCTGAATTCTGTTATCAGATGTGATGCTGGAGAAGCACAAATGGTGAGCATCTGAAGTCTGTGCCTTTCCTTGCAGAAGCTCAGATCTTGGTTCTGTGAGCTGCTCTTCCCCAAGAGCTGTGTTACCCTAGATCTAGTCATGAGGTCTGTGGTGACAGGTTGGACTCGATGATCCTCGAGGTCTCTTCCAACCTTAGTGGTACTGTGATGCACTGCAGGTGCTGAAAGGCAGGTATTGAAACCCAGGCTGTCACTTGTGAGATGCTGATGAAGAGCAACGTGACAGGGCTGTCTTCTCCTGGATTGCTCTCGTGTTTGCTGTTAATCCTTGCTCTTTGCCGAACAGCTTTGGTGTGTGTGAGTTAACAGCCTGGCAGCACTTACAGTGCCACTTGCTTCCAGGTGACTGAGCACTCATCAGCTCTCCTAGGAAAATGAAACAAGTTCCTGAGGAGCCATTTGTGATTGCCCTTTTGGATCCTGGCCCCTAACTCTGGCTGCAGGACAAGGACAGGTCTGGCTTTCCATCCTTTTCCAGCTTTGCTTTCCTGTCCCTCCAGGGTGCTGCTGCTCTTCAGCCCAGCACTGCTTGAAAGCAAATGCCCTGGGCTATGGTGGTGAGCACAGCTTGCACTGGGGCTTGGGTTGGCTTTTCCCTGTGCACAGGGGAGAAGTATTGCTTTTCTGCAGGACAGTTTGGGTTGGAAAGGCCCTGTAAAGGTCATGTAGTCCAACACTCCTGCCATGAGCAAGGACATCTTCAGCTAGATCAGTTTTTTTCAGACCTCTCCAAGCTGACCTTGAATGTTTCCAGGTGTGATGCTACCTCTTGGCAGAACATGCCCTAGTGTTCCACTATCCCTGCTGTAAGAATGCCTTTGTCTGGTCTCAGTCTGGTCTTACAGGTTAAACCCATTGCCCCTTGTGTGACAGCAGGCAGTGCTGCAAGGGTTTCCCCTTAGTCACGTTCTCCTGCCCTGCCTCTGCAGAGGTGCGTGGCCTCGTTACAAACAGCTCTCACAGGGAGCAGGCCCTGCTCAGTCTGCCTGGCTTTGGCACCTGTTACAGCACAAATATCTGTGGTGACCTTTATCTAGATGTTGAAAGAAGGATTTTGAGTTTTCCTCCTTGAGTTCTTTCCCCCAAACCTGGCAGAAGTATTCTGTCTGAATCCTGAAGTGAGCCTCAGTGTCTCTCCCTCCTCATTCTCCTTGCACTCAGACAGGGTGCTGGGCAGGCAGGCAGGTCCAGGTGGTGCCACAGCAGTCTGGCACAGGCAGGGGCACCGGATGCTGAGTGCCACAAACCCAGTCACCAGCAGAGTGTCTGCAGTTTAGGCACTGGTGGTGTCCCTGTACCCTTTGCAGCATCTCTTCCTGCTGCTGCAGGACGGAGGACATGAGAATCCCATGCCTCATACACAGTGGTGGTGGAAGGCTTCGAAGTGTGGGGATCTGATCAAGGTTTATAAACATTGGAGGGGTGGGAGGATGTCAGGATGGAGGTGCCAGGCTCTGTTTGGTGGTGCCCAATAACAGGACAAGGAACAATGGGGACAGGCTGGGACACAGGAGGTTCCACCTCAACACCAGGAGACTTCTGTATGGTGAGGGTGCCCTGGAGCAGGCTGCCCAGAGAGGTTGTGGAGTCTCCTTCTCTGGAGCCTTTCCAGCCCCCCCTGGATGTGTGCTGTGTGGCCTGCTCTGGGTGCTCCTGCTGGGGCAGGGGCTTGGGGTGGACGCTCTCTGGAGGTCCCTCCCAGCCTCTAGCACTGTGTGATCCAGCAAGACAAATCTCCTCATTGGGTTCATCCTGATGGACAGTTAGACTTGGTTGTAAGTTGAACATCCTGGAGTATCTGTGAGAGGCAGCTTCTGTCCTGTGGTTCACAGTAGAATGTTTTCAGTCTGTCACTGTCTACAGGAACTGCATGGGTTTGTTTCAAAACAAAGCCAACCACCTGAGGGCCAAAATGAAGCTCAGTTCTGCAGAGGGGGAAATTGCCATTGCCCATTTTGAGAAGAGAACAAATGTCCAAGCTCCAGGCAGGAGAGCATCCTCAGCACTTATTTTTTCCAATGTCAGTAATTCCTTTTCTTTCCTCTCAGCATCCACAAATCACAGATAACCAACTTCTAACATTACAAGCTCATCCTGCCATCAGGTAAAACATTGCTCCATTTTACAGCTGATGCTGCACATGAAGGGCTGCCGTGGCAGCTCCTCATCTGCAGCTCCTGACCATGGCTTCTATATTTCTTCTTATGTCTCTTGACTGTGAGCTTTGGCTTCTCAAGCTGGAGCCTCCATGCACTGGAAGCTGGTGGTTTTGCAAACCTGTTACCCAGGCTGGGTGCTTTATCCATGATGCTTCCTGACAGGTTTTTACCCCTATAAATTGATGAGGCCATTCCAGATGTACCTTGGAGATCTGAATAGAGGGCAGGGAGGAAATTGTCAGATAATCATCCCCTCAAATCTTGCTTTTCAGAATGAAACTTTGGGTTTCACTTATTCATAGAATGGAACTTTTCAGAAACAATTTAGCAGATGAAATATTGAAGAGTGCAGCTAAGATCCCTGGGGTGGAAAGCACTGCAGATGTGACAGGTTTGGCTATCTGCAGACACTTCTATATTGCACTGTTAGATGCAATTCACAGAATGCTGAAATGGCTCAGGCTGGAAGGGAGCTCAGAGCTCATCTCCTCCAACCTCCACACCATGCCCAGGGACACCTCTCAGCTGCACTCAGCTGCTCAAGGCCTCATCCAGCCTGGCCTTCAGCACCCCCAGGCAGGAGGCAGCCACAGCCTCCCTGGGCAGCCTGGGACAGAGGCTCAGCAGCCTCCTGCTGAACAACTTCTTCCTCAGCTCCACTCTAACCCTGCTCTGCCTCAGCTTCAAACCATTCCCCCTTGGCCTGTCTCCAGACAGCCTGAGGAAAAGTCCCTCTGCAGCCTTCCTGCAGGATCCCTTCAGGTCCTGTCAGGCAGCTCTGAGGTCCCCCCAGAGCCTTCTCTTCTGCAGGCTGCACAACCCTAGCTCCCTCAGCCTGTGCTGACAGCAGAGCTGCTCCAGCCCTTGGAGCATCTCTGTGGCCTCCTCTGGCTTCACTCCAGCAGTTTTGTGTCCTTCTGCTGCTGGGGACACCAGAGCTGGAGGCAGGATTGGAGGTGAGGTCTCAGCAGAGCAAAGGGACAGGATCCTCTCTCCTGCCCTGCTGCCAACACTCCCCTGGCTGCAGCCCAGCACACAGCTGCCTGGTGGGCTGCAGGAGGGCACTGCTGGCTCCTGGGGAGCTGCTCAGCACCCAACACCCCCAAGCCTCTTTCTTCAGGGCTGCTCCCAGCCCACTCTGCACCCAGCCTGGATTTGTGCCTGGGGCTGGCCCAACCTGGCTGCAGGACCTTGCAGTGTGAGCTGTTCATTTCCACATCTGTTGGATTCCAGAGTGGTTTGGGAATGCTGGGGCCTGGATACTCTGGGGAGTAGGAGAGGATGAGGCAGAGGAGGATATCTTAGGTCATGTTTTATTCGGTTTGTTGGGATTTTTTGCTTCATTTTTCAGTTGTTTGAGTTTGCTGTGGAAGTGAATGCCCAGTGCCCTTTTCTGCCCTGGTGGTTTGTTGGTCCTTACAGCAGAGCCTCAGGTGTTGCAGCTTTCCATTGGCAAGATGCTGCAGCTGGAGCCTAGGCTGCCCCGGAGAGCTCTGTCTGAGTGGGCAGTTCCTGCTCTCAGGGTTCATGTCCATTCTGAGTTCTTCTGCTGCCTCCCACCCACAGACTGCAGCAGCTGGCTTTCCCAGGCCCCTCCAATTCTGTCCTGCTGTGTGGTGGAGCAGCAGTCCCCCTGCCAGCTGGCAGAGCAGCGGTGCCCCGGGCTGGCAGGGGCTGCGTGCTCGGTGTGTTTGGCTGTTCCGTGTGTGCTGACTCTGACTTTAATCCTTACGAAACCTCTCAGATGAAAGGTTCCCTTCCTTGGTTTCAGGAGCTGATGCTGTGGAGGCCCAGTGTAAAAGATTTGAAGTGAGGGCAAGTGAAGGTGGCAAAGTGTTGTTTTCTGCAGATGAAGATGAGATTGTCATTGGAGCCGACAGACTGACAGTCACAGGTAGGGAACACCGAGGTTTCTGAGTCCATGTCAACTGTCTTGTGTTACCTCTTTTTGAATGCCCTCAGTAATCATTAATCTGTCCCTCCTCTGCAAAACTTTCACCCCCTGAAAAGGAAGAAGTCTCCTCATCACCAGTGACTGCCTCTCCACCCAAAAGATACTGCACCACTTACAAACTGCTGCTTCTAAAGGCAGGTTTGGATTCAAACTGCAGGCAAGAGCGACTCTGGCACAGGTCACCCTTACCACTGTGCCACATCCAACTTCCACCTCGACTAAGGGTCATGGAAATCTGCTGTACTACATAGCATAAGTGCAGTGTATTGAGGGGGGCTGTGGAGAAACACTTCAAGGTGTGTTGGGACTGCAGTTTGCAAGAGTCATTTGCTTCTAGGGAAACACTTGGAAATCAGTTTCCTCTTTTGTGTTCATTCCAAAGGCATTTAATGAAATTAGGATCATTCTTTCTAATCTCTGGATAATCAGCTTGTCTTCAAACCAGCTTTCATCACTGAACTATCTTACCATGTAGCCTTGACAGGATAGCTTCAAAATACAATGCTTTAGATTAAGCCTTTCATTGTCACCTTAGAGAGGAAAAATAGGAGCCCAAGGGATGAAGGCAGCTGGCTTAGGTTTCTGAATGCAAGAGCATCCCTGAAAGGCCAAGGCAGAGAGCCTCAGCTCCCAGTTTCTCTATCCCTAAAAGGCTTTTGGCAGTGGCAGTACCAATCTACAGTCAAATAATAAAACTAGAATGAGAAATCTGTGCTTCACTGTTGGCTTCAGCCTGAAGCTGGAGTTACTTAATACACACTCCCCAGTGGAGACTAAACCTTGTGTGATCTATGGAGACTCTGGCCCAGGCTGCCCAGGGAGGCTGTGGCTGCCTCCTGCCTGGGGGTGCTGAAGGCCAGGCTGGATGAGGCCCTGAGCAGCTGAGTGTAGCTGAGAGGTGTCCCTGGGCATGGTGGGGAGGTTGGAGCAGATGAGCTCTGAGCTCCCTCCCAGCCTGAGCCATTCCAGGGTTCTTTGTAAGCTCAAGAAAAGTCTTAGAAGAACAAACCTGCCAAAGGGTGAAACAAATAGATATCAATTCTACTGAACCAAACAAAACAGCAAACTCTTTCTTTCATGCAGTAGGGCTTTGAATCTTGTCCAGAGGTTGGCTGATACCTTTCAGCTCTTCATCAAACAGATGAGAAGGTGATGAGCCCCTGTGAGGTGCATCAGCCAGGCTGCCTTGCTCTGCATGGCAGGATCTGACTGCTGAAGCCTGGCAAGGCACCCACCAGAAGCAGAGCATTCTGCCCTTCTCTGTAGCCTGTGTTCCCATGATCATACTGCTTGGGTGGTACAGGAAAGGATCCTGGGAGAAGAGAGAAAGCAAACCCATGAGTGCCAAAAGGCCAGAAGGAGCTGTGAGGAACCCCCACACAGGATCAGTGAAGTGTGGCACCACAGCAACAGTCTGATTTGCTTCTCCTGCTTAGCTGTGGGTAGTGTCTGTGGAAGCACTTTGCTGTGAGCAGCTCCAAGCAGTGCTGCAGTGTGGCAATTACTTTTCTGAGGCATGGCTCTTTCATGGGGCTTTACAAACCACTCTGTCAGTCTGGGGTTCCCCCTGCCTCCATTCAGAGAAATGCTTTTGCAATGCACAGCTTCAAAAGGCAATTTATTGTAAAGGAGTGCGAGAAGTTACTGACTAATAGAAACCTGGAAGGTTCACTTTACAGCTGCTCATTGATTCCTTTTGTAGCATTTTCTTGTGTAAATTTGTGTATGGGGAGCCTGGTGCTGGCAGAAACAGGTTGGTAACCCAACTTGACACATCTGCCACAGCGTGTTCCTTGAGAGCCTTGTGGCCCATGCCATAGCCAAGTGGACTCTTTGCTGGAATCAGAATGGGCTGGATGGGCCAAAGAGTTGTGATAAAGAGTGAAATCCAGCTGGTGGCTGGTCACAAGGGGTGTCCCCCAGGGCTTGGTACTGGGACCAGTTCTACTTCACATCTTTCTTAATGCTTTGGATGAGGGCATCAAGGCACCCTCAGCAAGCTTGCACACAGCAGTGATTATCTGCTCCAGGGGAGGAAGGCTCTGCAGAGAGATCTGGACAGGTTAAATCCATGGGCTGAGGTCAACAGAGTGAGGTTTAACAAGGCCAAGAGCTGGGTCCTGTAGCTCGGTCACAACAACCCCAAGCAGCACTCTAGGCTTGGGGCAAAGGGGCTGGAAAGCAGCCTGGTGGAAAAGGATCTGGGGGTGCTGCTGGAGAGCTGAATGTGAGCCAGCAGGGTGCCCAGGGGGTCAACAAGGCCAACAGGATCATGGCCTGGATCAAACCCAGTGTACCCAGCAGGAGCAGGGCAGTGCTAGTGCCCCACAGCTTCAGCACTGGGTTCAGTGCTGGGCACCACAGCATAGGAAAGACATGGAGGTGCTGGAGGGTGTCCAGAGAAGAGCAACGAGGCTGGGGAGGGGTTTGAAGGGCATCATCTGAGGGGGCTGGGGGTGCTCAGTGTGGAGAAGAGAAGGCTGAGGAGAGATCTTATTGTTCTCTACAGCTCCCTGACAGCAGCTGGAGTGAGGCTGGGGTTGGTCTCTTCTCCCAGGTACCCAGAGACAGGGTGAGAGGAAATGGGTTTGAGTTGTGCCAGAGGAGGGTTAGGCTGGACCTGAGGGAAAGCTTCTCTGGTGAGAGAGTGGTGAGGGGTTGGAACAGGCTGCCCAGGGAGGTGTTGGAGTCCCCATCCCTGGAGCTGTTCAAGGAGCCGTAGATGTGGAGCTGCAGGCCAAGGTGTAGTGGCCATGGTAGCTGGGATATGGCTGGCCTGGGTGATCTTCAAGGTCTTCTCCAGCTTTAGTGACTCTCTGACTCTATGATACCAATGTGTTTCCCAGGCAAGGAAACCAGCAGGATGTGTGTAGGTCAAATCTACACAGACTCCAGCACAGTGCCAGGGATAAAGCAGTGAAGGGTTGCAAGTAACTTCTCACTACTCATTGAGGTATATCAAGGGGGTCAGGATGGCTTTGGCCAAAGCCATTGACTTCTGTGCATGGAAGAGGAGAGCCTTGACACAGCAAGGAGACTTCAGGAGATGGCTGCATGCCTGTACTCTGATCATACACTGACCATAGCCAGGGTTAGCATGCAGGGGAGTGCAGCAGCACCTCGGGCCTGGGTTTAAGATGGTACTGCAGGACTGTGAGTCTGCAGGTGATTGAGAGGCTGAAAAGTCTTCCAGAGTAGTTAAAAGAAGTGATAAAGTGAAAATATGGCTTATGGTTATAAAAAGGGACCAGGACAGAAATGCAAGGAAGTGCACGGGAATGTAAATGAGGCTGGAAAAGTAGACATAAAATATTTATAGCAAGTACTGAACTGTAGAAGAATAAATGATTATTTGATGCCTGTTGTTATTACAGCAGGCACAGATCTGGAGCTCCAGAGCCTGAATGGGTTTTTTGGTATGAATAGCACAGAGGATCCTGGATTTGCCATGTTCAGCTGGGGGATTGTCACTCAGAACAGATGGGATTTGGAGATGGAGGTGTCACAAGATGAAGGGAAGCACTTAATCACTTTAAGCTGGTTTACACAGCCAAATTGGGTGCCCCTGGTAAAAGCCCTCTGGTTGATGGTGTAGTGAAAAGTTAAACCTCTAAGCAGATCTGCTGGGCTCTCAGCCCCTTGGACACGAGTCAGCCAGAATGCTTTTATCTTCATCTGGCAGTAACAAAAGTGCTTCACAGCCCTACAGAATTTTTGTTTCCTCAGTGATGGCTACATTAATATATACCCCTGAAGGCCTGGATCAATAAGGCTTCTGATAAGCTTATTTAGATCTCAGGGAAGCCATTCATGTCCAGCCTTGTCTGTAGCAGAGCTCTGATTGAAAGACAATCTTATTGCAGGAGGCCAACCACTTGGCAACAGAGCAGCCTGGCAGGGCATTGCTCTTGAGACACAGCTGTGGAGCTGATTCCAAGCACAGCTAGGGGAGCTCCCAGCTGTCTGCAATGGGAAGAGCTTCTACAGGCAGGATGAAAGTCATGTGCCTGGATTTGAGAACCACTTATCCAGGACATCCTCACCAGGAGGAAAAAACTCCTTTGCTGTGAGGCTTACAGAGCCCTGGAACAGGCTGCCCAGGGAGGTGGTGGAGTCACCATCCCTGGAGGTGTGAAAATGATGCATGGATGTGGTGCTGAGGGGTGAGACTTAGCAGCAGTGCTGGGATCGTGAGCTCTGGGTGAGTGGCTGGATGGGAGGATCTCAAAGGTCTCTTCCATCCCCAACAGCTCCGTGATTCTGTGACACATTCCTGTGCAGCCTGATTTAGATGACCCTACTGTAGCAGAGGGGTTGGATCAATGGTCTCCAGAGGTCCCTTCCAACCCCCACCTTTCTGTGATTCTAGGACACTGCACGAGCAGTTTTATATCTTCTAGTGAAGGGTAGAATCCAAGCAGGCAGCTCAGAGGACAAGCAGTATGTGCTCAGATCAGCCTGCAGGTTGCTCTGCCAGAGCCCTCTTCTGACCTAAGGATAGGAGCAGTTTGTCTGCAAAAGAAAGACTTGAACACAAAGGTGCCAAGGACCAGGCTGCTGGCTCTCAGGAACGTGTGCAGGAGAAGCCTGGATAAAAGGAGTGCTGCTGGAAATGGAACAGAACCGACAGCAGACAAGGCAGGGGGAAGGGAGGAACCCCCCAGCAAAATGACAGTCTTCATGTTTGGCAATTAAGGAATCACTCTCTACTTACAGAGTCAAACTTCCACAGTCCACATTCTCTGCATGCCTCTCCTTCCATGCTCCACTTCTGATTGCTTTTCCCTTCCTGTTGTCAGGATGTCATCAGTCCTCATCCTTTCCTCTCTGGGGCTGCAATCCATTGAATTCTGTTCAGCAGAGCTCCTGGCTTTGAGCTGGCTGTCTCCTAGCCTGAGCTGCTCCCTCTGTTCTGATCCAGACACCCATCATTGCTTCCTGGCTGGATCTTGGATTCAAGTTAAACTTTCAACACCAAGATGATGTTATTGGATATTTGTGACCAGCATAGGAATGGATATTGATCTGCCTTATGTGCCCAGTCACAAGCCACATTCTCTCTGGAAGCACTGTGCAGAGTCCAGAGAATCCTTTTCAGGGAGCTCTGGCTTTGCAGTGTCTGAGGTGCACAGCACCAAGCAAATCCACATGGCCTGGGGAAGGGCACAAGCCCACTGAAAGTTGCTTCCATTGCTGGTGAGCTAAGGCTGAGATCAAACCAAACCAGTTTGCTGGGAAGCACACACTAAGCATTCAGAAAGTCTTGGTACAAGAACTGGATGTGACTTCTGTATGGAGAGGGTGCCCTGGAGCAGGCTGCCCAGAGAGGTTGTGGAGTCTCCTGCTCTGGAGCCTTTCCAGCCCCACCTGGATGTGTTCTGTGTGACCTGCCCTGGCAGGGGGTTGGACTGAGTGATCTCTGGAGGTCCCTTCCAACGCCTAAATTCTGTGGTTCTGTGATTCTGCTTCCCTGCAGAGAGCATCCTGTCCTTCCTGTGGGGAACACAGCTCCCACAGGGACACACTCTTGCTACATGGCCAGTGATGGTTTCCAGCCCTGGCACTAGCTGGTGTGAAATACAGCTGCTCACAGGTTGCTTCACTGCTGTGCTGGCTTGGAGGTGACTATTAAGTGACAAAATTACTGTTGTACCTTTACCCTTCCCCACAGCTGCACAATTTCCATTTACAGCTGCAGTAAAGGCCTAGCTAAGTCATTTGCCCTCTTGCTTTGTGGTAATGCCAGGGTTCAGTGTGCTCTGCTCTTTGAAGTAATTTACTTCTAGAGAGCAAAGTGGAACATTAATAAAGAGGAGGAATAAAAAGAATGTCACAATAGGTGATAAGGTAACCAGTGACAATATCAAACTGAAACTCCAACAGCTTCTGAGGAACTAATGCTGGCTCTGCAATTTATTGCTCCAATCTGCAAGAAAATAATCACTGTGACTTTCAGTAATTGGAGCTCCTGACATTTTTGTTTCAGCTGGGTCTGCTTGGCACAAATCTGTTCATAGAATTATCACAGCATCCCAGAATAGCTCAGGTTGGAAGGGAGCTCAGAGCTCATCTGCTCCAACCTCCACACCATGCCCAGGGACACCTCTCAGCTACACTCAGCTGCTCAAGGCCTCATCCAGCCTGGCCTTCAGCACCCCCAGGCAGGAGGCAGCCACAGCCTCCCTGGGCAGCCTGTGCCAGAGGCTCAGCAGCCTCCTGCTGAACAACTTCTTCCTCAGCTCCACTCTAACCCTGCTCTGCCTCAGCTTCAAACCATTGCCCCTGGGCCTGTCTGCAGACAGCCTGAGGAGAAGTCCCTCTGCAGCCTTCCTGCAGGATCCCTTCAGCTACTGGAGACACACCACGCTGATTCCACTAGAGATCAAGATAAAATTGTTGGGTAATTGATTAGCCTTGAAGTGGAAGCCTTCATTCTGCAGCTGGGCCACCCGAGTGTATTCTATTCTCTTCATCCCAGGTGAGCCCCCAGTTGTGCCTGGTCTTTGGTCATCCTCCCTGCATGGATTCTTTCACTTCCCATCAAGGAAACAACCATTCTGGTTTGAAGCTGATTAAGTATTCGTTAGAGCAAGACCCTGAGTGTTCCAAATGCTGGGGTCCCTTCCTACAGCAGAGTGAAAATGGCTTTTGTTGTTTGGTTGGTTCTGGTTTATTAAACACAAAACTAACCCCAGTACAATTCAGGGTTTGAATGGAGGCAAGGGAGGCTTTTGTTGTGCTCCACTGTTGTGAACTCAGAGTCGTTTCACCACTAGCAGAAGAAGGCAAGTCCCAAGTGACACATGTGGCCAGGAAGGGAAGATATTTCTTGGCTGCTTCCAGGGTTTGTTTGCTATGGAGTCTAAATGCAAGCTTTAAATCTGTTCACGTCTCCAGCTCTTGTTATTGTTCAAGGAGACTCTTATCAATTCTAGCAGCAAATGATTCTGGTGAGTAGTTTTTATTGTCACACAGCAGAGGAGAGAAAAGGGAAAGATGTGTCAGAAATTGTTATTTTTTAGAGCTTACTCCTCCTAAACACTTTCTTTATTTGTCAACTTCCCTCCTGTTTTGGAGAAAAAGCCAGTTGTACTGTGGCTCCTCAGCAGTTCCATCTAAAGACAGTGACTGCTTTCATCCCACAAAGGCAGCTGGAATGGCCATTTCCAGGTATTAACTGAATTACATTACATTGCTATGACTATACTCAAAGCTCATTCTGCTCAGATAGATTCACTTTTCAGCAGAGTAAAATGAGTGCTGCCCACACAGATTTGGGATGTGGAGTTACAAGCAGGGGAACAGGCATGACCCTGTCTCATTTGCATGCCAAAACAAGATGTGGCAAATCCTCTGCTGGGCTGCAGCCAGGGGAGCGTGGGCAGCAGGGCAGGAGAGGGGATTCTGCCCCTGGGCTCTGCTCTGCTCAGACCTCACCTCCAATCCTGCCTCCAGCTCTGGTGAAAGAGAGCAGAAGGACACAGAGCTGCTGGAGTGAGTCCAGAGGAGGCCACAAAGATGCTCCAAGGGCTGGAGCTGCTCTGTTGTGAGCACAGGCTGAGGGATCTGGGGGTGTTCAGCAGCTGAACATCAGGATCAAGAAAACTGGGGAGGGGTTGACCGGCAAGTAAAAGATGTGGATCAGCATTACTGGAAATTACACAACTGCAGGAAAGCTGCAGGAAGGTATTCTTTAGTTTTTAGTTAATTGGAGAGGAAGGTAGATCCTGTAGTTCAGTGCTACTTAGGAAATTACTGAATCACAGAATGTCCAACCCCCTCTGCCAGAGCAGCATCACCCAGGGCAGGCCACACAGAACACATCCAGGTGGGGCTGGAAAGGCTTCAGAGAAGGAGACTCCACAACCTCTCCGGGCAGCCTGCTCCAGGGCACCCTCACCATATAGAAGTCTCCTGGTGTTGAGGTGGAACCTCCTCTGTCCCAGCCTGTCCCCATTGTCCCTTGTCCTGTCACTGGGCACCACCAAACAGAGCCTGGCACCTTCACCCTGACCCCCACCCCTCAGATATTTATGGGTGTTGCTAAGATCCCCTCTCAGCCTTCTCCTCTTGTCTCGGTCCGGAGAGGGAAAGAGCCTCACTTCATTTGAATATTCTCATGTTATGAAATTAAAGGCACAAATGAGGCCAAAATATCAAGAGCTAGACTATTGATTACACAAATAAAGTGGATAGATCAGAAGGGGAGAGAGAGAAAATAGCAAGGGAGAAAGAGAAGAGGAAAGGAATTATATTACCACAACCCTCACCCCCCAAGACAGTCTGAGTCTGTGGAGGAAAGGTGCTGCAGGAGATGTTGGGTCTGTAGAGGAGGGGTGCTGCAGTTTTGGCTGTAGGAGAGATGTCCTCTGGGCAGCCTCTTCAGCTCCATGGGCTGCAGCAGGTGGAACTTAGGACACAGAGGGAGGGTTCCTCTTGTTCTGATTCTTCCAGGCTCCGTGGTGATGTCTCTGTCATTTTTCCTCTCCTGGTATTCTCTCTGTTTTCCTTCAGAGCAGCTTTGCCCCGGGGCTTTCCCCTCTCTCCTGCTTTCCTTCTCAGCAGCGTTGTCCTTCTCCTGTGTTTTACTTCATCTGTGTTTTTCTTCTCCTGAGCCAGTACTTGCTCAAGTCTTTTATACAGTTCTTAGTCCTTAGGTATGTGTCCAAGAATTGTCCCCCAGGAAATCTTCCTGTGTGTTCCTTTGTGTTTGGGCAGGGATCTGGAGGAAGCGGGGGAGGCCTCCTCCTTCTCCATTTACCTGCCCACAGACCCAATATACATCAGGGGCCAGGTGGGGAATCCATTGTCTCACCATCCTCCCTGTCTGGGATACCTGCTGGGTGGGGATGATCTTGTCATGCATATTCCTGCAGGTGTGGTAACAGTGGCCTCGGTCCATTGTCTGGGCCAGCAGCAAAGGTGAGTTTATCCTTGTTGAGTCACTTCAGGAGAGATAAGATTTAGCCTCTCACACCTCTCCAGACTAAATGAGTGTCTGCTTGCCCTGTTTCAGTAGCGATTGGCTCCCTTGCACTTGACTGCAGAGTCAAAGGCTCTTTGATAGACATTGATCAGACCCCTCTCAGCCTTCTCCTCTCCAGACTAAACAGCCCCAGGGCTCTCAGTCTCTCTTCACAGCAGAGGTTCAAGCCCCCCTTATGCTGAATTCCACCTGCCTGGAATGTCAATCTCCTTGTGTAATGTTGGTCTGTCTTTCTCCCTCTCTACTCTGTTAAGGGAAAACCCATCTCATCTCATCTCATCTCATCTAGGTGCTGCTGAAAGTGGGCAGATGCTAATAACTGCTTTGAAGCTGTCATTTCTCTTCTGCTGGCACTCTGCCTGATATTATCTTTGGCACTTCTGATTGATTTAGTGTCTGCCCCATACTGCAGGGATGTTTTCTGCATCTTTGCATTCATTCTGAGGCTACAGCTGTCATCTTCTCATCAGCAGAGGCTGGGCAATTCTTCATCCTGCTCACTTACTAACATCTTCATCTCCCAGCTGCTACCTCCAAATCCACCAAGGGCCCTTGGCATTTGGTTTTGTTGAAGGACAAGAAGAGTGGGATCTGGAAGCACACTCTTTGGTTTCTGATACTCAGCTCCTGGAGTTTCTTGCCTGCAGCTATGGATGAGGGTGAGGTTTATTTTGGCTGTACTGAGGTGCTATTCCTGTCCCTTAAAGGCAGCAGAATGGCAAGGCAGTGTCAGGTGTGAGAAGCAGACCCTGCACAGCACCTCTGCAAATACTTGGAGGTGAAAAAGTCCACCTTTTCTTTTCTCTCTCCTGTGGTTCTCTGCAACACTCAGCAATGTTTAGTTATATAGAGAGGATTTGGTTGTTTTCATCTGAGAGCTTCAAAGCAGCAGCTGGAATGAAAAGGTTTTCCCAGTATTCTTTGCTAAGATATTTGGGAAGCTTAGAGATTTCTGGAGATAAAATCCTAGACTTCATTATTGCCAGAGGTCCTCCCTTGGATACTCCCCAGCACCAGAGGATTTTACAAGGAAGGAATTTGTTCTGGCTTGGCTTTTTGTTTATTTGTTGGGTTTGATTACTTGCTTGCTTGGGGTTTGGTTTTCTCTTGGTTGGTTTTTCTTGCTTGGGGTTTGGTTTTCTCTTGGTTGGTTTTGCTTGGCTGGGGTTTGGTTTTCTCTTGGTTGGTTTTGCTTGGCTGGGGTTTGGTTTTCTCTTGGTTGGTTGGTTTTGCTTGCTTGGGGTTTGGTTTTCTCTTGGTTGGTTTTGCTTGGCTGGGGTTTGGTTTTCTCTTGGTTGGTTGGTTTTGCTTGCTTGGGGGTTGGTTTTCTCTTGGTTGGTTGGTTTTGCTTGCTTGGGGTTTGGTTTTCTCTTGGTTGGTTGGTTTTGCTTGCTTGGGGTTTGGTTTTCTCTTGGTTGGTTTTGCTTGGCTGGGTTTTGGGGCTTTTTGATTGGTTTTGGGTGGATGGTTTGGGGATTTTAGGGGTGTTGGTTGGGGGATTCTAGGGGTGTTGGTTAGTTTTATTTGTTTGGGTTTTTAGGGTTTGCTTGTTTTAAAAGAAGCAAACAAGTGGAGTGCAGAAGCTTACAAACACTGACGATTTTCTGGCACTAATTTAGTTTAACATTGACTCAGCTTTTCCCCCTTGTTTCCTCAGGTTTCTTTGTCTTTAGCACTGTGCAGTGGCATCAGCTGCATGTTCCACTTTCCAATCCTGACCACTTTACTAAATGTGTAACTGTAAATGTCTGCCATTAGCAGCCAAACCTTCTGCAAATGCTCGTGCCCTGGCTGATTGCAGATGTGTATTTAAAGCACTGAGACCATCAGAACAGTTCCTCTCATCTGTTGCACACTTCTCAAACAGCTGCTGTGAGACCTTGCTGGGGGGTTCGTGAGTGTATTCAGAATGCAAGGCTCAGGAAAGCTCTTGCTGAACGACAGCAGTTAATCCCAGATCATTTAGTCATCAGCTGCAATTATCCCAGCTTCCTTGATCTTATTTCTAGTGATAGGAAGTAAAAGCATTGCCTGGTTTGCAGCTGCTTTGATTCAGTGCTTTCATCTCACTGGCAGTTCTCTGATGAAAAGGCTTTCACACCACAGCCCTGCTCTAGTGCATTGCACACTGCCACTGCACCAGCCTCAGAGAAGGCAAGCCAGGGCTTCCAGGCACACGGCTGTGGTTCCAAATCATAAGAGTCAAACAGCTAATTCCTAAGCAATGGATTAACTGAGGGGAAGATGATGAGGCTATAGCTATCTATCAGTTGCAAACTGAGTGCTATAAGGGACTGCTATACAGCCAGTCTTTGTGTCTGAGTGAAGCACTGCTTTGACAGCACCAGTCACCACATGTTGGTGTCCTCTCTATTATTGTAATAGAGAACTTGCTTTTGTTGCCATCAGGTCCTTTTTTGCCTTCAAACCCCCAAACACTGCATTTTAAAAATGCACCCTCTAACTAGTTGTCTTTTTTCCCCCCTTTTTCCCCCAAATGGCTTCAGTGCACATTGATCACACTCCTCACTTTCTCCATTGACAAGGAGTTTGAGCAAGACAAGTTTTGGTCACATAACTGAAAATGTGGAATTCCAATTTGCCCCTAGTTGTAAAGATCAAACTCAGCACAGAATCAATTCAGGTTGAAGCAGCCATCCCTTTTCTTGACCTGGATTTTGAATGGCTAGCAAGAGCCACACGAGAGTCCCCTACCACCCCTGGAACCAAAGGCATCCCAGATACATTGCCTTTAGAACAGAAGTTGTCAGTGAGGAAGATCTGACAGAAGGAAGCTTTGAAGCTGTCAGATGCTGAGGTGCAAGGCAGCAGCTTCAGGCAGGAGGCTGTTGCTTCAAAACTCCTGAGAGCTGAGCATCTTCATTTATTGAGCATCCCTCAAACAGCAGCAGGCATTTTTCAGATGCTGGGAGGAGGGGGTCAAGCAAAGCTGTGATGTGTTTCTTGCTGGTCTCTAAAACGACCCCTGCCCCCCCAGGCGAGGCAGTGCTGGAAGGAGTGGATCTAGAGGGCTGTTCAGATCGCTGTGTGACTTTCATCTGCTGAGAAGCTGAAGTCCAAAGGTCCACGTGGCGTAGGGCCAGGTTCTGAGAGAGGAATGCAAAGTTAAAGCTGCAGAAGCACTGCTACTCAGGCTGTAATGAGATGTCAGCTTGTGCTCACCCATGTCACTGTGTTTCTGTTCCAAAGTAATTACACTGTATTTTATTTGTGTTTTAGGCACGGAAGGGGCAGTGTTTGGCCACTCTGTGGAGACACCCCATATCAGAGCAGAACCTTCCCAAGACCTCAAGTAGGTGCTGTTCAAAGAGTTGTTTTCAACAATCAAGTATTCTCCAAGCCAATGAAGTCTTGATGGAAAGCAATTACCTGAATGATCTGTGTAGTGATATTACTGCCTGCTGAATGACTCATGCAGATCCAAGGCACTGGTAGACTAATTTCTCCTCACCAGTCCAAAACTCCCCACAAACCTCTAGCACACCACGTGTAGGATAGGTTCCTCTCTGTCAGTGACGTGTCTGCTGCAGAAGAATCCTTGAGCAGTGTCTTCCCAGAGAGGGCAGAGTCAGGTGTTTGGTAAGGTCAAATCATTGCAGTTGTGTTTAAGAGTCCCAGCCCATGGAATGTCTTTGTGGCCTTCCTCTGTGTCATTCTGGTGTCCCTAGCAGGAGAAGGACACAGAGCTGTTGGAGCTGGAGAGAGTCCAGAGGAGGCCACTAAGGTGATCCAAGGGCTGGAGCAGCTCTGCTGTGAGCACAGGCTGAGGGAGCTGGGGTGTTCAGCCTGGAGAAGAGAAGGCTCTGGGGGGACCTCAGAGCTGCCTGCCAGGACCTGAAGGGCTTTGAGGAAAGATACCAAGACTCAGCACTATGTTCTTTAACCCTGCTCTAACAGAGCTAAAGAGCATAATGAGCACTGGGCAGAGTTGCCCAGCTCTCATTGCATGGCAGCACAGCCTGGCAGGTGTCAGCCACCCACCAGCTGGGTACCATCAGCAAACCTGCTGAGGGTGCACTCGATCCAGGTCGTTGGTAAAGATACTGCAAACTGGACCCAGAGCTGGACCCTGGGGAGCACCACTGGGCACAGGCCTCCAGCTGGACTCTCTGCTGCTTATCACAACTCTCTGAACTCTGCTGTTGATCCAGTTTGCAACCCACATGCTCCAATCACCTAAGCCTCTGTTCTTGAGTTTCCCCAGGAGGATCTTGTGGGAGATGGTGCCCAAAGGCTGGTGGTTAGTGGCATGTGAGGCTTGACAAAGAGGAGAGGAATCATCTGTTAAATTGGATCTTGAGTTATCCCTAGAGCACACCCTCACAATAATTCAGTGCCTTAGTAAGGAGGTTATTGAGGGCAAAGCTATCAGCCTTCACCTGCTGGCTGTCCCCTGTGCATGGCTGTGCATGGCTGCTCGTGCCCCATGGCCTAATGCACTGTCACCCTGAAGCCAGCATTTGGGGCCATATTCCACTGGCAGATGAGCTCTCCTAACTGTGTTCCTGTGAGAACAAGCAGCAGGAGAAGTGCGAAGATTACCTTATTAAGCTATAATTCATTTCCCTGATTCTAAAGCATGATTCTCTTATGCTGCTTCTCCCAGCTAATGAAAGCCAGACTTAATTAGGTTTTTGGATTGACACAAAATCACTTAGCAGCTTCCACAAAGGATTCTGGAGAATCATTTTCTGAGAGGAAGCCTCACCAGCTAGGATTTAAGACTGTGGGACAGGAGAAGCGTTCCCCAATCTCAGCTGAGTTTTACTTTCATGCAACACACTGTCAGCAACAAATATTACAGGTGCTGCTCTCTGAAAACTGCAGAACATGGCCAGAGAACAGAGTGGCTGAAGCACAGTGGCTACGTGGAGCTGCTGTGACTCTGACGTCTTCTGTATGGCTTCCTGCCCAGAATAGATTGAGCTCAAATCCCAGGATCTGGAGGGCAAACACCATGAGCCCTGTAGGTATCAAAATCTTAGTCCAGGTTTCATAGAGCCATACCCAGCAAGGAGGGCAAGAATGGCACTTGGGCATGGGGGCCAGGACAGCCTAGGGCTTGCTGAAAGCATGCTGGCTGAAGAGTTATGAGCCAAGAGCCCTGGAACAGCTCAGGCTGTAAGGGAGCTCAGAGCTCCTCTCCTCCAACCTCCACACCATGCCCAGGGACACCTCTCAGCTACACTCAGCTGCTCAAGGCCTCATCCAGCCTGGCCTTCAGCACCCCCAGGCAGGAGGCAGCCACAGCCTCCCTGGGCAGCCTGGGCCAGAGGCTCAGCAGCCTCCTGCTGAACAACTTCTTCCTCAGCTCCACTCTAACCCTGCTCTGCCTCAGCTTCAAACCATTGCCCCTTGGCCTGTCTGCAGACAGCCTGAGGAGAAGTCCCTCTGCAGCCTTCCTGCAGGATCCCTTCAGGTCCTGGCAGGCAGCTCTGAGGTCCCCCCAGAGCCTTCTCTTCTGCAGGCTGCACACCCCCAGCTCCCTCAGCCTGTGCTGACAGCAGAGCTGCTCCAGCCCTTGGAGCATCGCTGTGGCTCAACAAATCTCAGCACTGCAATACCTGGAGAAGAATGCCTGTAATAAAGGTTATCATTGCAATGTAGGTAAGAGACAGCAGGAACAAAAAGCAGCTGGATATAAACTGAAAGAATAATTTTCTTTAGTATTCATTGATGATTGCATTTGACATTGGAGGAGGGAAAAGGCTCTGATAGGAATGAGATCCAAAGGAAAGAGTAGATGGCAAAAGTGATGGAGTTTCATGTGGCTAATTTAGAGCGCTGGAAGATCTCCAGCTCTGATTGTGGCTGAGCTACATGTGAAAACATGGTCAGAGAGCCAAAATCCACAGTAAAGCTTTCAAACTGGAAAAGAGACACTGTGGGGCTGGTGATTTGTTCAAGGTAGCACTTTGAGTGAAATGGATGGGGGAAAAATGCCTTCAGAGAGTGGCCTGGGATGAGGACAGGCAGGGGGAGCTGGGCTTGGTCAGCCTAGAGAGGAGGAGTCCCAGTTTATCCCAGCTGCAACGCTGATGTCAGCCTAAGGCCTTTAGGGAAACAGTATTGCAGAGATCATTAGATGATTCTCAGGGCTGCTGATCACAGAAAGCTAAGGGCTGTCAAAACTGAGAGGCTTTCATGGCAACCAGGTCTCATGTTTCCAGTTCTTCAAAGGGGGCAGTTGGGCTCTTCACCCTCCCCCAGGCTCTGCACGTCCTTGCTCTTGAGGGTCTCTGGAGCAGTGGAGCATCTCTGTGGTACAAAAAGAGATTCTGAAGGACAGCTCAGGTAATGGAGCTGTGTCTGGGAAGAAGAGAAACTTCATGTAAGGATGTGCAGGGCAGGGGAAGGGGTTGCAGATCACAGCAAAACAAGGAAGGTGATGGGAAGGGTGCAATAGGGCATAGCTGCAGGACATTGGGGTTCTGATGAGCCCTTCACCCATAGCTTTCTCCAAGAACCTGCTTTGGATTGCTCATGTGCAGATCTCTATCTCTGCCTGCAGGTTGAGGCTGTCAAGCCTGTTGTGCTGTTTCTGTGTGAAGTGGTAACCCACATTCTGATCCTCCCCTGCTTACTCACCGGTTCCATTTTCACAGGTTGAGGTCTTCCTGGACTTTGCATTTGAGAATGCATGGGGGGGTTGCTGCCTGAGACTGCAGCCAGGCCTTTGGCTTATGTTCTTGGTGTCCTGACTGGATATGTTCCCTGTCCTTAGCTGTTCTGGCTCTGCCCTCACCCCGTCAGGCCCCATGCATTAGGTTCTCTCTAACCTTCTACACCTCTCCTGCTTAGTTTGGCAAGCTCTTCTGTTAAAACTTGTTCTCTCCAGCCCTGCTCAGCTTTCCTGGATGCTTCTCCATTTCCTGTTCCTTTAATATCTTCACCCAAAAAACTCTTCAATGACGTTTTACTCCTCACTTTTGCTCCTCAGTATCTAATATTTTTCATATTCTCAGATGAGAAGCTTTATTTCCCTGTGTGGGGAAATTGGATTTCTGCTTTATCTTCTCTGTCAGACAATATTAAAGCACTCAGCTGCTGCCGCTGTGGCGATGCAGCCCCTCGGAGCTGAAACCACAGCACGTGGAGGCCAGGCAGAGCTCACACCTGGGGAGATGGATTCTGGGGGAAGGAGAATTTCAGGGGTTGTAAGGATGGCATAATGCCCACACAGGCCAAGGTCAGATGCACTCACAGCATGGGCACAACATCAGCTGCCTGCTGGATGCTGTGCTCCTGTTTGCTCTTAGGTCAAGAAAGATTTCTCTTCATTTAAGTTTCTTCTAGTTCAAAATGGAATATTGGGGGGAAAGTCAAGTTAATATTTACTGTTTCAGGCCTTACCTCTGCCTGTTTCTTACTTGAGACCTATATTGAGAAGTCACAAAATAGAGCCAGGTTGTGCCCTTAGGGGCTGTGTTGTCACAAGTCTCAGAGAGAACTTCATCACAGCATGCTAGAACGGCTCAGGCTGGAAGGGAGCTCAGAGCTCATCTCCAACCTCCACACCATGCCCAGGGACACCTCTCAGCTAGGCTCAGCTGCTCAAGGACTCATCCAGCCTGGCCTTGTCCAGTTCTGGTGTCCCCAGCAGCAGAAGGACACAGAGCTGCTGGAGTGAGGCCAGAGGAGACCATAAAGATGCTCCAAGGGCTGGAGCAGCTCTGCTGTCAGCACAGGCTGAGGGAGCTGGGGCTGTGCAGCCTGCAGAAGAGAAGGCTCTGGGGGGACCTCAGAGCTGCCTGCCAGGACCTGAAAGGATCCTGCAGGAAGGCTGCAGAGGGACTTCTCCTCAGGGTGGCTGCAGACAGGCCAAGGGGCAATGGTTTGAAGCTGAGGCAGAGCCAGGGCTGGAGTGGAGCTGAGCCTCTGGCCCAGGCTGCCCAGGGAGGCTGTGGCTGCCTCCTGCCTGACCTCTGATGAGCTCTGAGCTCCTTTCCAACCTGAGCCATTCCAGTATGGTATGATTGATCCTTGACCTTCAAATGCAGGCCTGGCAGTGCAGAGGCAATGGCTACCTGCTTTCCATGTGTGGTCTTTAGCTGGCAGCAGGTTTTCCAGTGCAGTGTTTTGAAGACAAATT
This sequence comes from Dryobates pubescens, assembly GCF_014839835.1. Taxonomy (NCBI): domain Eukaryota; kingdom Metazoa; phylum Chordata; class Aves; order Piciformes; family Picidae; genus Dryobates; species Dryobates pubescens. The sequence continues at coordinate 27,457,064 of NC_071612.1, read as the reverse complement.
CCAGGCTGGCAGAGATTCATTGCAGTCCTTGTGCTCAGCAGCATGGGTTGGATCCCCTGCTCGAACACAGGCGAAGCAAATGAATTATTCACATCTGCACAGGGGAAGCTTCTATGCCCTTCTATTTTTAGAAGCAGCTTCTGCTAGCCAGCAGAGCAAAATTAACAGAGATAAATTATATCCCATGTGGGTGCAAGGGAGATGCAAGAGGTGAATCTGAAGTCCTTCTTAAACCCCCAAATTAAATCTTTTCACATAGTTTTTCTCTAATACGATCTAGGTCAGCTTGTAAACAGAAAACACCAAATGAGGAATCAATGGTTCTGCATTTCTCAGGAGAAATTCTGCAATGTCTTCAAAGCAGCAGATTCAAAATATTGGAGATGTTTCCCTTTTTAGCAGTAACTCTTTAATGAAGGCACCACAAACTCACAGAGCTTTGATCCTCTGCACTGTGTCCTTAATTCACAAACCAAGGACTGGTAATTAAAAAGCAGAAGAGCCATTCTCTGCAGTTCCATTCTCCATCCTAGCTGTTTGGTGTCTGGGAAAGAACAACTGAATCATGTGAATAAAAATTCACCCACAGAAGTAAGCAAAAGCAGAGAAAATTCCTGCTCTGGGGCTGCAATAATGGACTTCTCCTTGGAGGGATGAGTGCTGCAATGGGAAGTGTTGCAAGAGGCTTCAGGCAGAGATTGAAGCTTTTCAAACAGAACCAATATTGTAAAGCAGCTGCACATCAAAGGTTATTTATCTCAGAGCACTGAGGAAATAACAACAATCTGTGTGTGTGTGCAGACCTCTGCATTCCCAGCAGCATGCTGGAGACTGTGCAGCTCAGGCCACCCTTCAGATGGAGATCATCCAGAGACCAATAATCCAAAGAATGAGTTCATAGAATCCTAGAACAGCTCAGGCTGGAAGGGAGCTCAGAGCTCAGCTCCTCCAACCTCCACACCATGCCCAGGGACACCTCTCAGCTACACTCAGCTGCTCAGGGCCTCATCCAGCCTGGCCTTCAGCACCCCCAGGCAGGAGGCAGCCACAGCCTCCCTGGGCAGCCTGGGCCAGAGGCTCAGCAGCCTCCTGCTGAACAACTTCTTCCTCAGCTCCACTCTAACCCTGCTCTGCCTCAGCTTCAAACCATTCCCCCTTGGCCTGTCTGCAGACACCCTGAGGAGAAGTCCCTCTGCAGCCTTCCTGCAGGATCCCTTCAGGTCCTGCCAGGCAGCTCTGAGGTCCCCCCAGAGTCTTCTCTTCTGCAGGCTGCACAGCCCCAGCTCCCTCAGCCTGTGCTGACAGCAGAGCTGCTCCAGCCCTTGGAACATCTTTGTGGCCTCCTCTGGCTTCCCTCCAGCAGCTCTGTGTCCTCCTCCTGCTGGGGACACCAGAGCTGGAGGATGCTTTTCCTTTAGTACAAAGAACTGCAGAATCTTCTCTGAAGCCTCAAACCCAAGGAAGGGAATGGCTCAGCACCAACAGACATTCAGGTTTTTCTACTGCTTCTGTCTCTTGTAGCCAGTTTCTGCTTTGTTTCATACAGATGGTTCCATTCATGTTCTCCCCTCTCTGGACACCTGCTTCTCATGGTTTTATTTTGCAGTGGCAAAGAAGGCTTTCACTTCAATTTAGTAATTTGTTATTTGTTTTTCCTTTCCCTGTTGAGTGTCAGTGACATATAACAAACAGATCCTCCACAGACACCATCTCAGTGCCTGACTTTGTATGCAAATGTGGCATTTTGGGTGCAGACTCCATCGCTCTTCTGTGCCCTGCAGTAGCTGAATGCACTGAAATCCTCTTGTTCCATTGCTTGACAGATCCTGTGGTTTGGGGTTTTTTAACTGATTCTGTCAAACTGTTTGTTCCTTTATCCATCTCCTCCCTCACTGTATTTTTGGGTGGATATGACCTTACACTCCATGTACAGTCTGCTGGAGAAGCACATGCAGTGTTTCCTTGGAGCTATCCATTTAGACATTTCTATCGGTAATAGATTTCATCTTAGCCTTTGCTCAGGTGGAGTGGAGCTGTGTTCTGCCATTGAGTTATTGGGATATAAATAGCTGGCAAGCCTTATCTCCCCCTCAACAGGACTCTAAGAATGCTACAGCTGAACACAACTGGAATCCATAGTTCTGTTTCCTGGCTCAATAGAGTTTTCATCTGACCATCTTTCCTGTTAAGTGTCTGAGGAAGTCCTTGCAGCAGTGCTTTCCTTTAGAGAAACCTTTATACTGCTGTGAGACAAAACAGCTCAGAGAGCACAGTTCTGCATTCAGGGTGTGCAGGATCCTGAGCCTAGGGTAGGAGAAATTGAAAGGCTGGCAACAGAAGAACTTGCTTTGAGGAAAGACACCAAGACCCAGTGCAATGTGCTTTAACCCTGCTCTAGCAGAGCTAAAGAGCATAATGAGCATTGTGCAGAGCAGAAAGGAGTGCAAAAAATGTGCAGTAACAGAGAGAGAAGAGAGCCTCTTAGCTTCCTGCCAGCACCTGAAGGGATCCTGCAGGAAGGCTGCAGAGGGACTTCTCCTCAGGGTGTCTGCAGACAGGCCAAGGGGCAATGGTTTGAAGCTGAGGCAGAGCAGGGTTAGAGTGGAGCTGAGGAAGAAGTTGTTCAGCAGGAGGCTGCTGAGCCTCTGGCCCAGGCTGCCCAGGGAGGCTGTGGCTGCCTCCTGCCTGGGGGTGCTGAAGGCCAGGCTGGATGAGGCCTTGAGCAGCTGAGTGTAGCTGAGAGGTGTCCCTGGGCATGGTGTGGAGGTTGGAGGAGATGAGCTCTGAGCTCCCTTCCAGCCTGAGCCACTCTGTGATTCTTGTTTATACTAAATACTGCTACAGCTGCCCACAATATCAATAAGCCCACGGAAGCAAAGTCCTTCCAATCAGTTTTACATCACTACTTCAACCTTTATAAGTGGTGCTGGGTTTAGTTTTTTATTTAGTTGAGCATTTGTCATTGGTCCCTGAGCAGGCTTTAGTTATTAAGCTGTCACTACAGAAGCACTCATGGAGACATTTGGACTCTTAAGCAGCTCTATCCCAGTGTTAGTACAGTCAAGTAAATTAGCTGCTGATGCTGGTAAGCATCACTAAGCAGACAAGCTGATATCAGTGTATGCTTAAATGCTGTCTGAAATAGGAATAGATTTAAAGCCATGCTTAATTATTTTCTTCCTCCAAGTCCTAACCAGCAGTGAGAGGATCAAGCCTGTTCTCACTCCTTTCTACCCCTTTACCCTTCACAATACATTTTTACCTGCATGCACTCTGGGCCTTGGTGCTGGGGGGGTTGGTGCAATTCAGTGCATTTTTTTTTCTCAGTGATTGTTTCTGTCTTTCAGACTTGAATCTCCTACTAGGTCTTTGGTAATGGAAGCACCCAGGGGAGTGCAAGTCAATGCAGCTGCAGGAGACTTGAAGGCTACCTGTAGGAAAGAACTGCACTTGCAGTCCACAGAAGGGGAGGTAAGTTCAGGCAGCAGAGCAATGCTCTACAGCTCTGCCCAGCATCAAGCAAATACTGTGGGGATGGTTTGTTCAGCAGCAGCATAAACATCACAGGGGTGCTCTGCTTTTGCCTACACAGAAGTGATTTTGGTTCAGCTTGCTCAATTATTAATGCTTGCTTGCTTTTTGCAAGCAGTTGAGCCACTGATTTCATTCATACTGAAATAAATGTGAATGTGCATAGGTAAGAATGATTTTCAATCTAAGAGGCCAGGAAAGAGCTACCCAGTCCTTCATTAGAGCCATGAGACAGAGACAGCTAAGTGGCAGTGCTGGAGCATTAGTTTGGGTCAGTCTGACAAGCTGAACCAACGTTTGGACTGATTTGGATGAATACTTCCTTAGAGCATGATGAAGAGGGTTAATCAATTTGGTGCAGATGTGGTTCACCCCTTGAACTGGCACCCTCTCTGCAGGAGGGACAGAGATCTGCAGTGGTGTGTTCACTGGACTGTTCCAGCAGTGTCTGGGCTCAGTGATCAGCCTGACATCAAGAGATGATCCATACAAAGGTTTTGGTAGAGATTCTTCCTGTGTGAACCTGTCAGTGGACCAGTAGGCAATCCTTGCATTGCAGATGTGAGAGTCCCTCCTCTGCCAGCCCTTAGAGTGGTGTAAGACCAAAACCAGCCACCCTGTGCTCAGGTTCCTGCCAGCACTATGGAGGAATGGGCAGATTTCTAAGGTGTTCCCAGGAGATTTGCCAGGTTGCAGCAGTTGTGGAAAACAAATTATTTCATGTAAATATCCAATTGGGAAGGAAATCTTCAGAAAGTATTTGCCTTTGGGGGCTGTATTGCATTGCTTCTTACCCAGTGTTCCTAGATGCTTTATAAACTGCTCCTACATGCTTTATAAACAACTGCCCAAACACCTAGCACCAGGCAGGAGCAGCACTGGGACAGCTGCTCCCCTGCGGTGCAGCCTCTTGGCATGGCAGTGCAGCAGAGCAGTTGTGCCTAACACCCACCAAAGGCCTGCTTGCAGAACATTCTGCTGTTGCTGTGGCTGTGCTGCATAATTAAAGCACAAGAGCTCCTTAATTCAGAGCCTCAATTATGTATCTACTACACAGCCTATCTGAGTTTCTCTGGCAGCCAGCTCTTCCCATAATCTCTCATCTTCCAGTTCCTGAAGGGATCCTGCAGGAAGGCTGCAGAGGGACTTCTCCTCAGGCTGTCTGCAGACAGGCCAAGGGGCAATGGTTTGAAGCTGAGGCAGAGCAGGGTTAGAGTGGAGCTGAGGAAGAAGTTGTTCAGCAGGAGGCTGCTGAGCCTCTGGCCCAGGCTGCCCAGGGAGGCTGTGGCTGCCTCCTGCCTGGGGGTGCTGAAGGCCAGGCTGGATGAGGCCTTGAGCAGCTGAGTGTAGCTGAGAGGTGTCCCTGGGCATGGTGTGGAGGTTGGAGGAGCTGAGCTCTGAGCTCCCTCCCAGCCTGAGCCATTCCAGGATTCTATGATCTGCATGTTGTCATTAATTGTTTGATATGGGTGAAGTGAGTTCAGTGAAAAATAAGCAGTGGTAAACTCAGAGCTCAAGCATCCACTTTTTATTCACCAAACCAGGCTGACAAATGTGTGCTGCAGTTCATTTTCACAGTCTTTAAGCAGCTGACATGTCAATGTCATCTGGGTGGAGGGAAATGAGTGGGGATGAATGGAAGGTTTTCTGCCCTCCTTTAATTACTGAGCTGAAGAATCCCATTCAGCTGCTGTGACAGTTAGTTAAAACAAGTAAAATAGCATTTTATTTTGAAACAAAACCTTGCATTTGCAGCTTCAAACAGTTACTAATGAGGAAGTGAATTTGTAGAGCATGACTGGCCTTGATGCATTATGAAGTATTAAATGGCTTTCCTCATGCCTTCCACAGCACAAAAGCATAGAGGAAGGCCATGCACAGGGCACTTCAGTGGCTGCTGTCATCTAGCAACAGTCTTCCCTAGAAACCTGACAAATACCCTTTGTTCCTCTACCACTTCTTTACTTCTTTCTAAACACCTCATCACACCAGGCAAGGTGGAGTAATGAGTGGGATTTCTCCTGATCCTGCAGGATGTTTTGGCCATGCATTTCAGGTTTTAGCAGCTGCTCAGAGGGGAGAGTTTGTATCCCCAGACGTGGACTGTTCCTTTGAAAGCCCTCACATGTTGGGCTGCTGTGATGATGTCTTTGAGCCTCTGCATAACTGATGGATAGCAGTGTTGCCTCTGCAAATTATCTTTTATTTGTGACCTGGTCAGCAGATGTACAAATTAGCTTTTAGTGCTAGCTTGAAGCCATCTTTATTAATCCTCTTCGTCTGGGGCTTCCCCGGTGATGAGCAGGTTCAATTGCACAGCCTTCCCAGCTAGCTAACAGCAACACAGCTGCACCAGAAGCCACTGCAGTCCTTTGTCTAACACCATGCCCTGCTATCCACAGCCTGGGAAGCTGCTGGCAGGGAAGGACCTGGGGGTGCTGCTTGACAGCTGGCTGAGCATGAGCCAGCAGTGCCCAGGTGGCCAAGAAGGCCACCAGCGTCCTGGCCTGGATCAGCAATGGTGTGGCCAGCAGGAGCAGGGTAGGGATTGTCCCCCTGGACTCAGCACTAGGGAGGCTGCACCTCAAACACTCTGTTCAGTTGTGGGGCTCTCAGAAGGACATTGAGGGGGTGGAGTGTGTCCAGAAAAGGGCAACCAAGCTGGGGAAGGTCTGGAGTACAGGGCTGGTGAGGAGCAGCTGAGGGAGCTGGGGGTGTTCAGTCTGCAGCAGAGGAGGCTGAGGGAGACCTCATTGCTCTCTGCCGCTCCCTGAGAGGAGGTTGGAGTGAGGTGGGTGTTGATCTCTTCTCACAAGTCACAACTGACAGGACAAGAGGAAATGGCAGTTGTGCCGGGGGAGGTTTAGATTGAATATCAGGAAAAAATTGTTTGCTGCAAGAGTGGTCAGGGATTGGAGCAGGCTGCCCAGGGAGGAAGTGTTAAACAGATGTCTAGGCATGGCACTTGGGGACAGGGTTTGATGGCCAGGGTGGTGGTAGGGCAACAGCTAGACTCAAAGACCTCTAGGGCTTTTCCAGCCAAAATGATTCTATGGTTTGATGTCTCTTAGAACCAATCTGATTCTTATTGAGAGATTTCTCATGGTCCTTCCCCATCAACACTGAGCTAAACTGTTAAAAGCACCAGGCACAAGCTCTGCCCAGAGAGCAAGTAGGCTTTGGGTTTCTTACTCATCTTTTGCACTGAAATGCTTTTTATTATCACCATATATAATAGCCTAATATCTCCTGCTTCTGCTTTTTTTAATCAAAAGCATAGAATTAGTCTTTTTCTTATCTCCTTTGATATCCCAGGAGTGTCAGGGCTCAGTGGAAGCAGAGTGAGGAGCCCAGAAGGCCACTCACTTCCTTTTATTTGATTTTTGAGATCTGCTTGTTACAAGTTACCAAGAGCTGCTGATTAGAAGTGCCTGGCACTGCTGGCTGCTGCTTAATATCCTGTGGAGGTACTGCTGGAATGGAAAGTGTTTATCAAAGCCCTGCTCTGCAGCGTGGTGCTGAGCACTGCTCAGGAGGGAGGTGTGCTTTCCCTGGCACGCTGCTTGCACAGGGCTGAATGCTGCTGCATGTTTATGCAGTGCTGTTAGCTCCACCATGGCTATGCTAACAGTGGACTTGTTAACATTTCTCTTCTTCTCACATGAGAAGTGGAAGAGCAGGTTTTATTGCCTGTCACTCCTCTGACTGGTGATTCTCTCCTTCATTTCCATCCTACATTTCACCACTTCCAGCTCCTAGTTCACTTCCCCCTGCCCTCATTTGCTATCAGTTTCCTGCTTATGCTTGCTGTAATCACTTGCACATTGACTCCTAGGTGCTCTGAATAGTTTTACATTTGGAATCATTATTTTTCAGTCCTAATTCCAGCAGAACATGATTAATTTTTTTTCCCCAACACCATCCACGTTTCTTCCATCTAAATGATTTCTGGGTGGGTGTTGAATCCTAATTATTTCAGTCTGTGATAGTGAGATTTTAAAGCAGCAATGCATCAGTGTTTGTGTAACTACACCACTGCTGTGCCATGAAAATGCACTTCAGTCTTGGAATCAATTCCTCTGTCAGTCAGGATGTGAATTGAAGCAGGGCTCACACCACTCAGTTGCTCTCTGTGCCTCTGAGGCTCTCCCTTTTAGTGTAAATTCCTCCTGATGACAGCATCTTAACTCTGGGTGCTGGAAGACTGGCAGTGGTTGGGGCTTGTGCTGAGGAGGCCACAAAGACGCTCCAAGGGCTGGAGCAGCTCTGCTGTGAGCACAGGCTGAGGGAGCTGGGGCTGTGCAGCCTGCAGAAGAGAAGGCTCTGGGGGGACCTCAGAGCTGCCTGCCAGGACCTGAAGGGATCCTGCAGGAAGGCTGCAGAGGGACTTCTCCTCAGGGTGTCTGCAGACAGGCCAAGGGGCAATGGTTTGAAGCTGAGGCAGAGCAGGGTTAGAGTGGAGCTGAGGAAGAAGTTGCTCAGCAGGAGGCTGCTGAGACTCTGGCCCAGGCTGCCCAGGGAGGCTGTGGCTGCCTCCTGCCTGGGGGTGCTGAAGGCCAGGCTGGATGAGGCCCTGAGCAGCTGAGTGTAGCTGAGAGGTGTCCCTGGGCATGGTGTGGAGGTTGGAGGAGATGAGCTCTGAGCTCCCTTCCAGCCTGAGCCATTCTCTGATTCTGTGATCCTATGCTTTTAGGACCTCACCTTTTCCCAAGCTCCGTGCTGTTATCTGCTGGGCTTTAGGCCATGTTGTTTTGTGATCTGTCTCCTGGAAGCTCCTAGTCTGCAGTGAGGTTTAGTGCCTGAGCTTGCTTTAGTTGCTGGGTTTCATGAGAGTGGTTATCCAACATGCACCATAGCCATGGCGAAGCATTGCAGGCATGAACGCAAACACTGCAGACCTGGAGCTGCACCCATGGACTTTGTCAGTGCCTGCAGCTTCATACCAGCAATGTGACATCCACTGGAAGGAGATTAGCAACAGCAGTGTTTTTAAATCATATTAATGTTCAGAAACAAGTGGGAATGGCTTGGTGACCTCTTTAATAAGACTCTAACCTGAAATCTTTTCTTAATTTAGGGCAAATAAGCTCTTTATTTTGTGCTTGTGACTCTGTGCTCTCACTTAATTATTCTCTGGATGTAGCTTTTGTTAAGCCCCTGCAATTTAGCACAGTTCAGCACATATTTCTAGCTGCCTACAGGTACACACTGGGGAATGTGCTTCAGTATCACTTCACACCTATTAAAATGCAGATTCTTCCCCAGCAAGGATATGCTGCTGCCATGAATGAAGGAATGCTAATGGTAGCAGGTGCAGGTGAAAATTCCACCCACTCAGGCTTGTCTAAATGGCTTTGTGTAACTCTGCTTGGATCTGAACCACCACTGGGGGAAATATCTCTGTACACTCCTGTCCTAGCTCCTGTGGTGGCTGGATGTCGTGGATGCCCCCTTCCTGGAGGTGCTCAGGGCAGGACTGGATGAGGCCTCCAGCACCCTGATCTGATGGGAGGTGTCCCTGCCCCTGGAGGTGGGGTTGGAACTGGGTGATGGTTAAGGTCCCTTCCAACCTGAAGCGTTCTATGAGTCTGTGAAGCTATGAGTTATTGTAAGGAGAACTAATGGCTGTAAAATTGCCCAGAGCTGAAGCCCAATAACTGGTGACAGCTCTTTTGTTGTTAGAAATTACTTCCTAAGATGTATTTCTCATCTTCCTCATAGCCTCTCCAGTGCTGCTAAGGGAAGGGTTCTCGTTTCTGACACAGGTTTAACTACCTCATGACCTCCTCAAAGCCTTCTGTGAAACAGCTCAGCATGCTGGAAGAAACTTGCTCACTCCTGTGTTCTTTCCACCCTGTTGCAGATATTTTTAGATGCAGACACGATCCGCCTGGGGAATCTGCCAGTGGGTTCCTTTGCCTCCTCCTCCTCACCCAGCTCCTCAGCTTCTCGCCAGACTATCTATGAGCTCTGCGCCTGCCCCAATGGGAAACTCTACCTGTCCCCAGCAGGAGCGGGCTCCACATGTCAGTCCAGCAGCAACATCTGCTTGTGGAGCTAGAGTGACTGCGGGTTCTCCTCACACCAGAGTAGCCTTTTGGTACTGCCCCTCTGCTTCACAGCTCCGAGCAGCCTCCCTGGCGGCGCCTCCGCCGCTCCCAGAGCAGCTGCCTCCAGCCCAGGGCAGGAGCACGGCGCCGCCTCTGCCCCGGGTTGCCTTGCCCTCGGCCTGCAGATGGGAGTGATGCTCAGAAATCAGTGTGTTCACCACCAGGAGACCTGGAACGTGGCGTCCCCTTGCCCCAAGGGAGAAAACACAGGTGCCTTTGCCTCGTGAAGTGAAGCACACAGTCCTAGGTTGGTGCGGGACCTGGATATGGACTGCACTCAAACACAGACACGCAGTGCACAGATGTGCCCAGAACCTGATGGTGAGATGAACTGGTTCCACCCTCTGTGATCAATAAGTTTTGTGTCTGAAAGCACAATTTCCTATTCATCTTTTGTGGATGTGAACTTTTCTCCCTGAACGTCGCAGCTCGGCAGCGCTGCGTGACGGCGGCTTGACTAAAGGGTTCCCTGCAGCAAACCCTTTTTAACACACACACACACCCCCACCCACCTACACCCACACCCACACAGAGCCCCTCCCTCAGTTTACTTCCTTTCAAAGTGTGTTGTCACTCTTTGCCTGCCCAGCCTAGGGTTTTGTACACCAGGTAGATTTTGGAAGTGCTCAGCAATAGTCCCCTGCAGAGTTAACCAGACACCTGCTCTGGTTCCCCAGACCCGAGTGGCCTTACCCAGCGTTTCCGTGGCTGCTGCGTGTGAAGCAGAGCGCACGGCTCCTGGAGAAGAGGGCAGTGCTGAGGATGTGTCTGTTGATCAGTGTGTTGCTCCTCACAAGGTGGTTGTAATTGGCCTCTCCACAGGCTCATCTGGTCCGTTTCCCAGCTGCCCTTGCCCAGGGTGCAAGCACCCATCTCCTGTGCAGTGCTGACCGCTGCCCTGGCAGTCACCGCTATTGCTCTGCCCACCACAGGCTGCCGAGCTCAGCGAAGCAGGAGCAGCAGCCACAGGTGCCATGGCATTCAGGAGTCAGAAGTACACCCACACCATGCTGACTTTAGCCGCCTTAGCACTCAGATCTCCTTCTGGGTTGCTTTCTCATGGCTTTGATGGGGCATTTCCTCCTTGTATCAACCTTCAGACTTGTTTGGCTGAGCTGGTCATTGAAACCTTAGGGGGGGGAAAGTGCTTTGGGATGCTGCTAGTAAATTTATCACAACGCTGATTAAGGAGAGCAGCTTGAAACTTGCAGAACCCAGGCATGTAAAACAGGTTTAACATGCTTCCTCTTGTGGCAGGTAGCTTGATCCCGTGAGGTAAGTGTGGCTTGCATTCTGTCCGTGGAATTACATCAGCTAGCACGGGGCTGTAGAGGCTTCTGAGGGTAAGGTCAGACACGCAGTAGTGCCTTGTGCAAGGGAGCTCTGAAGTCAGGGGAGACAGTGCGAGGTGGGTAGAGCCACACCGAGGTTTTTCTTTTCTTAGAGAAAAAACAACAAAATAAAATGAGCAAAGGAATACTGCAATTCCCTTTGCATCTTATTGCCACCTCCTGAGGCTGATTCTGTTTCACTTCAGGTGAAATCCACTCCTGTGCAGAAGACCAGCAGGAGGCATGTGCATGGCTTGCCTGGTGCCTGCCATTCATTAGTCCTCTTTAGAGGTGTGAATTTCACCCCACAGCGACAGTTCCTCCCTCATTTGCTGTTTCTACCAGCTGAGGGAAGATTTTAAGTGGAGTATTTTATCTCTTCAAAAGAAGGCTGTTAACAGCTGAGCTGTTGTTTCTTTGAGCATTTTATTCTTTCACTTGGGAAGAAAATAGATCAGAAAATATTGCAAGAAAATATACTAAAAGCCTGAGGGTCCTTACTGAAGGGAACAGAAAGAGATGGACACGAGACAGCCTGAGAATGTGCAGCCATAACACAGACCCTGAGAGCTGCAGGGAAATGGATGCATTACTCTTCCAGACACAAGGAATGTGGTGGGAGTGTGGAAGTCATGCAGAAAAAGAGCATGTCAGGAGGAAAATGAAGGTAGAGGTGTGGATGAGGACACATCCCTGTGTCCTCCTTACCTGTGCACACCTACAGGCACTGCCTGCCTGAAGGACACAGGGCAGACATCAGTCACTCATCTCTGTAGTGAATTCCATTGCAGCTTCTTACAAATTGCACACAATTACACTAAGGGTTTGGTTTGGTTTGGTTTTCTCCTCTAATAATCCCACAGGATGGCTTGCAAAGCCTTTCCCATGACTTTTCCACTGAGATGTTCTTATTTGTTTGCACTTCACCTTATGTAATGGCTTACCTGCAATGCTTACCACAAAGGTGTCTGCCCACCAGCTGGAAAGCCTCATTCTGAGCAACCTGCTGTAGTGTGAGGTGTCCCTGCCCATGGCAGGGGGCTTGGAACTGGATGATCCTTGAGGTCCCTTCCAACCCTGACAGTTCTGATTCCCTGTATGTTTTACAGCAGCTTGGGTAGGAATGAGCAGGTAAGGAAAAAAAAGAGTCCCTTGTTGCTAGATTCCTTTTAGCAGCAAGGCTGAAATGATTTCCCACTTTGCATGAAGAAAACTCAGGGCAGAAGTACAGATGGCACATTGGACTCCACAAAACCAAACCAGCCAGCCCACAGAGCTCTGCACTGCTGGAATTTCCTTGCTTGGAGTGCCCTCAGTCTGAAGCAGAGCGTTTGAGAGCTTTAGCAGCCTGCCAGACAGCGGAAAGATTTCTCCTCATGTCTTAACATTCTCCTGAATTGCAGAACATTGATGTTTTACTTTAAATCCATTGAAAACTCTCAGAAGGGTAAAAATCTCAGGTTTTATTTTAGAGAATATTATTAGCCCACATGATTTCAATGCCCTTAGAGAACTGAAAAGCTGAAACACCAATCCTGTGTGAGCAGTGTCATCCTCCCTGAGGGGAAGCAGCAACAGAGTGCTTGGCTGTTTGGAAGGGGCAATAGCAAAGCCCTCACTAGCAGAGCTGTGCTGCTCATAGTAGTCCCCAGAACGATCAAGAAGGCAGGATACCCCCTTGCCTTCAGGTGGGAGGAAATGAGCAGCTCTCAGCACAGATACCACATTCAAACACAGAGCCATAGCTGTGCTCTGCAGTGCTGCTTTGCTAGCGCCGAGGTGGTCGCCCGCAAAGCCGCAGGAAACAGCCCTGCTCTTGTTGTCACCATCCACACCCAGGCCTGGCCCTGCCTCCAAATGTTTTCAGTCTCTGTGGGCAATTTATCACAGCTGACATTCAGGTTGTGATGAAACCTCAGCTAATGTCTCTCTGCCTGCCTGTTTTGTTAGTGTGCTTTAGAAGAGAGGCATCACTCCTCTGGTTCAGGCAAGAGGGTCCCAGTAACAATCACTCTGCTGCGACTCCTGCAGCAAAAGACTGAAGGCCTTTGGACAGTTTTGAGCTTTAATATTTGGGTAATTAAAAACAAAAAAAGGGAAAGCAGTGGCTAAAATGTGCCTCTGGGGGTTGTGTAGTGTTCAGGGACATGTCTCAATACAGCTGCTGCCTGTGCTCGAGTGCTGGTCCGGGAGCCACCAAGGTGGTGATGCAGCTGTGTGACTTCTTCAGGGCTCTCCTCATGGCACCAATGGAATGTGTGGAAGGGCCTTACTGGCTGCATGTATTTAACACATCAACAGATTTCTCCTCTGTACATTGCTCCTGACTCTGTCTTGGTTAAAAAGCAGGGCAATGAAAGCATCAGACAGGCTGCCTGAGCGCCGCTGGCTGGGTGGTTTGTATCGCAGTCCATCCCTTGGCGAAGGGATGAGACCAAAGACTGACACTTGTGTGGTACCCAACACTGGCACTGCTGCTGCCACGAGTCCTGCTGGAAGGAAGAGATGACAAGTGGTGATGACAACATGGAATGGTGTGGTAGCTTCCATCTGGGCAGCCTTTGGAGCTGAGGATTGTTCACTTTGCCCCAGGGCTTGAAGTTCCTGTCAGCTGGTGCGGTTCCATCACCGCTCATGCAGGTGAGGACCTTCTGCTGCTCCTAAGGAGAGGAAAGAGTTTGTATTCCAGTGTGTGCCCAGGCATTGCTTGTTTCAGCTGAAGCTATGCTGTGGTGCTTGACTGGATACCTGAATTCATCTGAGGCTTGAAGATAAAGCCACAAATGCCTAGAAGGGTGAGCTGCAGGATGCTTCAGACACTCAGTTGCTAACACCATCTGCTTTTGTTAATGTGTTTTATTTAGATACTGAATCATTGCCTAAATAAAGCAAACAAACAAAAAACCCACAGAAAAAATACCCCCCCCCCCAACCACTGGCCTGTGGCTTGTTAGCAGCTGCTGTTCTGTAATGCTCGTGGGAGCAGGACTGAAGCTGGAGCGTCCCCTCCCTTCCCTTAGCACTCACAGCCTGCTCATCCTCTCTGCTTTGTACCCTCCCTGCCCCTGGCTCCCCTCTGTGTATAAATATCTGTATAAAAGATGGGAACTATTTTCTTACACCTACTATGCAATATCTTTGTACAACTGCAATAGTACCAAAATGACAAAAGCTGTGCTTTTGTACTCTCTTGCTTTATGCAAGACAAAGCTCTTTTCTATGTCCTGGACTGTCTCCCTTGTACCTGTGGATCAGATTATCCAGAAGCACTCCACTGCAACTTCAGGATTCTTTTGTGCTCTTTTCCCTTGAAGTGTTTGTTTTATGACTATACTAGCAAGGTTTTGGAAGTTGGAAATTGCTTTTTGCTTGGAAAGCTAGACCTCTTCCAGTATGGAATTCACACAGTCACCTGGAATCCCTCCTGCACTTCATGTATTTGATCTTAGCCTTTCACCTGGAGCTCCTCCATAAAACAGACACAATGCAGGAAAAAGCAGAACTCTTTTCAGCTAGAATCAAGCAGGAAACTTCCTAAGGGTGAGAGGCAGATCTGGGTAGGTGCTGAGAAGTGTTTAGGTTTTCTGCATATTTTTGATGGATAGATTTCTTTGTCAGTGTGCATCTCCCTCTGATCAGTTAGCTGTTTCATTTGGCTTTCAGGTTTTTTGTCCTCACACACACAGTGTGCTGGGCTGCAGCCAGGGGAGTGTGGGCAGCAGGGCAGGAGAGGGGATTCTGCCCCTGGGCTCTGCTCTGCTCAGACCTCACCTCCAATCCTGCCTCCAGTTCTGGTGTCCTCAGCAGCAGAAGGACACAGAGCTGCTGGAGTGAGGCCAGAGGAGGCCACAGAGATGCTCCAAGGGCTGGAGCAGCTCTGCTGTCAGCACAGGCTGAGGGAGCTGGGGGTGTTCAGCCTGGAGAAGAGAAGACCTCAGAGGAGCGGGGGGACCTCAGAGCTGCCTGCCAGGACCTGAAGGGATCCTGCAGGAAGGCTGCAGAGGGACTTCTCCTCAGGGTGTCTGCAGACAGGCCAAGGGGCAATGGTTTGAAGCTGAGGCAGAGCAGGGTTAGAGTGGAGCTGAGGAAGAAGTTGTTCAGCAGGAGGCTGCTGAGCCTCTGGCCCAGGCTGCCCAGGGAGGCTGTGGCTGCCTCCTGCCTGGGGGTGCTGAAGGCCAGGCTGGATGAGGCCTTGAGCAGCTGAGTGTAGCTGAGAGGTGTCCCTGGGCATGGTGGGAGGTTGGAGGAGATGAGCTTTGAGCTCCCTTCCAGCCTGAGCCAGTCTGGGCTTCTATAGTAGGATTTTACTTCAAAATGCTTCCCGTGAAGAGCAGCCTGGGCTGTGGCCCCTGAGCAAATCCACTCTCAAAGCAGAGTAGGTTCTATTTCTGCATCACCATTGGTAAAGTTCAAACAGCAGTGCTGCAGCTCAGCTGCTGTAAGGAGTCCACTCCACTCTTCAGGTTCCATTGCATCTTGTCAGCAAATGTAATAACTGTTTGTGTGTGAACTGCTCCTGATTCAGAGCCACTTGACAGCCGCTGAACCCTTGTGGTGATGCCAGCAAGGTGAGCAAATGTCCTGTGGAGGAGCTGGGTGGTGTCAGCTCTGCTGGCAGCGCAGCCTCGCAGGGAGCTCCGGCAAGAGGCAGGGTGAGCTTGTGGGTGGTTTGTCTGCACTGAGCTCCTGCAGGCCATGCTGCAGCAGCAGCCACAGCAGCCAGCCAGTGGCTCACTGCATAAGGCCTCAAAGACATCATTTCTGCACAAAAAGAACAGCTGCACACAATGCTCAGTAATGGAGGTCTCACTAGGTCTTGAATCAACTCAAAGACCCAGTTCTCTTGTCACAACCACTGCAGCAGTTGCTGAGCATAAAATCTTAACCCCTATCTTCCACCCACTCCTATTTCTGCAGTTGAGCTTCATTTCTGCCTTTAACCTCCTCCTTTCTTCATAGAATCATCCTAGAATAGCTCAGGCTGGAAGGGAGCTCAGAGCTCATCTCCTCCAGCCTCCACACCATGCCCAGGGACACCTCTCAGCTACACTCAGCTGCTCAGGGCCTCATCCAGCCTGGCCTTCAGCACCCCCAGGCAGGAGGCAGCCACAGCCTCCCTGGGCAGCCTGGGCCAGAGTCTCAGCAGCCTCCTGCTGAACAACTTCTTCCTCAGCTCCACTCTAACCCTGCTCTGCCTCAGCTTCAAACCATTGCCCCTTGACCTGTCTGCAGACACCCTGAGGAGAAGTCCCTCTGCAGCCTTCCTGCAGGATCCCTTCAGGTCCTGTCAGGCAGCTCTGAGGTCCCCCCAGAGTCTTCTCCAGGCTGAAGAACAACAGAAATATAGAAAAGGGAAAGGATTTAGCTGATTCTTTATCAGGCTTCTTCCTGGGTAAGCTGCTGGAACTGTATCCAAAAGGAAGCTTCTGCCTCAGCTGAGGTGAATTTGCATTGTGAAAACAGAAGTCATGTAAGAAGCAAAAGAGACAGAGAGACATAAATTCAGATCTGATCTCCAGGACTTGGAGTGAAAGTTTTTGTGCTCCCCAGGGTAAGGCAGGACCCTCCTATAACCTTGGACAGACAGACAGAAGGTGCTGGGGTGTTTGATGTGCGCAGGAGTGGGCAGGACAGTGGTGCACAGGCAGTGAACAGGAGCTCAGCAGCAGGGACAGAAGGTCAGGTGGAGATGAATCACTTGGATGTGTTTATACCCACAGGACTTTCTCTTTCCTGTCTTTTCCTGACTCTCTGTAAGAACATGATGGGAAAGGAGAAAAGCAGGGACCTAGGTATGAATTCTGTGCTTCTCAAGCTGACTGCAAGCGCTGCTAGCACGTGTGGCAGCAGGAGCTGAAAACAGGCCAGTGCAGGAGGCTGGATTCACAGCCAGGTGAAGGCAGTAGGGAATGATGACAAATTCCTTCTCTTTGGAGCAGGTTGTCAATCTCCTTTAAAAAGTCAGGCAAAAGAAAAGCCACAGTCTGTGAATTTTGCACTCTGTTTCTACCTGCATCGGCCACAGCAGTGCCACTTCCCCTCCAAGTCATTCCCACTCCTCCCTGCAGCTACCCTTTGGACTCCCACACAAGGAAGGCTCTAAATGACTGTGCAACCCTCACTCCTTTGGCAAAAGCAGATTAACAAACTGCAATATGTCCAAAATTGGTCAGCTAAAAGGAAATGGTAAACAAATCCCCTGCCTTTGCCTGTCTTGGCCCTGTGATCTCTGCAGAGTGGGGAAGTTGCACTGCTCAGGGAGGCAATGAATGTGCAAGTCCTGATCTTCCCAGGTGCTTCCAGGGAGGCTCTGCAGGCCATGCTGCTTCTCTTCCCTCCTCCAAAGGAGTTAAATGAGGGAAATGAGTCCTTACCGCTGGGGGTTCTGCTTGATTCTTGTTGCACAGTCTGGCTGTGGACACCCTGGAATCCCTGTCTGTAAGCGTACTGGGGAGAGGAAAATCTCATGGCAGCTGCTGAAGCTGCCCTTGCTCATGGCTGAAAGGAGTGCTGCTTGTTGGAGCCCAGCCCTGCTGCTGCAGCGGGGCGAGGGGCAGGGGCAGAGAGCAAGCACGCAAGAGAAACGTGGAACAGAGAGAGGGCACAGAAAGGGGGTGGAGGCGTGGGGAAAAGAGGCAGGGAGTGGCACTAGAGGAGGTTTGCAGTCCAAAGGGGAAGGCAGGCGTGCTGAGGTAGAGCTCCTCTTCACCTCTGCCCGAAGCAGAGGAAGAGTGTCAGGATGCCCCTGACTCAGAAATGCTTTCCAAGACCAGAAGTGCTCTGGTCATACGACAGGGCCAGTGCAGAGGGCATCAGAGAGCCTCTGCTGCTGCTCTGGCCACGCTGAGAGCTGCAGCCTGTCAGCTATGGAAGCTATACAGAAGACAGAGAACTTCATGTACAAAGGGGCAGTCCTGGGAGAACATTAGCCTGCAGCAGTGCAAACAGAGCACAGCTGCAGCGAGAGTTTGGAGCTGGACAATGGTCTATAGATGGCTGCGGTGCTCTCCCTTGGAGGGTTTTTGGGGTCAGCATTTGGCCTGCAGAGTATTTGCATTTGGCTTGGTTTGGATATCCAAAGGGGAGCTGGGAGCAAGCATTGCATCCTCCTGGGACTGTTCCCCAGCACCCAAGGAGTCTCTGAGCATTGCAGAAGCAGTAGTTGAGAAAGGTAGATCACCAGCTAAGGAGCTGGGCTGCTGCAAGCTTCTGTTTGTGGTGAGGGCTTTTTAAGCACATCATCTGTCTGTATCTGACCACATCTCATTGACAGGCTTAGAGCCCAGGTGAGGCCCTGCTTGCATCTCCTTGTCCAGAAACACTTCCTGCTTCTGAATCAGATCACAGGCAGAGCTAAGCTGATCTGAGGGGGGTTGTTCTCTGTGGTCAGAGCAAAGCTGATCTGAGGGGGGTTGTCCTCTGTGGTGGTTATGGCCACCTCATGCTCAAGTTCCTAGCCAGACTGCAGTAACCCTACTAAAAGTATCCTCTGAAGCTGTTGGCTCTTCCCTTCCCCCTTGGAAAGTCCTTTCTGCAGTGCTGTGATGATGAAGGTCTCTTCCCATGCATGTCAGCATTCCTTTGGAGCAGGTCACCACACAATCCTCCAGACCCCTGGAGCTGCCTCCTAAAAGGCTCTCTTGGGCTCCCTCCAGTTTCCAAAATCTTGCATGGCTTTCCTCTCCGGTGGGGTCTGTCTCTCTGGTCTCATGTAGCACACCAGGTGCTTTGGGGGGGTTCTGGATGCTGTCTGTAACCCACAGAACCCTGTCTTAATGGCCATATTGTCTCCTGAGAGCTGAAAGGGAAAAATACATTGAGCCCACACCGCTCAGCGGCTGCCGAGCAGCAGTGCCGGAGCTGGGGGAGGCAGTCCCCCAGCTGGTTTTAGGCAAGTGAAGGAGCAAACCTCGAGTTAAATCTGGCACTGCACAGTTTGCCCAACAAACCACTTCAGTCAGACCAAGGGTGCACATTCCAAAGACAACTTCCTCCGTGGTGTATTATTCCCTTTTAGCAGTCAGTGATGTGTTCCCTCCAGCCCGTGCTGTGCCACCAGATAAGTTAGAGCAGTTTTTAAATGAATGTAAATAAAATCCTTTAGTATAAACTTGTGTCAAATGTGCATTTATTGACCTTTTCTAGTCACAGAAGCTGGAAAATAGATGGAGCTCCACGCTGGGTCCGCAGCCTGTGTTGTTCCCCATGGTCTCACCTATCCTTCCTGTGAAGCTTGCTTTAGTGCAGGTACCTGAGGGGATCCTGCAGGAAGGCTGCAGTGTTCAGCCTGCAGAAGAGAAGGCTCTGGGGGGACCTCAGAGCTGCCTGCCAGGACCTGAAGGGATCCTGCAGGAAGGCTGCAGAGGGACTTCTCCTCAGGGTGTCTGCAGACAGGCCAAGGGGGAATGGTTTGAAGCTGAGACAGAGCAGGGTTAGAGTGGAGCTGAGGAAGAAGTTGTTCAGCAGGAGGCTGCTGAGACTCTGGCCCAGGCTGCCCAGGGAGGCTGTGGCTGCCTCCTGCCTGGGGGTGCTGAAGGCCAAGCTAGATGGGGCCTTGAGCAGCTGAGTGTAGCTGAGAGGTGTCCCTGGGCATGGTGTGGAGGTTGGAGGAGAGGAGCTCTGAGCTCCCTTCCAGCCTGAGCCATTTCCACAGTGCTTCACCTTTGCTTAGTTTAGCTGAGTAAAACCAAGTTTGAGGAGATGCAAGAATCAGTATTTCCCTTCCAGATCTGTGTGGCTTCTGTGCACCACTGCAGGTCTGCACCACTCCCATTTCTGACCTGAATTACATCAGCATCTGTTGTGGTGAAAGTGTTTTGTGCAAGTCCTAAGAAGCCCTTTTGACTCAGTGAACATTCTCTGTCATGTCCTTGAGTGGCAGGAGTCAGGGGAGCAAGCTGGTGGGACTGGGCTGTGCTTCCCACACAGAGCTCTAGCAATGATCTATATTTGAAGCCTTGGGACACAGATAAAACCTTTAGCCTGTACACAAGGGGCAGAAGCATCTTGATGGCAATGTTCAGCTGCCACAGTGCAGTTAGCTCCTTGTGATGGTCACGCGGTGGATTTGCCCTCCCAGCTGCGCTGGCTGCACCTCCTCAGGCAGTGCTCAGCCCTTAGCTCCACAGCCCAGGCTGAAGAAAGTCAGTGTGAGTTCTCAGAAGGAGGCAGTGCAGATGGCCACCGGGTTTTGCCAGCTGCCAGCACTGGAGTCGTGGAGTGGGGGGGTTCAAAAACAAACATGAACTGAGTTTGTAAATGGGAAGAAGCTGCTGAGCTGCAGGCCTGCCCTGCTGTTAGCAGAGAGCACAGAGCTCAGACACCCCTGCCATGGTCGGCAGCCACAGGATGGTGCAGTGCAGAAGAGGAGCAGAGAGCAGGCTGCAGAGTCTTGCCCTCATGGAGACATCTCCTCTGTCAGGTCAGGTTCTGCAGGGCAGGCTCTGCTTTGCAGCTCCCTGGCAGCCCTGCTCTGGGAAGAAGAATTGTCCCTGAACTACGTTAATTGTTTCTTTTTCAGTCAGGATGGTTCTCCTCCTTCTGTCTTCTCCTTTGCTACCCATTAGCCGTAGAACTCCTTAGGACTCTAACAGTTTGCACTAATTGCTAATCAGTGGAAGTTGTCCAGGTTAACGACCTCGCCCTCTGGAGTGTAATACAAGAACAGATGGAAGTGATGCTGCACTTTCTGAGCCTCCTTTCAAGATGCTGTCAGATTCTCCTGATCACCCTCTGCTTGGAGCACCTCAGATACCACTGCAGAGTTTTCCTAGGAACGTTGCCTTTGGACTTCTGTGGGCTCAGGAGAAGACACCCAGGTGATGCACTTAACCCAACCAATGCCCAAGTCTAAATCAGACCATCCTCTGGCAGTGGCAGCAGGGGATTTAGGGAGAGCTCCCCGCCCCAAGCATCCACAGCCTGTAGCTGGGCAGGGAGCTACAGAAGTCCAACACCCAGACCACAGCAGATCTGGCTGAAAGTTGAAGCACATTACCAAGGGTGTTGTCCAAATGCCTCTGAGACACTGGCAGGCCTGGGGCATTGGGCACATCTCTAGGGAGTCTCTTCCAGGGCTTGACTACCACCTCAGTAAAGAAATGTTTCCTCAAGGCAAGTCTGAATGCCCCCCAGTGCAGCTGCTTGATGACTACCAGCTCTGCACCCACCTTCCTCCACCACTGTAAAGGCTGCACACATCCCCTTCAAGCTGCTGAGTCCCAGGCCCCTCCTCAGGCTCTGCATGTAAGGCTCTGGAGCGCTCCCCTCTGTCCCACCCAGCCCTGGTCACTTCCTGACACCTCAGCTCCTTGCTCTGCTGCCTCCAATGCAGCTGCTCCCTGACGGTCTGACCCCTGCAGCCTGTCAGCTGCAGGCAATGCATGGAGTGTGGCCATGGCCTCAGGGTCCCCTTCTGCACCAGGCACAGGAGCCCTGTGTGCTTCACCCTTCCTGCTGTGTCTGGCACTGCAGCTGCCAGCCAGCTGGCCTGGCCACCAGCCTGCTGTGTCTGCTCTCTTCACTGTGATTGTGGGGGTTGTTCTCTCCTGGCCCTTCACAGACAGGCTGAACACTAACCACATCCTCTCAGGGGTCACATCAGTCTGAACCAGGTGCTCTTGTGTGCCTGTTGGCTTTCCCCCAGCTCCTACCTTAAATACTCTGCAAGGCTTTTAGTTCTCCCTGCCAGCAGGGGCTGGCTCCCTTCTGATTAAAGGATGCTCTTGACAGGAGCACTGAGGGCTCACAGTGCTGCTGCAGAGGGGACACACAGTCCTCTGGCACTGCTCCTCTCTGCTGGCAACA